>NW_027266281.1:302500-955000 GCF_022045235.1 Haliotis cracherodii | reverse complement strand
GATGTTTTATCTTGCCAACGTTGTATTGCTATAGGATCATGGGCATACAAACATGTATTTGGAGAAAAATTGGACGGTTCAATTATTCGTTACTCCCAAACTTCGAGCCTAGAATACCCTCTAAGTCCCGCGGACCACGCGATAAGAACAATCTTCACATCTTCATTTAACAGTGATATCATTATCTAGATTCACTTGATTGTGATTAAACAAGTTCGTACCTTTGACGAATACAGGCACAGGTTGCTTCCCTTAGACACGCTAATGACCTATGATCGTGGGTTCGAATCCCTATTGCCGAGGTGCCTCCCTTTAGCGAATCAGGATCCAATGATTGAGATGTTTTAGTCGAGATTCGCCCTGATTATGATTTGGTTTTGGTTTTGACCTAAGTGCATCGAGACCTGCATCGCCTTTGGCTTCCCTCACATATTATGATGACACGCAGTTATAGGAATTGTATATTTTCCTTGGCGGTACCAAACACAATGCACTTAGTTCATGTTTGCTAAGTCATGAAACCAGCAGGGACAGGGTGAGACGGTCTGTAGTTCGAATCCCACACGTGCTTCGGACATTTAGCCTCTACACTAGATGGAGAATATCACCCATGTGTCTTTTAATATCAAATATATCTACACGAGTCAATATAAGTTTAAAACACCGAAGCTTGTCGAGGAGTTTTAAACTCATATCGACGAGTCTTGATATATTTGATATCAAAAGACAGAAGGGTGAGATTTTGTTTATCATCTGACATCATTCTTCCAACTTTTTCAGTTTGTAGACAGTAATAAGCAGTGTCTTAGTGTAAAAATATACTGCTAACAGCTTAATTAGCAGAGCCATTAGTAATGGCATTTGATTTTGACGTCATGGTAACCTGCAAAGCATTGTGAAACAATTTCATTGGAGCGAATTTTACAATGAAGATAATGTTTAAGCTCACCCAAGCAGTATCTCCTGTTAGAGTCTGTTTTGGATCATAAACCTGGTTGACAGGATCCGGCACGCATTTTGTTCATAGAACTTTTATTTTCTTCCGAAAATTGGATCATAACGTTAAGAGTGTTCAAGTTAGATATTGCTTCCTACACATGACTTATGTATCACA
Organism: Haliotis cracherodii; assembly: GCF_022045235.1. Classification (NCBI taxonomy): domain Eukaryota; kingdom Metazoa; phylum Mollusca; class Gastropoda; order Lepetellida; family Haliotidae; genus Haliotis; species Haliotis cracherodii. The sequence goes on along the minus strand of NW_027266281.1, from coordinate 953,886 downwards.
GAACAAAACACATTCTAAACTTTATTGGCTTTACGTTTTTTCTAACCTGCTAAATCTTTATTGAATGTAATTGCCGTCAGCGTACTGTGGGTTGACTGTGTCGTTCGTGGTGTGAGGAGTTTTACCAGCAGAATAAGAGACATAACGAAGGTGAAAACGAGCCTGAAGTCTCCTCCACCCCGCTGGTGATGCACGTAATGACTTGATCACTTCAAGATTTGTTCGTTGACATAACAGAGTGCCTGAAGAAACTAAATGTTTATTATGTAATTGAAAATAAAAAGAACTGTTGTTTAATTTGATTAAGTCCAATGAACCGTCACTCATTCCGGCAACAAAAAGTAATCTGTAAGTGGGTAATAATTTGTAAAAATGAATTGGGGCAGGGGCGACTGGGGTAGAAAATGAAGTGGTGCAGGGACGACTGGGGCAGAAAATGAAGTGGTGCAGGGGCGACTGGGGTAGAAAATGAAGTGGTGCAGGGGCGACTGGGGTAGAAAATGTATCGGTGCAGGGACGACTGGGGTAGAAAATGAAGTGGTGCAGGGGCGACTCGGGTAGAAAATGAAGTGGTGCAGGGGCGACTGGGGTAGAAAATGTATCGGTGCAGGGACGACTGGCTAAATGGCGGTACAGTTCATTTTGAGGATATCCTTTTGATAAAATTAAGATATTTTCAAATGAAAATCAAACATGTGATCAGGGTTGCAACATTCAAGGCCAAAGCAAAGCTTTCAAAATGTTGCCCTTGCGTGTGATATTACGTGTGCCACCACTGGGGCAGGATATGTTCCTCTTTTCGCGAACACCTGATGTCATAACGTTCTTAAAGTGATTCATAAACAGTTGGTTGGCTGGTTGGTTGGTTTGTTGATTAACGCCGCTCTCAGCAATATTCCAAGTATATGACGGCTGTCTGTAAATAATCGAGTCTGGCCATACAATCCAGTGATTGACATCATGAGCATTGATCCACGCAATTGGGATACGATAACATGCATCAACCAAGTCAAGGAGCCTGACCGCCCTACTCCGTTAGTCGCCTCTTATGACAAGCATAGTTACCTTTTACAGCAAGCATGGGTTGCTGAAGACCTTTTCTGACCCGGATATTCGGATTCGAGCAAAGGGGTTTGCTTTAGCAGATATTTCTAATAGCTGTGGAACATTTTTAGCTGTTAGGGAAATTTTGCAATAACACAATGTGACATATGTTGCAGATATCGGACAAAATGGATGGCCTTTACACATTGATGGCACTGGCTATGGTCAGTGTGAGCGTTCATGGCTTCAGCTTGGAAGGAAATGGTACGTACTGACCTTCGCCAACACACCTATTACTATTCCAACACTCCTATTAAGGAACAAACACTCCTATTAAGGAAAAACAACAACAAATACTTAGTTTCTTATCAATAGTGTTTCATCACTTTAAAAAAACAACTTATACATTTCAGTACCTTCCATCAATAAATCATATTTTAAAAAATACGAACAAAACATCGCCGTCCTCTATGAAATGTTGACTTTGATGCACATACATAACACGGGGCACGGGTGAACCAGTCGTCTCAGCCACCGCACTTCGCAGAGTAGAGTTGCGTCCCTTGGACACGCCAGAAACGTATGATCGTTGGTTCGAGTTCGTTGTGTCTAGGTTTGTCAGCAAACCCGTGCTCGTGGGTTCCATCAAGTGATAAAAGCCTGAGACCTGCATCACTTCGGGCATTCCTCTCACGTCAAGCTGATTCACTCACTCCCGTGCATAACAAAGCATTTTTTAAAGATAATCCGAAGTAAACAGACTGCTTTGTCGCGAAAATCGTTCAAACTAACAGCGTTTACTGATTATACACTAAGGCAGGAGGTATTTTACGGCAAAGCAATTTTCATCCTATAATCCTCGGATGTGAGGTTAGCATGAACGACACCATACATTTTTTAGTTGCGTGATCGACCACCACAATATTACTGCACGCCAATCAACACGACCCTCCTTCAGAACGCTGACCTACGTTCACAGTGAGGTGGTATACTCGTCTTCCACCGTCAGCCAGATCTGTCAGGTGCAAGCACGTCATCATAGACATGCCTCATGCCGCCTGCACCATTGTAACCGTAGTCGTAGTCAGAGTCGTGATGAACGTCAGAATAAGAAACCACATATCACAGTTTACATGAAATACGCATGCAGCACTCACTGCTATGAACTAATCTCATTAAAATCAGATCTTAGTTCTCGCTATCGCTAAACAAAGATTTCAGGACATCCCATTACGGGTCACGTTAGAACTACCCTTAATCCGACCAATCAAAGCGTCGCTTACCAGATCAGCCGTGAGAGTCGGAATTTGTTTTCTAATCATGCAACCTCGAAAACGTTAACAGGGGGTATTCCGAACGACAGTAATTGCTCGTACCACTGATTCCGTCAAAATCATCGTCTTTCTCTCGCTTCCGTGGGATAAAATATTTAAACGGAAGAGGCGTTGCACAGTACATGGGAAGCACTGCTATACCATCGCAACCATACATTAGACATCCTGGAATGTTTGTTTGTTCAGTTTTCATAATTTTAATCGAGAACATATTTTTCAAGCGTTGTCTGAAATGGAGGTCGCCAGGTTGAAACGTGTGCCTTAAGGCTCGAGAAAGCTGCTTTCTAATTGGCTGATGTCGACTTCTTGTTAGTAATTTAAATGGCCGATCGAAGTTCGTTCGAAAGGTTGTTCTGTTGTAACCCGTAATGGGATGTACTCAGATCTTTGTTTAGCGGCAGCGAGAACTCAGATCGGATTTTAATGAGATTCTGCTATGAACTGAACAACCCTCTGGTATGTTGAGCCGATGTTTCATTGACTAAAAGACTCGAGTTTTGACTTTGAAATCTTATAATAGAAAGATATTAAGTGGCCGACCATTTTACCATAGTTCGATGGCAAGCTCCTTCACAGCGCGTGACACCTTCGTTACACTCTCGGTAGCATTGCTGCCACCAGTGTGGGCGCGGCCATTACAAGAATCGTGAAATGTGCCCTCTAAACCCAAATGTAGTAACGTTTATACTTTTGTTTATGTCTTTCGGAATGTCATCGTAGTTATTTTTGAAAAGGTTCACGACTGACCATATTTCCCATATGAATTTAACTTTGTGTTTGTTTGATCATATTGGTCCGAGATTGCAGACGAACGGAAAATGACTTAACCTCCCCCTTTCATTCTTACTATTGCAATTACATGATAGTTGTAATGAAATAGAAATTTAAATAGATAAACAGAGAAAATAATTTAGCAGGAGTAAGAGTATTCGGCGCCACGGCAGTCATAACGGTCAGTAGGTTGCGAGCTCAACTCCAAACATGGTTGTGGCCACACATCACGGTGCGGAGTTCTGACAGGTGGCAGTGATAGTATAGGGAGCGCCACATACGGGCTATCGCTGTGAAGAGCTTGGGATCAGTGGATGGTGTTTATTTGACCGCGAACTAATTTGATACCTTCAACTGTTTTCAGCAGTCCTCTCGAGAGAGAAGAGGCAGATAGGTGCATCTTGCATCAGCAGTTGCAGCGGGCTTCCCAACGGGGACTACCAGTCATGTGTGTCGTGTCGGTTTTATGCAACGTGTGACAACGGGCTGCTGCGGGACCGCCGAGAGTGCCCCCCGCTTCAGATCTGGGATGACAACCTCAAACGGTGCGAGTTCAATAGTGCGACCTGTACACTACCTACCAGCATGACCACGACCAGTGCCACGACGACTAGCGCCACCACCACAATCCCAACAAGGTGAGTGTAATATGGGGAGGTAACACATGACCAAAAGCCGGATTTTTCACCAATGAAACAAACGCAAACACAATAAGAAATAATGACCGGAATTGCATACGATATCCAGATATGAACCTATTTTATGTATTTAATTTAAAGGTACACCTTTGAAACATATGATCAGCCTTCATTGCCCATTTGCATGAACTAACTATATGAGCGTATTTCATATGGACCTCGGTTTAAACGTCCATTTCCAAACATGAATAAATTCGTCTTTTGTTTGGTTGCTATTCTTAAGTGTTTATATCAAACCAAACGTTCTTCGTTGAATTTTTAACAGGCCATTGTGACCGGACGCGATGTTATTGTCATGTACCAAAGAATATTCGTGTTATTACATGAGTAATTCCGACCCGTGAAGATTCCGGGGTAGAATAGGTCTTCAGCAACCCATGCTTGCTGTAAAAGGTGACTATGCTCGTCGTAAAAGGCGACTAACGGGATCGGGTGGTCAGGCTCGCTGACTTGGTTGATGCATGTCATCAATCCCAATTGCGTGGACCGATGCTCATGATGTCAGTCACTGGATTGTCTGGTCCAGGCTCGATTATTTACAGACCGCCGTCATATAGCTGGAATATTGCTGAGTGCGGCGTTAAACAACAACCAAACCAAACCAAAAACATGCATGTTTCCAATGATAAGTGATCAGGCGAAAACGTATTTTGCTCCATTTGTACACATGCGCCCCGGTGATCTGTGAGGCCGGTGTTTTGTTTCTTTTCGGTACCAGGATCCGCTTGCCCTGAGTTCGAACCAAAATTCGTCCTATTTCGTTTGACAGCAGTCGACCTTTTCCCGCTGGTTTCACCAAAGTGTTACACGATGTTCGTCAATATGGACTTCCTCCCTTATTGGTTGTGTGTTGTGTTGTGCCATAAACATATATTGTCCAGCTACATGACATCGGCCTGTTAATATTCGTGCCTGGATATGTATGCCAGTGGTCGATAGAATGACCAACAATCGTCGACGTCGGGATGTGGCGACCTGTCATCCATCTTACAATCAACTCTTCTTTATGCAGAGATTTCTATTGGATGTGGAAAGGGTTTTGTCGCTTTATTTTTATGTACAGATTAAAATTTTTAAAAATGCATCAAAGAGGGTTTGTGTGATACTGGCACAGTCAGCCTGGTAAGGCTCGTGATAAGCTCAGGGCCCTCGCCCCCTCTACACGCAGCCCAGACAGCAAATGGGACTTCTCCCAGGAAGCGCTGTCCAGTCAAACCCACCCAGAACTTTTCGAAAAATGTGAAGACTCCCCATAACTGCAGCCTTCTGCATTACCCAGACTGTCAGAAGGGCTGTAGTCCTGGAAGCAAACCCGGGTACTCTCCCAGTCAACAGATTGGGAGGTACCAAACCTAAGGCACAGAGAACAATGGGGAGGCAGACAACTTGGAACTTTGGATGCAAACCTGACATTTCGAAAGCGAGGTCTGCATATTTGCTATGTTTTTTCCTGAATCTTGTCAATCACACTGGTGTCAAAAGGGACAGCAAATTCAATAATACAAATGATTTCATTGGATTTATCAAAAAGGACAAGATCAGGTTTGTTGGCCCGGATACGTCTGAGACTGTATACGGGCCTATTACCCCAAAAATGTGTATTTATCATTTTCCATGACGCCCTCTACATATTCTGGGTCGTACCATGGATTTTTCTCTGTGTCAAATCCTCAAGCATGGCGAAGGCGGTAATAAAATGACCGAGCCACTCCATGATGTCGCTTGGATATTTTTGAAAGTTGTCGATCAGTAGCGAAAAGAAACTCCTTTGACCGCGATGCCTCCACTGAAAAGTCCATCGGGGAGAAAGCTTTCAACCAGCATAAATGTGAAAATGTAATTATTTTGTGAACTGCCTTTTGCTGTTATATATTCTGACAATATTGTAATCTTAATATATTTACATTTTTTTCCGCGAAAAGGCCACTGGTCCATTTACATTGATGGGATAATAGTGTTCTTTATAAGCAAATGATACTAAGGGAAATTCCGGCGGAGTTTCTCTCTGCATCTGTTTGCTATATATAGCGATGGATTTACTATGCTAGTTGCTGTTTCCTTGGCATTACACATATAGCTCTGGTTGCTTTGAACACATTCTCTACCGCCACTTTCTTCACCTGAAGTAATGGACCGCCTCCGTGGTCTAGCGGAAGATCCGGGGTTCGATCCCAGTAGTGCCATACCAAAAGACGTTAAGGGACTGTACTTGTTGTTACCCTGTCTGACGCTCGGCATTAAGGGGCTAAAACAAGGACTGGTCGGCTCGGAGTCAGTATACTGTGTCTGAGTGGGGTATTCGTGTTAACACACATCAATACGCACATACACAAACACGCGCGCGAGCCGCTATATCAGTACAATAATCTTGGACGTGACTAGTACAAACAGCCACACACACACACACACACACACACACACACACACACACACACACACACACACACACACGTCGCTATGTAAGTGCAATAATCTGGGACGCGACTAGTACAAGCAGACACACACACGCACGCACGCACGCACGCACGCACGCACGCACGCGTCGCTATGTCGGTGCAGTAATCCGGGACGCGACTAGTACAAGCAACCACACACACACACACATGCGCGCGCGCGCACACACACACACACACACACACACACACACACACACACATACACACACACGCTCACGCACCTCGCCATGTCAGTGCAACAATCTTGGACTGTATGTTCAAGCACATTCGATGGATCAGCGACTTGACATTAACAATCACATCCCAGAAAATTCTCTATTTATCAAGTAGGGTGTAAGGATAATGAGAGAGTGAATGAGTGGGGCTTTTACGCCGCTTTTAAAAATATTCCAGCAGGGAACACCTCAATTGGGCTTCACACATTGTACCCATGTCGGGAATCGAACCCGGATCTTCGGCGTGACGCGCGAACGCTTTAACCACTAGTCTAACCGACCGCCCCGTGTAAGGACAAAAAAATGGTGTTTGGATATCAGCATGCTTTATTCATGACAAGTGACTCGGCAGAGTGATTATTATTCCGCTTTCAGTCATTAAGTTTGCTTGTCCAGGTTCGATAAGGCTGCATAAAGAAATTAAATGTTTTTTTCAGGCAATGTTCCTCAAAAGTGACGGTAGTTTTTGTTGTTGTTTTTTTATTGAAAACAAAAGTGATGAGGGACGAACACTTTTCATTTTGTCCACTCCCATCCCACCCCACCTGCAACCTGTAAACAATTGGGTGTTGACCAGACAATACATTGACGCGATTTACTGAATTTCTTGAAGTGACGCGCCGATGCCGAGGCACTACACCCGCACCTGCACCTGCATCTATATACCTTCGATTCCCGACATGGATACAATGTGTGAAGCCCATGTCTGGTGTCCCTGCCGTGATATTGCTGGAATATTGCTTAAACCGGCGAAAAACCACGTTCGCTCACTCACTGTATTATTCCAAAGGAATATTGTTGACGTTGAACACCATTCTCGCAATTGACATGTTGTTCCCTATTATCTTCCAGACCAACGCCCTTCGTTAACCCATGCATCACAAGTTGTTCCCTATTGTCTTCCAGCCCAACGCCTTCGTTAACCCATGCATCACAAGTTGTTCCCTATTGTCTTCCAGCCCAACGCCTTTCGTTAACCCATGCATCACAAGTTGTTCCCTATTGTCTTCCAGCCCAACGCCCTTCGTTAACCCATGCATCACAAGTTGTTCCCTATTGTCTTCCAGCCCAACGCCTTCGTTAACCCATGCATCACAAGTTGTTCCCTATTGTCTTCCAGCCCAACGCCTTTCGTTAACCCATGCATCACAAGTTGTTCGGGTCGAAGCACTGGAAACTACCAGTGGTGCCAGACATGTAAGAAATACCTCACATGCACCAGCAACACCATGTACGTCCGTGACTGCCCTCCCTTCTTAATGTGGGACAACAAAAAACAACGCTGCGAGGAAACATCAACAACATGCGTAGAACCAACAACGACAACCAGTGCTACGACAACATCGGCTACAACGACTTCGGCGACCACTACCTCGCCGACTACTACCAGCCCGACGCCTTTCGTGAACCCGTGTATAACCTCCTGTAGCGGACGGGTGGATGGGGACTACCAGTCTTGCGTATCTTGCAACGTGTATGCGACGTGTTTCCAGGGCCATTTGCGTGACAACCGTGCATGCCCCGCCGCCACAAGTTGGGATGACAACTGGAAGCAATGCACAGGCTTGTCAACTACGTGCTTCTAAAAAAAATCAGCTCCGGATATAAGAAACCCATAGAACCTTGTAATTGTAATGTCTGAAATACATTCCATACAAAATGATTATAGAAATTTCAATTGATCCCTCAACTCGAAAAGTTATTACACTTTCGAGACAAGGGGAGTGAGAGTGCCTTCATGCAACAGTGGCGATACAAAGTGAAAGGTAATACTCCATCGTGTAAAATCATGTATCGGGATAGTAGAGTTTGAGGTAACAAGCTTCAGATTAACAGATGGTTGTTTAAACAGTTCTCTGGGTCCAACTTGACTATTGCCGAATATTTAATTTTTGACATAATACATCTGCAATTTGAATTTGAAAGTGTTTGTTTTCTATTGATCACGCCGACTGGTTCGATTCCCCACATGGACAAAATGTGTGAAGCCCATTTCTAGTATCCCTCGCCGTGAAGTAGCTGGAATGAAGCTAAAAGCGGTGTAAAACCAAACTCACTCACTCACCCACACTATATTGATTTTGAAACAAATGTTATATTTGGGATAACATTTTCTTATTTAAGTACAGATTCTAGTACTTTTGGGGGGATTGAGTCCCATACGGGACTAAGAAAGTGTTATCCTTAATATAACATTTGTTACATTTGACTACTTTCTAAATGGCATTGTCTATTCATAGCTCATAGCCATGGGAGCCGTGCCAATTTGCACTTGTCAGGGGGGTACTCAAAGTACGTGATCTAGACTACCAGTTGTCGGACTTTCATTTTGCGGAAGCCTCGGTGGCTGAGTGGGTTAGATCGCTGACTTTGTGTGCTGGCGATTAGGTACCTCACCCTGGCAGGTGTGGATTCGAATCCCGTACGGGACTCAACACCACCACCCCCCCCCACCCCCCCCACCCCTCCCCCACCACCCCCCGCCCGTCCCCTCCAAAAGTACTAGAATCTGCACTTTACTAATAAAGTGTTATCCCAAATATAACATTTGTTACATTTGACCACTTTCTAAATGGCATTGTGTATTCACTTTATTGATTATCATATTTGGAATTCAGTGAGTGAATGATGTTTTTACTCCACATTCAGCAAGACTGCGGATAAATTACCGTAAATAGTCAAGTCAAGGAACGGCAAACCAGTGGTTGATAACATGAACAACGATCAACGCTGTTGGGTGTGATGACACAGTTCGGTACTCCCCGCGACCACTGACCTGGTTGTTAATATGTAACGTGTAACGCCGGGCACGATCGCCCACGGGGATAACAAACGCCCTAACGCCATTTACGTTAATTGTTTGATGTGAATCAGTTCGTGAAGGACGTGTGATTGACGTCACCAACAACGTCCTAACTGCGTCGTTAAGAGGAAACAGTTCTAGGCACCGCCAGTGGATCCATCGCCCCGTGAACATCCGGGTTACAATAGGTCTTCAGCAACCCATGCTTGTCGTAAAAGGCGACTGTGCTTGTCGTTATTATATAAGAGGCGACTAACGGGATCAGGCTCGCTGACTTTGTTAATGGCTGAATGTAACTGACGTTATGTGAATTTGACGATCGGCTGATACACAATTGCAATCGTGTTATATAACAGTTGTAACATATGCAATCGTTTTATCTAATAGTAAACATCCTAAATTATATTTCAAGAGCGTATTTTTAGTTTTTGTTGCGTATTTGATACGCTAGGATTTGATTTGTCTGCGTATTTCAGTATATTTAATGCGTATTTACACAAATACACTGCTTATCTCGAGCTCTGGAATATACTTTTTTTTGTTTAATCAGATTGGTTCGAGATTGCAGAGAAACATAAAATAAATAGACTGGGTTCCTGTCTACTTAAACTTAATCGCGCTAAGCTTGCGTGGCGTACCAAGAGTAGAACTAAAATAATAAAATCATCCAACTTCCCCCTTACATTCCTACTGTACCAATTATATGATAGTTAATACGTAATAGAATTCAAATTCACAAAGCAATAATAATTAGCTGGGGTAAGTGTATTCGGCGTCACAAGAGTCATCACTTGTTTGTAAACAAAATTGTCAGTGGGTTGCGAGTTGAACTCCAAGCATGGTTGTGGCCACCTATCACAGTGGGGAGCTTCTAGGGCCTGTATCGCTCACCTGGATATTTACACAATCATGACAAAATATACATTTGCACTGCACATGTATATAATACTGCACATATTTCGTGTGTCAGCATTTAACATTTAATGGCAAATCTGACAGCATGAACGTGTATTTCTCTAGATACTAATGTAGCATAAAGATCTGAACTGTTTCCCAGACATGATCAAGGGTCTAAGTTTCCAGAGGCAAGGCTGGACCCCAGGGTGAATCCTATTGGCATACATGTATTATTCTCGTCATAACAATCAACGGTATACAATGTATCTGACAGATGAACAGAAAGCTAGCAAATGTGCCTTCCTCTACTTATACTCAGCAACTGTGCCTTCCTCTACTTATACTCAGCAACTGTGCCTTCCTCTACTTATACTCAGCAACTGTGCCTTCCTCTACTTATACTCAGCAACTGTGCATTCCTCTACTTATACTCAGCAACTGTGCATTCCTCTACTTATACTCAGCAACTGTGCATTCCTCTACTTATACTCAGCAACTGTGCATTCCTCTACTTATACTCAGCAACTGTGCCTTCCTCTACTTATACTCAGCAACTGTGCCTTCCTCTACTTATACTCAGCCACTGTGCCTTCCTCTACTTATACCCAGCAACTGTGCATTCCTCTACTTATACTCAGCAACTGTGCCTTCCTCTACTTATACTCAGCAACTGTGCCTTCCTCTACTTATACTCAGCAACTGTGCATTCCTCTACTTATACTCAGCAACTGTGCATTCCTCTACTTATACTCAGCAACTGTGCATTCCTCTACTTATACTCAGCAACTCTGCATTCCTCTACTTATACTCAGCAACTGTGCATATGGTTATACGCTGGGGATCTTAACTGTCCAGGTTATAAACTCTTTTAGGACCCGCCCCGCCCTGTGTGGGTGGAGGGTGTGTGTGTTTGAGAGGGGGGGGGGGAGGGGGATTCAGCCCCTCAATTTCTATTTGTACAATTGTGAATTCCTCATCACCTGAGTATAATTCCAACCAAATATGGTTGATGTCCACCTCTTAGTTCCAGAGGAAATGGCTTTTAAAGCAATAAAGCCAAATTACCCCCATTTGGCCCCGCCACTCAGCCCATCTATTTGCACAATTTTGTATCTTCATCACCCGAGAATGCTTCTAACCAAATATGGTTGATCTCTATCTCTTAGTTCCAGAGTAGAAGTCGTTTAAAGCAATGACTCCAAATTACCCTTATTTGGCCCCGCCCCTCAGCCCCTCCCACCACAGAGGGATGCTTCCGGTCAAATTTCGTTAGTTTGCCATTTGTGGATCAGAAGACGTGTGATTACCCATCACTGAGTTGTGGATCAGTGATGGGGAGTGGTGGGTCAGTGATGAGGAGTGGTGGGTCAGTGATGGGAAGTTGTGGGTCAGTGGTGTAGAGTGATGGGTGATTGGTGGAGAGTGGTGGGTTAGTGATGGGGAGTGCGGATTCAGTGGCGGAGAGTGATGGGTCAGGATTGATAAGTGATGGGGAGTGGTGGGTCAGTGGTCGGTCAGTGATATAGAGCGGTGGGTCAGTGGTGGAGAGTAAATTGGGAGTGGTGGTCAGTGATGGGGAGTGGTGGGTCAGTGATGGAGTCTGGTGGGTCAGTGATGGGGAGTGATGGGTCAGTGAGGGAGGCTGGTCGGTCAGTGATGGGGAGTGGTGGGTCAGTGATGGGGAGTTGTGGGTCACTGGTGTGGAGTGGTCGGTCAGTGATGGGGAGTGGTGGATCAGTGGTGGGGAGTGGTGGGACAGTGATGAGGAGTGGTGGGTCAGTGGTGGGGAGTTGTGGGTCAGTGGTGGGGAGTGGTAGGTGAGTGATGGGGAGTGTTGGGTCAGTGATGAGGAGTGGTGGGTCAGTGATTTAGAGTGATGGGTCAGTGATGGAGATTGGTGGGTCTGTGGTGGGGAGAAATGGGTCAGTGATGGGAACTTGTGGGTCAGTGGTGGGGAGTGGTGTTAAGTGATTGCGAGTAATGGGTCAGTGATGGTGAGTAATTGGTCAGTGATGGGAAGTAATGGGTAAGTGATGGGGAGTTGTGGGTCAGAGGTGGGGAGTGGTGGGTAAGTAATCAGGAGTGGAGGTCAGTAATCGGGAGTTGTGGGTCAGTGATTGGGAGGGGGGGGTGATGGGTAAGTGACGGGGAGTAATGGGTCAGTGATGGGGAGTAATGGGTCAGTGATGGGGAGTAATGGGTCAGTGATGGGGAGTAATGGGTCAGTGATGGGGAGAGGTGAGTCAGTGGTGGAGAGTGGTGAGTCAGTGATGGAGAGTGGTGAGTCAGTGATGGGGAGAGGTGAGTCAGTAATGGAGAGTGGTGGTCAGGGATGGGGAGTGGCGGTCAGTGATGAAAAGTGGGGGGTCAGTGATGGAGAGCGGTGGTCAGGGATGGAGAGTGGTGGGACAGTGGTGGAGAGATATGGGTCAGTAACGGGGAGTAACACCTACATACATGTAGTATATGGAGTAACGCCTACATACATGTAGTATATGGAGTAACGCCTACATACATGCAGTATATGGAGTAACACTTACATACATGTAGTATATGGAGTAACACCTACATACATGCAGTATATGGAGTAACACTTACATACATGTAGTATATGGAGTAACACCTACATACATGTAGTATATGGAGTAACACCTACATACATGTAGTGTATGGAGTAACGCCTACATCACCCGACTACCCAGTGCCTGATGTGTATCACCCGACTACCCAGTACCTGATGTGTATCACCCGACTACCCAGTAACTGATGTGTATCACCCGACTACCCAGTAACTGATGTGTATCACCCGACTACCCAGTACCTGATGTGTATCACCCGACTACCCAGTACCTGATGTGTTTCAACCGACTACCCAGTGCCTGATGTGTATCACCCGACTACCCAGTACCTGATGTGTTTCAACCGACTACGCAGTACCTGATGTGTATCACCCGACTACCCAGTGCCTGATGTGTATCACCCAACTACCCAGTGCCTGATGTGTATCACCCGACTACCTAGTACCCGATGTGTATCACCCGACTACTTAGTAACTGATGTGTATCACCCGACTACCTCGTACCTGATCTGTATCACCCGACTACCCAGTGCCTGAAGTGTATCACCCGACTACCCAGTACCTGATGTGTAATAACCGAGTACCCAGTATCTGATGTGTATCACCCGACTACCCAGTACCTGATGTGTATCAACCGACTAAATGTGCCTGATGTGTATCACCCGACTACCCAGTACCTGATGTGTTTCAACCGACTACCCAGTGCCTGATGTGTATCACCCGACTACCCAGTATTTGATGTGTATCAACCGACTACCCAGTACCTGATGTGTATCACCCGACTACCCAGTACCTGATGTGTATCACCCGACTACCGAGTGCCTGAAGTGTATCACCCGACTACCCAGTATTTGATGTGTATCAACCGACTACCCAGTACCTGATGTGTATCACCCGACTACCCAGTACCTGATGTGTATCACCCGACTACCGAGTGCCTGAAGTGTATCACCCGACTACCCAGTATTTGATGTGTATCAACCGACTACCCAGTACCTGATGTGTATCACCCGACTACCCAGTGCCTGATGTGTATCAACCGACTAAAAGTTCCTGATGTGTATCACCCGACTACCCAGTACCTGATCTGTATCACCCGACTACCCAGTATCTGATCTGTATTACCCGACTACCCAGTACCTGATGTGTATCAACCGACTACCCAGTACTTGATGTGTATCACCCGACTACCCAGTACCTGATGTGTAATAACCGAGTACCCAGTATCTGATGTGTATCACCCGACTACCCAGTACTTGATGTTTATCACCCGACTACCCAGTATTTGATGTGTATCAACCGACTACCCAGTACCTGATGTGTATTACCCGACTACCCAGTACCTGATGTGTATCACCCGACTACCCAGTGCCTGATGTGTATCAGACAACTACCCAGTACCTGATGTGTATCATCCGCCTACTCGGTACCTGATGTGTTTCAACCGACTACCCAGTACCTGATGTGTATCACCCGACCACCCAGTACCTGATGTGTAACACCCAACTACCCAGTACCTGATGTGTATCACCCGACTACCCAGTACCTGATGTGTATCACCCGACTACCCAGTACCTGATGTGTATCACCCGACTACCCAGTATCTGATCTGTATTACCCGACTACCCAGTACCTGATGTGTATCAACCGACTACCCAGTGCCTGATGTGTATCAGACAACTACCCAGTACCTGATGTGTATCATCCGCCTACTCGGTACCTGATGTGTTTCAACCGACTACCCAGTACCTGATGTGTATCACCCGACTACCCAGTACCTGATGTATTTCAACCAAGTACCCAGTACCTGATGTGTATCACCCGACTACCCAGTGCCTGATGTGTATCAACCGACTACCCAGTACCTGATATGTATCACCCGACCACCCAGTACCTGATGTGTAACACCCAACTACCCAGTACCTGATGTGTATCACCCGACTACCCAGTATCTGATGTGTATCAACCGACTACCTAGTACCTGATGTGTATCAACCGACTACCCAGTACCTGAAGTGTTATAACCGATTACCTAGTATCTGATGTGTATCACAAGACTACCCAGTACCTGATGTGTATCAACCGACTACCTCGTACCTGATTTGTATCAACCGACTACCTAGTGCCTGATGTGTAATAACCGACTACCCAGTACCTCATGTGTATCACCCGACTACCAAGTACCTGATGTGTATCACCCGACTACCAAGTACCTGATGTGTATCAGGCAAGTACCCAGTTCCTGATGCGTATCACCCGACTACCAAGTACCTGCTGTGTATCAAGCAATTACCCAGTAACTGATGTGTATCACCCGACTACCAAGTACCTGCTGTGTATCAAACAATTACCCAGTAACTGATGTGTATCACCCGACTACCCAGTACATGATGTGTATCACCCGAGCTGATGGCTCTCTTTTTAAAGGTTGGCTTCGGTTGCGTCTCGTGTACGCATGCGCACGTGTTTCACTTGTTATTATTATTATTGAGCAGATAATACAGTTATATTACGACCAAAAAAGTTAGGGAGAAGCATAAATGGAATTGAAATTCTATTATTGCCTTTTCATATTGCAATATGGCAATGTACGACCTATTTCTGATGCAAAGCTGCCTATTCTAGCATCACATGGAACGCAGATGATAATAGTTAATTCTCATTTTCAAGATGTACACAAAATGGCATAATATTCCTGACATCATATAACTCTCTGTGCAATAAGTAATATAGAATGTGGTGTATGCACTTAAAATACTACGCATACCAAGGGCGACAACTCTTGAGACCCTGATGGTTGTAAAATATCCACTGTAACTTCTCCACAAAAAATGCATACCAAGGATAGCTATTGCAATGTGAAAACGCTACGTCTTCTGCAAAAGCGACGGATATGATTGCCGGGGTAGTGGATGGATGGGTGACCCAGGAACGTTTGTTTGTTTGTTGTTTAACGCCGCACTCAGCAATATTACAGCCATATGACGGCTGTCTGTAAATAACCGAATCTGGACCAGACAATCCAGTGATTGATATCATGAACATCGATACACGCAATTGGGATACGATGACATGTTTCAACCAAGTCAGCGAGCCTGACCACCCGATCCCGTTAGTCGCCTCTTACGAGAAGCATAGTCGCCTTTTACGGCAAGCATGGGTTGCTGAAGACCAGTTCTACCCCGGATCTTCACGGGTCCCCAGGAACGTGAACATATACTAGTATTGATATTGGTCATGTTCATTGTTAGTGTGAGGATGCATAGCTGTACGTCGCTAGGTTCGAACGGGATATCCAGTTCAATAGGAGAAAGTAGCTTCGATGTTTTTGCTTCAGTTAATATATATTTGAAGCAGTGAAACACTGTTGATGCTGAATTGTTTGTTAACAAAAGTAACATATAGTATATCAAGTGCTATGTTGACTGCAGTGTAATATTTATAGGAAAATCAACGAGGTACGAGTTATTACGGAAAATATTTCACGAGTGAAATTAATGTTTTAAGTTCCGAGCTTTAGCGAGGTATCCAATGAGTTAAACAGATGTCCAATAATGTTTGTTTACAGACAACGCAGACGTAGTTTTGGTTTTTTCTGTAAAAGGAAAGCCGTGTGATAACAAGTGTTATGTTCCCTGCGATGAAAATATCTCTTTACTCAACTTCAGAAACCTCAGTCTTTCACACTGAAGTATATAATAAATTCTAAACTGAAAAGGAATGATTATATTATTAAACTAAGAATGTGAGATCACTTTTAAAATAGTGTCTTCCATGACATATTTTTGTGAATACATAGTTCATATGCATCATGTATTAATTAACACAGCCTGGCCAGTGAACATGCCAAATCTAAATAATAAGCAGAACATTATTAAAACAGGACGTTAAAAATTAAAAGAGTTTTAAAGTCTTTGAAGAAAGGCATTTAGAAGTTGGAAGAACATGAATACATGACACGTTTTATGGAACTTCTTATATAAGTGGCGTGTCTCAACTGGATCTGAAACATTAAAGACCAACTCCTTTTAGAAGTGGCGCGTCTTAACGGGATCTGAAACATTTAAAGACCAACTCCTTATATAAGTGGCGTGTCTCAACTGGATCTGAAACATTAAAGACCAACTCCTTTTAGAAGTGGCGCGTCTTAACGGGATCTGAAACATTTAAAGACCAACTCCTTATATAAGTAGCGTGTCTCAACTGGATGTGAAACATTAAAGACCAACTCCTTTTAGAAGTGGCGCGTCTTAACGGGATCTGAAACATTTAAAGACCAACTCCTTATATAAGCGGCGCGTCTCAACTGGATCTGAAACATTTAAAGAATAACTCCTTATATAAGCGGCGCGTCTCAACTGAATCTGAAACATTTAAAGAATAACTACTTATATAAGCGGCCAGTCTCAAATGGATCTGAAACATTTAAAGAATAACTCCTTATATAAGCGGCCCGTCTCAACGGGATCTGAAACATTTAAAGAATAACTCCTTATATAAGCGGCCCGTCTCAACGGGATCTGAAACATTTAAAGAATAACTCCTTATATAAGCGGCCCGTCTCAACGGGATCTGAAACATTAAAAGAATAACTCCTTATATAAGCGGCCCGTCTCAACGGGATCTGAAACATTTAAAGACTACAGACTACAGACGCTATATGGAGTTAAAGTAGCGCCGAGTTTAAACCATAATACTGAAAAAAATTATTCTGCCAGGAAACACAATCTGCTTCGTCTAAGTCACCCGTATCCAACTAGATATGAATCATCCAAAAAACTCATTATAGAAGGAAGTCGCGCATCTCAACTGGAGCTCAAACATTAAACTGACAAATAATAATTATAGGATTTGGCGCATCTCAACTTAATCTGAAACATTAGAGAGCATCACATTAAACTAGAAGGTGGCGTATCTCAACTGGAGCTAAAATATTAGAGAACAGCGCATTGCGACTGGAGATATCTAAACTAGAGCTGAAACATGAGAGAACATCACATAATAACAGATGTCACAAATGGAGCTTAAACATTAGAGACCAACTGATTATGTAAAGTAGCGCATCACAATAGGAGCTGGAACGTTTGAGACCAAGTCAGCATATTTAGTGGCGTGTCATAACTGGTAATGAAAAATTAGAGACCAACTCATTATTACAGAAAGTAATGCATCTTAGCAGGAGCTAAAAAGGATAGACTCATTATAATAAGAAATGGGGCTCCTCAATGGGTACCCACACATTAAAAGGCCAACTCAGGGCTCGAAACATTTCTTTAACTAAAGAAAGTAAAATCTTTTATTGAATTTGATTAGAGATGAATTGATATGACTGAAATATTTACTCGCCCGGTAGGACGAGCGTTTGTTCTTTCTCGCCCTGCACATTCTGCCACTGGTCAATACGAGCGGACGAGTGGTATTACGTTGACAACTGATCTATATATCATGATCACTAACAAACTTCTGTTCGGGCTCTACATCAAAATAATACACAATCTAGCTTTACTCTTCAGAACATTTAATGCATCGGCAATATTCACGGCAATTTCAAATTTCATCAAAATATACAAGTAGTAGATAAGTGATAAGTATCCATCCACACATCCACATTTGATGACGTCACATAACCTTGACCTTGGGGGGGTGGGGGGTGTTGATGTTGTTGTCATGCGATCAATGACCTCGTATAACCTTGACCAATAACCTCGTTTAACAGTTGTATCAACAAACCATTTCCGGACAGTTGAAAGGAAAAACACTTGTGTAAACACGAGATTGTTTTGAAAGGAAACACTTAAATCAACGAGCGCGTATTTGAAACGTCTCCAGTTACTCAGATTATTTTTTATCAGTTGTATCAACAAGGCATTTCCGGACAGTTGAATGGAAAAACACTTGTGTAAACACGAGATTGTTTTGAAAGGAAACACTGAAATCAAAAAGCGCGTATTTGAAACGTCTCCAGTTACTGTTAGTCGAGTGAGTGAAGGTACAGATTAGATTTTATCAGTTGTATCAACAAGGCATTCCCGGACAGTTGGAAGGAAAAACACTCGTGTAAACACGAGGCTGTTTTGAAAGGAAATACTTAAATCAACGAGGGCGTGTTAGAAACGTCACCAGTTACTGTTATTCGAATGAAGCTACAGATTATTTTTTATCAGTTGTATCAACAAGGCGTTCCCGGACAGTTGAAAGGAAAAACACTTTTGTAAACACGAGGCTGTTTTGAAAAGGGAACGCCTCATATCAACAAGGCCGTCTCCAGTTAGTGTTTGAGAAAGGTCACATGTATATGAAAAAAAAATATATGAATAAATGCAGGAGTTGGTGATAGTTTTTTTCATTTACCATGGAGGAGTCAGCAGTACACACATCCATGACTCGTTCCACCTCAACCGACTCATGGAAGCTCTTTGGGAAAAGAATACCCAAAACAGAAGCTGTCTTTTTTTCTCAAATCGTTATCATTTATATCGTAGTGATAACTTGCATCGTGAATTTGAGTCTAAACCAAACCAATTCCAACATGTGGACCGCATTGCTCAGTTCGTGTCTGGGTTACATAGTACCTAACCCAAAAATCAAATCTAAAAGGAGCGACGCTTAACCCGTACGTGTGATATCGATAAAGAACACAGCAAAAAAAATGCAGTTTCCGGTATCCGGATACCTGCCGGATACCACCGGACACTTACCCAAAACGCGTCCGGGTATCCGGTGGCAGAAACCTTGCCGGATACCAGATCTGTGGTATCCGGCATGGACACCTCACCTGAAAGTATGTCACCTGGAATCCGGGTATCCGGCACCGGATACCTCACCGGATACCTCAATCTGGGTGTCCAGGGATCCGGCACCGGATACCTCATTCTGAGTTTCCCAAAACATGTCACAATTCGGGGGGTGCATTTTGTTCAATTAAGTGTGAAACACCTAAAAATATATTGGAAACTAACCATGAAAATTGAACATTGCTGAAGGTATCCGGCAGGTATCCGGCAGGTATCCGGATGCAATTTTTCGAGATGTCTTTCTCCTAGTAAATAATGTTAGCCTGGGCATAGCAGATAGCTGTAGTAATATTCTGTGTTATTTTGGTTGTAAATATCCCCTTAAAGTTGAGATCTATGGGCAGGTACTTTTGGTGAAAACATTTTTCAAATTCATATATATTTCATTTTAGATGTTCAGCGTATTAAATGAAAAGCATTCAGTCCTGGTATGATGGTATCCTTACATTTCATCTTCATATTCCCAGTTTGTTCTAGCTTCTCGTGGTTGAAGCGCTCGATTCACCACATCGGTACATTGCTTGGTGTCAACCATCATTATATTGTTGGAATTTTGCTCATAAAGTGACATAACACCATATTCACTCTGACAAAACAAATGAAAGTCATTGGCTATGTGCTCACTTGGGCCTTTGTTCCTGGTGAGATTAAAAGATTATTTTGGAACTGTATCAGTACTTGTTACATCTTGACAGACGAGTTTCATTGAAGTTTGAAACAGAATATCATTAACCCAAATGGGTGCATCCACAGAAAACACCTAATAAAGTTCCGGTACATAAAAATATCAATGTAATTTTTCTACTGACATGGAACTAAAAACTTCATTCAGTGAGCTGTATTAATTGTAGGAAAACATTCAGGGCATTAGTATATTTGATATATGTTAGCACCTATGTTATGAATGATCAATATCATATTTCTTTAAAGAAGCAAAACAAAAAAAGTTGTTAAGATAACAAATCATATTTATTGATTTTATGACATTTCATTGGTTCAGTAACCAAAGGTGTTTGCAAGAACATTCAAAAACAGAAACAGATGCTTCAATGCCATTTTCTAAATAAACAAATCGGTCAAATCTCAGAAGAATTTCAAGGGAGAAGAATATCTAAAGTCAATTATGTTTGTGCAGTAAACCACAAAAGTCATTCAGATTTGTATAGTCAGCGTCAGTGTACACCACATAAACATAGTCTCACTGCTGTGGTATTAATTCCTTTAGACTTGATTAATGTCGTAATAAAACAACCTACAGAATCACACTGATGTGGCATTATTCATTCAGAATCATCACTTTCTGAGGTGAACCTGCTAGTTGTTCTGGGGAGGATTATTCATCACCCTGAGAGTCCTTTGTATGACTTGTCTGATCTGGTGTCATTGTGAAATCCAGGTGCCTGAAACAATTCATAACATCTTTAAAATCTTGTTATTAAAAATATAAGAAACACACATATATTGACAAAGGGTAAAAAGTTGGTTTCTCAATGAGTAAGGTAATGACAGTTTATCAAGCAACTGTTAACCAAACCATGTTAACCAATGTAAAAAAGCCATAGCAAACAGTAAATTTTACAGAAAATACAAAATTGTAATTGATCTTCTGAAAACAATTCCTGTAGTGCCATAAGGCAGGCTCACCTGAATTTTTCTCAAATGTTTGCATTACATCAAAACATAAGGAAGGGTAAACAAGGCAATGCAAATTGCATAAAATAGGTTCTTATACATAAAAACAGAACTACCGTATTTGATGTAATAAGTGCCTCGCTCTAATAAGCGCCCACGGGAATATTTGCTAATATATTGGCTAGTTAACAATCCCAATTAGCACCCTTTCCAATTGATCAATGTATACAACGCTTATTTATTTGCATATAATACACATTCGTGTGTGATATGCACCCTTAATTATGGGGAATTTCATTCTGGAAAAATATATTTGTCGTACATTAACATTTCAGGCTGCCAGCATAAAGCACAAAATTTTGAGAGCGCCCTGGGCGCTTATTCTGTCAAATACGGTATTCATAATTATCAAAACTTTCAATCACACAAGTCATGTAAGTGATCTCAAAATATTATATAATGAGTGTGCAAGTTAGTATAGTTCCACACAGCTTTTAGCAATATTCCAGCAATATATCTGCGGGGACACCAGAAATGGGCTTTTCACACAGTACCCATGTGGGGAACAGAACCCAGTGCTTCGGAGAACGCATTACCCACTAGGCTACCAAATACAAATATCATCTCAAATACAAAAGTAAGTAACATTAGGATTTCATACAACAGATATTTTCACCAAATATCAAGTCACTATACAACTGATTGAATTACTGATTAGAGAAGCAAGAACATATAAATGTAGCAGCTGAATCAGGCTTAATTTGAATCGTTCCTTGCTTCAGTTGCAATGGGAGCCACATTGAAAATAATTATCTCACTTATTATTGATAATTAATATCTACCATTAATTGGTAGGCCAAAATAGACACTGATACAAAAAAATCAACTGAAAAGAACCACCTGAACAATCGACTAAAAACTATGTATATTACATTTTGGGGACCTTGCTGGCAATAGCATGGGCGGATACAGAGGGGGGGTGCTGTGGTGCGCACCCCCCTTTTTATTTCGAAAATAAATCTTTATTTCTGTATAAATTACCACCAAAGACAATAAATACTGTAGCTGTAAAAAAAGCTGTATCCGCCCATGATTAGTCATGAGTAAAATCATTATCATATTTTTATCATTTATCCTATCTTTAATTAAGATTAACAATAACGGGAAAAACTGCCAAATATATTGGTCAAGTGTAATCATTATTTAAGTAGTTCTATTTGGTTTTGGAACTTTTCAAGGGTCATTGTAAAAATATGTGTATTCCTATTTGAATACTCGTTTGATTGTTATAAAGTTACACAGTATTGCATCTATAGTCTGTTTCTAAATACAGTGGAACCCATCTTTGACTTGTGTGACATAATTGAATCATACCCCAATTGAATCATACCCCAAGTGCATTGTTATGCATCTGCACAGAGTGGTCAAAGTCCTTGTCACACACATAGTTTGCTACAAGGCAGAATCCAATACAGTTGAGACATCAGGTTGTATCCAGACAAACTGTCTGATAATCTCAAGTATGGTCTTGGTAGGATCAAGGGATGTAGCTAATCCTAAATAAACATTAAACAAATGACATAATCTCTTCTACAGAACACTTGATCAAAGCCTGCCCCACCTTTGATGTTTATCATCTTGTTACGCTCACAACAGCTCATTAGCAAGATGAACTCAATGTCAACTCATGGTGGATTAGGGATTAACAGGGCAATTAGTGTCAGGTGGGTATTATCACTTGCAATTATCTGTTAATTACTTAATTGAGTAGTGACAGCTTAGTTAGTTTCCAACCACACTGACAAGTCAGTTTACAGTTTACTAGTAACATGTTTCTGTGGACCAAGGAAATGTATCTTGCCAGATACTTAAAAAGTTCTACTCATAAGTAATACAATAATGTCAGTTTTGATATGCAATTCTCCCTTCAAAGACATTTAACATTTGATATACATAAACTGTCTGTTGAAACTATGATGATGCTAATATACAAGTCGCACAAAACAACTAATTCATATACTGGTACCTAGCCAAACATACATATTTTTTATACGCGTATGCACATGCTTGTACATATATACCTCTACTGGCACATCACACATACAAACAATCATTAGATGGATGTAATGGTTCAAAAATATTTTACATACACAAACAAGTGAACAGATTCTGTAATAGCATGGTTAATATTGGGAGATGTTTAAGCATTTCCATTTTCACAGAATCGAAGGCATATCCTTTCAGGACTCAGATCAGCTTGTAGTGATTTAAATTCACATAAAAATGATTCATGTGAAATGACCTATCCCGCATGTGTGGCACCTGTTATAAAAATACCATTCATTACTTATATGTGTGTGACAAATTATGCTATTATTAGAAATAATAGGTATTATTATTATACAGCATTGATATTAGTGATTTAAATTCACATAAAAATGATTCATGTGAAATGACCTATCCCGCATGTGTGGCACCTGTTATAAAAATACCATTCATTACTTATTTGTGTGTCCAATTTATGCTATTATTAGAAATAATAGGTATTATTATTATACAGCATGGATATAAGAAAGCTTTATATGGAATTGTTGAAAATTATGTACAGGAAAACATTGAAATAAATCAATCAATACGTGCATTTATCTCAGAATCTGGTAGATTTAATCAATATGGACTTCATTATCTAATTATAATCAGATGATTACATTATTGCTCAACTGATAGTTTGCAATAGTATAGAATTAGTATTATATTATTAATTATTTTGTATTTGAGCATCATTTAGATAAGCCAATGAAAAAAATATATGTTTAAAACACATGTAGTAGAACATATTGCAATAGTTAAGACCCGAAAAGAAGTTATGTGTAGGATCCTCAAAATGGTATCCACAAGAGCAGGTTGTAGAATCATGTTGGTGTTTGTTGTTTAACTCTGCACTCAGCCATATTCCAGCTAAATGACGGCGGTCTGTAAATAATCAAGTCTGGACCAGACTATCCAGTGATTGACATCATGAGCATCCATCCACACAATTGGGATACAATGACATGGATCAACCAAGTCAGCGAGCCTGATCAGCCGATCCATTAAGTTATCTCTTACAACTAGCATAGGTTGATCATGTTGATGGGGACTAACTTCAACCTGGAATCCCCATGTGAGTATGTATGCGGCTGTTAGCTTTGTTTGATGTTTAGCGCCACACTCAGCAATATCGCAGCTATGTGGCAGGAATCAAACCTGCATGGGTCTTCAGCACGAAGAGTGAACGCTTCAACCACTAGGCTACCCCACCACCCAAAATTCCCCCATGATAAAGTTGTCATCATGGTTATTGTTCAGCTAGTTCAAGTGAAAATGTTCATACCCTTAAAATGTCTTATCTTCCACTTCACGATGATCTCTGATGCAAAACTTCCCTGTCATTAAAGCTGTTCTTGATTCTTCACATCTGGAAAAATATGTTGAGGCTATTAATCATCTCACAGAGTAAAGGGAGTATATGAAATAAGACAGTGAGTCACATTAGCATACAAATTATCCAGTTAAAGTAAACATATTTCTTCATTATATACATAAGCAAATACTAACATATGATAGACAGGCTACTTGTTATATAAAAATATAATTATATCCTGATACATTTACTTACATGTTGGCTATGAAAGTTAATGTGTCACATGTGACAGGCTTACATGTGGTAAATTACTTTAATACGTGATCATTGTAATATTCACATATTCCTTACCTTAATGTGTCACTTCAGCTGCCAGCATTACCTCAGCTGCAATGTCAATATTTGGCCAATTTTGACGAAATGACCGATCGTGTTCAGTGTATAAGCTGGGCCTCGTCTCTAATATAACTTGGCGCAAGTTGACGACGCGCATAGAGAGCCGGGAACCAGCTTATGTCGTGTTAAACTGGTTCCGGGCTCCCTATGCGCATCGCCAACTTGCGCCAAACAGTATTGTGATATTAGAGACGGGGGCCCAGCTTTGTGTTAACCCGGAACAAGCCAATTTACCCATATTCCCCTGCGGTCCAGGGCGCCATTTTAGAACATGGACGTAAACAAACCTCGTGTATCGATATACACTGTCATGCTTGATTACGATAAGCTTACCTCGTGTATCGATACATTGTTCTCATTCACCTCCACCACGGAAATGCCGGCCGAAGTTCCTCTGAGCCATCCACAACGCGGAAGTCAACAGTATTTGGAAAGGCGATTGGCAGCAAATGCGGATGCCAGGTACGTAGCAGGGCTTCGTGACCTTATGATTTCCGTGCAGAGATCTTATGGAACGGATTGATTTTGATATTTTCCTGCTCTACATACTTTACCGTAAACGCCAAGGGTCCTTTTTTTAGTATTATGGTCAACTGTTTGTTATGACGACAAGGATTTGCATAAGGGGCGTAATGGATTTGTGGTCAAAACAAGATGATCCAAATTAGATCCGCTTTTTATAGATAATGAAGAAAAGTACAAAGATCTAGGAACGATTATTAACTCTAAACTTTTGTGGGATGCTAATACAGACTATAATTTACAATAATGGCCGCCAAAGACTTTACTTTTTTTACGCTTAACATATTTTTATAATTACACTGTTATGTCCTTGTTTTGTATAAGCTTCATGACTAAATAATTCAATATTTCATGGAATGACTCTGACCTTGGCGAGGATCTTTTTTGCAACAAGTGATTCCCTATGTAAAGTGTATGTTGAATGACCCAATAATTGTTTGACAGTTGTTAAATATGGGATTATGTTTTATCTCTGAATGTTTGGGATGAAATATTTTAATAAGGACAGTTCTAAGTTGGAAACTCAACTGGGGCCTTTTCAATTGAATTCAATGTACAGCATGTACAGTTTGGATATTTCTGTAATGTGAATGCTACTTATTTTTGCAGAATGTCTGGATGAATGAATGAGTCAGTCACCTGCACAGCATCAATGGAAAAAGGGAAGCAATGAGGAACAAGAGAAGAGTAGCAGTGAGTGGTAAATATTTGAAATTATTCTGTTTGGTTCATCATGTTCATGTAGCTATTCTGCAAATATTTTTTCAGTTTGCTTGTTCTTTATCACCTGTTGGCATGGATTGCCTAATTATCAAAGGCACCACAACTTGCTGTGCATAGTTGCATCTCTTGGGCTTGACAGAAACCAATGGTCGTGGGTTTGAATCGAGGGTAGCATCATACACTTGCTTGTGGGTTTCATCAAAGTGGTAAACATGTAAGACCTGCATCACTTCGGGCTCTCTTCCCATTTCACTCATTTAACACCACATCCAACAATAGTTCAGCTAAATGACAAGGATTATAAATAATCAAATCTCAAATCCCAACTAGGCAAGCCAGTGAGTAATGTTATGAGCTCGATCCAGACGCACCGATGATGACTGTTATGGACAACATCCCACGTTATTGGGTACGATTACGAGCGATCAATGAGCCCACTTGCTACCTCATCTATTACTTTGGCTTGTATGGGAAGCATTTTTAAGAGATGTCAGTTAATGATTGTTTCAACTCATCAGCATGGAACAATATATATCTCAAATGTTTGGTATATAACAAAACTCAAAGATGATAAATTAAGTGAATTTGCTGCCTTTTATCTGTAAGTACATGTTGCAACAATTCTTTTCTATTGCTACAATCTTTATACATAATTTTGCAGAAACTGAAGTCCAGCTTGAGATACCCGGATGACTGGTTGACAGTCTGGAAGGACCCTTCCAGATATCAGAAGTGATAGGCAGACAGTGATGAGGAGAATCCTGTTATTTCAATGGGGGCCTACCAAGAAGTTATATCCCAATTGACACTGGGACACACTCACAAAGGCTGGTCTGGCTAATGTGAGAAGACCAACCAATGCCAAGTCGGAGTGGGACCCTTCAAGGACGTTGAAGAAATTATTGTCTTTGGCCATGTGGTAATCACTTGAAAGGAATGATGTTTGCGACTACTTGTCTATAAATGTGGACCCAAACACCAAATAGAATGTTCACAATTCTACTAACACAATGCAACAGGGATAGAGCCGATCTGGCCTCCCCTCATCCTGGTTCCTGTTTTTCCATGGCAATATAGAAGGGAAAGGATATTTGAGGGCAAGTAACTCTGAACTGGTGAGCATGGTCTGCTTATGCTTTCAAGCGAACAGTTATCCCACTCTGTTATGAGTATTGAAGAATAGGAGGAAATTGCATACTGCATCAGGAACCATCATGTGAACAATGTTCAGTGTGTGATATAGGCATATAAATAAAAGAAATTGATAATTTGTTTGTTGTTTATGTTTCTTTAGCCAGGTATGTAAATGGGGATTTTCCAATATTTTGCCTCAGTTCGATAGCCACAGTTATCGGATGAAACCATGCATTGCTTGGACATCTTTGGAACACATTGATCTGCTATGTCAAAGGTCAATGTCATAGCCAGACAAAAAAATTGTTAATGGCCAAACTCTTCCTTAGGGCAGGGATAGAAGTTGGCAACAGGTCATACACTTACTTTTTACCCCCCCCCCCCCCCCCGGCATATAATACGGGGTGATATAGCGATCAGCCAGTCTGTCTGTCCATCCGTAATCATTTCCTTTTCCAGGGGAAGGATTCCCAAACCATTCAGTGTATTTGATCGAAACTTGGCAAATCTATCAGGCACATACTGAAGTGGTGCCTTTTGGTATTTTGGGATTTTTCTAAAAAAAAATTAATTTATTTTTTATGGAATGACGTTGGACACAGACTCAATTGGGGATGGGGTTCGTTTCCGGGGCAGAATTCAAAAACCTTTCAGTGTATTTGATCGAAACTTGGCAAAGCTATCAGGCACATACTGAAGTGTTGCCTTTTGATATTTTGGGATTTTTCTAATTTTTATTTTTTTAAATTTTTATGGAATGAAGTTGGACATAGACTCAATTGGGGATGAGGTTCGTTTCTGGGGCAGAATTCGAAAACCATTCAATGTATTTGATCAAAACTTGGCATTCATATGGATGCGACCATGGTGGATCTTTTGTGGATAAACAATTTATGCTTCTTAAAGAACTTTAAACTGTTGACTCATTACATACAGAAATGCACATTTACTAGTGGTTACTTGACAGACATCTGCCGGGGGGTTATGTCATCTTTCTGATGACTCTTGTTCTCTAATGTGCCTTTTCCTGCAGAAGTCTAAATAACTCTTACTCATATAGTTGTATATCATTGTCATATGTTTGTCAATGTTATACTGAATGAAGCAATTTACAATTGTTTTTGAAATAGTCGCAACTGATATTGAAGGTCAGATTAGCTTTCAATGTCTTTCAGTAAAAATGTTCACAGTAACTGAGGAACAGCTCTCTGTAGTGTGATGAAATCTGGTACATGTCACCCTCAGAGTGAGGCATATTGTGTTTCAAACTTAAATGAAGCTGGTATGCTCGTAACAAGTACTTGTACCTTTACAAATAATCATATTATCATCTCACTAGGACCAAAGGCCCAAGTGAGCACACAGTCGATGAGTTTATACTTTCACTCTTTCAATCTGGAAGTCTGAACATGAAATTTAAGGATATCATCATACACGTATTAGAACTGATGTTTGTTCATTAAACAGCTTAACATCTAAAAAGATTGAAAAAATTGTCTTCTCCAAAAGTACATGCCCATAGATCTCAACTTTAAGGGGATATTTACAACTAAAATGACACAGAATGTTACTACAGCTATCTGATATGCCCAGGCTAACATCATTTACCAGGATTGCATCCGGATACCTGCCGGATACCTGCCGGATTCCTTCAGCAATGTTCAATTTTCATGGCTAGTTTCCAATATATATTTATGTGTTTCACACTTAATTGAACAAAATGCACCCCCAAATTGTGACATGTTTTGGGAAACTCAGAATGAGGTATCCGGTGCCGGATCCTTGGTATCCGGTGCCGGATCCTTGGACACCCAGATTGAGGTATCCGGTGAGGTATCCGCTGCCGGATACCCGGATTCCAGGTGGCATACTTTCAGGTGAGGTGTCCATGCCGGATACCACGGATCTGGTATCCGGCTTGGTATCTGCCACCGGATACCCGGACGCGTTTTGGGTAAGTGTCCGGTGGTATCCGGCAGGTATCCGGATACCGGAAACTGCATTTTTTTTGCTGTGGAAGCCAGTGGTTTTAATTTCATTAAAGCAGAACGTTTTAGACACACAGAACAAGTTACATATTTTTTTTCCCCGACTGTTGAGATGGAGGACAGTGAACCTACGGATTTTACATGAGTGAAAGATAACATCTACGTCAACATTGTGATGGTGCAGTTCCCACGGAAGGGCCTTCCAAAACAGCTGAAAGGAAAAACACTTGCGTAACCACGATACTGTCTTGAAAGGAAATACTAGGCGTTTCCCGGACAGTTGAAAGGAAAAACACTTGTGTAAACACGAGATTGTTTTGAAAGGAAATCCTTAAATCAACGAGGGCGTATTTGTAACGTCTCTAGTTACTGTTATTCGAGTGAACCTACAGATTATATTTTAACAGCTGTATCAACAAGACGTATACGGACAGTTGAAAGGGAAAAAAAAAACCACACGTGTAAACACGAGACTGTTTTGAAAAGGGAACTGCTGATATTAACAACACCGTATCTGAAACTACTGTGACACTCCCATCAAGTAAATAACCCCTGTGAGAAGAAGAAAAAACAAAAACAAGAAAGACTATAAAGAGCGTATATTTCAAGTCTGAACACATTCTATCTGATCCACGCCTAAACACCATCACCACCATCCTCAAATTATGGCAAAGTCTCTAAAGCGGACGTCAACAGAAGTTGATGATATCATCGTCACCAACAAGGTCTTTAAACCCGAAGTCGTTATTGTTTCAAAGGAAGAGCTTATGTCTAAGCTAAACGATAACGGTGGTCTCCAGGAATGTACAATCCGATGCAAAGTGAGTGATCTACCCAAAAACATATTGTTAGAGATCTTGTCCTCTGAAACTTTCAAAATCCACGATGAAGATGTTTGCAAGACTATCCTATCGACTGTCGAGAAGAAAGGAGGTGATAACAGATTTGATGTTCTCCTGAACCATCAATACTTGGATGCCCTTGAAGATTCCACTCACATGGTATTCACAGGACAGGGTACTTCCAAAAACAAAAGGAAATTCAACATCCTGAAGTTCTTCAAATGCGTCGAAGACAGACGTATCTCTATGGGAGAACAGATTCAAAGTCAGAGTGAGGTGAGAATTATTTTTCAATTATTTATGATAATGGACTATTCTACTCTTAAGTCAACACGCATTATCAATCACATCTGTTACTATACTAACATTTAAAAACTATTTAATTTTCTGTATAGTCAATGTAGAATTATGTTTCTTTGTCAAGTTAGATTTACTATTATGGATGACAATGTCTATATTGCGAAATGGTGCAACGTTTCACTGTTCTCAACCAAAGGTGATATATAATATAATAATAATATGCATGCTAAACTATTTGATGGAATTTTAGAACTCTGCGTGCTATGAGCTTTGGTCGTGGCTATCTGTGACCATGACAACAAAACACTACGGATGACGCAGGTCAACCACTCATGCAAGACCTAATTGTCTGCATACAATTAACAAGAAAGAATTAAATTGAAAGATAATAGGACTTTTTATTTTATATATAGGTATAATATTTGACAAATATTTCATCGATGTAGGATTAAGTTTCATAGTTGTAGTTGATCTTGTGGACTACTGTTGAAAGCAATAACTACCTTTCAAATCGAACACTCGTGCATGGACAGGTTAGAAATTATTTATTGCCTAACTAGTTCACATGTCCATGATATCACAATTTCTCATCCATGAGTTAATACATGCATTGACGTATGTAGGTTAGTCACACAATCGTTTTATCACTGAGTAAATGAGCTAACTTAATGTGATTACATTAACAACCCTTAATGAGTTTGCTTAGTAACGCAGCAATTAACTTGTGATTCAGCCCATACAATACCAATCTAGGTACTTAGTTTCATAATATATTAGATCACAGAATAAATATTGTTTTAAAGAATGAGTGTTTGAACAATTATCTGTTGGTTCTGTTGTTGTTCTATACTGATTTAATGCATTGCTTACTTCTTTTTATTTTCAGTGACCAGTATCCACAGCTCAATAGAGAAAGAGCATTTCCCTGTGAACTTTCATGAAAAAACTTACAGAAGTTAGCAGTAGAAGAGGCCTGTAATCATAGAACTGTGTATTCAATAGAGGACGATGTCATTGTTCGGTTTTTTTTATTAAAGAACTATGTAATCTTCTTTGACCTGTTTGTTTTTTATGTCTTAAAACGGGGGGGGGGGGGGGGGGGGGGGCACGGGGGGACCCAGTCGCTGTGCAGAGTTGCATCCCTTGGTCACGTCAGAAAAATGTGGGTTGGAATCCCGGTTCGCCCCGATTATGTTTCTAGGTTTGTCGGCAACATACCCTAGCTCGTAGGTTTCACCGAAGTGGTAAACGTCCGAGATCTGCATCAATTCGGGCTTTCCTCCCACATTAAGCTGACACGCCGCGATATAACTGGAATACTGTTAAAAGCGGCGTTAAACACAACTCACTCACTCACTCACAAGTTCTTAAAACAAAAAAAACAGTCTATTGTCTCAAGTTGAATGTGAGTGAATGAACTGAGCAGGAGACTGGAAACCTTAGAGCTTATTTAGACAGCTTATATCGAAATTGAAACTCGTTATTTGACAAACAAAACCTGTATGAAATTTCATATCAGGTGTTAAACGTGTTTTTTTTAATAATTCAACTGGAGTAATCTTGAAAACTTACCTTAATTCAAATGAAAAAATCTGTTTCGAAACTCGGTAAGTTGGAGTGTTGTGACGCTTGAAATGATCTGCTCGACGGCTTCCTTGAGATCACTAACATCCAACAGAGCGATATGGTTATATCCCGTGGTTTGAACAGATAGTGTTTTCATTTGCCTGTCGCAAATGAATAACGTGTCATCGATGGCGAGTGATAATTGGGCGTTGTATGCCATGGAGAAACTTTTCTGTTGGAAACTGTCAATTTCGGACAGGAAGTAGATGAAAATATCCTTCACTTGACGAGATACATTAAAGTCTAAAATCTGATTACTCAGACCTTGAGGATCATTCCCAATTTGAAACCTGAAATTCGATGTAGTATCATCAAAGATTAGTGTGAACACCATGATTCGCAAATCCGCTCTTTTGAAAGAAAATTCCCTAAACCTTATTTAAAATATACGCAAAACGTATTTTTATGCATGTGTCGAGAAGAAATACACTTTGTCGCCACCCATCTCAAATATATGAGATGTACAGATGTAAAGTTTTGCTGGTCTCAAGTTCTAGGGATGTGGATGCAATGTCAAGATCATTTCGTCGGTAGGGAGCAACAATGAGCTTCAAATTCGCATCATTTCGGAAAACACATCAGACGTTTATTTACACGCACTGCAAACACGAAAACGTCGTTTTTTTCCGTATATGGTCATTGGACGGAAAAACGACTAAAAATTCATTAAAATTGATTAATTGGTCAGCGTCTAGAAAGTGTCCAGAAAAGGGTCGAGTTTTTCAAGCGTAAAATGGACGGAAAAACGATGCTTTTTGCTCCGCCTTGTACAACTGTTAACGGCCAATCAGATGGCGCTGGTCCCCCGACGCACGTGATGCCCAAGGCTTCCTTTCGGAAGCTTTAGGTTTCGTATTTCTGGCATGCCTTGCTCTAGTATCTGTCGCGCGCAGTGCAGCGAGATTTGCTGATAAACTAGTTTTAGGATATGTAACATGTTAATGGAATTCAGACACGCGCCAAGAAGTCAAACCAAACAATGTTACTACGTTTATTGTGGTAACATATCCCTCGGCTATGTACAGTTACCCCTATCGGATAATGGGTTGTGTTTCATTTGGTTATAACAATAACTAGTTTTTTTGATGTGAAGATATACGGCTTGGACGAGTGGTCGGTCACATGACGTTCTTCACGTGACTGTATTCTTGAAAAGGCGTAAAAACTGACTTATTCCACATTCCAATTGAATATGCTTTCTTTTACATATTACATAACATCACTGCACAAAATTTGAACAGTTGCAGTAACACACTACGGTAATCGCATTACACATACTTTTCAACTGTACAGTATTTCAGTTATATCATGGTATATCAGACTGATGTGGGATAAAAATCCGAAGTGGTTCAGGTCATCCAATGGGTGTTCGGGAAAAGGTGAGCGTATCCTGCCACACAACTGGCACCCGTCACAAACACATACAAGGACAAGTCAATTGTTCACCAGAACAAAGCACGGAAACACACAATGATGCCTGTCCTCACTTTTACCGAGCATGTAAATTATTTTGTCCGTCAAAAACTTGGACGAGTATGAACAATATGTTCATTCACGTAATATTTGTCATACATTCGACAAAATGTATTGACTCGGAGCATTATTGTTAATCACAGCGTAAGCAGTTGAACTCATCACCCATCCCATTATTGATAACCCTTCTTGAAGATCTATGAAATCAGAAGCTGCAACACTCTACCTTTAAACTGGCATATCAGACTTCTATTTCATTACTCAGTTTTATTTGCACGGATTACTATGGAAGTGACATTGT
This sequence comes from Haliotis cracherodii, assembly GCF_022045235.1. Lineage (NCBI taxonomy): Eukaryota > Metazoa > Mollusca > Gastropoda > Lepetellida > Haliotidae > Haliotis > Haliotis cracherodii. The sequence continues at coordinate 919,956 of NW_027266281.1, read as the reverse complement.
CTCGTTGTCGCATTGTCGCATTGACGCCTTTACAAAAACAAGCAAAACGTTTCAAAATTAACAAAAGCGCCACAATTGGCCATTTGTCGCATTGTCGCTTGTTCGCATTGCCGTAACGCGACATTTTCAAGGTCAAAATATGTCTCGTTGTCGCATTGTCGCCCCATCACAAATGTGTATAAAAGGCGTAAAGTTCAGTTATTGTTACAGTTAGGAATTTCAACCTGATACATGTACGTCTTGAAATGAAAACACAAGTCCGTCCGCGAGTCCATAACGTTTTATTGTGAGCTCTTCTCTAAAAGTGCTTAGTGTTCAACTCCCAGTTCCTAAAAAGGTAGTACCTCATCAACAATCAACATACCTCTAGTGCAGTGGTCTTCCGGAAGATCTTACTCTTGACCTTATTAGACAACTGATGAGTGCACGCCTGACCTGTGACCTCGTTGCAACCCTCGTGAGGTGTTTGCCGAAGGGAGAGGTGTAGGAAATGTGTGCTCCAGCCCAGCGCAGAGCTCGCGACACACTGTATATTGAATGTTGTATACAGTATATTGCAGTTGATATACTGTATACTGCATGTGATACTTATTTGCGGAAATGTTACAACTTTCAAGATTCAAGATTCAATTTGCATATATTTCATATACAACAGACCGCCGTCATATATCACTGGAATACTGCTTGGAGCGGCGTTAAAACAAATTGTTTTCATAATGGAGCGCTGCAGTCATTTAAAATAGAACCGTATACATATGTAGTTCCAACTCACTCTTTTTGTTTCGAATATTCAGCAGAAAATATATTATAAACCAGGTCTTTGGGAAGAGATATCAGATTTGTATAAGCAGCCACATGGGGATGATTAAAGGACCCCTCGCTGATTAGGTTCTTGTTTACTTAAGAGCAGAGTTGGCCATGTTAGATGATATAACCAAAATCCGGGAGCTCCGGCGGGGGGCGAACTGGTCTTGTTAGTGTATGGTATGAGCTGTGATGTTGACCCAAGAGAATAATGTAAAAAATTAGACCAACTCAAGTCTTTAATGATTGGGAAAGTCTAGATTTCCAGAGCTCTAGCCTGAAATTAAGAATTGTTCTATGCTCCATTTTAATTGTATTATTTTCATTTTGTAGACATGGATGGACTAATCAGGAAAGAAATTGATGGAATATTAAGATCACATGTTACCACTGATCCAGTTAAATTCATCACACAATAATAAATTAGTATTTGACATTACGGCATTTGATTATTAGGGCATGATCATGTACATGTTCACTGTAGTAATGTACACACCAGTCAACTTTTTATCATATTGTAGCGCGGCCTCAACGTTCACTTTATGATATCCTCACTTGTCATCGATGTATTGGCATCGAACAATGGTCGGCAATTCGAAATTCTTATGGATAGCTTCAGTAGGGACAGCGCCGGTGTCAGTACAATTATCCTAGTTAAAATAAGTATCGACAAAAATATAATCTGAAGCAGACAAGAACAATATTTTTTTATTAATGCTTACTTTCATGGATAGAATTGAGGCAATCTAGGCTTGCCAAATCGTTCTAGACTTGAGCTGGATTCCTTTTAAATTTATTCTCTATGGTATGGGAATGAACTGGCGTCAGTATCGCATGGAGAACTGGGACAGCCTGAATCAGTGTAATCGGATATGCTGTGGAGTTTCGGTTTTGGGCTGTTTGCTGTATAGAAGAAGGGCTCTCGAACAAGGACACAATATAGAGATTAAATCATTACCACCTCTCTTTATATCAGACATGTTATTGTGATTTGAAATCTCTTTTGGAGAATTGCGAGTTATGTATACTCTGTATTCTTTCGTCATGGTAGCATATATATTTTCTATGTTGCTTTTTGAATTATCCACAAATAATGAGAACCTCTCTCTGGAGATATACAATAATAATATCTGAAAAATGGGACTTATCGACAAATATTTCTTTCTTAAATACTACCCGTTAAAGGCATTCTGATCATTATATCATACTTTGTGCAGTTTAAAAGTCAAATAATGGCAAATTGTGTATCTTTTCTACATTTTGAATTAATTATATTTTCTGCAATAAAACCTTAGCATCAGATAGTGATATACACGAATATGATCTATACTGTGATAAATGAATTATCAATTTCGTATTATGACTTAGATAAACAGAAATATGATAGTAAAACAGATTATTTTAATCTATTCGTGTGAGTAGGTAACGAGAGATCTAGGCAACTCACTAACGTAGCCATTTGTTAGCCAAGTTTAGGGGTTTGAACATGTACATTGAATGACAGGGAAGAAAGCAACGCAATAATTAAATTATGAATCAAATTATGTTATAAATATAACAGAATATTTAGAAAATATAAGTTTAATTTCTCATTGTTGGAAGGTGTTTAATAATTATATAGATTTTGTTTGATTGTTTGTTGTTTAACGCCGCTCTTAGCAATATACCAGCTATATGGCGGTGGTTCGTAAATAATCCAGTCTGGACCAGACAATTTAGTTATTATCATCAAGAGCACCGATCTACACATTTGGGATAAATAATAAGGTACAATGAAATTCTGTATATGTCCATAATGAGTGTGTATAAGTAGATGGATAATATGTCCATGCACGCCAAGTAAATGGTATATGCATTAATTTAAATGCATATGATTCAATGATGAGTCACTAGTCCATATTTCAAGACATGTATTTGACATTCATAATAACTACACAAAAGCTACACAATGGCAACATAAAATTAAATTTAAATATAGTTTCTCGTGTCGATATGTGTCAGAAGAAATGAAATATTACAGCACTTGTGAATATGTTATATGCGCATGTCAGCGTCGATCCTATAATATCCTTTTATGCACTGATGAATTAACGTATTAATACTACGCAAATATATGTCCAGATGCATACATCAGTTTCATCTCGTGATCTTAATTCATGCTTTGAGCTCTTTATCTACCGGAGATTCTGGGGTGTTACATCACACCAGAAAGCCAGGGCAAAATTCAAGTCATAATGTCATGGTCCGTCTTGTATGTTGGAAACCAATATCGCAATATGGCTGAATATTGATGAACGTGGTATTAACCCGATTACACACATAATTATTGCATTTTCTACAGTCATCTACGAACACTATCTTTTAGGAGGTATATCTATATCATCCAAATGTCCATACAAATATGTCCACATGTATATGTATAAAGCAAGTCGTCCTGCACTCTTCCTTAAAAGATAAATGTTAAGCATTTCCTCTGTATGTATTTATATAATGTAAATATCGTTTTAATGTAATGCTGATGCAGTGAACGTACCACAGACCTGATGCTAGAATAACATCTAATTTCTGAAATGAACATATTTTACAGAAAAAAATAGTTGTGAAACAATAGTTATAAAATATAAGAACAAGGAGCCAAGAGCAAAATATTGGGCTGTGTTGGACATATTTCTTTCGGGGTCTTATTACAGACAAACCTGATGCCTTTAAGTATAAAGATAAGTAAGTATAGCTGTTGTACATATTCAAATATGTTCGTGATTAACCCAACCTTGAAAAATATTGAAAGATGAGTGGTAACTATTATGCCATTATTTCAAATTAGAATGAGAGCACATCAGGAAAGCATGGTACTTTAATATACGTATCTTGTTAACCCAATATTCTTTTGTAAGTAAGAGCAGCATGTATATCGAGAGTATAGGTTTGGTGCGTCATTTATCACACAGTACTTTCAGAAAGTGTGCATATTCTGTTTATCGGCAATAAATAACATAAGACGATTCATACAGGTAAATACGATTTACTTCAGAACTAGTATAGATTACTTAAGGTTAGGGGGGAATGTATGTAATTAACAGAACTTTGGTCGGGTTTAAAGGATTTGGGTCCTGGCTAGGGCTTTGTGTTGGACGTGTAGACGGCATTTCCAGGTTTGACGTATCAATGACCAAAATGATGTCAGATGCAATTCTCTGCCTTTTCGGGTGAAGAATTGGCTTGCCTTTGGATGTGTTTGTGGCGGGTGCCACTAGTGGATCGGAATGAGCTCGCGTTTTTTGCGAGCATCCAATGTCATCATTTATTATGATAAATCATGAAACATGCTCCTGATGTTGTCGCAATCGTGCAGTTGGCAAGGGTTTCTCATGATAATGGAAATGCTTATGTCGCTTTTGTTGACCGATAAACATGAAAAGATATAATGTTAGTGTATTTGGTCATGTAATTAAGAAACAAACGACGAGTGGGAGTTGTTTCTTGTACAATAAACAACGACCGAGACTCGTATATTTCTATATGAGATATCAACATTACGTACAGCTTCTTTGAGGGTGTTAAATTAGGAAATAAAATGCACGCTTTACAATATTTACCCGTACTTAAATAATGATGACTCCTTGAATAGAATCCGACAGCGGCCATGCTAGATAAATCCATTTTAGGATTTGAGTTTGGTTCCGGATATTCTCATAATTTTCTCATCAATCATCTGTACCTTTTCTCCCAATACCGATTGTCATATCACTCTCACTTTCGGATTCTCCCGCAACATTTATTGGGAACAACTCACTAGACACATACCTCTCAAACATAAGGTCAAATTTACGACGTTTTCAAGTTGCGAGTGCATGTTCGAATCTCAATTAATGACGTCATGATAGAACAATGTTTTATCGTGAAATGAATATCGCTTCCTCCTTTGTTCTTTGCGATTTATCGCGTAGCTATCTTATATCATCATATGCCAATTTCTAATTGCTTTATTATGACGTATCCGTGTCATGTAGCAATAACATACACAAATATCGTTGACTTCGACGTAGAATAGTGTCATGAAATATGATTATTCTCTTGTGTGCAATATTTCTGGTTGATAAATCTAACATATTCTTACTTTAAGAATAGGGACCATACATTATTATATCCCTTATCAGGTCTCTGTAACATTTGCAAAATAATACAAATATAAAAATACAACTGAACCTAAATGTAATGTTTTAATATCCTTACGTTGCTGAGTGCGGCATTAAACAACAAACAAACAAAACATAATACCTTTAAGAATTACGTTAACAATTCCGATGCTAAAAATAATCTCACAATCTCCATACCTCTTTCTCTCTGTTTATTATGAAAACATAATAACTTTTTTTAATAATCTGAAGGAATGATAATGGCAATACTATCATAATTATCAACATTATTTATGTTACTCAAGTGAAGTAATCCTCCACACTAAACATTCAGTGAAGAAGCCCATGAACATATGAACTATGTAACATACATTCATGGAAATTCGATGAACAGTTGAAGTTAGCAAATGATATTATTCGGTCGAACGTCTATCAGCCATCTATTCTATTCATGAAGAACATGTCACGTGGGGCCAACTGAGGGAATTATGACTATATCCACTTGCTAAATTTTTTCTATATTCATGCTAGCTCAAACGATCTATTGGCTTGATTTATTGTTATGGTATCCACAAAATAAGTAGGATCCGATTTTTTCCGTTTTTGTTGAAATACAACTGAATTATATATGCTGTTTACATATCAAAGTTTGCCAAATTGTTACAAAATGTTTGCCCACAGCAAGGCTACGTATTCCCAACATACTGTGCTAGGCACAGTATAACTGGACTGAGGGAGGGCGGTATTCCTCCGTGTGGGTCACCTGCTTGGCAACATGGGACGTGAAAACTGCAGGGGGTGAGGGCAGTTAAGTTGATGGCACAGACAGATAAGAGAGATCATTTTACAAATGTGAAACCTCATTCCACAAAGGAAGAGGCGAAAGCTGAAACTTGGTGAGGTTTACAGAACAAAGGCAGTTATTTCTAGTTTCTTACTGACTCTCGAAGATACATTTAATAAATGCGTGCGTGCGTGCGTGCGTGCGTGTGAGGTAGAAGAAGAATTGTACAGCATAAAAATGGCTACGTATGTAGTTCGGGTAGATATGTTGAATGCCCGGCCAGTATGACCTTTGAGTCACTACAGTTTCTGTCATTAAAATGCGTATGACAGTATTTGAGTGAAAGAAAACACTATACGTGAGTGAAACAAAAGACCTCGACCAAAAGACCCAGTCCCCCAACCCAAGTCTGCATGTATCAATACTCATACCTGCCACATCCTCAACCACCTAACTTACTCACACAATCATCTCACAACATGATCGACAACCCTCGTATCACAACGCATGCACGCATGCACGCACACACACACACACAGACACACACAGACACACACAGACACACACACACACACACACACACACACACACACACACACACACACACACACACACACACACACACACACACACCACATTCTTCGTTCCCCACCATTATGTCTACGTCAGTCATCATGGATCTATGCGCATGCTTTCATACATAATCCACCCTCCCACCATTCCCCAAAATCCATCGAACTATAACTATATCCGCCCTCATGTATCGGTATTCGTGCGTTCATACATACATACATACATACATACATACATACATACATACATACATACATACATACATATGCATATGCATCGAATTACACGTTTAAAATATCGTAAATATTTTACAACATGTACATATTATATATCAGCAAACAGAGATTATTATAACGCAATAGATTTCATCCGTCAAAACATCACAGAAAGAGGGGCAGCCTGGAATTTTACAATGGCATCTGAATGCACTAAGAAGTCCAACTGGTCAGGAGGTGAGAGTTGGGGAAGATTACGGTAAACTTCAGTTACAGATCTCAATTACGAATATCTAAAGTGTGAATAAAGATCACAGCTTGCGATGGCGTGTACTGCATTCCTGCAGAATAAGCAATGTCCTTAGCTCTAAATTTTATGTCTAAATGCTTATGTAGACAAAGACCCAAATGTATATAGGCATGACCATATTATATTCTACGCAAATATCACCACATTTAAAAACCAAAGCAAGATTGAGTCTTTAAAGGGCATTAAGAACTGATACACACAAGGAAAAATATTTATGGATGTCAACGGAGGAACACAGCGTTTCGGAATATATACTTTCTCCTTCATCAGGTGAATATTATTAAATGCTATGAGGCAGAGAACATATACATATACCTGTAAGAACAACAAAAGTAAAAAGATATCAAAGAAGGCAACACAACAAGGGAAGCAAACAGATAACTGGCGCTGATTACCCTGCCTCCCGTTTGCCCATTGTCCATTTCCCATTACCAATCATTCATAAGTTAAGTTTTGGCTTCAATTTGTCCATTGATAATCAACCATCGACGTCTATTATCTCCACCCTAAAAAGTACTAGAATATGTAGTTTACTGAGAAAGTGGTATCCAAATATAATGTGTGTTACTGTTGACCACTTTCTTAATGGCATTGTTGGTTCAAAGCTTTCGGGCATAGAAGACGTGCCATTTTTCTCTTGTCAGAGGAGTACACAAAGTATATGTCATCTGGAATAACATTTTTGGTTCGGTGGCTAGGTTAGATCGCCAACTTTGTGTGCTGGCGATTGGGTGCCTCACTCACAGTGTGGGTTCAAATCCCGGACGGGACTCAACCCAAGAAAGTACGAGGATCTGTACTTTACTCAGAAAGTGTTATCCCAATTATAACATTTGTTGTCAAGAAAGCACAATAAATGTATATTCGGCTTTGGATGGGTAATAATATCACAGACATTTACGGATATTGATGATGACTTGGAGGAGCTTCGTAACGCACGTCTTCTCAATTCAGGGATTGGTAAATCCAAATATGTGTGTGCGCGTGCGTGCGTGCGTGCGTGCGTGCGTGCGTGCGTGCGTGTGTAAATGTGGGCCTGGTGGATGTTACATAAAACATTCATCTTGAGCGGGATGGTAGTTCGAGTTGGATTAGCATGTTAACTATATGATCTTCTTTAGGCAGAGAATGCCGCGCATGAATTTATTGATGAAATTCCTTGGTATATGGGGCCTTTTCGTCCCCAGGAATACCCACAGTGGAGACTTCAATGGGGATATGGTGTACACCATGTGCTACCTGGTAGATTGTGTGTCATCAGACCGGACAACGTTGGTCTTTGACTGAATGTGGCGTAAAACACACTTATTAATTTACTTATATCGGAAATTGAATGTTCATCTTAATTGTTATTGATGAACACGTAATATATTTTTAAAGAAATAAAACAGTGACATAATAACTACAACTTTATGTGAGCGCGAGTAGCTTTATTGGAATGAGATGAATAAGTCTTATGAAGTTGTATGCTTCTTCACAACCGTGATACTTTGAATTGATTTTATTGGGTAATCAAAAAAGAGATAGGACCTAAAATAGCCAAATTTCATACGATTTCACTTGCCCACCATCTTGGATGCAAGGCGAAAACATTTTAGCGCGTTTGAAGCCACTGAGAATGCCCCCTGCAGAGTTGGACGAACATTCTACGAGTTAACCAGAGGCTATCAGCTGTATTTCCTGTCCAGGTTGTTTAGGTCCGTTGTGTGTGTGTGTGTGTGTGTGTGTGCGTGCGTGCGTGCGTGCGTGCGTGCGTGCGTGCGTGCGTGCGTGCGTGCGTGTGTGTGTGTGCGTGTGTGCGCGTGCGTGCGTGTGTGCGGGGGGGGGGGGGGGGGAGCGCTTGCCGGGGGGGGGGGGAGATTGGGGGGATAGATGATAGATTTAGCAACAAGTAAGGTCATCTTCAGTGGGAGGGTATTCGCGGATGGTATAGCATATGCACTATGATTCTCTTTAGGCAGAAAATGAGGATCCACGATGTTCGACCTGTGTGTTATCAAACCTCACAGCATTGGTTTTTTGACTGACTGTAGCGTCAAAACAAACACATTCATTTACTTGAACTGAATGTTCATCTTAATGGTTATGGATAGTCACGGAGCCATGATCCAGAGAACAGGGTGTCAATAGATAGAAATAAAGTAATAATAGGATTACCAGAAAAACGGGGTATAAAACCCAAGCAAATAAACTTCGCTCATTAACACCAGAGTAAGTCAGTACAAGATTGAAAACTGCCCCATAATTATGTATGACATGCTTGTCGGGTGTTGCTACATATATATGTGAAACAAAGCTATTAAAATGAAGAGCAAACCTGATGAAAGTAACTAATAAACGTGTATAAGTGTTATATCGGCACTGCAAACATAATGAGTGTTTGTCTTTAGTATTAACATTCAAATACGTTATATCTGTATTAGCGATATTGTCTTCGTTCCACCGGTGAGTCAGCGTTAGCCGTAGTATAATTGTATTTCTGAAGACATCACGATACAGTTTTTACGATGCATCACGTCTGCACTAGCACTTGATAACAGCCTTGTGTTTGTGTGTTTCAGTGGTTTAAATCGCTGCTCTTGATAGTGTTGATTAAACTTTGATACTATGAACAATATAATGTTATTTGAGAGGATGACTTTAGAACGGTAACATACTAATAGTATATAGGTAGACATAAATAGAACAATGAGTAGTTCGTCCAGATTAGTGTATAGGCAAAATTTAATAATTAAAATAATTAAATTCAACAACTCCCCTTTTAAGTCCATTCTCCTGACTTATAAGTAAATGCAAGAACAATCGGCCGGAATACAATGCATAGTTCTTGTCCACTTCCATATGACTAGATAGCATACAATAAGCTTTCGGGTCCCGTTTAAATCGGTTTGAGTGGCAGCCTAGATAGCCATAGAATAGTTTCATCTTGGAATCTCCCATATCACTGGGGATCCTCTTCAATTTAAACGGAGTTACTTGTTACGATTCCGAACCTTCATGTGACTGTGTTTATGAATCATTGTCAAATAGTGGTGACATTAAATCTAGGAAACAATACGCGAAATCGTGCATGCACTGAACGGAAAATTTGGTCAAGGCATTAAGTAATCCGCATGCGCAGAACGATTGATTTCAGTACTTCTGCTAAGCGCTTCGAGTGCAGGGTCCAACGCGGGCCTGTAATCTAACACGCGAGGACTGACCAATGAAATCTGAGAAGTAGAAATACCGGTAGGCGCTGTTGCTTGATTGACAATGTCAATCAAGAAAGGGAGGAGCTTAACGGTATCGTTCTCTCCCAGTAAATTCCGATGTCAAATAACGACGTTATTTGGACGGAAAAACGATGGTTTGAAAACGTCCAAATAACGTCGTTTTTCCGTCCAATGACCATATACGGAAAAAAACGACGTTTTCGTGTTTGCTGTGACGAACACATAGGTTTGAAACAGTATACCCAATATAGCTATAAAAACCCAACAAAAAACAAAACATACGACATATACGATGCAGTGCAATGTCTCCCGATATTCTATACGACTCTCGAAAGCTACAGGCTTACCGAATTTCCTCTATTTGAAGCTCTGAACAGCTGAAGAAAAACTAAAAGCAAAAAAAACAACACCCAACTATTACTTACAATAGAACTCGGTTCTCCAATACAGACCGGCTTCTGATATTGAGGAAAATACGGTAGTTGGCAAATGTCAAACATGTGGTGTATACATATGTACATCGAATAGGCGTGGGACACTCAGCACACGCATTGCAGAGAGCGTATAAAATTTGTGATTTTAGGAACAGAATGCTTTCCTAAGCATTGCAAGAGTTGTTTTTCACAAAGAAAGTATAATATAACGTTTTCACTTATTCATCCTGTGATATATAATCATGGCGTGTCTCTCTCTCTCTCTGCGTGTGTGTGTGTATGTGTGTGTGTGTGGTCGTTTTTCAAGACGTTCATCAAAACTTGAACTTTTATTTTATTGAAATAGAGAGGCCACTGACATTACAGCAAGAACGGTGTATGTGTGTGTGCGTGTGTTTTATTTTCCAAAGGATCGTACAAGACTGGGGTTTGTAACCAGCATATTCATTCTCAGTTCAGAAACATTACTTCGTGAACTTGCGTCCTTGGAGTCAAAACTGTTGTTGTTTATCATTTTTATTGTGTATATTTTTTAAAAGTTCATTAAGTTTTTGTTTTGAAATAATTTTTAATTTTATCTTAATACATTTTGTTTGAAAACATGGCTGAAAGGGAGATCATTTCTAAGTACGATTTGCTTGGTGTACCTCAAAAAAGAATTGATAAATTCAAAAATGATATGAGTTTCCGTGTCGATAACGATTTGATTCGACGAGTAATGGGAAGAGGACGTGGGCACTATTTAGAAGGTGAACGTGTACTGGATAAATCAATGATCGCATCTGACTTTCGAACTAATGAAATTTGCAAATATCTCATAGACAGTAACGAAGGAACTAATCGAATTATTAATCAAAATTCAAACAAACCCGTGGCAATTGTTCCTCCATTTAATAATATATCTGTAGGAGAAAATTCAAGACTACCTAGACAATAATGTGATGTATTTTTTTTTTTTTTTGTCTTTCTTTCAAGACGGGGAAACACCAAGTAGATCATACTTGAAAGCTTACAAATTGTCATTTAAGTTATCTTTTTTTTTCTTCGACAAGCATTTTGGTTTTCACTCTTTTTATTTTTTTATTGAAAGTTTTAGACATATTTAAATAAACAACATCAGCAGCAACCGACAGTTATGAGAACATTATGGGAAAACATATGATGGATCCAGGGACTTAAAAGTGTCACATCATATTTGGAGAGCGGGATTTTCACCGTGAGATGAAGGTAAAACATTTTATTGTTCAATTATACAAACAAAAATATTTGCTGCTTACTATAGAAGATTATTAGACTATTGTGGGATAATCCGATGCCGTTGCTAAGCCATTTGAACAAAAAACAACAACCAACAACAACGTTTCTCGTGTCTATTTTCATTGTACGACACGACTTTTGAGATAATACTTTCCTTCTAACAAGTGGTTTTATATGAACTAAACATATATGTTGAGTGAACTTACATCAACGCAATTCTTATACATTTATGTCACTAAAATCTGATTCAATAATCTTCTTTTTTTAAAATTTTAGTTATTGAAAGCATCAAACATTAGAAAAGAATACCATTACAAATACAACTGTAATTAAATCTTCATTTTAAATAGCCGTAAGGGGAATAGTTTTATCAACAGATCATCGCTCACGCTGTGGGACAGTGGTGACTCAGCATAACACCGCTTCTTACAGGCATGAGAAATCAGTACAGAACGGACTAATGCAACTAATCGGAGGGTGCGCTTTACATATTGTTTTGCATAATCATATAGATAGGCTACTGCACCTGCGACAGTGAGTTGCATGACATTATATATATATATATATATATATATATATATATATATATCTATTTATACACCAAAGCGACCGTATCGCTAGCTCTCCGTTGGGCTTCGATGAGAGCACGTGGAGCCGCACAACCGAGGTAAACAAAGGCCGTATTACCCTCACTATAAGACGCCTAGCATTAATTTCAGGGGTGTTTGCTGGAAACCTCGCCTCCGTGCGTTATAACAAAATCAAGTGGGAAACATGATATTCGGTGGGAGAATACAGCGTTTTGCACGAGAAATTAAATTCTGAGAGAGGATGTCTTCCCAAGTATGTGTCTATTATGCTTCATTCAGAGTATTTGTAATGACAGGAGAAACCAATGAACAACTATTTCACGAGTTGGAATTCAAGCATTTTACTTCGAACACTGCCCGAATGCATCTGACCCTTAACCATACTTACAGTTTGAGTGTATATATTCGTATTCCTTTGCAGTTATAAGAATAATTTTCATTAATTGTTATGTTTATGTCTAATATCTTCCAAAATAGATGTAGAAGTCAGAAGATCATTTCAGCAACGTGTGCATGATTTCCATAAGCACCTTTCCGTAGTTTGGTTATCGAATAACACCTGATTAACATCCGTACATACTATTTGGGATTTAATAAATACATCCATTTTGATTTGGAACGAAAATACTAATGCGAGTTCGTCTGCGAGTCGGAAAATTTAAATAATCCATGCTAAGTGACATACATTGTATTTTACCAAATCAAGAGTTTATTGATACCAATTATTGTATATTTTTTCTGTTATTTCACCATGTCACATCACAGTGTTCATCACCTTTAACGCACAACCTCTTGCAGCGAATATCACAGGGTTTTATTGACTGTTTTGTATCAGGTTTGGGTATATGTTAAAAAAGAAAAACAAAACAATGGCAATACACTCCCATCAAGAATATTTATTCGATGCATGAATACAAACGTGATTAAACAATGATATTTAACCCTAAACAGTTTTACAAAGATTCCAATTTTCTAAAGTCTCCTCCCGGCACGCCAAGCACAGATTTGCGTTTTATGTACAGTCTTTTCACACGGTTGTTTTCTGGGTTTCTATGGTGATTTCTCCTCACAAGATGCTTCTTCGGTACACCTAAACTGAGTAGCAATTTGCGAAACTCCTTGTAACCCGTTGGTCTTTTTGACCCGGAAGAAGGGTCTAGAGTGTGATAACGAATCAGCTTCGTGAGGTTTGAATCTTTTAACACGTTTCCGTTTGGCAACACAATTTCCAGATTACCCGCCACTGTTAAGTGACCCATGTCAATTTTATGTTTGAGAAATAGAAACAGAGACATTAGTTTTCCTATAGTTCTTTTAGAACTAATGTTTTTGAGAAGATGATCGGGAACTCGCAACAAAAAGTCATTGTTGTTTAAGGGTTGGTTTTCATCTCGACCATCCCTTGTCGATATGTTGTCGTCCTCCGATTCATTCGCTGTCTGAGGAGGTGCCGGTGTCCGATGATTTTGATTCGCTATCCGATTGGCTGTCATCTTCTTCTTCTTCTGTTCTTCTTCCTGTTCGGACATCAGTCTCTGGTAGGTATCCCTTGTCAGAAGAATCATCGGCTTGCTCATCGTGAAGGGTTGAGAGGTAGGATCGATAGGATCTTATGCAAATGGGTAGAATCGAATGATGCGTGATTAACAACTCCCGTTTGACGCGTCGGCCGATCGTCTTGCTGGCCAAGATACGAATGTACTTCTTGTGTCGCGACAGTCGTATTTTATCCTCTTCCGGTAAGTGTATGTTTCCTCTCAGAATGTTAAATATCAGAGTAATCACTGCCATAAACTGGTCGCCCGACGCGTGTTTCAACAAAGCTTTTCTTTGTCCGGCATTAGTTTGGTTCAACATCAGAAGAAAAGTCACGTGTTTTTCTAGTAGCTCACTCATGTTGAGATGGTCGATCACAAATGTTCCAGCGTGCGTCGACCGATGTCGTTTTATAGCATTTTTGTTTGGTCTAACCTTTCTTGTTGACTTTGGGGCTCGTCCACCATGTGGATATAGCTACAGTGAGGAGAGAGTCGGAAATGTTCGGTCATCGGATCATCTTCTGGTATCCAACGATGAACGCGTAGCTTGCACTTGAAACAGTAGGCTTTATCAGATTGCCCAGTGTATATAAATCCGGCCTTAGCCATGGATGTTGGTGACTGCTTCATCTGCAGTGGCCACTTGTCAAAAGTCTTTAGTCTGTCACTAAACTTTTGTCCATACACCTCAGTACAGAGGTCTGCTTTGGCGCAGTCTGGAACTACGTCGTCAAATCTTCCACATACATCCATAATGACGACGACGACGACGAGAAAGGTCTGCTCGCCTCGAGGGTTGAAAGTGAAATGTTGGAACCCCGGTGCAAAATCACCTTTTTTTTTTGCTGTTGTTGTTTAGTAACATCACTGGGGCAAGTACACCGTACACACTTCATCGGGAAATATTCCAGTGCGCAAACGACCATACTGCGGATCAGCATAAGGCGAAACATCCAAAACGAGATACCCATATTTTTTCCCCCCAACGGCAACTTGAAAGGATTCCGCAAAATATTTTGCCTGTCCCGGAAATATTTGCGATGCCAAAATTTTGTATTCGTGCGCCGAACGCGGGTTGGATAGCAGAACGCAGTAATTGGTGTTCAGAGACATGGTTCTGTTGCATTCTCCTTTGGGATAGGCGGATTGTTGTATGTTGATGACGGAAATCCCCAGATGATGCGATAGCGTGGTGTAAAGATGTAAAAACGACTGATTTTTGCAAACTTGCTGCATGAAGTCATCTGTCACGAGAAGACATCGTTTGCCCGACTCTGACGAATAAGATTTTAGCTGGTCTTCTGTAGGTAGTGAATCTTGAAATCGAATATTTGGAATGGTTCTTTCCATGTCATTGTAGACATCTTGCCAGACGGCGTAACAGTAAATAATCAGGTTGGGTGGCGGATCAAACGTGGTATCGGCTTGTTTTAAGAGTCGAGCGGTCCAAAACGTTTTTCCGCTCGAAGTTCCACCTAACACTGATATGGTAGCTGGTGTGTGAAAAGGTATCAGGCACTTCTTTTCTTCCATGTTATCTCTACCGCTGTCGACCTCGGAACTGATCCGAATGACTACCGGTCAAAGTTATTTATACACAACAAAGATATGATTGGAATTGAACTACTTTTTATTTTTTTTATTTTTTTTACAAGCGCGGTAATATTTTTAAAAATCAATACAAGGAGTGCTCACATGAGTGCAGTATTTGAAGTAGTTACAAATGAAGCTAGTGACAAAGGCGTCATTCCATTGTAATTCATTGACATCAAACTGATGGACAATCTGGTTCAATCTTAAATGATCTTTAAATATACAAAGTAAAAAATACAAGCAGTAAAACCCACAGCCCTTGGAATCTGTAGATTGTAACTGTTGAATATTGCGAGTGTAAGAACCGACGTAGGACTTTAAATAACGATCGAATACAACGTCAACCGGTTCTGCCAAACTGTCAAACAGTTCTGCTCTGTTGTTTCCTCGGAGATACATAGCAATCCAGTGGCGACCTCTGTTTTGTCTAACATCCGTATTGACGATGAGACCGACTCCCTTTTTCAGCAAAGAAGGGGAGAGCACGGGTAAAGTATCTTTTGCATAAACGCCTAACACGTGTCTCTGTAAGCTCGAGTCGCACTGTATGGCGCACATCAACTGAGAAGCCTTCATCGCCTCGCTTACTTGACGAACACGTTGCGGGCTCGGTCGATTTCGATGAGGGAATTCCTCTGAGTCAAGACGACGCAACTGAGAGGATTGATCAGTGCCGATTTAAATTCCAGTTCCAACCTGACGGTGCCCGATTTCACCAGGTTCAGGTACTCCGAATCTTCGCACATCTTGTCCAGGTCGAAGACGAACAAGGCGCTCCCCAAGAGAAAGTCGCTTCTGGTGATGGCGTTTCCTTCGTCCTTCTTCCAGAGATCCATGCCGTCGAGCATGTTGACGTAAGACTCGACATCGTCCGCCTCCGTGGGTTGACTGGGCACACTGACGCCGTCGACGTACAGGGTCACTTTTTTAAGCATGGAGGACTTGAAATTAAAGGGGTTTCCGGCATACGACCCGTTCAAACTGGCGCTCTCCACCAGTCCCACGATGTATCTGTTGGCCACCGGGTTGGACACGTTGTCGATGGAGTGCGTCTGCTGGCTGGTGGGGATGCTGGTGACCTTGACCTCGGTTTTGGTGTACGGGTAGAGGGCGTTGGACTTTTCGAAGAGTTCGTTGTGAGCCAAGATCAGGGCGGGGTTTACTTTGACTTTGCACACCTGCAGGTAGGCGTCCAAGATCTGAACTTTGAATTCGTGGTCGATCACGCTGCTCATCAAGCAGAATTTAGGATCCGATCTGTACATCTTCAATGTCAGGTCTACCTCGTTCAGCAGGTACCGGTTAACGTCGAAGATATCTTCGTAGATGGGTCCCGACATGGTCAGTACTTTGCTGTCCGCTATGTAGGAGGCTCTCGATGACATTCCGCCGTTGATAGATCCGGTGACGTTGCTGCTCTCCAGGTCAGAGTTTTGTTCGGCTACGTCCTTGTAGAACAGCTGCGTGGTCAACTGGGTGCTCTTGGCCTCGTGTCCATACTCCAACAGGGTCTTCATCATACTTTTGTAAGCGTAATGGTTGTTGGTGGAAGACACCAGCTGATTCTGCAGGTAGACCGTCACTTGAGAAAAAAGCGACTGTAAAAACAGATTCACGGGGGCCACGTTTTCATCTTCTGCCAAAGCCGTACCGTCCGTTTGAGTGACTTTGACTTTGAGGTGCAGACGGGTGCGCTTCAGATCGACGTAGTCGCCTCCGGAATTGGACACGTGAAATTCCAAAGGCGTGGAATCGTTGATTTGGCTCAAAGGGCGAACGTTGACGAAGTAATGTTTCTGAACGCTAGTCTGATAAGGGGGTAGAGTGAAGAGGTTCAAAGTTTCTGGCACCAGCTCTTCGAATTCTTTATCGTTCAACAGAGCCATGATTACTTTTAACTAAAGATATCGTCTTCATTCACCGGGGTACACTTGAGCACTTTTGCCGTCTTGGAAGGTGTGGCGTTGATGTTGTCAGTTCGACGAATTTTCTTCGTAGTGACGCATTTGACTCCTGCCTTTCGTTTTAAAGCCTTCACCCTCTTGTCTTGAGCCTCTGCCCTGTCAACCTCGCTCTGGGATTCCGAAGTCATTTGAACGACCATCTTAGATGCATCTGACCGTTGTGCTGTTTGTGCTGCTGCTGCTGCTGCTGCTGTCGGTC
Organism: Haliotis cracherodii; assembly: GCF_022045235.1. Lineage (NCBI taxonomy): Eukaryota > Metazoa > Mollusca > Gastropoda > Lepetellida > Haliotidae > Haliotis > Haliotis cracherodii. Next base: position 902,344 of record NW_027266281.1, on the reverse strand, counting down.
GATGGGGTTGGATCACCATCCTTTGTAATTTCCCGTTGACTAGTCTAGGCGACCTCTTTTTGTCAAAGTAATGTTTAAACTTGGCGTAGTCGGGAAAGTACAGCGGACGGGAAGACGAATCCATGGTCACAATACTACTACTCCACGAAAGGATAACGTCTCAAATGAAGTGTGGCGTAGGTCTCCTCCGTTAAGAATGAAGGCATTGAGGTATTTTCTGACTTTAAATACAACTCGATATTGTCGGTTTCTTTCAATTTGATACGAATGTTAAATTCGGTACCAACAGTGTACGTAGGTCCCTGTCTCAGATCGATGCGTCTCAATAAGGCCAGTTGAGTTTCCCCCACCAACGAACTGTCGCCTAAGTTGCATAACACGTCCACGTAGGGGTCGCCACCGGCGATTTTTGTCAGATTCAGCTTTCCAAAATTGAGCTCGACCAAAGACACCGTCCAGAATCCGTCGAAGGTTAACCTTTGATTTAATTTGACGCGGAAGTGATAAGGTGAATTCTCCGGAAAGGCTGTCGTTTTGGAATCTGTGCTTTTCAGAAAGATGTACTTTTCCATTGTGTTTTTTTTTTTTTTTTTTAGAGGTCTTTCAGTTCGCTCTCTTCTACGTAGGAATCAAAAGACGAAGGCCAGCCGAGCCAACGTACGAGAGCGTAGGTTTTCCCTTTCCCTTTTTTTCTCTTCAGAATTTTCTCCACCTGCCACAAGACATCCGCAGCTTTGTCAACCTTCTGCAGTTCGCTCGCGTAAAAGCTGCCTTCCAGGGGTTCGTCGTGAAAATCTTTCAGCTTGTACTGAGGGAAGGTTTGTTTCTTGTAACGTTGGGCCACTTTAAACAGTTCTTCCGTCCACTTGAGATCGAGTTCCTTGCTGAAAGGTTTCCTGAGGTATGAGATGCGAACCAGGTCGCCCAATTTAAATAAGTATTTCTTGATGACGGGTTTGACTTTTCTCAGAGGTTCCAGATAGACGTGATTCCACACTTTCACTTCGTTGGTTTTATCGACATCTGCCGGAGAGAGACGGGGTAGAGACGAATGTAGGGTATGATTATAATTGGATACTAATTCCGCCAGAACGTCCAGATAATGTTTGGTGTTATTGTGGGTCATGTATCTGGTGATCAGCGATTTCAGTGTTCTGTTGAAACGTTCCACGTAATTACTTTTGATGTTTTCGTTGCGAGCTATGGTGAGTTTTATCTTTTGTTTTTGTAAAAACGTCTTGAACGCGCCCTTAAATTCGCTTCCACCATCTACTCTCACTTTCTCGGGACGTCGCTGCTCGAGGATTTGTTTGAAAGCTTTCAAGACGGTTTCTGGTTTCTTATCGTTTAACGGAAGGGCGAATGCAAAGCGGCTCAATATGTCGATGGCCACCAGCAAGTATCTCACACCATCGTTCCACTTCGTAAACCTAGACAGGTCGGCCAAATCCACGTCAAACATTTCGTGGATAGAATTCACTCTGACTTTCATTCGTTTGAAACGGTATCTGACGGGTTTGTGTAAACTGTAAGCATCTTGATTGTTGACAAACCGTCTGACACCCCTCGCTGGAACTTTCAATTGACCTTTCAACACCTTTTTGAGTTTACCCGGACCCCAAAACGCCCCCGGATTTCTGGGAGTGAAATAATAATCTTCCAGTACTTTGTCAGAAGTTATCTCTCTCGAGCTCATCGTGTAATGATAGAATATAAAGGATGATGTTTCGTTTTATATCATTGTCATCTATGCGTGTCTGAAGATGAAATACAAAACAAAACAAATTTTCGACATTGATTTTTATTTTCAATATCATACTTAAAATAAACAAACAAACATAACGCTCGAGAAAACATCTCACCATTCGGCTGTCAAAAGGTTATTTTTCTAAAAATGTACATTCACATTCTTTTGTCTTATTTTAACATTTTCTCGACCCGTTCTTTCAATCCCTCCTTCCATTGAGACGTTTTAAATTGAGAGTCACGATAGTCTTTGCATCGATACGGGACCAAGTTAAAGTCCATCACATCTCGAAAACTCGGGTCTTCTAGCAGCAGTTTTCTCCAGCTTTCGTGCACCTCTACATCGTCTACGTCGGATAATGTCATGTTAAAGTATTTCTCCACCAGTTGTTGTTCAGACATGTTGCAGGTGTGGTCCCGTTCACCTTCCGCATCGAACATGCACCCGAAACACAGTTCACGAGACAGTCGTTTGATTATCTTGGTGACTTGAATACAGTAGCATAAAGTCAACAGGTTTTCCACGAGTTTCATCTTCTCCGCCATAACGACCTCGTCCGCGGACAGTGCCCAGCGAGATTTCTTGATGATGACTCGCTTCGTGACGTTGAATTCGTCTTCAAACTTGCGCTTGGCATCCTTCACGCATTCGTCTCGACTTGGAAACCATTCGTGAGATTGACGAATGACTGCCTCGTTTAGGGTGTGCGGCATTTTCACGACCTGCTTCCAGCAATAGAAAGTAGATTTGTCTTTTCTTCCCACTCTGTTTAAAGATAGAATGACTGAATTTAGAATTTCTGCGACAGCTCTTTGATATTTATTTATTTTATTCTTTAAAAACCAAAAAGTGACAAATACCAGCATTAACAAATTAAAAGGCAATATCTATGTCGAGTGAATACTAAAACTATGATTAACAACTTAAAAGAAATTAGCTATGTTAATTGTAAATCAAAATGGAGTGAACACTAACCTTGTTTCCATGATACAGTAACCGTGTTTTTTCTGACACAACTCGAGTCTCTGAAGGTACAGGATGAAATGTGTGTGATTTAAGCGCAATGACGAGCATGACACTATTCTATTATTTCAAATTCATTGGTTGGTTGGTTAGTTTGTTGATCACGTGTTCATGAAAACCTTTGATGATTGGATCTACATGAAAAAAACATTTCATTGGTTGTTGAGTGGGTGTTTATGTAGTATATTTATGGGTTGAATACTATTCAAACTCTCTCTGATAACCTTTCTGTTATCTCTTGTTCATTATACATTTGACAAAGAAAGACAAACACGCATGAAAAGAACACATTATTCTTTTATTCTAACTTTTATTCACACTGAGTAACAGACATATTATTTATTTACAATATATCAAATCAATTCACTGACTATGCATTGTTTCATCAATTTATGATACGTAAATGAATACTTTCATGATCTCATCATATGATCGCAATCAATTTGGCCTCCAATCGTTCCTTCCTACTGGAAATTAAAAAATGTCTGTTCAAGTCATCAACATTCTCATAAGGCAGGTTTTGAATGTCCAGGAAGTCAACTCCAGAAGAATTCTTTTGTGTCCTCGCCTCTTCGAGGATGTTGCCATGGGACACAGCTTCTAAAGCATCGTCAAAGTACATCATCGCACGTTCATCCGGCTCCATCATCAAACACTGATGATTGCGTTGCGATGGGTGATTTATCTCACACCCATAACAATTACTATTGCACAATTCATTCACTTTGACACAAAGGCGGTCCAAGTAAAGCTTTTCAAGGACCATTTCAAATTGTTCTCTGTTTGATCGAAGATTATGATTTGGTTCGGGAATACTCACTTCCCGGACGCTAATAGTGAAAGGTCCTGTTAATATATCCGCTGATGTGCTATTCCATTGACGATGAGTTCTCAGGGTTCTCTCCAAAGATCGACATCCAGCAAGATAAGCAGCAAGGAGAGATCGTCTCGATTGTGCCCCATCTCGGATAAGTTCTCCTCTTCCCCCTCTCACCCTGTAGTGGTAGGAAGTTGCTCGTCCACTCATCCTGTTTATAGAAAAAAACATTTTTAAAATTTTTTTTTTAAACTTTATATCCTGGACATTTTTTTTTTTCTGTATGAGTTTTGATTTTTTTTATCAAACATATTTTGTTACTCTCAAACATATTTCTAGTGTTTTATTTTATTTGTTTGTTTTTTGTTTGTTTTTTCTTTTGATAAAATCTATTTTCAGTTTTATGTCAAACCAATTTTTTTATGTGTTGATGTCAAACCTATTTTGTTTCTGCCATTTTTTTTCTAGCTTTCATTACTAACTGTTTTTAAATTTTTTATTTCACAACATATTTTTCCGAAAGTATTTTTAAAAACAACAAAAATGAAATGTGTTTACTACCTTTTACGTGTCGAGGAACACTCCAGAGGTTTCATCATTTCGTGGATGTGGTCATTGTTTGCTAGACGATCTCATTTTTCTCATATTTTCTTGGAATGGTGAATGTTAGTTACAAAGTTCTAAGTAGGGTTGAATCCATAGGGTCGAGATTCGATGCCATCTGCCAGCAAGTATCGCTTATCATCTTGAGGAGTTAAACCCAATTTGGTCACTTTGACTGTCAAGAGTGTGTTATGAATGGATCGAATTTGATGAAATGTTGCCATGTTTTGTTGGTGTTTAAAAAGACAATCTTTAAACATCCGGTGACGGAGATGGTTTCGGACAAAAGCTTTCTGCACACCTTTAGCAGTGCGTTTCTCTACCCTTTCACCGGGAGTTTTGTCAAAAATAAAACTATAGTTTTTGGGACGAAGTCCGACAAACTCTCTGATGGTTTTGCCACCCACTTCATCTTTCATCAAACCGATGACTTTGTGTCTTTCCATGGAATGAAGTGGGTGGTCTACGGGATAGTTTGAGGTGTCAAAGAGGTGGGTGTTAGCTGACATAAAGTCTTGAGGATCGCGGACAGGAGTACCCACGGGGGACCAGATTTGATAAAACAAGCTATCCGTGTCTGTCATGAGGACCCTGACATTGTCACTATCGTATTCCTTCAACATGACATTGTAGTGAAAGTCATAAAGAAGTCTTTTTGCGTGTTCCAAAATGGTGAAGCCAACGGCGACGGGTTGGTTCAAAGTCACAGACACCTTTTCCATGCTCACCACGACCAAATTTTCCGAAAAGATGTTTACACTTTTGAAATTGGGTTTTGATGAAAACCTTCGCAGTCTTTCCTCGGTCGCAATTAATTCAATTTGTTTGTAATTTCTTACATTTTGCAACTGTTTCCCATACACGGCATTTGAGAGCAGTTTAAACAAATCTTTCGAAAAGTCATCCGTGGCTTCTTTTCGTTTCTGAGTGTTAAAGTCAATGTAGGGCTTCATCCATTTGGATTGAGTAAATTTCAAAACTTTGTGTACTTTTTTCAGTTTCAAACCCAATTGTAAATATTGTTGCAAAGTAGCAAAGTAAATGATATAATTTTCTTTGTCTTTCAATGTGCCAAAAAGTTTGGTTCCCGTGGCTTTCACCCCTTTGATACCAAGCTCTGCGAGCAATTCTCTATGATAGGGGGACATATCTTCAAAGGGAATGCTTTCCTTGGTGGGAGCGAGGGGCAGAGACTGATGGACAGAATGAAGGTGATGTTGATATTCCAAATCACACTCTACAATGTAACCCACGCTACCTTCGGGGTCGAGTTGCAACCAATCAATAGACTCTATTTCCGTTTCGTCTACCCAGTCAAAATGACCTTGAGGTAAAGGACAACTCATGGCTGCACCATACAAATTGTTAATGTCATAGTACATCAGGTGAGATTCGGGTTTGGACGGGTCGAAATCGGACATGTGTTTGTTATTGGCTTGAGCGTGGCGATGATTGATACTCGCCACGCCTCCTCTCACTGCGTTTGAGACAAAGTTATACATATCTGGATCAGTCATAAGATCTAAGCTCACCCCCGTCATCAAAAGACAAGCATCCATGGCCATCCCCGGGAGAGTAAAGTACTGACACGGGTCCAATCTGTAGTAGCTCAGACACATGTCACGGAATGCTTCGAACACATCGGTCAAAATCAAAGTGTCTACGGCAACGTACAATTCCATGAACTGTCTGACCGATGTAATTTTGAAAGTCTCCCAAATGTGACGGGCGAAGGCATAGTCTCGTTCAGAAATGGTGTCTTCCGATAAGGAAGAATAAAAGTCGTCACGACTCGGAAAGTCTGTTTGATCTAATTTTTCAAAACTATCCACATACTCATAAAAGTAGGGTAACTTTCGAGTCAGCAATGCCACATGTTCGGGAAAGTTCTTTGCCAAATAGACAAATTCTTCTTCTCCTTTGTTTCTCAAATTGTTGGCCAAATTTTGTAAGCTGGTGTTTAAAAATTTGAAACTGTCCAAGAAACGAAGTTGGTCTATTTGAAACATGATGAAGTGTTCCGAATTTTGACCTATGCACGTCAACTTTCGATCGGCAAACAGTTCTGCTGCTTGAAGAATCAAATGATTGTCATACCTCGAAGCATTGTGACAAATGACATTGACAAATTTGGCTTCGTTGTAGTTGACGTTGCAGTAATTGTGACAAAGACCCCTGACTCGACCCGTCAAATGATCATGATCGATGTGTCGCTCATTCTTCTGTACTTTCTCCCCGCAAAGATAGCAATGGGTTTCCGAAACTAAAGCTAACTTTTCCTCACCTGTTAATGTCATGGGCACGGGATGATTTAAGATGTCCATGATTTGATCGTAATCCTCCAAAAGATGCGTCATGAAATGCTCTGAAGCCCGTTCCCCGCTATAGGTTCTCAATGGAAATGTGTACATGTCGGGTTCCCAACATACAATTTGATAACTGTAACCGCAGGGAATGTGCTCATGGACGTGGTGGTGACTTCCTCTCCTCCCCGGTGTCTCATTATGTTCTAAAGGTGACAACACGGATTCAAAATCGCAGTAGATCACAAAGGGGACTTTGACTGTTTTGGCATAGTGGCCCAACCCAAATGTTCGAAAAGCTTTGTTTGGTTCAGGCATTTTAATTCGCTGTGCTTTGTGATAACAGTAGGGGGTATGCCTTTGTAGTCTGTCTTCAGTGGTGAAAGACCACAAACATTTTCGACAAATGAATTTGCTGTGACAGTCTCCAGTTTTTCTGATCAAAGCTGGCAAACTTGAGATCAGAACATAATGAGACAGCGGGGGTTCGTCTTCCTCCTCTACTTCTTGAGTTAACAGGAGGAGATCGATGTGACGCTCTTTGGGTACTTCGGAAGTTATTGAACTGATTCGTAATGGAAAGATGACATGCTGTTGGTTCTCATCTTCGTCAAAACCATAGACATTGATACTTACATTGTTTGTTTTTTCAAATTTTGAAATATGACTGAGACTCATAGGAAATTCACATCCTTTCAAATCTAACTCGTGTAGTTTGTCCTTGTAGTGACTCACTTGTTCTCTGACCAGTTGAGACTGAACGGGGAACAGATGAGCCAAAACGCAATAGGCAAAACAGAGGTTGTCGTCCACATTTTTAATGTCTAACAGGCAGTGCTTTTTCTCTAACGAAGGGGGGAGGGGAAGATATGAACTTCCGCGAAAGGGTTGAAATTTGACCACGGATAATTTCACGCTCAACACAGTTTCAAAGTTTAAGTTTGAACTATCTCCTTCGTAATTGTCCATTAGTTTCATGATTGTATTTATGACTTCAGCGTACAACGCATCCAAATCATCAGCTTGGGTGGCTGGAGACATTTTGGTTCGAAAGTAAGGCTCACTAAATGTAGTCAGACCATCAGAGTTTGTTTTGCTGAATCTAAATTGGGTACAAAGTCCCCATTTAATACTATGTTTTGTTTCAATTTCTGTTTTCAAGTGATGAATCATGTCAGGTTGAATTTTCACAAAATAATAGTAGGGATCATTTCCCTCTTGGCCCTGAGGAATAAAATCAAATTCCCTGACATTTTCATTTATTGCTTGTCTGGAACATGACTGTTGATTATCTACATTAGTTTTCCTACGTTTAGCTGCCGCCCCTCCACCACTTTGTTGATTTGAATGGGTTTGTCTCCTGTGTTTAGTGAGATCTTTCACAGATGGGAAAGTGGTCGAACATGTATGACAAGTAAAAGTAAAGGTAGAAGTAGAAGTAGATGGTTGTGGATCTTTGTGTTGACTTTTTATGTGTCTTTGTAAGCTATCACTACGGTTGAATGATTTGGAACATATTTGACAATCAAAATGTTTGGAAGCTGGGCCACAATTTCTCTGATGTCTAACAATGTTCTGTTTGTTGCTGTAGGAATTTTGACAAAACTCACATGTATACACAGGTGTTGTAAATGGGGTAGACATTATTTTTTTTTACATAAAGTCTAGCAAACAATGTTCTTGGAATACTTTTTATCTTTCTGAAATAAATAATTAAAAATAAATAAAAATAGATTGGTATGTCTGTGTAGACTAATGAAGCCAACATGATGATTTCACAATTATAATACATCCTCAGATAATGGGTTTTTAAAAATTGAAACTATGATATGAAATACCTGTAATAACATAAAACGTATAATTAAAATACATTTTTTAAAAAGATATGGTCTATTAATAAAAAAAATTAAACTCTTACCTTCACACAGAAAATATATCTCTCCCAAATTGAGACCAAAAAGTTCTGTGGTATAGAGAATAAGCACAATGTTCATTCATGAACCAAGAGAGACCAAGTGCAGTACTTTAGATCACAACACTGTTATTTATAGGGTAAAAAAACCCAGGTGTATTCAAATTACAGTAGGGCTGGAGTAACGGTAACTAGAGACGGTCTCAGAAACGCACTTGTTTTTCAAGTATTTCCTTTCACAACAGTCGTGTTTACACAAGTGTTTCCTTTCAACTGTGCTGGGGAGGGAATCAGTCGTCCATCTCAACAGCAGGGGAAAAAATATTGAACTTGTTCTGTGTGTCTAAAACGTTCTGCTTTAATGAAATTAAAATCACTGGCTTGTTTATCGATATGACACATGCGGGTTAAGGGTGGCTCTTTTTTAGATTTGTTTTTTGGGTTAGGTAGTATGTGAACTGAGCAATGCGGTCCACATGTTGGAATTGGTTTGGTTTAGACTCAAATTCACGATGCAAATTATCACTACGATATAAATGATAACGATTTGAGAAAAAAAGACAGCTTCTGTTTTGGGTATTCTTTTCCGAAAGAGCTTCCATGAGTCGGTTGAGGTGGAACGAGTCATGGATGTGTGTACTGCTGACTCCTCCATGGTAAATGAAAAAAATATCACCAACTCCTGCATTTATTCATATATTTTTTTTTCATATACATGTGACCTTTCTCAAACACTAACTGGAGACGGCCTTGTTGATATGAGGCGTTCCCTTTTCAAAACAGCCTCGTGTTTACAAGAGTGTTTTTCCTTTCAACTGTCCGGGAACGCCTTGTTGATACAACTGATAAAAAATAATCTGTAGCTTCATTCGAATAACAGTAACTGGTGACGTTTCTAACACGCCCTCGTTGATTTAAATATTTCCTTTCAAAACAGCCTCGTGTTTACACGAGTGTTTTTTCCTTTCAACTGTCCGGGAATGCCTTGTTGATACAACTGATAAAAAATAATCTGTAGCTTCACTCACTCGACTAACAGTAACCTGAGACGTTTCAAACACGCGCTCTTTGATTTCAGTATTTCCTTTCAAAACAATCTCGTGTTTACCCAAGTGTTTTTCCATTCAACTGTCCGGAAATGCCTTGTTGATACAACTGATAAAAAATAATCTGAGTAACTGGAGACGTTTCAAATACGCGCTCGTTGATTTAAGTGTTTCCTTTCAAAACAATCTCGTGTTTACACAAGTGTTTTTCCTTTCAACTGTCCGGAAATGGTTTGTTGATACAACTGTTAAACGAGGTTATTGGTCAAGGTTATACGAGGTCATTGATCGCATGACAACAACATCAACACCCCCCACCCACCCCAAGGTCAAGGTTATGTGACGTCATCAGTCACGTGAGGTTACTAGGTGCACTTGTGACGTCATCAAATGTGGATGTGTGGATGGATACTTATCACTTATCTACTACTTATACAGCAAACATTTTAGATTAATACTTGACAAAACAAAACTCCAAACAAACCAATTCCCGAAACAACATTTCTCCATTTCGGATCTGGATCGAAATTATCTCTACATATTGTAATATTCGTTCATATGGAAGAAATAAAGAATATCTTCTATCTTTAAGTCGACAGGTCCCCGTGGTCTAGTGGTAGAGCGTTTGCAAGGAGAGCACCGGCTGCGTCATACTAAAAAACGTTAAAAGATGGAACTTAAAATGTATCCTGCCTGGCGATCGGCATTAAGGGCCTTAAACAAGGGGATGGAGTCAGTATGCTTTGGCTGAGTGAGGGTAACTATGTTAAACTGCGACATGGTATCTCAGTGGGCTAGCACTATAAAATCGGCATTAGTTCGGACTGGTACAAGTACACACACGCAGGTATAGCCATACACACAGACACACACAAACGTGCATGCACGTGACTATATAAGTGTAATGATGTTGAACGCGACGTTTAAACCACAGTTCACCTCATCCCTCTATGAATCTATCAAACTCGATTGTATAACCAATGTATCGAGGTCACCACGCCCACACAACCACAACACTGTCACCATCAGCCGCCTGACCCCGCCCAACGTTTTTTTCGCAACAGCAAAAATGATTTATCTCTTTTTTCTTGGTTTATAGGTCTATTATAGCAATGGCAGCTTAACTGATACAGGTTTTTTATACTCTCTATTCTATAATTCATAGTATTAATGTTACACATTGTTTTTACAGGTAGTATTAGTCTTTGTTTACTTTGTTTTGCTTTTGAGAGAATGAGGCCGAGAGAGAGATATATATTTATTATTTACGTGTCACGATATATATAATATGCACAAATTCATGCTATAAATTCATGGTGATGTATAAAATAGTGCCACGGTATTATATAAATACAACCGTACAAACACTGTATAAAGGAAAACAAGATAAATAGCTGTGTGTTAAGATGTTATAATGTCCATACAGACTTATGACAAAAGAAATGTTTTTCTTATACATGAATACCAATGTTCGTGATAATATTAATACTAAACTATCATCCTGTACAATGTATTAACTTTTTACACTCGTAAGAATTGTTAAACTTCGGTACCATATTACTTGCATGTGATAAAAGTTCATCTCTGAAGTCAGAACAAAAAGGACATGAAATAGAAAAAAGTGCTTCTCATCTTCAACAGTGTGAACATTACATATGCTAAAACGATTTGTGCAAATTTTATCATTTAAAAGATATGGTTGGTTGGTTTGTTGTTTTACGCGGCACTCAGCAATATTCCAGCTATATGACGGCGGTCTGTAAATAATCGAGTCTGGACCAGACAGTCCAGTGATTGATATCATGAGCATCGATCCACGCATTTGGGATCGATGACATGCTTCAACCAAGTCAGCTGACATGACCACCTTTTTTATTGTGGCCTTTTACGGCAAGAATGGGATGCTGAAGATATATCAGCTGTAGAAAAATACCGTTGCCCGATGCCATGGCCAAGTAAGGTTTAGATTTAACATACGTTTTCTAGCATGCCCGTGGACAAGTAGAACATACAAAATGAACTGGGTCAAGATTCACGAGAACGTAATCATGTGATCAAATTGTGATATTTCATTGGCTACTATTTAGCTAGTGTCACAGAGTGGCAGTCTAATTTGCATACAGTTACACCAGTCAACCAATGGGATTAATACACTTCGATGTCAGGCATGAGAACTTGGCTTGTTTCATTGATAGATCGTAGTAAAACGTCCATATATGGCACACGCTTCTTGGAAATTGAATGATGGACAGTTGACTACATTTCTTGGAATTTGTAATGCGAGGTAGGTCTAATGCAGACTTTAGAAGCTTCGCTTGGCCTAGCTTTGATGAAATACAAGTCACGCTCGAGGCTCACGCGCTCTCGATCGCGAAAACATTGTTGACACATAAGTCAGACTATAACAAATATGACTTTTAACGATTCAAAAGTATGGCATTTAAGAAACAGTGGTCCCTCGCTACAACGCTACCTTCGGGGTCCAAATAATTGATGAGCGTTATAGATGATCAGCGGTTTAACCGAGGTCGAGTCGTAGGGAGTATACAAATCAGTATACATGCTCTGCCTACCTAACACGATCTACGTTGCACGTTTCAGTGTATAAAACAAGATTCGAACAGAAGTTGTTTACGCTTCATTGTGTAAAAAAAGATCTATCGAGTATTAATATGCGCTTTCAAAAAAACACATCGTATCCCTTACACTCAACAGGTATCACAAACTTGGTCAACAAAAGTATGAAATTGGATAAAAAAACATCACAAGACATGATGAGGTACCATTTAGAATGTATTTGCTCTCCAAGGCATTGTTTTATATGCAGAGATTAAGATTACCGTGTGTATTTTCTCGTAAACTAAGCCGGAAATAGCAATCAGCTGTGCACACATTTCCTCCCAATCTACTGGTGATTCAGTTAAAATGTACCCAATGATACAACTTCAAAGAATTTTGATGCAATGGTCGAAAGAAATTGTATCTGAAATTATTATTTTATCAGGAATAATATATTCCAATATTGTGTTATTTTAGTTGCAGCTTCCACTAAATATGCTTAAAATTATAAGAACCATAAGCCTAGCACTTTGGTACAGGTGGTATGCAGGATATTTTTTCGTGTCAGTGTAAAACTTGAGTTTATTAAATATGTAAGTAAAGTTGGCGTAAGTAAAAGAGTACATTTTAAAATAGGGCAAGTAAGACTGTTGGTCATACTTGCCCTTGGTCAAGTAATATTTTAAAATAGGGCAAGTAAGACTGTTGGTCATACTTGCCCTTGGTCAAGTACATCAAACAGGAGCAGAAAGGGCTATTCCAAAGAAAACTGGACAGAATAACCAGTGGGCCATTAATGTTTGGAAAGACTGGGTACATTATAGAAATCAGCAAAGTACAACTCTTGTAGAGTTCGGTGTGATTCCAGAAGATATTTCCGCCTTAAACAATCGAGATTTGGATTTCTGCATGCAGCGTTTCATTCTTGAAATTCGGAGGAAAGACAAGTCGCCATATCCCCCCAACACACTGACCCAGATTGTGTCAGCAATACAGAGATATCTTCCACAGGATTGTAGCAGACCTGATATAAACTTTTTCAAAGATGACGACCCTACGTTTTCCGACTTCCGTAAGACGTTGGACGCTCAGATGAAAACGTTAACGGCAAAAGGCGTCGGTGTAGATAAGAAACGCTGTGATCCCGTCACTGAAGACGATGAGCGTAAAATGTGGGAATTTACCTCGTGTTTCAAAAAATGTGCAGGGAGGACTTAAACATCGCCATATTGACATCGAACCTATCATTCATTTTGAACAACTAGAAAATCCGAACTGTCTTGTGAAACTGTATGACAAGTACTTGTCACTGATTCCGAGAAAAGGACCCCTGTACCGGAAACCGCTTGACCCAAAACATGGCCTCCCGAGATTCAGTGTTAGTTGTATTCCAAATAATAAACTGTCCGGGATTTACAAGAAATTCTATGACGAAGCAGGGATAAATACAGATGGAAGAAATATCTCGAACCACTCCGGTCGCGTTACATGTTGTACAACATTGTACAACATTGGATTTACAAACAAGGCTGTTACAAGCCGGAGTAAACATCGCAGTAACGCCGTGAGAATTTACCAACGTGAACAGTTTGGTATCCTACAAGATATCAGCAACAAGCTCGGTCCCCCGTGTCCTACTGAAAACTTGCAGCCAAACACCACAACCAACGAAACTGACACGTCCAGGAGTTTCGACAAAAAAAAATCGATGGTCGAATCTCCATGCACTGCTAAAAACTCCGTTGAAAATACCTCTAGCATTGTTCTCTCAATTCCCGAATTTGTTAAAAGTGTGGTTATTTGCAAGGGTGAGAAAAAGGTAACCATTGACATTTAAAGAAAGTAAACATGACTTTTTGTGTTCATTTTTTATCAACAGGCCTAAGTTGTTGTTTTTCTCATATTCGTGTTCGGGAGTCGAGTCATGTGGAGTTGGATGTCAATAAACATATGAAAACATTGTCGTCGTTTTCCTTTGACCAATGAAAGCCTGTGTGGGCGTGTCATGTAGAGGCATTTAAGCCTTGAGTTCTTAATCATTAAGTGTCTATATTGTCAGGAAAATCCGACCGTCTGATTGGTTAAAAATGTAGGTTAAGTTCTAATTACTTTTGGAGATGAAACTTTTGGAAAAATTCTTTTCCCAGGTTTTCGGTCCTCGGATTCATCAGTACACCAAGGAAGGCAAACGTAAAAACGTTTGTTCCGGTTTGGGGACCCAAATACTGCAGTCTACCCCATAATTTCTCATACCAGAATATGCTTACTGAACTATGACTTAGATACACGTATAATGCTTGTTGTTTAACACTGCACTCCAATATTCAAACAATGTGATGGCAGCAAGAAAATAAATAAGTCTGGACCAGACAAACCATTGATTGATATTGTGAGCAATCGTCAGCCATGAAGCCGGGTATGATGACACACATCCATCACGTCAACCAAATCTATTTGGTCACATCCTAGGGCAAGTTCACTTAAAAGGGGAGTGTACACGCAGAAATAACTTTCTTAAATTTCTTTTTTTGCTCAGAAAATATAACTTTCTCACAGTGAAAGTAGGAAACCAACAATAAGTTTGAAAATGCCCTTGTTATGCCTCATAGGCCTTCGTTTTCCGAGCCAAACCATTCGTGACCAACTCGTGTTATCCCGGGACAAGCCGGACAGGGGCGAGTGGTGACGAATGGAGCCAAACAGGCCTGAGTAGGGGGTATATATCTATATTTACTGACCAATATCAAGTTCCTCATTTGTCACCACTCGCCCCTTTCAGTAACCTGCTATTCGGCTTGTCTCGGAATAACAGGAGTTGGTCACGAATGTCGAGTTCCTGTGCTTCGTAGCAGTACGGCTGCGGTCACGTGACTTTGTAGATAGTTTAAATGATCAACATAAATAATACAACTCTTTTTCTTTCTGTGACTCTTTTAAAAAGGCATTCCGTGGCGGTATATTACAGGTCAATCAGGAGTTCAGTTAGGACATTTCTTCAATTCCAAATCCAGTCACACACATTGATGCATTTGGCAGAAAACCTCCTCTGAATTTCATCAGTTTTCTGACCGAATCCAACTACAATTTGACCACACAATGCGTCACTGTCAGCTGTCCCAGAACCAAGGCCACAGAGTTCAAGTACATGTGGTATGACGTCATCATCGCCAGTTCTGACGTCATAAGTTTCAAGACGTCTGTGACGTCAAAGTCCATTGGGCTACGTTTTACTACTTTCTTTAGACATATATATACCTACACAAATAGTATCGTGAATGTGCTTTTTTATTGAACAAATGCTCAAACAAGGTGAGCGCCGACAACAACATGTAGATCATGCATGCCCTGTCTTATTGTGTCCCTTTTATCTGTCGCAAAATCACAAGGAGATTTGAAGACATCCGCAACTCACTGCATCATTCCAGAGAGTAAACTCTGCAGCAAGTCTTTTCCCAACACCAGTGGTCACGAATGGACAAGCCACAATTTGTATATTTGCGCCCATAGCCTAGCAACAGTTAAATTTTCTATGTCCTATTCCTTTCGCGAACATATCACTGTGTTTTACTTAGGATATTTAGGATACAGACCTGTAAAAATCCGGTAGAGAATAGGTCAACCCATGCTTGCCCTAAAAGGCGACAATGCTTGTCGTGAGAGGCGACCAAAGGGATCGTGTTGTCAGGCTCGCTTGACTTGATTGATGCATGCCATCGATCAAAACTGCGTGGATCGAGGCTCATGATATCAATCACTGGATTGTCTGTTCCAAACCTTCCAACATGTTGAGGTTGGTTGGTTGGTTTGTTGTTTTACGCCACAATATGCCAGCTATATGATGGCGGTCTGTAAATAATCGAGTCTGGACAAGACAATCCAGTGATTAATATCATGAGCATCGATCCACGCTATTGGGATCGATGACATGCATCAACCAAGTCAGCGAGCCTGACCACCCGATCCCATTAGTCGCCTTTTACGACAAGCATGGGTTGCTGAAGTTCTATTCTACCCTTGAATCTTCACGGGTCATACGTTGAGGTAAAACTAGGAAAATTAATAGGGTCCGCTGTCCAATGGTACCTATGTGGTAATGCCAGCTTTCCAAATGCTGAGGCAAAGGAATACAACATTGTTGGAAACTAAGCAGAAACCCTAGACTTTCAAAGATGAACTCCCATTCAATCTCAACAGTAAAACTTTTTTTGTTTTCTCATGGCCAATGACCCAAGAAATATTGTCCCGGAAGTAGTCATAACGCCACCCATTCCATTTGTCGACTCCGCTTTCTTGGACCCACATGGCTATACAAAGACGACATGGCACAAAACCATGGCCCACGCACTTCCACGTGGCACATCATTGCAATCCATCACTCAGGACGTCAACACCAAACCCTAGAGGCACCAAGTCTGTCTCTGGTATGTATTTTCAAAGTGCGCTCAAAGCTTCCTTTTCAAACACAAATTACTTACAAATATCTTAAATTCAGCTTTCTTTCATTCCAGTCTATTATTTCTATCTCTTGTTCATTTTTTATATATTTTGTTACATTTGTAAAACTAATTTTGTTTCTCATTGTCATTTTTTTCTGCGTGTGTGTTGTGTGTTTGTTTCTTGTTTTTCTTGCGTTTAGGCGTTTTTGCCGTTAAATGCAGCTTCAACACTCTTTTGAAACAAGTCACAAATATTATAACACTTCTTCTACTCTTTTGGGACTCTTTATTTCTTTAAATCTATCTTCACATGTGTTCTCTTTTTCTGTAAAACAAATTAATGCAAACTTGAGATTGTCTTCTATATTTTCGGTGTGACCGTTATTACTTTTTAGTTTTGACCGTTTTGACTTTACCTTTCGAGGCCGTTTTGACTACAACTCCTTGTAGACTCGCCGATCGTTACGATAGAATTGTTTTTATAAAATCCTTGAACTTATCAGCAGACATAATTCATTACAGCCTTGGAGTCTTGCATCTAAAAATATACCCAAGACACATTTAAATGTGTTCAAACATACTGTATAATCTCGCATGTCTAGGTGTGCTTCGAATTGCATCTGAAATATATATAATATACGGGTAAATATACGTGAACCATTGTGCAACGAGTTGACAATTGTTTTAGGTATGCCCGTTTGCACTAAGACGGAACCCGGTCGCAAAAATGGCCACGAGAGGGGCACGAGTCGCTATTCGGCTTGTCCCGGAATAGCACGTGTTGGTTACGAATGCGAAACACACTGTTCGGCCATTCGGCACCGCTCGCCCATTTCCGTAACCCGGAAGCAAGCAGCAAGCAGCAAGCACCAATCACAAACGAGTTCACGAATGGAAAAGGTGTTTGCCTCCATCACATGGTCATTGAATCTTTTGGCAGGCATCACCACACACACGCGTGCTCGCTCGGTCTTGTCGCATCTCCATCGCAGGTCAGGACAGTTAGGTACATGCATCTGCAGGTTAGTCCATTCATATCTTTCATATCATTCATATCTAGTTTACCACACCTCGGAGGGTCGGTTCAAAATCCCATCTCTTAACTCCTTGATTAACGCAGAAAGCGGGAAAATCAGCGTACATCACAAACTAGGGTAAAGGTTGCGTGCGTATTTCATAAGCTGCTATTTTTAGAATTTTCTTCGAGGTTGAGTTTCATTGATTAAGTCAACAGTTATTCTTGAAACTATCAATTCAGCCGAATACGCGGTTTAAAATATGTGTATTCTTTTCTGCAATCATTTGTTATAATTTCCAGTGTGTTTTAGATTTAATTTATACGGTACAATATATAAAACAAATAATTAAATCGGACCCCACCCTATTTCTATTAGCGGTATGCAGTTTTTACATAACTACGCAGTTTCTTCCCTTCGGACAAACACGATCGAATGGGCGATATTTTTGTTCCAAAGGGCAATAACTCTCCTTTTGAGATGATATAAGCGACGGTCCAACCTGTCGCTTCCGGTCTGGTTCCCGGATCAATGCGCGCTGCGACAACTACTGACATGTAGAGACGGAGCCAAGCTAAATAGTTACCCTGTTACACCTTCGTTCAAAAACGGTCATTTACAACTGAATTTTTTAAACTAGCACATACTTTGTCGTGATTATTAGTTTATTACATCAACATTTGTTGAGTCTTCAACTACAAGACGAATTGTCACTATGGAAGATATCGGGAAAAACGTCATGAAAAACAGTATATTACCACGGTAATATCTACGTCAGAAAACAGCGATGCATTCTGTCAGTCTGGGCTAACATATTGCATCGATGAAATAATGCAGGCTCGTTTTATTAATCAGCCTTTGTGTTTTTCTCACCACAATTCGAAGCATTCAAATCTCAACAAATACCACCATGGACTTAAATTTATAAAAATTAGTGATACGCCTACATTTGCAGCACACATGCAAACATCTTTGACAGGCCTTCACCAATTATCTTTAAAGTAGGTATACATCCTTGCCTTAACAAATATTTTAAGAAGAAATAACGTTCAAAATAATAAAACAACTCATTTAAAATGTTACTTTTTATATCAAAATTATAGTTGCATCTGAATATTTTAATTTACATTATTTTCTAGAAATATGCTAAATGAAAATCTACCATGCATCTATTAAGCACTCTGTTACTCAGTTGCAATATACATACTAGTCATCATACTTTGAAGTAAGAGATTTACCCATATTATTCTGCTCCTTATAACATGTGTCCCACCATTAAGTGCTCTGAGTCATCATAGGTGTTGTTTAATTCATTGATGCATCATTTCTTACAGAATTCTGATACTCATGCTCTTAAAATAGTAGTAAATTACAGAGATTTGTCCCAACAAACAACAAATCATACCCCACAAAATGTGTATGATGCATAAACAGATGTAAATCATAGTTTTATCTTCTTGTTTTAGTAACATAATATTTATTTTATTGTTGACAAATTATTTCCCATACAAACCCACACACTATCCTGCTGTAGCTATGTATCCTGATTTTCATTCAACAGTACTTCAAGACACTTGTAGGATAGAGTATATTTTGTAGATATTATTATCATATAGCAAATATGACTAAAGAAATTTTATCATCAAATCTTCTGATGGTTAAATAAATGCAATTTGAACCCCACAATCATTCCATGGATTAGATAAATGGATTTATTTATGTTATTTGTTTTTGCATATAACAGATTACACTTGCATATGTTACAGTCAGTGTCTATAAACAGGCCCAATATGTATACTGACTGAAAATTTTAGTCACTGTGCATATTGACTGATTCGCTCAGGCAAGGTATATTTTTTCTTAAATTTAAATTCATTTATTATTGCCTGAAAAATAGGACTGGATTTTAGACAGAAAGACTGAAATGAATTAGACTGCATAATTTAATCTCCCCAATTTAAGTAGATTTTATTTTGATCTTATTGAAGATCAAAGTTACTTATGTAAGAAATTAAAAATGTTTTCACATGAAATTGATTGATTCTCCATACATGAAAGAATACCAGAGTCCTTTCTTATGTTACTTATCTTTATTGGCATAATATTCAGTTCAGAAACAGATGACTGCGAAAAAGTCATGCACGTGTAATCAAATACTAGTACACATGCACAAGTATGCCAAGATATTAAATAAAATAATGACAGTCATTGTGCAATGCAGATATGTGTTGGTGTGAAGAGAAAAAAAGAATAACATTAATAATTTGTGTATGTTGGAATTTGGAACATCAGTTTAGAACAAGGAAGCATGAAATGCAAGGCCTAATGAAGTTAAGAATGAGCTTTATCTGTGTTACAATCATATGATTATTGTCAATGCACACTGGATGTAGACATTGCAATGTTAATACAATCAACATTATAGAGATTGAAAATTAGTATGAAATTGAATATATTGTTTTATTTTATAGAAATTGTAGTTGGTACAAATACTCTTGAATATGTATTTTAACTACATATATTTAGGGTTCTCTGTGTCTGACAATTATTATTTTTTCTACTTAGTAGAATTTAAAAAAGGCTAAAATAATATATATCTTTCACTGATCATATTGAAATATAATCATGGCAGTATTTGGCAACAAACAGCCACCAGTCATACATAAAATCCTTTTATACAACATGCAATTAACCCTTAAATATCAAAACAGATTTCATAGATTTCTATTTCTTTTATTTTGAACATTGTATTATGATATCTAGTTGATGACATAATTTATCAGTGCCTGTTTCTCTTACAATTTCTTGAAAACATTTCTCATTGCTCTCAGTTATATATCTGACAAATACTTACATTTGTTGCTGTCAATATTCACAACATTGAGGCTACAGGCAACATTACTTTGCATAAGACCTTCACATTTCTCGTACCGCATCGCCTTACCGCTGTACATACTGAAATGCATGCATATGATGTAGCCTGCTGGGCGAATCTACAACATGGATATAGGAACGTATACAAAATCTTCTTAATTTTTAAAAGTGTGATATTCATACATAAAGGGCAACACTTTCTTCACGATTGCAAAACGTCAACAAAGCGACCGGGAATGAACGATCAGCTGATCTCACCACGTCGCTTCAAACGCCTATCTAGTGGTTAACTATACAATATAATCAGTGGTGGTCATCCCTGATGTATCATTAAATCAAGGAACATTTATTTCCGGACATGGCAATAGATAAATCATTGCTTAGGTGAAAAGATATGCTGTCCAAACACAAGCGTGACCGTTGCTGGTAGGGTGTCTAGCCGGAGAGCCACATTTCAGAAATGGCTATTGCCGGTAGAGCCACATTTTCAGCTGAGTGCATTTCACCTATTCTAGCGGGTAATTAATTAATCCGATTACCGATACCTGTATATGAGTGCCCCACATTTTAATTATACTCCTAATTTAATACTCCCAGGCTGAGAGAGGCGACCAGTTCCTACACCGTGTTAGTGACGACATCCTCATCTTCACTACAGACAAGAACATTGATCATTTGTGTACTGCAGACATTGTATTTTGTGATGGTGTATTTTATGCCTGTCCCAAGATGTTTGATCAGATTTATTGTTTACATGCTGAGGTGTTTGGCCATATGTTTCCATTAGTTTACTGTTTGTTGTCCAATCGAAAAAAAGAGTGTTATTGTAGAGGAGGTCTAGAGTTTGCCCCACTTACAATTCAGTTGGACTTTGAACGTGCAGCTCACAATGCCATGACTGAGGTATTTCCTGGGACATTAGTTAGAGGGTGTTTCTTTCACTTCACCCAATGTATCTGGAAGAGGGTGCAGAAAGAATGTCTGGTGATGGACTAAGGAAGATGAAGAGGTGAAGAAGCTGGTGAGAATAGATGCTGCCCTCCCTCTAGTACCTCGTGACAAAGTGGATGATGTGTGGCTTGATGCCATTGCTGACTCTCCTGCTGGCCCTAAAGTGACTGCCTTCATGGACTACGTGACAACCAGTTGGGTTCAAGGAGGGGCCTTCATGCCAGAGATTTGGAACCATTTCGAAAACCAAGGCCACCGTACCAACAATCACCTGGAAGGGTGCCACAACAAGATAAAGAAACTTGCCAAGAAGTGCCACCCGAACATCTACGAGGTAGTGAAGCTATTTCAGCGAGAGCAGTCACTCAAAGAGGTTGCAGTCCTGAGACTCTCTCACCAGCGGTGAGAACCTTCACGAAGAAAGAAGTACAAGGCAATCGATGCACGTATTGCAGTAATACAGTGATGACATTAAATCCATTATGATATTCATATGCTATTCATATTCATCAATGTAAAGTTTTGATGAATATGTTATCCTTGTTGAATAATAAATGAGAAAACAAGACTTGCTTTGTTATGTACGGTAACCTGTTAGAATCATAAAGCATGTTTTGACAGCATAGCCGCGAGAGCCACATTATACAATCACGCAACCATAACCATTGCCGCGAGAGCCACATCAATTTGGGCTATCTATTTTCGAAATGTGGCTTTGCCGGCCTGTAACCGCTGGTAGAGGTGAAGGTTATGCTAGTTAACTGTCTATAGGTGTCAAAGTAACATCTAGTACTCGTATCGCGCATACCACATGCGCTGCCAGTTTAAGGTTGGACCGTCTGGGTCAGCGCACCTAGCGGGTTAGTGAAGGGAAGATAAATTGAAAAAGATCGCCCATTTACTACAGTATGTTTTTGACAATCCAGCTACAATCCTCGCAATTTGAAGCAGTATATGTAAGTATGTTGTAAAGGAGAATATATTTATGACATTGGGGTATTTTGTGCACTGTAAATTTCGCGATGACAAACTATGATATGTGTTTATCAACAAACTTGGTCCGGTTTTTTCACATTGTCAATGTCACGTGTTTGTGACTAAAACATGTTTCTTATCACTAAAGAAAGTTTCAAAGTAGTTAGGATGATCAATTAAGATGTTATGTGTTACAACAAATAACTCAATTTATGTTTTAATTAATGTAAAGTACAGTGTGCTTGTATGAAATATTGGACAGCAATGATTCATGGGGGATGGGGTGGGGCAGATAGGGTGATTGGAATAATCTTCCCACCCCACCCCACCCCCACCCCATGCTCTATTTAATGTATATAATTGTGTTATATTTAGTGCACAGTCTTGTACAACTTTTGACCTTATGTGAGATTAGTAATGACATGAAAGTAAATAATTAAGAGTATTTTGGCACTATGTACCACGAAAAGACCAAATCATGAGCAAATTTAACTAAAAGAATTTCTGTCATTTAAAGTGGCTACTCTTTATATTTAATTTCTTATCTTCCTTGTCTATAATCATATGACATTGACTTTGATCAATTAAACAAATATTTTGTTTTCCCATACTGACTTACGGTTGTCGTAGAACAAAGACGGTTTCCAGAATATAGAGGGCCTCATTATTATAATTTCAAATAATATACATATGTACATAATAGTACTAGGTATAAACACATAAACAATGAATTTTGATAAGTGTTCGTACAAAAATATGAACTTCGAATTATCTCGGAATTATGCGCAACACATAGGGCTGGAAATTTTATAATTGTTCTGGAACTATCTGACGGTAATTCAAAACAGGGAACAATATTTCGTCAAATGAATCATTGAGCCAGGAATGCAACGATTTAAATGCTGACAAAATGAATAAACATATCTGGAACAGAGTAGATTGTTCATGCGGACAATTATATGCTACGTCTATTGCCAATGAAGTTTATCACCCCATGTTATAGCATTTGTTTCATATAAATGATAGAAGCCAAATAAATGGGACAATTAGTTGTTATGAATTAGCTTTACCTCTGTGACATATCACGCAACTAAATGTGAATATGTTTATCAAATAATCAATTACAGTAATTAACCTAGCGTCCTTATTTATACACAATTTAATTACGTATTGGGGTACAATGTATAATACACATATACACGGAATGATTTCTTATTTTGTCAATTTAATCATAACCCAAATCATACAAATCAAAATGTGAAAGTAGTGACTAACTTAATGATCAAGGGTATAAATACTCAAATGTATCTATTAATCCTAATAGTATAACAATAAACCCTGTGTATATACTGAGCATATATAGATACATCCGGATCTACGACCGCAGCCATATAATCAACAAGGAAAGTATATTAGATTGAATTACAAATGTACTATCACTTAAACAAAATTTTCCGTTATCCACGTAAGCCTAAACCTGGGAGAAATAAAGTTCTTTTCTGTTCTGAAGACGCCGTCATGATTAGTTGGCGCCAGTCTAGACTGTCCAATCAACGTGAATATACAAACCGTGATGTTACTTGACCAGTTGATGACACCTGTCAAACTCAAAGTGCCCCTGCTCCTCCACCCATCATGTGTAATACTTTAGCGTACTTGATTGTTTAATTTGCAGTTATATCACTGTTTGGCTGAGTGATGAGAGAATACATTTTGTTGTTTTTGTTAACGATCGTTTACATTTTCAACGTGGTAACCTTATAAGTGACTAACTTTTTTATCATGATGAAATGAAACATATTAAAATAATCAGAGGGACTGACGATCGCATTTTTCGCATAAATGTCATGCTCGTCCGAGCAACGATCATGTTTGGGTAAGGGAAGTAATCTTGTCTCCGCTTGCAATTGGATTCAGTTCCGAGATTGCAGCTTGACTGTTCCGTACGGCCGAAAGGGGGCATCCATGTTGTTCATGCTCCGCTGATCACGGGGCCTCATTTGTCTGTATTCTGCTTATGAGCCAGGATGCGCATGAAACACGGGTGTCAAAATGAATATATTTACCAATTATACGTACGGTCAATTAGCCAGTCCAAGAGACAATACCCTGGTTCTACCACCTTTAGGTGTAATTACGTCGCATGCCCCTGGTTCACGGTTCGTCTGATCTCCCGTCATAAAACCACTATGTTTATTTACCTGGAGCCTCCGACAGCGCCGCCTTTCTTTGTACATGTACGTACATGGCAATAAATGGTTTGACAGTTGTTTGACGGAATCAATCAATAATTATTGACACGGTGATGTAATTAAAATTTGTCACTATTCATAACTCCTATTTTTATTTTTCTATTGTTCAGCTGTATTTTCGACCAGTGTTATATGTATAAAAAATCTTCTCTTGTATTTATAAACCACTTAGAAACATTATGTAAGAACAATTGTGTTTTAAACCGTAAGTTTTCTATTAAATCAACCATGCAAGTAAGATTTCAGCCGTAATATTACTTTAGTCACTCCACAGATTACACATCTTATATGCTGCAAACGCAGCGAATGTAATGCTACTACGTCACAGCTGCCTCGGTAATTAAGGGCTGGAATGTTATTGTGAAGGCAGTTAGAGCAGACGAATTTCCCCCCTCGCTGTATAATGACGGTCGCTAACCATATATGTGTATTTTTCGTGTTTTTGGCTTGATTTGATTGTCCTTTGGTGAAAACAAATGTTCAATTGTGAAAGCAAACCCTTTTCCCCTGAACGTTAAAAGACAGCTGACTTTGTTTTTGTCTGAAATATCAACGTTGGAGTCGTTTATATATTCGGAAATCCATATTATGGTTAATATTTATAATATAATATGGACAATGGTAAAATTCATTATCACAGTTTAA
This sequence comes from Haliotis cracherodii, assembly GCF_022045235.1. NCBI lineage: Eukaryota > Metazoa > Mollusca > Gastropoda > Lepetellida > Haliotidae > Haliotis > Haliotis cracherodii. Next base: position 877,185 of record NW_027266281.1, on the reverse strand, counting down.
GTGCTATTCACAAATGTATGTAGATCTGCTTCGTGATGAAAGAAGCATGGCAATAAATGTATGCATCTGATTTTTCATTTGTTCTGTATTCTTTGACGAGAATGAGTTTCGTTAATGATGATCACTCTCACAGATTTTTTTATAAGAGGATAGGACTTTAACTGGAGAATAGTTATGAAATATATATATATATATATAAGTATAGGCGGTCTGTGCACATGTGGTGAAACTGATACCTCATTGATTTGCTAATCGGGACTTGGAAATCATAGTCTGTCATTAAATTGATTTTAAAATATATGGTTTTGACTGTAGTACGTCCTGACATCATAATATTATGTTGTAAACAACTTACCTATCTCATGTTAAGTAAAACAATTATTGATAACTTCCTGAATTCCAATTGTTCAATGAACAGAATTATTCACAGCTCTGGCGTGAGACAACAATAAATTAGATGTTACCTAAGATTGTCCATTTTATGATCTTAGGTGCTCTAGACGACTGTCTGTTTTGTAATTAAATGGCAGCTGTCATCCAGCCGAATACTTAATCTTGAGACCTATTAGTTGTCTCAGCACTACACAATCAGCAATCTAAAAAACAACAAAAAATCCTCATCCTAACCGACTCCCTCAGTTGACTACAATCCCTCAAAAATAAAAAAAACACTAAAAAACACCCCAAACTAATAAATCAAATACTCAATAGCTCAAACAACTTAACTAGGGCAGGTAAACAAATAGAGTTCATTACTAATCAACAAACAGGCCACACCAAACTAAATAATCACCGTAAAATAGCTAATCTAAACACAACAGGAAACTGCCCACATTGCAAACAACAAGAAACACCAGAACACATACTCATTCACTGCACACACTACCAAACACACCGAACAACACTACACACCACCCTAAATCTTAAAACCGGACTTATACTAGAATCAATCCTAAATCCACAAAATAAATTAGAAAATTCAAAGCCTTAGGTTTATACCTAATTAAAACAGGACTAATTAGTCGCATTTAAACCCCAAATAAAATAATAAAACCATAACTACCTTATCTAACAACCACCCAACACACACAGCTCCCTTAGTTCGTCCCCCACCCACTCTTGGCATTCTTGCCAAATCTCAAAATTTCAAAATTACTATATAAGCAACCCCTAAAGCCCCTCGCTAGACAGACAAGTAGTGAATGTTTGAGATAAATTTATTATTTATTATATATAGTTTAAACTCAATAAATAATTCATAGTCTTTTTATTGTTCAAATTACTGATAAAACATATTTTAACTTGTTCCTTCTAACCATATTTCCAAACAATTCCAAACCATTCCAAGTCATTCCAAACATTTCCTGTGTTGGAAATGTTGCCATTCAAATTTTGGATTTTCTGGAAAGATCGATCTTTCCAAGCTTTGGAAAGTTTGGAATGAGCAATCTTTCCAAAGCATTCCAACATTCATTCCAAATTGGAATGGACGCTATTTGCCGTATTTGTTCTTGTGCTATTCTCAGTGTTTGTCGGGGGCACGGGTGGCCCAGTCGTCTAAGGCGCCGCAATTCGCTGTGCAGAGTTGCGTCCCTTGGGCACGCCAGAAACCTATGATTGTGGGTTCGAATCCCGGTTCGCCCCAATTATGTTTCTAGGTTTGTCAGCACCATACCCGTGCTCGTGGGTTTCACCGAAGTGGTAAACGTCTGAGACCTGCTTCACTTCGGGCTTTTCTCCCACATTAAGCTGACACGCCGTGATATAACTGGAATACTGTTAAAAGCGGGGTTAAACCCAACTCACTCACTCACTCACTCAATGTTTGTCAGAAAATAATAAGGTTGCACAGTGGCTTCATGATCATTTTGAGTGTGAACTTTGTAAGCGAAAAAACTTCTTCAAGAGAAACATTGATGTAAGGGTTCCATCCAAAAAAAGATTAAAATATTCACTAATTACGGGATAAATGACTTTGATAGGTGTTGAGAATTAACTGTTACTTGAATGAAAGGGGGGTAACTCTTGTATCAATTTGTTACAGTCAGCTTATTCACTCACCTTAAAAAAATACAAAATCAGATTTTAGTACCGAAATAATGTAATTAATATTTTCATTAAATATGTTTTCACCTCAGTACACAAAATGAATTAGTTTGAATAATGCTATAGCATTGTTTTAAGAATAATGGAAGGCTCTGCACACACAAGTCCACTGTCCACCACTGTATGGAGCTCAGGGATGATATTGTGTAAGATTTTTATGTCTTTTAAATGTACATCCATCCAGTAATTAAGACTGACCATATTTTTCAATATTTGGTGCTGACTTTTTCAACAAGATGACTTTTGCCTTATGTGAGCACAGCTATTTTCAAGTAGGTGACATTTGGTGCGAAACTGGGGGTGGTGTGTTCAGCTTCCTGTACTCGGAAAAGGAGCTGGCTAACCTAGCCAAAATTTGTGTTTTTATTGCAGCTTAATACCAGACTGAGCATATACTCAACAACAAAAATTCCTGTGACACCAATATTTTAGTGTATTTTTCAAACTAGTAAAGTTTGGTTTTCAATATCGTAGTACATGTTTGGAATCAACTCACAAAAACGCAACTGCTACAGAAAAGCATGCATTTCATGAAAAAGTTGACTTTTATGCAAGCCCCATGCATTTCACTCCCCAAGAATGGGTACATAAACATGTGAGTTAACGGGATTCCATATACATTTAACGTTTAGCATCGTGCTGACAACAACCACTCAGAAAAACAACAAAATTACGCAATTATTCAACATTACGAAATGCCTAACTGTTCGAAATGAGCGTCTGCGAGCCATTGGTATGCTTGAAGCAGGATCGAGTCAAAGTGATGTTGCAAGATCAATTTATTGTCCACAGAAACACCATTTGGTGTTTATTGCAACGTTGGCAACATACAAATGCAGTCAGAGACCATCCTCAACATGACAACGCCCAGCCTCATATTGCTCGACATGTTCAGGACTCTCTTCAACAAAACAACCTGAATGTCATCCCCTGTCCGGCTTGCTCCCCTGATCTCTCACCAATCTCTCACCAATCTCTCACCAATCGAGCACATGTTTTCCTCCCACAATAAGCTGTCATGCCATGATATAACTGGAATACTGTTCAAAGTGGTGTTACACCCACTCACTCACTCACTCACTCACTTGTTGGCAGTGTGAAGGCCCCAACATGATAATGTGTGTAGTATGTGCAAGTGACCGTCGATGTACATTTAATGGGAAGCTTGTGGGTGATACGTACAATGCATACATTTCAAGGTGTAATATGCAATTCACGTGTCACATTTACGAGGAGTTGCTGTCATAGCTCGTCACATTACGCGTTTGCAATAACATTGCTGCCACAACATACTGACTGCCTCCTGTGTTGAACACAGAATCTCCATAGAGAGGGGGGACATTGCTGTATTTGAGCACAGAAATAGGCTCCCTTTGTCTTGGATATCATCCTGCTCTAATTATGAACATTGTCATATAAGCTGAAGGACTTTCGGATGCCATTATGAATTCATTAAAAAATCAAAACCCGAGAATCAAACCATTGAATTGTTAAAGGTGAAAATTGAAACAGCTTGGAAGTTGACACCTGTGGAGATCCCGGTTACTATAGGTCTTCAGCAACCTGGCTTGTCGTAAGAGCCAACAGGATCGGGTGGTCAGGCTCACTGAGCGTAGAATGATGCTCATGATGTTAATCACTGGATTGTCTGGTTCTGGCCTCGATTATTTACAGACTGCCTTCATATAGTCGGAATGTTGCTGAGTGCGGTGTTAAAAAACTTTCTTCACAGATGTTATTGACATTTATGGTAGTGTGTACAAAACTGTTCACAGGGCTTGTAGTGGGTGTCTTTATGAGTTGCAAAAAAGTGGCATGTACTTATTGTGGAATGGTGTTGACATTCCAGCAGGGTGTTTTTCCCATTTTGCAACATGTTTACTGTCATACATCGAGGGGGCGAATGTTGAGAATAGGGGTAGTGGTACTACAGCCAGTTTTAATCTACAAGACAATATGTGTGTCTCTCCACTTCCGTTTCTTCAGTCTTCTTTGAGCTTGTACACTGGTGTTTTCTGTTGATTAAGACATTTGTTACTGACTCTGAAGGCCAGGGTTTGACTCAATAAAAACGTACATACATCTGTTCCTGTCCATTGTCAGACTCTGTACCATCATGGACATCTGTTCCTGTCCATTGTCAACCTCTGTACCATCATAGACATCTGTTCCTGTCCATTGTCAACCTCTGTACCATCATAGACATCTGTTCCTGTCCGTTCTCAGACTCTGTACCTTCATGGACATCTGTTCCTGTCCATTGTCAGACTCTGTACCATCATGGACATCTGTTCATGTCCATTGTCAGACTCTGTACCTTCATGGACATCTGTTCATGTCCATTGTTAGACTCTGTACCTTCATGGACATCTGTTCATCTCCATTGTCAGACTCTGTACCATCATGGACATCTGTTCCTGTCCATTGTCAGACTCTGTACCATCATGGACATCTGTTCATGTCCATTGTCAGACTCTGTACCTTCATGGACATCTGTTCATCTCCATTGTCAGACTCTGTACCATCATGGACATCTGTTCCTGTCCATTGTCAGACTCTGTACCATCATGGACATTTGTTCATATCCATTGTCAGACTCTGTACCATCATGGACATCTGTTCATGTCCATTGTCAGACTCTGTACCATCATGGACATCTGTTCATGTCCATTGTCAGACTCTGTACCTTCATGGACATCTGTTCCTGTCCATTGTCAGACTCTGTACCTTCATGGACATCTGTTCCTGTCCATTGTCAGACTCTGTACCTTCATGGACATCTGTTCCTGTCCATTGTCAGACTCTGTACCTTCATGGACATCTGTTCATGTCCATTGTCAGACTCTGTACCATCATGGACATCTGTTCCTGCCCGTTGTCAGACTCTGTACCATCATGGACATCTGTTCCCGCCTGTTGTCAGACTCTGTACCATCAAGGACATCTGTTCCTGTCCGTTGTCAGACTCTGTACCATCAAGGACATCTGTTCCTGTCCATTGTCAGACTCTGTACCTTCATGGACATCTGTTCCTGTCCATTGTCAGACTCTGTACCATCATGGACATCTGTTCATGTCCATTGTCAGACTCTGTACCTTCATGGACATCTGTTCATCTCCATTGTCAGACTCTGTACCATCATGGACATCTGTTCCTGTCCATTGTCAGACTCTGTACCATCATGGACATTTGTTCATATCCATTGTCAGACTCTGTACTATCATGGACATCTGTTCATGTCCATTGTCAGACTCTGTACCATCATGGACATCTGTTCATGTCCATTGTCAGAATCTGTACCTTCATGGACATCTGTTCCTGTCCATTGTCAGACTCTGTACCTTCATGGACATCTGTTCCTGTCCATTGTCAGACTCTGTACCTTCATGGACATCTGTTCCTGTCCATTGTCAGACTCTGTACCTTCATGGACATCTGTTCATGTCCATTGTCAGACTCTGTACCATCATGGACATCTGTTCCTGCCCGTTGTCAGACTCTGTACCATCATGGACATTTGTTCCCGCCTGTTGTCAGACTCTGCACCATCAAGGACATCTGTTCCTGTCCATTGTCAGACTATGTACCTTCATGGACATCTGTTCCTGTCCATTGTCAGACTCTGTACCATCATGGACATCTGTTCCTGTCCATTGTCAGACTCTGTACCTTCATGGACATCTGTTCCTGTCCATTGTCAGACTCTGTACCATCATGGACATCTGTTCCTGTCCGTTGTCAGACTCTGTACCATCATGGACATCTGTTCCTGTCCGTTGTCAGACTCTGTACCTTCATGGACATCTGTTCATCTCCATTGTCAGACTCTGTACCATCATGGACATCTGTTCCTGTCCATTGTCAGACTCTGTACCATCATGGACATCTGTTCATGTCAATTGTTAGACTCTGTACCTTCATGGACATCTGTTCCTGTCCGTTGTCAGACTCTGTACCATCATGGACATCTGTTCCTGTCCATTGTCAGACTCTGTACCATCATGGACAATTGTTCATGTCCATTGTCAGACTCTGTACCTTCATGGACATCTGTTCATGTCCATTGTCAGACTCTGTACCATCATGGACATCTGTTCCTGTCCATTGTCAGACACTGTACCATCATGGACATCTGTTCCTGTCCATTGTCAGACTCTGTACCTTCATGGACATCTCTTCCTGTCCATTGTCAGACTCTGTACCATCATGGACATCTGTTCCTGTCCATTGTCAGACTCTGTACCATCATGGACATCTGTTCATGTCAATTGTTAGACTCTGTACCTTCATGGACATCTGTTCCTGTCCATTGTCAGACTCTGTACCATCATGGACATCTGTTCCTGTCCATTGTCAGACTCTGTACCATCATGGACAATTGTTCATGTCCATTGTCAGACTCTGTACCATCAAGGACATTTGTTCATGGACATTGTCAGACTCTGTACCTTCATGGACATCTGTTCATGTCCATTGTCAGACTCTGTACCTTCATGGACATCTGTTCCTGTCCATTGTCAGACTCTGTACCTTCATGGACATCTGTTCCTGTCCATTGTCAGACTCTGTCCCTTTATGGACATCTGTCCATCTCCATTGTCAGACTCTGTACCATCATGGACATCTGTTCCTGTCCATTGTCAGACTCTGTACCATCATGGACATCTGTTCATGTCCATTGTCAGACTCTGTACCATCATGGACATCTGTTCCTGTCCATTGTCAGACTCTGTACCTTCATGGATATCTGTTCATGTCCATTGTCAGACTCTGTACCATCATGGACATCTGTTCATGTCCGTTGTCAGACTCTGTACCTTCATGGACATCTGTTCCTGTCCATTGTCAGACTCTGTACCATCATGGACATCTGTTCCTGTCCATTGTCAGACTCTGTACCTTCATGGACATCTGTTCATGTCCATTGTCAGACTCTGTACCATCATGGACATCTGTTCATGTCCATTGTCAGACTCTGTACCTTCATGGACATCTGTTCCTGTCCATTGTCAGACTCTGTACCATCATGGACATCTGTTCCTGTCCATTGTCAGACTCTGTACCATCATGGACATCTGTTCATGTCAATTGTTAGACTCTGTACCTTCATGGACATCTGTTCCTGTCCGTTGTCAGACTCTGTACCATCATGGACATCTGTTCCTGTCCATTGTCAGACTCTGTACCATCATGGACAATTGTTCATGTCCATTGTCAGACTCTGTACCTTCATGGACATCTGTTCATGTCCATTGTCAGACTCTGTACCATCATGGACATCTGTTCCTGTCCATTGTCAGACACTGTACCATCATGGACATCTGTTCCTGTCCATTGTCAGACTCTGTACCTTCATGGACATCTCTTCCTGTCCATTGTCAGACTCTGTACCATCATGGACATCTGTTCCTGTCCATTGTCAGACTCTGTACCATCATGGACATCTGTTCATGTCAATTGTTAGACTCTGTACCTTCATGGACATCTGTTCCTGTCCATTGTCAGACTCTGTACCATCATGGACATCTGTTCCTGTCCATTGTCAGACTCTGTACCATCATGGACAATTGTTCATGTCCATTGTCAGACTCTGTACCATCAAGGACATTTGTTCATGGACATTGTCAGACTCTGTACCTTCATGGACATCTGTTCATGTCCATTGTCAGACTCTGTACCTTCATGGACATCTGTTCCTGTCCATTGTCAGACTCTGTACCTTCATGGACATCTGTTCCTGTCCATTGTCAGACTCTGTCCCTTTATGGACATCTGTCCATCTCCATTGTCAGACTCTGTACCATCATGGACATCTGTTCCTGTCCATTGTCAGACTCTGTACCATCATGGACATCTGTTCATGTCCATTGTCAGACTCTGTACCATCATGGACATCTGTTCCTGTCCATTGTCAGACTCTGTACCTTCATGGATATCTGTTCATGTCCATTGTCAGACTCTGTACCATCATGGACATCTGTTCATGTCCGTTGTCAGACTCTGTACCTTCATGGACATCTGTTCCTGTCCATTGTCAGACTCTGTACCATCATGGACATCTGTTCCTGTCCATTGTCAGACTCTGTACCTTCATGGACATCTGTTCATGTCCATTGTCAGACTCTGTACCACCATGGACATCTGTTCATGTCCATTGTCAGACTCTGTACCTTCATGGACATCTGTTCCTGTCCATTGTCAGACTCTGTACCTTCATGGACATCTGTTCATGTCCATTGTCAGACTCTGTACCTTCATGGACATCTGTTTATGTCCATTGTCAGACTCTGTACCATCATGGACATCTGTTCCTGTCCATTGTCAGTCTCTGTACCTTCATCGACATCTGTTCATATCCATTGTCAGGCTCTGTACCATCATGGACATCTGTTCATGTCCATTGTCAGACTCTGTACCATCATGGACATCTGTTCCTGTCCATTGTCAGACTCTGTACCATCATGGACATCTGTTCCCGCCTGTTGTGAGACTCTGTACCATCAAGGACATCTGTTCCTGTCCGTTGTCAGAATCTGTACCATCATGGACATCTGTTCATGTCCATTGTCAGACTCTGTACCATCATTGACATCTGTTCCTGTCCGTTGTCAGAATCTGTACCATTATGGACATCTGTTCCTGTCCGTTGTCAGACTCTGTACCATCAAGGACATCTGTTCCTGTCCATTGTCAGACTCTGTACCATCATGGACATCTGTTCATGTCCATTGGTGGCTTCCCTGTGGCTTTAATTGTGTTCTGAATGGTATGACTTCTTTATAAGACTACATCAATGTTGGCCTGTTTCTTTAAGAGTCTCTGGATTTTGTGGCTAACTAGTCAAAAATAGGGGAGGCTGATCACAAAGGGTGCAGACTGTTGACGTGGGGATTTCTGAGATTTCTTGGTGATGCTCTTTATCGTCTGTTGTACTAGTTGCTCAGGATAGAGGTTATGCTGTGTAAATACTTGTTTGAGGTGGCTTAGTTCAGTAGTTAGATGTTCATCCATAAATTATTATCCTTACTTAGTACTTCAACTTCTAAATGCCTATCAAAAAAGTTACTATAGAAGTCTATGGGAAAACATTTGGTTGTGTGTAACCTGTAGGGTGAGTGCACATTTCAGTAATTCATACTTTACATGCTTTCCTGTTTATATTTCACCAGGGATACACCATGGATGCAAATTTAAACATAATGACAGTGAAGTTGGGGACATTTTGGGTTGAATGGAGATTTGGATGGCCTGGAAATGAATGTTGCTTCGTATTGTGGTCGAACTCAGGACTAACCCCCAGAGTACCTCTGCCCATCAAGCCCTCCTCCTGCCTTCTGAATTTGTTGAAACTGATGAATTTGACAACAAATTAGGATAAAGTCACCACTGCCACAACAATTTCTGCCTTGTGTCAATCGCTTGCCGGTCAAGTTACGCGATGCCGTTATCTTGAATATGAAGCATGTACACTGCTGACAGCAGAATATGTCACAAATCCCCTTATTTATAGTAAACAATGTAGCATAGCAATATATCTTTCTGTTAGGTGCTTTTGTGTGAATGAAAGATGCTATTTTGCTATTAAGTTTCTTAAAACAGACTTTTTTTTCTCTCATATGACTTTCAAATATTTATTTTACTACCTCAAGAACTGACTCCTGGCTGTTATATCCAAACTGGTTTGCCATTTGATATTGTCTGAACACTTTTTTTCAGCTTTTAGCATGCCTGATGTTGACTGGGGAGGTATATGTGCACTCATGCAGAAGAAGTAGAAGTTTTCACATCCAATTTGGCATATGGAGAAGCTGATCCGAAGTCAGGTGTTGGCAGTGTGTGATCGACAACCCTTGTTTTGCCTCGCTGCGCTCTATTACCTTGTACAAGATAGACACAATTTTTATGGATAACAACTTCTTTAATACTGTAAAAAGGCGACGTTTCGGTATAGATCCTTATACCGTTGTCAAGCAAGACTGAATGAGGGACATAGTGCAGAATATATATAGCAAGTGGATGATTAACAATAGAGGATTAACAGTAACAACAAGGGCATACATGAGTGGGATAACATAGGTTATCTATTGTTAATCATCCACTTGCTATATATATTCTGCACTATGTCCCTTATTCAGTCTTGCTTGACAACGGTATAAGGATCTATACCGAAACGTCGCCTTTTTACAGTATTAAAGAAGTTGTTATCCATAAAAATTGTGTCTATCTTGTCATCCGTCAACTTCTAAGTAATGCCTATCAAACAAAATATTACCTTGTAGACATTGTGGAACTTGGACATGTAGGTACATTAAGTACATTTAAGAAGCCCAGTCCACTTGAGGCCCCTCTGTTGCTCACCATCAAGTCTGTAATAAGATCACCCTCATGCACTAGACATTTCTGACAGTGCTCCCTTAATGCCTCACTGTGCATAGAGTAAGGGCTATACACCAGTCCCAGAGCCTGCTTAGATGAAAATAATATCCACTGGCTCTTTTGGAATGTAACATTATGGTTCTGAAATCATCTGTAAAGAATGTGATAGTGTTCGACAATACTAAATTATCTCCCCTGTTTAGTAAAATGCATTGTATCTTTCATTCCCCTATAAACCCACAAATTATTGGAGAGAAATAATTTTAAGCTGGTATTGCATGACACTGTTAATTGTGAATAAAAAGAATTACATTTATGTCAGGATACGCTGTACATTTTCTAATTTATATGGACTTTTAACTTTGTTTCATTGAAGCTGGCAAATAACTGAAATTAGCAAGTTTAGCCACCTTGAAACATTTAACAGTAAGTATGTTTGATGTTCTGTGAGTATTTTAAAGTCTTAACTAAATAAATCAATAGAGTTTAGTGTAATTTCCTTCCATGTTGTGGTTTCAAAGAGCTTTCTTCTACTTGAGCGTCCATTTCCATTTCTTGGCTTTAATAGGCGGTGTGTTTCACTGGTCAGCGTTTGAGATTGCTGGCAACAATGCACCCCTTTACTTCCTATTTTCTGGTAATGTTCATTATCCAGCCTTACATATATGATGTCTTTAAAGCTGCTTAATGTGTCCCTTGCTTATTGTTGGCCTGAATTCCATGCTCTCTGTCCAATTTTGAGATTTTTTTCTGATTCCTTTCCATGTGTACTTATGTCACCAGCCTATATCATAGGTGATTGTACTTTTGATTGTTGGAGTAAATGAAAGCACAAACATTTGTGATGGCCCCTCCATAGATGATTTACCAGATGCTGACAGCCATTTGAGTGTTTAATAATAATTATATAAACAATGGATGGTGTAAGTTCGAGCAATCTCCAACAATATCAATCACATCAAAAACCAGTGTCAAAACCATATTCCATGAATGTAGCAGACTCTGCTATGTTCTGAAGATGTCAGCAAAGGAAGGCAAACAACAGACCACTACTCAATTTTAAATATGTATTGTTACTGGTTTTGAGGTTTAAAGATTTGTTCAATTTTTATAGTCGAAAAAATATTTTAGGGTGATATGATCTATGCAGCCTCAATCATTTATAGAATTGACCCTTGACCCCTTTCTTTTATGAAATATGAACTAACTCCCATGGTCAGTGCATGAAGGTAGAAACCTTTTTATTAATACAGAAATATTACTTTTGTAAACATTGATGAAGTGTACATCCTTAAACTCTCACAACTCTTATTGTGCATCAAAACTATGTATTCCGGTATGTATTAGACATGCTGGATAGGAACAAGTGGTAAAGTTTCATCCAATTTCCATTTTTTTTCCGAGAAGCTACATATATATATATACAATACATAAATCACAGATTTGACAAGTGCAAATGTGTTCTGATTTGTCTACAGGTTCTACTACACCAAATCAGAACCAGTTTGGACAGTGCGGTTTTCGTAGCCTTCAGTGCAGATCGAGAGATATCTGCAGGCTGTGATTGGAGGATATTCTGTAAGATTGTTATGTCTTTCAAATGTACATCCATCCAGTTATTAAAACTGACCATGTTTTTCTATATTTAGTACTGTCTTTTTCAACATGATGACTTATGCTGAATGTGAGCACAGCTATTTTCAAGTAGGTGACATTTGGTGCGAAACTGGGGGTGGTGTGTTTAGCTTCCTGTACTCGGAAAAGGAGCTGGCTAAGCTAGTCATTTTTTTGTTTTTATTGCTACTCTAAGGCCAAACTGTGCACACATGTGCAGATTATAGCTGTTGAATGCTAAGTTATATTTTACAAAAATATAACATTACTATAGAAGTCTATGGGAAAACATTTGGTTGTGTGTAACCTGTACCATCAAGGACATTTGTTCCTGCCTGTTGTCAGACTCTGTACCATCAAGGACATCTGTTCCTGCCTGTTGTCAGACTCTGTACCATCAAGAACATCTGTGCCTGCCTGTTGTCAGACTCTGTACCATCAAGGACATTGGTTCCTGCCTGTTGTCAGACTGTGTACCATCAAGGACATCTGTTCCCGCCTGTTGTCAGACTCTGTACCATCATGGACATCTGTTCCTGTCCGTTATCAGAATCTGTACCATCATGGACATCTGTTCCTGTCCGTTGTCAGACTCTGTACCATCATGGACATCTGTTCATGTCCATTGGTGGTTTCCCTGTGGCTTTAATTGTGTTCTGAATGGTATGACTTCTTTTGAAGACTACTTCAATGTTGGCCTGTTTCTTTAAGAGTCTCTGGATTTTGTGGCTAACTAGTCCAAAGTAGGGGAGGCTGATCACAAAGGGTGCAGACTGTTGACAGACTCTGTACCATCAAGGACATCTGTTCCTGCCTGTTGTCAGACTCTGTACCATCAAGGACATCTGTTCCTGCCTGTTGTCAGACTCTGTACCATCAAGGACATTGGTTCCTTCCTGTTATCAGACTCTGTACCATCCAGGCCATTGGTCCCTGCCTGTTGTCAGACTCTGTACCATGAAGGACATTGGTTCCTGTCTGTTGTCAGACTATGAACCATCAAGGACATCTGTTCCTGCCTGTTGTCATACTTTCTAGTTTCAAGGACATATGTTCCTTGTTGTGCACTTGGAAGTACAGATGTTTGTGACAGATTTGTTGAAATGGTGCTCAGACATGTACAGTTAACAAGATAACTGACTAGGAAAGGCTGACCATTTGCTTGGATATGATAACATTTCAAAATGGTTCTCAGGAATCAACTCTGTCTTCATTGTTTCTACAGCTTCTTAAGTGCCACTGAAAGACATTTCTCAGATATCATTATCGTGAAGCATTGCATGTCTGGTATATACCCAGCAATGATGTCAATATTTAACGAGATGTAAATTTGACCCCATTTTTAGCATGACGGCTATGGTAGCCCTTTTGTAAACCTATTCTCAGCCAATTATTTAGTTTCCGATGAATTGATCATTAGTTTTCTAAATGTTCCAGAAAAAATGTAAGGTGAGCTACATGTTGTTATCTTAAAACTTAAAACTACAGAAAGAAAACCTCTTGATTCCATCACCTCAAAAAACATTACTTCTAAAATCTTCATAACAATTTTTTTTTTGGCAGCTTGTCACAACATAGGACACATTTCATAAAGGGGGCGTGTTTTGTTTGTTTGTTTGTTTGTTTTTTAACGCCGCACTCAGCAGTATTCCAGCTTAATGATGGCAGTCTGTAAATAATCGAGTTTGGGTCGGACAATCCAGTGATTGACATCATGAACATCGATCCACGCAATTGGTATATGTTGATATACGTCAACTATGTCAGCGAGCCTGACTACCCAATCCCGTTAGTCGCCTCTTACAACAAGCATAGTCGCCTTTTACAGCAAGCATGGGTTGCTGAAGACCTAGTCTACACCGGATCTTGAGGGTAATTGTGAGCCATGTAATGAGTTGTAAGGAACATATCAGCTAGCACTATCAACTGACAGACCAGTCACCTGCAGTGTCTGCCCAGCCTGGTGACAGACCTCTTTACGCTGGTAATGATATCTGTATTTGAATGTTAGTGGCCTTTGATTAAAGGGAATGTGACTTTCAAAGTTAATGGACATTTTGTCAGGAGTTCTCAGCAATTAATTAGGGAGGGGAATTAACAATTTGTATCATATTTAATATGTGATATATATCATATATGATATTCATATTAAGTTATGTTCAACACTGGGAATCATTGATTTATATCTGGAACAGTGTTCCTTTACAAGACGGGCGGTCGGGTAGACGTGTTTAAAGCGTTTGCCCGTCATGCCGAAGACCAAGGTTCAATTCCGACATGGGTTCAATGTGTGAAGGCCATTTCTGGTGTCCCGCTCCGTGATATTGCTGGAATATTGCTAAAAGCGGGGTAAAAGCATACTCACTCACTCACATTTACAAGACTCTCAGGTTCAAACTTTGCTCATTTCTCTCATGCTGTTGACCACAGTAAATATTGATTGCGGCACCACGCAACACCTTATCCAACCTTAATTAGAAGAATATTGGGGGTTTAAATCCAAGATATGACCAGTTTGTAGGGGTGTCGCAGTGCAGGCGTTACACGATGTGATACATATCTTGATACAGAAGCCACCATGTGATTTGTATCTCAATACTGTATCTATGACATTTTATGAGGAAATCCCAGTCATTAGACTGAGAATAGAGTTTCATAGAAGGACAACTGACTAATTCCCATCAAACATGACAATGAGTCAAGCCAACCATTCTGTACGAGAAAATGATAAGAAACAAACAGTTGATGTATTGTATTATGACAGGCAGCAAGGAAAGGCTGGTCAGTCTTGTTATTGGGCCGGTTTTGTATCCAAAGGACGGCCAAGAAAGTTATGAGGAATTTAAAAAATAGTTTGTACTTGCTTATTCATATGGATCAGAGATCATCATGGACAATTGATACGGGGTTAAATGGGAATCGATGCCAAATTAAATGTATCGGGTATCGTATCATGCAAAGTTTGCTGACGATGCGCCTGTGTACCGATGAATTGCAACAACACTACCAGTTTTGGCATGCTCTTTGTTGAGTAAAACATGACTGGCACATATCTAAGGCAGGTAAAGGTTAGACTTGGCATAGTCTGCTTATGAATTAAGTTTCAGCCATGGTAATCTTGTTAATCCAATGTAGTTTTTCTCAAGATTAATTTGCGTTTTGCTGACTACGCAATTTCAGTGTGGTCCTGTGCTCCCCATTGTAGTATTGTTCAGGTTAAGATGATCATGGCCTGGGACCATCTACACTACAAATGTTTGGCAGCAGGCAGAGATTTCCAAGTTGGAACAGTCACTGTTTCAAACCTGTGTGACTTTCATGGTCCTCTATTCATGTCTGTCCAATATAGTGGGCAAGTCTAGATTACTGCAATACCAGGAAATGAAGAGTCTCTGGGCTCCTTTTTTTATTATTTCTTAATTAAGATGATTTACCAACATTTTTTCTGTAAGATAAGTTCATTTCAGAGACTGGTCTAGGTCCTCTAGTCATGTGATGGTTTTGTTATTTTCAGATGGTATTCAGAAATGCCTCCAAGGAATGGGTGCTGTTGCCAGGCTATGCCAAATGAACATTTCTTGTCCGACAAGGGGAGGCATCGCCAGGTAAACATGGCTTATGTCACAGTTGACCATTGGACAGTGATGATGAATATGGTCATCGATGAAGACAGATGTGATGCTTATTGTAGGCCTGGATGATTGTTTGAAAAGTTTAGTGTGAACCTAAAGAAATAATCCAAAAGCAAAGTTTTTGTAAAGGCTTGTTTTCGCCTCATACCTCTACCTCTACCTCGAAAATGTTTGTGAAGATAGTCTAAACGAGTTGTTTAGATGAGCTGTCAGTGTATTCCATTTCTAAAATCTGGGACTCTGGCGAAAGAATTACGTACCATAAAATGAAACAACTCAGATTGAATAAAATGATTATTCTGAAAGGCTCTGATGCAAGTTATTTAAGTGGTTTAAATCATTCAACCTGTCTCTATTCTTTAAGTAAAAAATAGAAATAATAAAAAGATTATTCTTGATTCATATTTGGATATTGTAATAAACAAGCATGTTATTGAGTGGTAAAACTAACTGATTGTCAGTGAAGTGTATTGACAGATTTGATAACGTAGGCTAGCTGTCTGTCAACGTATTCATTGATTTCGCAGGCAACGTATTTGTTTTGTAGGATTTCCCTTGTCACAACGTGTGTTTCTATCATGAAGGCATCTATTGATAGTATCAAGTATTCTCTTTGGGTAGATGGTAGTGGTGTAACGATACGGCGATACAGTATTGTATCCCGATGCACAGCCCACGATACGATGCATCGATTTGAAAAGCATGTATCGTGATACATACGATATTTTCATAACACAGTTTTACTAAATGAGTTTTGATGTTTTTCCCCCATGGAAAGACATTACCGTGCACATAACACCGGAAATACCATGTCAACAAATCAATACTGAAGTTCGCAAATTATTCATGTAGTTACACTGTCTGGCTATAAAAAGTGTTCTTTGTATATCTGGACTTATGTTTGTAACTTATTTCATTAATTTTATTCAAAATTCCTTTTAATATTGTTTTAATTAATCTCGGCGAAATCGTGTGTGAAGAGATCGGAAGATCGCACAACTCACCGTTATTAACAGCAACCACGGTCAGATTACCGCTATTGACGCCTTGAAACAAACTTTAGTTGACAGAGAATGGATTCATATATCGTAAATGCCATACTTGGATCCGTTAAAGGTCATATTTGTTTTTGTTGGACGATTCTATGTCAACATGTAATTCTCGCGATCACGCGATCACGTGCACGGGAGCCTTGACGGTGACTGGTCAGACTGGTTCCATGTAAAAAATAATAACCGGCAATAGCGATCAGCTGCTTCGCTTAGGGTTATTATTATTTTAAATATGTTTAGTAAAAGCTGCATCTAAATTAACAAGATTTTGGAATATATTATTCCTGATAAAAAAATAGTTTCAGATACAACTTTTGCCGATCCTTGCATTAAAATCCTGTAAAGTTATATCTGAATGATCCTTTGTAGTGTGAATGATCCTCTGTAATGTGAATTATCCTCTGTTATGTGAATGATCCTATATGGTGTGAATGATCCTCTGTAATGTGAACGATCCTCTGTAATGTGAATGATCCTATATGATGTGAACGATCCTCTGTAATGTGAATTATCCTCTGTAATGTGAATGATCCTATATGGTGTGAATGATCCTCTATAGTGTGAATGATCCTCTGTAATGTGAATGATCCTCTGTGGTATGAATGATCCTGTGTAGTGTGAATGATCCTCTGTGGTGTGAATGATCCTCTGTGGTATGAATGATCCTCTGTGGTATGAATGATCCTGTGTAGTGTGCATGATCCTCTGTAATGTGAATGATCCTATATGATGTGAATGATCCTGTATGGTGTGAATGATCCTCTGTAATGTGAATTATCCTCTGTAATGTGAATGATCCTATATGATGTGAATGATCCTCTGTAATGTGAATGCTCCTCTGTAATGTGAATGATCCTATATGATGTGAATGATCCTGTATGGTGTGAATGATCCTCTGTAGTGTGAATGATCCTATATGGTGTGAACGATCCTCTGTAATGTGAACGATCCTCTGTAATGTAAATGATCCTATATGATGTGAATGATCCTCTGTAATGTGAATGATCCTCTGTAATGTGAACGATCCTATATGGTGTGAATGATCCTCTGTAATGTGAACGATCCTCTGTAATGTGAATGATCCTATATGATGTGAACGATCCTCTGTAATGTGAATGATCCTCTGTAATGTGAATGATCCTTTGTGGTGTGAATGATCCTATATGGTGTGTATGATCCTCAGTAGTGTGAATGATCCTCTGTAGTGTGAATGATCCTGTGTAATGTGAATGATCTTCTGTAGTGTGAATGATCCTCTGTGGTGTGAATGATCCTCTGTGGTATGAATGATCCTGTGTAGTGTGCATGATCCTCTGTAATGTGAACGATCCTATATGGTGTGAATGATCCTCTGTAATGTGAACGATCCTCTGTAATGTGAATGATCCTATATGATGTGAACGATCCTCTGTAATGTGAATGATCCTCTGTAATGTGAATGATCCTATATGATGTGAATAATCCTGTATGGTGTGAATGATCCTGTATGGTGTGAATGATCCTCTGTAGTGTGAATGATCCTATATGGTGTGAATGATCCTGTATGGTGTGAATGATCCTGTATGGTGTGAATGATCCGCTGTGGTCTGAATGATCCTCTGTGGTGTGAATGATCTTCTGTGGTGTGAATGATCCTCAGTTATGTGAATGGTCCTCTGTAGTGTGAATGATCCTTTGTGGTGTGAATGATCCTATATGGTGTGTATGATCCTCAGTAGTGTGAATGATCCTCTGTAGTGTGAATGATCCTGTGTAATGTGAATGATCTTCTGTAGTGTGAATGATCCTCTGTGGTGTGAATGATCCTCTGTGGTATGAATGATCCTGTGTAGTGTGCATGATCCTCTGTAATGTGAATGATCCTCTGTGGTGTGAATGATCCTATATGATGTGAATGATCCTCTGTAATGTGAATGATCATCTGTAATGTGAATGATCCTATATGATGTGAATGATCCTCAGTAATGTGAATGGTCCTCTGTAGTGTGAATGATCTTTTGTGGTGTGAATGATCCTATATGGTGTGAATGATCCTCAGTAGTGTGAATGATCCTCTGTGGTCTGAATGACCCACTGTGGTCTGAATGATCCTCTGTGGTGTGAATTATCATATGTGGTGTGGAAGATCTTCTGGTGTTAATTATCCCTATATAGTGTGAAGTGTCCTCTGTAGTGTGAATTATTCCCATGTTGTTTGAATGATCTATGTGGTGTGAAGGATCCTCTATAGTCTGAATGATCCTCTAATCACCACTCCCCATCACTGATCCATCTCTCCATCACTGGCCCACCACTTCCCATCACTGACCCACCACTCTCCATCACTGACCAACCACTCCCCATCACTGACCCATCACTGACCCACCACTCCCCATCACTGACCCACCACTCTCCATCACTGACCAACCACTCCCCATCACTGACCCATCACTGACCCACCACTCCCCATCTCTGACCCACCAATCTCCATCACTGACCCACCACTCCCCATCTCTGACCCACCAATCTCCATCACTGACCCACCACTCCCTATCACTGACCCACCTCTCCCCATCACTGACCACAACTGACCAACCAATCCCCATCACTGACCCACCGCTTCCCATCCCTTACCAACCCTCCCCATAATTGACCCATCAGTCCCCATCACTGACCCACCACTCCCCATCACTGACCCACCACTCCCCATAAGTGACCCACCTCTCTTCATCACTGACCCATCACTTCCCATCACTGACCCACCACTCCCCATCACTGACCCATCACTTCCCATCACTGACCCACCACTCCCCATGACTGACCCACCACTCTCAATCACTGACCCACCAATTCCTATCACTGACCCACCACTCCCCATGACTGACCCACCACTCACAATCACTTAACCACCCTTTCCTATCACTGACCCACCACTCCCCATCACTGACCCATCACTTCCCATCACTGACCCACCACTCCCCATGACTGATCCACCACTCCCCATTACTGACCCACCGCTCTCCATCACTGACCCAACACTCCCCATCACTGACCCACCACTCCCCAACACTGACCCACCACTCCCCAACACTGACCCACCACTCCCCAACACTGACCCACCACTCCCCATCACTGACCCACCACTCCCCAACACTGACCCACCACTCCCCATCACTGACCCACCACTCCCCATCACTGACCCACCACTCCCCATCACTGACCCACCACTCCACATCCCTGACCAACCACTCTCCATCACTGACCCACCACTCCCCATCACTGACCCATGACTGACCCACCACTCCCCAACACTGACCGACCACGCCCCACCACTCCCCAACACTGACCCACCACTCCCCATCACTACCCATCACTGACCCACCATGCCCAATCACTGACCCACCATGCCCAATCACTGACCCATCACTCCCCATCACTGACCCACCACTCTCCATCACTGACCCACCACTCCCCATCACTGACCCACCACTCTCCATCACTGACCCACCACTCCCAATCACAGACGCACCAGTCCCCATCACTGACCCACCACTGACCCACCACTTCCCATCACTGACCCACCACTCCCCATCACTGACCTACCACTCCCCATCACTGACCTACCACTCCCCATCACTGACCCACCACTCCCCATCACTGACCCACCACTCCCCATCACTGACCCACCACTCCCCATCACTCCCCATCACTGACCTATCACTACCCACCACTGACCCACCACTTCCCATCACTGACCCACCACTCCCCATCACTGACCCACCACTCCCAATCACTGACGCATCACTTCCCATTACTGACCCACCACTCCCCATCACTGACCCACCACTCCCCATCACTGACCCACCACTCCCCATTACTGACCCACCACTCCCCATCACTGACCCACCTCTCCCCATCACTGACCCACCACTCCCCATCACTGACCCACCTCTCCCCATCACTGACCCACCACTCCCCATCACTGACCCACCACTCCCAATCACTGACGCACCACTCCCCATTACTGACCCACCGCTCCCCATCACTGACCCACCACTTCCCATCACTGACCCACCACTCCCCATCACTGACCCACCACTCCCCATCACTGACCAACCACTCCCCATCACTGATCCACCACTCCCCATCACTGACCCACCACTCCCCATCACTGACCCACCACTCCCCATCACTGACCGATCACACCCAATCACTGACCCACCACTCCCCATCAATGACCCACCACTCCCCATCACTGACCCACCACTGACCCACCTCTCCCCATCAATGACCCACCACTCCCCATCACTGACCCACCACTGACCCACCACTCCCCATCACTGACCCATCACTGACCCACCACTCCCCATCACTGACCCACCATGCCCAAGCACTGACCCACCGCTCCCCATCACTGACTCACCACTCCTCATCACTTGCCCACCATTCCCCATCACTGGCCCACCAATCCCCATCACTGACCCACCATGCCCAAGCACTGACCCACCGCTCCCCATCACTGACCCACCACTCCTCATCACTTGCCCACCATTCCCCATCACTGGCCCACCAATCCCCATCACTGACCCACCACTCCCCATCACTGACATTTGGTTGGAAGTATTCTCTGGTGATAGGAATTCACAGTTGTACAAATGGACTGATTGCGATACAGCGACACAGGCTCTATGGACCACTTGTTTTGTTATTGGAATGCAATTTCTCATTGCTATCGCTGGCACCAGTCAAAGCTCCCAACTGTGATAGGTGACCACAACCATGCTTGGAGTTCAACTCGCAACCGACTGACCATTTTGTTTATAATCAAGTGATGACTTCCGTGACGCCGAAAATACACTTACCTCAGCTAATAATTATTGTTTTGTCAATTTGAATTCTAATTCGTACCAACTATCATATAATTGGTACAGTAGGAAAGTAAGGGGGAAGTTTGGTGATTTTATTAAACTGGTTCCATTGTTGGTGCGCCACGCAAGTTTAGCGCGATTTAGTTTAGGTAGACAGGAACCCAGTCCAGTGATTTCATGTTAGTCTGCAATCTTGATCCAATCTGATTAGACAAAGAAAAAGGTAAATTCCAGAGCTCGAGATAAGCTGTGTATTTGGGTAAAATACGCATTAAATAAACAGAACTACGCAGACAAATCAAATCCTCGCGTATGAAATACGCAACAAAAACTAAAATGTTTGCTCTTTTTAAATAAAATATATGCTTATAGTATGACTATTAGATAAAACGATTGCATATGTTACAACTGTTAGATATAGAGAATCTCACCCGAGTGTCTTTTGATATCAAATATATCAACTCGAGTTGATAAAAGTGGAAAAATTCCGAGGCTTGCCGAGAATTTTTGCCACTTTTATCAACGAGTGTTGATATATTTTATATCAAAAGACACGAGGGTGAGATTTTATTTATCATCCAACATCATTCTTCCAACTTTTTCAATTTGTAGACAGTAATTAGCAGTGACTTCAGTGTAAAAAGTACTGCTAACAGCTTCAGTAGCAGAGCCATTAGTGATGTCATTTGATTGTGACGTCATGGTAACCAGTGACGTCACAATGGTCTGCAAAGCATTGTCTAAATGCAGGATCCTGTGCTGCACGTTTTTTTACAGGCGGTTGCGTTTGGATGTAGCTGTAAAATTGATCCCCAAACGGTACGTTTATGTGCTTCGCATGTGTTTTTGCCAATTATAGACACATCATCTTTCTGTTTGACTTATTTGGTTCTCATTTAATGTAACTATTTTAGATATTTGGTAAAAGGTGGTTTTACATCTATGTCAAGTTTCTTTTTTTGAAGAGTATATAATCAAATGGAGTTATATGCGTATGTTTAACGACATACATTCATATAAGAGTGAAGTTTGGTAGCTACAGTGGTGGTGTGACAATTTTTATTAGAGAATCGTGGGTCATTGATGAATATTTAACAAGGATATATGAACATTTTGAAAATACAGTAGTTTTCTTATTTAACACATCAAGATAAGGTATTGACAAGGATACAATCTGACATATCTATCACCTGAGAACTCACCTATCTATGAGGATAAAGATAGAGATGGTATGTCAGTATTGGAGGACTATTTGACAGAGATTGTACATGATCACCCAGAAAAGGAACTCTTTCTTGCTGGTGATTTGAATGCCAGGACCAAAACCTTCCTTAATTACATACCTGAAGATAACATTGATTTTATCCAAAAGGAAATTGATAATTACCCAACTGACAGCTTTGAAGTACCAAGGAACAATAAAGATTCTGATAACTGCAACAATTTTGGTAAGAGACATGTTGAATTGTGCAAATTATTCAGTATACATATATTGAATGGAAGATATCACAGAGACAAGCAAGGTGAATATACATGCATTACACACAATGCTGCCAGTACTGTGGACTATATGATAGCTTCCCCTAGCCTCATTCCATGTATATCTGACTTTGGAGTAGGTGAGCGAGATGAGTCAAATCACTTCCCAGTGTTTTGCAGGTTTAATTTTGCTCATAATGATTGCAGTAATGTACAAGTCAACAAGTACAATGGTGATTCTCTGCTTAGTGAACTTGAAGTTAATCCCTGGTACAAATACCCATGGAAGGAAAATAATAAAGATGTCTTTAAATCCAAGTTTAAAGACTTGTATGACCTCCTCAAAGATGAAATTGAACAGATCATTTCAACAGATGTTAATACTGCACTCAGTCGACTTGTGAATGTCTACCAAGAAGCGGTATCTATAAACAAGAGACTTTACTGTTTTCCTTCAACCCATAATAAATCTAGACAGATCAGTCAACCACCTTGGTGGGACAGTGAACTTGAAAACTTAAAGAATGAAAAATACTGTGCCCTGAGAGGACATAGAGACTATTGTTTAGATATTAGTGTGTTCAGGGAGTTGCGATCCAAACTCAAGAAAACTTTTGCACTTAAAGACAATCTTATCAAAATCAACAGCCACAAAAACTAATTGAATCAAGAGCTAATCCTAAATTATTCTGGAAATTGTTAAAGCAAGGGAGACAATCACAATTGCTAGTTGGAATTAGAACTGATGAATGGATGAAGCACTTTTCTTCCCTCCTCCACTCAGAAAATAAACCCATCTTACCTCCACCAATGGACACAGATAATTATGTAACTGATGATACCCCGGCACATGAAGATTTAAATCAACCTATAACAAATCAAGAAGTTGAACAACATATCCAAAAGTTTGCAAATAATAAATCACCAGGACCTGATGGTATTGTCTAAGAATACAAAAAATATAATTTTACCTACATTGACTGCTCTCTTTAATGAAATACTTGACAATGGTGTGTTTCCAAATGCTTTTTAAGTCTTGAGACAAGCATGATGTAAACAACTACAGGGGAATATCCTTGATTGATAACTTGTGTAAAATATTTACCTCTATCATAAACTGGAGACTTAAGAATTTTTGTGAGAAAAATAACATAATTCATGAACTACAAGCAGGATTTAGGTCCAATCATTCAACTATTGACAACATTTTTAGTCTGCAGGCAATGACTCAAAATATGCAGGGAGAAGAAAGGGGATATTTTACTGCCTCTTTGTTGACTTTTCAAAGGCATTTGACACCTTAAGACATGATAATCTACTGAAAAGCCTACATGATGTTTGGATCAAGGGTAAACTGTTCAACATAATTTCATCAATGTATTCAAGTCTGTGTGCTTGTGTAAGGGCTTTAACTGGACTAACTGATTATTTTGAATGTAAAAGTGGTCATTTTATGGTGAAAGCATTGATGTTGTTCCATTTTACAGAAATTTAGGAATTATGTTCACCCCCAAACTTGTGTGGACCCAGGCTCAAACATGTTTAGCTGCTCAGAGTTCCAAAGCTGTGTTTGCCATAAATAGATATCAGAAGAAACTTGGTGATATTCCATGCAAAGATTTATTCAAAATTATTGATAGTATTGTAACTCCTATCCTGTGCTATGGCTCTGAAATCTGGGATGTTAATTACAGCAAAATCATTGAGGATATTCAAGTTAAGGTGTGCAAATCAATTCAGTGTCAAGAAATACATGTAATGTGATGGTGCTTGGTGAGTGTGGTAGAGCTTACATATATGACAAGAGCTGTGAAGTACTGGTGCAGGCTGATACAACTGAGCCTGGAGAGACTACCATATATATCAGTGTTACAAGATGCTAGCTGTTCTGGATGATTCAGGTCGCACCACCTGGACCACCTGGGCCCGGAGAGACTACCATATCAGTGTTACAAGATGCTAGCTGTTCTGGATGATTCAGGTCGCACCACCTGGGCCACACACATTAAAAATATTTTATTCAGATTTGGATTTGGATATGCATGGATAGCACAAGACGTTGGGGATAAAATTGTTTTTATTTCCATGTTTAAACAGAGACTATTTGACAACTTGCAGCAAACCTGGAGTGTAAATGTGAACAGTTTATCTGACTCTCATTCCTATAAACATTTTAAATCGCTACTAAATGTTGAATATTACATAAATTCACCACTTCCATCTCACTTAAAAAGGATTTTAAGTAACTTTCCAATAGCAGTAAATACTGGAAGATACCATTCCTAACCATATGAAGAAAGACTTATTATTAATTTGTGAATCCTACAGCTCCCTTCGTAATGCACTTTTAGATAAATATATTACCTCTAACCTTCAGCATAACTTTATCTCTATTATTTCCTCAGATGCATATGATACCTTATATAAAATATCTATTTTTTTCCCAATCTCATCAACTTAGGGTAAATAGTAAATAATCCACTGCGAATTTATAAGTATAATAAAAATTTAAATAACGTAAATTTTCCCAGTTTGTAAATATGTCATTTTGCGCAGGCTTTATGTATTCCTGCATATGTGTGTATTTTGGGCCAGTGGCCTTTTATTGAATAAATTGTATGTGTGTCTGTCTGTCTGTCTGCCATACATTCAATGCCAAAAAAAGCCTGCCGTAAATGACGAAAACTGATTTTTCTCTATGACGTCAAAAGGCGACAGAGATGTTACACACGAAAAAAGAAAAGGGGGCATAACTCCGCTATGCCTAGCTCCAGTTTATTTAAACTCAGGTCATTTGGTGAGAATTAGCTGTGGGTAAGGACAGTATATTTTCGTGGTATTTTGTTCACGAGTAACCAAACTATTCCAACACAAATATTGATATTGACACTGTATACTCCCTTATATTACCGTAAGAAATGATGAAACTTACTTAATATAAAAAGAAGTAATAGCGAAATGAATGGCCCTATCTAAGCTGTTAATTAGTCCTTAGATTACAACATTCTTCTGACTGTGCACGTGTAATTTGGCTTATGTTGCACCATTATTAATGGAGTACTAGTCTTGTGATCAAATGTAATGAAATACTAAAAACATGACACCGTTCTATTTGATGTCATGGCTGGTTTTATATCTTTGACAGCGTCGGAGAAAGACGACACTGGTATTTTGATTAATATATATATATATACCTCCCCTAATTACTTTCTACAATTCTTGGAGAAATTAATTAACAGTTTAATATCCTGTGATCACAATATTTAGAAAAAGATGAACATTTTGATTATATAATGCAAAACGAGAGGAATAATTCGTAAATCGTTTGTGACAACGCGCACCTGCGAATCGTTAGATATCACTGTTATGTTTATCAAACGACCTAAAAAAAACTATTCCAAGACCAAGACAATTCTCCTGGAAATGTGTGCGTATATTTTAACGCAAAATATCCATTTGGTTAAAGTAATATATTCAGTTTTAGTGTTAAAATTAAATAAAACGGCTATTCATGGAAGTTGTTTGTATGAACTTGTAATATTGATTTTGACACTCCCAAGAAATACGTACATGTTACAGTTACATTTGTATTTGACCTTGTAACACTTGTCCAAAGGACAGAAATATCGTATACGGCAGTATAAACTTATCAATTTCTTATGTAAACAATGTTCAAACAAACACGAGATTATCAAAGGTACATTCATACATGTTGTGGCCTATATTTACGTATGATATTATATTGAACACTGGCAAATAGCCAAAGTGAAATTAATTGTGTGAAAATATGTATTAGAGATATGCAAAATCTACATCACACTTGAAACTGTAAACAACATGATACAATGATCGTGTGTGCTTTTATTCAAGGGCCTTCACCTTAAAGAAATTACCAAATATGTACAACCATGTTGACTTATGACATCACTACCGGTGACTGACTTTTACAAAATTACGTGTTCACTAACAACAGTACGCGGGATTGTACGAGGTGACTTTCGTTGATTCACGGATCGTATATACATACATGTGATATGTAAGTAATCAGAAACATTCTGATAATCTGTTTACTGTTATTTGTTGTTATATTTTCATTGAAACCAACGGAAATAGTCAGAAATTCCGATAAATACCATTGTCGTTGTGCGTGAATTTGCGTCAGTCATGGCGTCACACAGAACGGTAGCTTTGACAATTTCTGTTAAAAATATTAAATCATAGCAATGTATCTATTTTTAATTCCCTAATTCTTCCTATAATTCTCTTCCCATGCATATTCTGAACGAATAGACGAATGGATAGCTCAAAATAGGGGGAAATGCTACGCTGTAAAATCTGTATTTTGCTTTGTTTACATTTCAAACCAGTGCAGTTTTTCGTGCACAGCGGTGTTTTCTTACTTATTTTGCTTGATTTGATCTCGGCACTTTGTATTGGTGACAGAGACCATGTGTCATTTGAATCTAAAACGTATGAGGAATTCAAGGATGTATGTATCACAACTGAGTTTGAAATACGCGTAATGTTACAGACGTCCCATTACCGGTAGGCTACATGTGAAACATGATTTTGTAAACACTATCTAATATGGCGGAAAGTTCACAGTATACAAAACTGTGAAGTGTATCTGCGTGTCTGATGAATATTGAATTTTATTCGACTTCAAAGTGAGGTTTGAAGAGGAGAGACATATATGTCTCTCTGGAATCCTGCCCCTGGGTGGTGAAAAACAACAAATAACCAAAACCGTATCTATAGCCCTGAATTCATCTGGGGAATCTGGTCAGTCGTGAGACGAGAGTGTAAAGAAGGTGTCACACGCTGGGGGAAGTAGCTTGATTGAAATGGTGAAATGGGAGAGAGAAAATAAATATCTCGCCAATCAGAAATATTTATTTTTAAATTTCAGCAGCAATAATGTGCAACACATCTCCCTTTGTTAATCTATATCGCCCACATGAGGCCTGTGCTGTACTTGCATATGCCGTGAAGCCAGCATTGTGCTGCCCTGTGAATTACCGATATCGTATTTAGCAGAGAAAACAGCCGGCAGCTTTAGTGTTTAGACCCAAGCCGGAATGCCGTGACGTCATCGACAGTGTGACGTCACTGTCATTGTACATTTGGCGCCACGGCAGCTGGGCGAACCTCGGCTCGGTCTGAGGTCACCGAGTGCAGTGAGATGTAAACAAACAGGTTTGTTTGTGTTTTTCATGATTAATTACAAACTTATGGCGTAAAACTAACACAGAAATATATGACGACATGCATGAACATATCACGAGGTGCGGTGCTTACATACCAATCACACATCGTCTCTATTTACACTCAGTTAACAATTTTCTTACCTGATCATGAGAACTTCCAAACACAACAAATGACAAAATGTCTGACAAAGTTTTTACAAGTTTTATTCATCTCCCAAAACAACAAACAGTTTCACGTAAATAAAGACATATGTACACACGACGACGTGAACGGCACACCACGTCACTGTCAGGTCTCCCCCCACCGTCCACACAAACACGACACTGACGTCACTGAGCGCCGCGGGACAAGAGGAGATCCATCACTCGCGTATGTCCCGTGAGTCTCGCCAGGTAGGCCGCCGTCCGCCCGTAGATGTCCCTGGCGTCGATGTCCACCACGTTCAGAGACAGCACAAACTTCACCGTGTCCATGTCTCCTCCAATACAGGCGTAGTGAAGGGTGTTGTAACCAGTCCCGTCCACCAGTGACACATCGGCCCCTTCACCCACCAGGAGCTCCACCACGTCTCTGTGTCCACTCCATGCTGCCGCCATCACCGCTGTCCTGCTCCACCACCTACAGTTGACGTCCACGCCCCGAGACAGGAGCCGCTTCACCTCCTCCAGGTTCCCGTCCTCGCTGGCGACATAGAGGTCCCCGCAGTCTGCTGGTGATGGAGTCGCTGTAACACAAAGTAAACTCTGTACACTTCCAGACATCTTCGTCATACATCTACATGGTTCACACCTCAACGTGGTGACACGTGACACGGTACGTCATCAACCACTTCCAACATGGCTGACAACACAAGGATCAAGGGGAAGGACGACAGCTGGTTCATGTAATCAAGGATTATGTGGTCAATGTTTAGAATCTTTCTGTTACATCCAGTTGTTGTAACATTATTCTGTGTGTGGCTGGAGAGTGTCAACGTTTGATGAACTGAGCTTTATGAGATGATACTGTCAGTACAGTTGTTTGGAAATATTAGATGGATCTTATAAGACATGACATTGGAGTATGTCAGTCTGTTTGTTTGCAGTAGTCCAGCAATAAGATGGCGGAGTCTGGTACAGAGAGACAGTCCAATGGTTGACAACATGAGCACCGATCGACACAACTGGAATACGATGACATGCAAGACGCAAGTCAGAACCCCCACGGGTCTATACCTCAGCTTGTTAATTGTTGGAGGGATTAAAGTGTGGGCTTTCTACCTGCTGGGTTCTCCCACCTACCCTGTGTAGCAGGCTTTTTTGTGGTCGTCACTGGTGTCCTCGTGGTCCGACTCGGGTCGCTCGAGGCTGAAACACAGAACATGCTGTTCAGAAAACAATACAAACCACATAAGCATTATACATACAAGATATTCGACAAAGTTTGTGTATTTAAAATTGTGACTGATGAATACAATTTCAAAACCATTCATCTTAGTAGAGGTATAAATATAAGGTCGTCTAGCGACTAACAAATCACTCAAACGACTAGATTCTATCATAAATACAACACAAAAATTGAGATTGCTGTTCCTCTGAGCCGCGCGTCTGTACAGGCTTGTTGGATTGAGCCTTATGGTGGTACTGGCAATACAATTGACTTGTTACAAATTTTTAGGATAATAAGAGACTACATTTATCAGCTTGTTATTGTAGAGATTGTTCATATGAAGGTTTTTGGAGTGAACTTTCAGGCTTATATTTGTTACATGTTGATGTGACCTCATCTCGTACAAAGTTGGACAGTGACAGTATCTACCACCTGCTGGGTTCTCCCACCTACCATGGGTCGTCACTGTCGTCATCTGTGCAGCCCTTTCTCCGTGACTCGAGTCGTTCGAGGCTGAAACACACAATATGCTGTTCAGTTGGGTTGGCTGAGTTGGGTTTTACAGGTTCTTAGCAATATTCCAACAATATCTGGGCGGGGAACACTAGACATGGGCTTCGCACATTGTACCCATGTGGGGGAATCGATCCCGGTTTTTTCCGCGCGAAGAGCGAATGCTTTAACCACTAGGCTACCCACCACCCAAAACCCCCATATATGCTGTTCAGAAAACTATATATTGCAGGTAAACATTATAACTACTGGCCTCAGAGAAGCTTTTGCCTTCAACAAATCTGTGACTTTCAAATTTATTCACTGATGAACATAACTTATAATACATTTGTTGCAGTAGAGGTATTATTAATATACCATAGCATGGTGACTGACACATTTTGGAAATCACTTATATCTATTAGATTTAGATTGCTTTTATTTATTTAATCACTTCCTGAATAAACCTAAGTTGCACACTGCCTCTGTGCTAACTGCTGAGATATATCTCTTCTCTTGGTTGAAGTTGCAGGAACTGAATAGATTATTTTGTTGTCATAAATAATATAATCATACAACATACAACATAAATGAACATTACTACATCAGCGATAGAAATTGGCACTCGTCCTATATTCCTTGCCAAACATCCCAATAGTTCAGATATCATAACGACTAGGCTAGTAGACATATGTCGTTTTAAGGGTTTTATATGTTACCATTATGAGGACTAAGGACTAAACATGTTAGTTTTTATTGCTGTACACAGAATACACAGAATATGTGCATTTATTATTTTGGAACTTTACAACATGGTATTACATCAGCTACCTACCCTTAATTCCCAATTATGGAATGATTAGTATTTTAGTCTGACTTTGTTAGTTGTGGGTGGAATCGTTATGACAATGAAATGGTCCCCGCAAGTTGGTGCGTTGTTGCATAATATCTGCATTTGAGTATCAATACTGTGAATAGCAAACCTACTTCGCTCATACAGGTCAAATACTGAATATTGTTTTCTAATTTGCATTGCCTGCTATGTTATTACTGTGTATTTAAATCATACTTAGGTATTTCTTGTGAGTGAGAATCAATGCTCATCGTTATATATATTTTGACCAGGATATGACGCCCACCAGTGTAATTCTGGAGGAAAATATATTTCTCGTGCATTTCAACGTCTATGGTCAATGGGCATTTTATACAATTGTTACATCGTCAAATCGACAACTGTCTTGATGGTTTCTCTGTGTACATATTGCCTTTGCCAATTGATGATAACAGGCTACTAAATGTTCTGCGACCTATCGTAAATTATTTGTTGTTCCAAGTGACTTTGCTTGATGTTTTAGTCCCCACCCTCCCCAATACAAACACTCTCTTAACTAGACTCTGAATCTGGTGCATTTTACGTCGTTTGGTGTCTCGGGCTACACAGTATTACAAACGTCGATATACGACATGCTACAGATTAATATTTCAGTGATGACATTTTCATGATGATATACAATGAATGTAAAAGAGCAACAGGTCTACTTGATTAAGCGCGTGTGCAACACAGTGGTAATTCAGTGTCAGGAAAATTCTTTGCAACACTGTCATAATTCAGCATTCCGAGCGATGGCGGCAGTACACCCATCACAGATCAGCTTACTATCTGAGGCAGAAACTGTCGCCGGCACTACAAGATGTTTGATACGGTGTTTGGTTGTGTAAAGAAGGGAATAAACACGTGGCTCTATACAGTGATGTTTGATACGGTGTTTGGTTGTGTAAAGAAGGGAATAAACACGTGGCTCTATAAAGTGATAAGACTGAAACGCCGATTGCCCGTGTGACATGCGCCAAATTGTTTTCGCATTTAACGTCCGATTAACTTACTCATACAATAACGAGAATCATGCACATTTGCCCTTATATATTCTACATTTCCTTGCCATTCTTTAAAAACAATGTAGTATCCTGCAGATATACAATTGTTCCAGATAATATTTTCCGGATTAGAAGAACAAAGCTGCACGCCTTGAGTGTAAACATGCTATGGCTGACACAGTTGGCCATTCTATGATGCAGAACAACGTTTTAATATGAGCGAAAAAACGCATCCCACACATGACTGAACAGATTTAGAATAATCTCAAATTGTCTTCAGTCTCAGTTGTAAATAATTCTTATTAGTTCAGAGATGAAACGTACAAGCATATATTTTGCAATATAGATCTACTGATTAAAATAGAACAAGCTTTTCAGTTTAAACGAGGTATGAATGTTTACATCCAGACGTTTGTTATCCCCGGTGACAGGCTAAACAAACGTCTGTGTGTAAACATTGTGTGAAGCACAGGACCATGTAAAAATAAAATACAATAAAACTCGCAAAAAAATCAAAGACGAGGCTAATTATATTTTTATTGTTACATGGTCCTGTGTGTGAAGCAAGCACCCGATTCCTTCAAAATGTATTCTGTTGTACATCAATCTTGGTATATTTACAATGTTAGTTTCATTTAATTTCCTAACAAAATTCTGAAGTACAAACTGAAAACTTACCCACCGTTTACGTCCTAACACGAGTGACACATCTCACTGCCAGTCAAGAAACGCCTTGACTGGCGAAGGGGCGAGTTATGACGTCAGTGTGACGTGTCTGGTTAGGAGCATGTCATAGTTTGGCGCTCGGCTGCTTGTGCCGATCACTCTAAGATAATACAGTGTGGAGTGATACTAGATCTACAAGTCTTACTACAGTCTTACCTTATTTCGTTTCAGATTGTATGTTGAGGTAACAAATTAAGCCTACTTCATTGGTTAAAGAAATCTACCTCATCATCGTGCGTAAAATATGTCTTTATTTTTATTCTAAGATGCTTTGCTAAAAGATCAAAGGCACCGACTATACTTTATCCTGCGACAAAGCATTGTGTCCGCGTGAAGATCCGGGGTAGAATAGGTCTTCAGCAACCCATGCTTGCCGTAAATGGTGAGACTATGCCTGTCATAAGAGGCGACTAACGGGATCGGATGGTCAGGCTCGTTTACTTGGTTGATGCATGTCATCGATCCCAATTGCGTGGATCGATGTTCATGATATTAATCACTGTATTGTCTGGTCCAGAATCGATCATTTACAGACCGCCGTCATTTAGCTGGAATATTGCTGAGTGCGGCGTAAAACAACAAACCAACCAAACTAACCGTGCGACAGCAGTCACCAAATTGTTCCATGCGGGCGTCGGCCCCGGTGCCCTACGAATTAATTATATATGTCTTCAGCATGGATCGATGCTCATGATATCAATCAATGGATTTCAAGGTGTTGACTCGATTATTTACAGACCACCGTCATATAGCCGCTGTTATAAAAAAATAAATTTCAAAATCCTTCGTTTTTCTGCATGTTTTTTTTGTTCTTAATATCAACACACTGGACGGATTAGTGAGTGAGTATGGTTTTACGCCGCTTTTAGCAATATTCCATTAATATCACGGCGGGGGACACCAGAAATGGGCTTCACACATTGTACCCATGTCGGGAATCGAACCCGGGTGTTCGGCGTGACGAGCGAACGCTTTAACCACTAGGCTACCCGACCGCCCCTGGACGGATAAGAAAATAGGACCTATTATAATAAACTAATCATTTTAGTCGTGTTGTATTATATTTTTAACGTAAATATGTCTCTGATCGTAAGGGTATACAGGCAATCAAGTGGACCAGCCCGTCAGTTAGCCTGTTGGAGGATTTTCAATTTACCGCATGTTAATACAGATTTGATTTTAAATCCATCTCCAAGACAAAAAATTGATCATTTTTAAATTCTGCATCTTAGAAAAATAATAAAGTTTGCTCTAGCCGCACGTATAGTGTAATAAAGTATAGTTTTGCCCTGAACTATTATAACGTCAAAGCAACGCAAGCGTCCTCATGCTTTAACTATAATAGTTAAGGGCAACACTATACTTTTTATGGGGGTAGAGCAAACTTTCTTTCTTAACTAAAACTCAACAGTGTGATTAAATGACGTTTTAAGATAAATTAACAGCAGGCAAGGTAACAACAAGTACCTACTTTTAACGACTTTGAGAATGCTTAGATGCAAGTTTCTTTATCTAATTCTTTTTCCAGATAGAGATAGGGATAGAGATAGAGATATTAAAAGGTGACATTCTCAATAGCTCCATTGGCTTTTACCATACTAGTACACACGCACATTCTATTCCGCCATCCCTGTCGCTCACGACCGACTCCGTGGTCTAGTGGTAGAGGTCGGAAGGTCCGGCGTTCGATCCCCGGCCGCGTCATATCAAAAAACGTTAAAAGATGGTACTTGTTAATACCCAGTCTGGTGCTCTCGGCATAAACGGGCTAAAACAGGGACTGGTCGGCTCGAAGTCAGTATACTGTGTCTGAGTAGGGGTATTCATGTTAAACTGCGGCATGGTATCTCAGTGAGCTAGCACTATAAATCGGCATCAGTCCGGAATAGTACAAGCAGCCACACACATATACTGAACCAAATTTAAAACTTCACAATCCTTAAATTTTAACATCTTGACCAGTTATCATTGTGGGCCCTTATTGTGTATTAAACAGTAATGGACACGTATTGTATTCAGATAACACCCGTTTTGGTGCAGGTGAATCGATCAAAATCGTTTTTTCAGCCATATTTGTTAACAGTCATTAACAAAAAAAGAAAACAAAAGTCTTTACGACCATTTGTCATGCCACGCCTTTCAAATGTGCAACGTGAACGTGCAATCGGCATGTTGCAGACGGGAACGTCCGTAGCTGAAGTCGTAAGGACGATGGGTTGTAGACTGTTTATGATTTACAGACGCGTCTGCAGCAAACAAGTACCACCGCTGATCGCAATCGGCCAGGTCGACCACGTGTGACGTCACATGCAGAGGATCGTCAGATTGTCTTACGTCACCTCCGTAACCGATTTTTGACGGCTACATCAACCAGTAATGAACTGTTTAGAGGTAGACTCAGTGCGCAAACTGTTCGAAACCGTTTGAGAACAGCTCACCTTTAAGCACGACGGCCATACTGCGGGCCGATTCTGACTCAATTACACAGACGTCAACGTCAATTATGGGCACAGCGACACTTACGTGGACTCAGAGGAATTGGAATCAAGTCGTCTTCAGTGATAAATCCCGATTTAATCTTCGATTTGCTGATAGTAGGGCGAAGGTGTGGAGGCGCCGTCATGAACGTTGCGCCCAGTATTGTGTACAGGAAGTTTACAGATTTCGAGGCGGAAGTGTCATGGTGTAGGGTGCTTTCTGTGGCAATGCACGTTCCAGGCTTCTTGTCAGCGTGGCAACCTCAACGCTGCTGCTTACCGCGACCAGGTACTGGCACCAGAACTTCTGCCTTTTATGGCAGCACATGGACCCGGTTTGATCTTCCGACACGACAATGCCAGACCCCACACAACAGTTTTGACAAGAAATGTCCTTCAGAATGCGGGAGTCAACGTCATGGACTGGCCGTCAAGGTCTCCCGACCTCAATCCAATCGAACACGCCTGGGATGCTCTTGGCAGAAGTCTGCGCACTCTCCAGAACCAACCACGGAATTTGCAAAATCTTGGAACCATTTTGCAGCAACAATGGCGTCGTCTTCCCAATCATGTGTTCACAAGCATCACAAGGTCCATGCGGAGGCGTTGTGTGGCAGTTGTCAACGCAAATGGTGGCTATACACGCTACTGAACTTGTGTGCCATCAGATTCTCGTGCTTGGGACTTATGATTGAAACTGCTGATGTTATTACCGAATATCGTAGGTGCTTGGAACAAATTATGGTTACCACCGTTATTTAAAATCCTTCTTTGGACATAAATGATTAAAAATTGCCTTCTCTGATACATTTGTCGTTGTATATCATATATGGTATTACTTTTAAAAATGTGAAGTTTTTAATTTGACTCAGTATACATGCATGCACGTCGCTATATATAAGTGCAATAATCTTAGACGCGACGTTAAACCAAATTTCACCTCACCTCATCTGTCGCTCACATACAACTATTGCTACGTATACTTCCACACATTTGGCAGTTACGCAGCTGGGGGCACAGGTGGCCCAGTCGTCTAAGGCGCCGCGATTCGCTGTGCAGAAACCTATGATTGTGGGTTCGATTCCCGGTTCGCCCCGATTATGTTTCTAGGTTTGTCAGCACCTACCGTGCTCGTGGGTTTCACCAAAGTGGTAAACGTCTGAGACCTGCATCACTTCGGGCTATCCTCCCACATTAAGCTGACACGCTGTGATATAACTGGAATACTGTTAAAAGCGGCGTTAAACCCAACTCACTGACTGACTGAGTTACGCAGCTTCAGTCGGCGTCGTTCATTATCAAACCTGTTTTCTTATCCTTGCCAAATCCAGTCGCGTGATGTGCGTCCTGAAGGGAATGGTCCGACGACCGTTCATCCTTCCGAGACATTCATGTGCTGGCGCACACACATACAAGGTTTGATGCTCACATGAACTTTACTAAGTTTAGTCCATCCATAAATACACCATTAACACCATTAACTCGACAGGACAGGCTCGTCATCGAATGGGCAACTGGAGTGACCGAGGTTCGACTCGATCTATTGACTGTAACGTAACGACTCCATCTATTGACTGTAAGATTGTTTGTATCGGAAAATTATCGATAACAACTGACCATTTACTTAACCTTATCACAAGCAAACACAGCACCTAAGCTTTCGCGACGATAGCCACCATTTTGAATGTTGAATGTCTGAAACATTTCGGCCACTGACAAAGTGATGAAGTGTTGCCTTGTCGCTGTTACATTTCGTATTGCTTATATAGTCTTTACTGAACATGAAATTTGACCGTAAATGAATGCGCTCGGGTATTTAACTCGGTCACAACAATAACACATGTGCATACTGAAGTCCGTAAAGTAGGAGCTAAATCTGTGGGTTAAAGACTCGTTGGTTATCTGAAGTTTGATGTAGTAAGCATATAAACATCATCCAAACATTATTGGGAAATATGATCTTTATAATTTATCGATAAAGGATCGTCAAAAATGATATGCTGAATGACTATTATTTCGCGCCGCTTTTAACAGTATTTCGGTTATACCATGGTGTGTCAGCTTGATGTAGGAGGAACATCCGAAGTATGATATGGTGCTGGGATTCGGCGATCTCTGCACGGCGAACTGCGCCGCCTAAAACGACTGGGTCAACCGTGCCTACTCATTAATTTGAAAAGTCGTCGGAGACGGGAGTGAAATGAAAAAGTATTTTCTTTCTTGTCTGTCTGTCCTTTTGTATAGATAAGATACTAAATGTTGTTCAACTGGACTCTCCTAAAAGAGTCAATATTATTCTGCTTTGTCTCTTAGTGGGTAAGCCAGCTAGCTATACAGGTGTACGGAACGGTATCTATACCTGCTATATACCAGTTAACAGAATATTTATCTATGTCTACAGAGCGTTAGAAACCCCTTGACAATGCGATTCTGACAATTCAATCAGGAAGACGAGTTATTTTAAAATGGAACTCGGAAAGGTGGCAATGTTTCATCTTGTGTAGTTATTCTGCGCCGGAATCTTCGGCGTCTGTGATATAACAGCTATAACTCCTGCATCCTTGATCAGAATCTATATTTCTGTAGAGCGTTTGAAACCTATAGACAGTGCTGTACAACTTCCGTCTTATCAGAGAAACAGTTGTTTTGAAACGGGACTCAGAACGGTGGCAAGTTTGATTTCAAAATCCTTATCCTTATTCTGAATCAACATTTATTTAAATTATTGGAATGACCATGTGCATGGGGTGTTGGGGTTGTGGGCTGAAGAAGTCGTGGATGCCGATGATGTGTATGATGATGGAGGCGTCGGTCGGTGCACAGTGTTGGGTCAAGTACATGTACGGCGGAAGGATATTTGCTGTTCAGTTTCCTGTCTATGACTTGTCACAGATTTGTGTTACTTCGCGTGCCCCGCCGTGATACTGCTGGAATATTGCTAAAAGCTTACTCACTCACTCACTCACTCACTCACTCACTCCGCGTGTCATACAAAGATACCTTTCACAGATATGTCAGGCACTGTTATCAAACTGACGTCGGATTTTCATTCATGCTTCAAACTAATTTTCTACACTAATGTTCCCTAATAACTCCTTCACAAACATAAAAACTTGTGTCCCGGGTTGGGGACCCAACTACTGACATCTATTCCCCCTATGTCTGTATTCCAGTATGGAATTAATTATTCGTACTCTTGGGGCGCTATTAAAGCTGAATGCATGTATTCGGTGATAAATGTCCCCGTTTAGCAAAATGTCTATATAAATGGTTAACCAAATCAACGCCAAATGAAAATGGCAGACAATATTCCATGCGACTAGGCCTAATGTATATAGCACGAAAACAAAACTAGTGTGTCTGTATCATAATTCTCCACGGGACATCTGTCAATGTATACTATAGATCACGCTTTTACTTTGTGTTTTTCCACCTGATCGAGGTAAGACCAAGTGACTGCAAATGCATAGATTGACAATGCAAGAGATTAACCAATCTAGATTATCCGCCGAAACAGATTCAATTTTGGATATAGAGGGCAAATAGAGGTAAAAAAAATGTGAATGACCACTGAAAATCAGTGATGACACCACGTGTTTGCGAAAAGGATGAGCATGTCCTGACCTACGGTTAGCGCCCGCACTGTATGGCGGCATAAGCCCGTACCGCAATAAAATATTCTCCCTTGAACAGCTTGTTTTTTCAACTAGTTTTCTAATAAATCTATGGGATGCGTGGGTAATGGAAATAATAATAGTTGAAAGTAAACCCTATGTTTACATGCCCAGTTAACTCTTTGCCGACATGCTCAGTAAGGCCTATGTTGACATGTCCTGTAAACCCTATCTCGACATGCTCTGTAAACCCTATCTCGACATGCTCTGTAAGCCGTATGCTGCCATGGCCTGTGAACCGTATCTCGACATGCTCTGTAAGGCCTATGTTGACATGTCCTGTAAACCCTATCTCGATATGCTCTGTAAACCCTATCTCGACATGCTCTGTAAGCCGTATGCTGACATGTCATGTAAACCCTATCTCGACATGCTCTGTAAGGTCTATGTTGACATGCCCCCTAAGACCCATGAAAACATATCTGTAAGCCTCATGTTGACATGCCATGCAAACCCTATGTCGACATGTTGACACGCCCTATAAGCCATATGAGGCCATGCTCTGTAAGCCCCAATGTTGCCATGCCCTGTAAACCTCATGTTGACATGCCCTGTAAACCTTATGTCGACATGCTCTGTATGTCATACGTTAACATACACTGTTAACCCATTTTTTTAAATGAGCTTAATTCACGGTCTCCACGTTTAAACATAGAAAGTTCAGACACATTTTTAAAGGCAGAAGGCATATCCTTTTGATGCATTCGATATATTGTTTGAAATTCATGACATACATTGATCTTTTTTTTTCAAAGGAAATAATATATTTCATGCATCCATCACATGGCATGTTAAGAGAGACGGTTGTAAATTCACCAACACAACCGTTTCCATAATCATAAGAAATCTCTGCTAAAAGTCTCACCTCCTGCAGCACCAGGAAACATAGGGGGTGATGTGGTGAATGGCACTTGCGTCAACGAGGATGTAGACAGCGACGTTTCATTAACATCATTCTCTTCAATCCCTTCTCTCATCACACAGCTTGTATTCAGTGCCATCATGTCCTCCGTAAGAACAGTGATTCTTTGCTTTGAGTCATGCAGATCATCAATGGTCTGATTTAATTGATTGTTTAAACTCTGAATGTCAGTACTGAACATTTGCTGCATTCCCCGCAAGCACACCCTGCACGATTGGTTATCATTGTTCAGTCGTTCAATCGCATGACTCATCTTCACACAACTTGTATTCAGTATAATCAGATCCTGTCTGAGAACAGTGTTCACAATCTTTGCATCATGAAGACCAGCTTCCGTCTCATTCAGCTGCAGCTGTAAACTATGGATGTCGTGGGTCAGCTCGTCACGTAGTTTTAAAAGACTCTCTTTGAAAGTGTCTCGCTCTCGTTCAACGTGTCTGAACTGTTGTGTTAGTGCCTGAAGTTGTGTCTTTGTGTTGTGAACACTTGCCTTCAGGCTGTTGACTTCGTCCAGAATACGTCCGCTAATCATATCTTCAATGTAACCTTTTTTCAGGATGTCAGTTATCGCTTGTTTCATTAGACCCTCCATCAAGGCAGGAATGAACGTGCTAGTCATATTCTCTTTCAGTGATGACCCCAACGTGCTAACTTTATAATTCATTTTAGTCTCAAGATTAACAGCTGTAAGTTTCCACGCGTTGATCTCTCCCTCTAGTTGGTTCAGTCGGCCATTGAAAGCTGTCAAACTGGTGTCAGCATGTGCGACACTGACACCACACAGCCACACAAGACCGATGACTATTACTGTTGAGACCGTCTCCATGGCGCAGTTTAATGTATACGGCTGCACTGATGCGGGATATATATACCATGGCCTGACTCAAGTGTTTGGCCGAAAGCCAGCTCAGGGAAACAGATGCTCTATAAGTACTTCCTGTGTGTACATGTGGCATCGTAACAGCAATCATGACAAACAGCTTCATCAGAATAGTGTATTTGATACACGGAATACTTCTAACGTTTGTGAATTTATATTGTAAACAGGAGGACGTAAAACGCACTCAAACAATATAGTGTATTTTAAACAGACAGTACATATTTACTTTATCTTATAATACTTTATGGTGGATCCAACAAACACGCCGATTTACTAAAACATCCTAAATAAGAATGTCAGCTTGAACCGTTTGACTTTGCAAGGATTATGATTTAGTTCAGTTTACATGAATTGTAAATGGAAATACCAGAGCATCAGTGATTGCAGAAAGTCCCCGTTTAGGCAAGTTGAGTTAGCCTAGCCGATGTCAGCGTGACCTTACACGGGAACCACAGTTCAGGAAGGGGCTGTGGATCTAGAAACTCGGGACAGGATCTGTTTGAAAAAATAACACAGCTCATAATTTTATGAAAATAAAAAAACTCGTCGTCTACGTGCTTGTAACCTATGTTATATTTGGGATAACACTTTCTTAGTAAAGTACAGATTCTAGTACTTTTTGAGTTGACTCCCGTCCAGGATTCGAACCCACACTTGCCAGAGTGAGGCACCTAATCGCCAGCACACAAAGTCAGCGATCTAACCCACTCAACCACCGAATCTTTCACAAAAATGAAAGTCCGACAACCGGTAGTCTAGATCACGTACTTTGAGTACACCTCTGACAAATGTAAATTGGCACGGCTACCATGGCCGAAAGCTATGAATACACAATGCCATTTAGAAAGTGGTCAAATGTAACATATGTTATATTTGGGATAACACTTTCTTAGTTCTTAGATATATATTTGGGATAACACTCTCTACGTGCTTGTTAATAAATCTCATCTCCACGGACACAAATTCTTCTATCTGCTCGGAAAAGTTGGAATCAGCTTTCTCCTGTGGACATGATTCTTTTTCTCGTGAATAATTGACATGCCTTTGCATGCGTTTGTGACGGGTGCTACCGGTAGGACAGGGTGCGCTCATCGTTTCGCAAGCAACTGGTATCACCACTATTTGATAGTGATTCATAAACAAATGCTCATGATATAGTCGGGATTTCTTATGAATATGGGAAGGCTTTTGTGGCATTCATGTTCCAGGATTGTAAAAATATCATGTGCCTTAATTTGTTAAAGTGTTCTGTGCCTCTACGCCAATCTATTCTTTTCATAAGTCAGACAATTTTAATGTGGAGTCTTGCTTCCACCAGCTAAGAAATATAACTTATTTCATCAAGTATAGTATATATTTGCTATTATAGAATTCTCTAAGTATTTATATTACTCAAAATATATCACCACCTGTGGTAATATTAACAGCAACATTTCTCGCTGTTTGTACCCAGTAAGTATGCGGGAGAACACTGTTACCACCTTTAGGATATATATGTTTGTAATCAGTATGTATGCCATAGGACACTGTTTCCACTTTTATCAAATATATGTGTGTAGCCTTTGTGACATATATGTGTGCAGCCTTTGTGACATATATGTGTGTAGCCTGTATGTATGTGGGACACTGTTCCCACCTTTGTGAGATATATGTGTGTGTAGCCTGCATGTGTGTGGGACACTGTTCCCATCTTTGTGAGATATATGTGTGTAGCCTGTATGTATGTGGGACACTGTTCCCACCTTTGTGAGATATATGTGTGTGTAGCCTGCATGTGTGTGGGACACTGTTCCCATCTTTGTGAGATATGTGTGTGTAGCCTTTGTGTCATATATGTGTGTAGCCTGTATGTGTGTGGGACACTGTTCCCATCTTTGTGAGATATGTGTGTGTAGCCTGTATGTGTGTGGGACACTGTTCCCACCTTTGTGAGATATATGTGTGTGTAGCCTGTATGTATGCGGGACACTGTTCCCATCTTTGTGAGATATGTTTGTGTAGCCTTTGTGTCATATATGTGTGTAGCCTGCATGTATGCGGGACACTGTTCCCATCTTTGTGAGATATGTGTGTGTAGCCTTTGTGTCATATATGTGTGTAGCCTGTATGTGTGTGGGACACTGTTCCCACCTTTGTGAGATATGTGTGTGTAGCCTGTATGTGTGTGGGACACTGTTCCCACCTTTGTGAGATATGTGTGTGTAGCCTGTATGTGTGTGGGACACTGTTCCCATCTTTGTGAGATATGTTTGT
Source organism: Haliotis cracherodii (assembly GCF_022045235.1). Lineage (NCBI taxonomy): Eukaryota > Metazoa > Mollusca > Gastropoda > Lepetellida > Haliotidae > Haliotis > Haliotis cracherodii. Next base: position 834,203 of record NW_027266281.1, on the reverse strand, counting down.
GTAGCCTTTGTGTCATATATGTGTGTAGCCTGTATGTATGCGGGACACTGTTCCCACCTTTGTGAGCTGTATGTGTGTGTAGCCTGTATGTATGCGGGAGATTCTTCCCACCTTTGTGAGATATAAAGGTATGTGTGTAGCTTTTGTCTGATATATGTGTGTAGCCTGTATATATGCGGGACACTGTTCCCACCTTTGTGAGATATGTGTTTTCTAACCTGTATGAATCCTTAAGCACAAGCAGGCACGTTTTAAAACTGTTGCGCTAAGCCAGTTGATCAGACAGAGACCATATACATATGTATTACAAACCAACTCACTCACTCTATTTCGAGTATTCAGCAGGAGTAAGTATTCCCGAGTATTCAGTAGAGAATATGTATTTACTAGCTGTGGGGTGAGATATCAGATTTTACAAGCAGCCGAACAAAAAGCTCCCACCGAAGGGCCATACTTGACTTGTTCTTGTGTGGTATGAGTTGTGTCCTGTGCTGTTCGTTGTGAATGTTTCATCTCTAACACAGCCAAACAGCCAACAGCAGAACAAGCCCACACGGAAATGATGGCTAAAATACATCTTCCCTTGGAATGGTTGTCTACAATTTGTATGTACATGTAGACATTCAGTCAACGTGATTCAGTGAATTATGTCAAATGTGCTCTTGAATGTAAAATATTGACCTACCCACCAAGGAAGATATCGATGGAAAATTTTTATCACATATCACCGCTGATCCAGTTAAATTCCTCATAGAATAGAACAATAATATTGGATATTAGTAAGTGTGTGATCATGTACATGTTCATTGATGTAATGTAGATACCACCGACATATCACTGGAATATTGCTGACATCGAACCATTTGAAACTCTTCTATCTGGGAAGTGTGACATCCTATTAATAGGGTCGGCATGCAAAGACGTCATAATAGTAATTTCATGTGGAGTTAAAACGAGTATGTTTCACTTCATTTTCACTTTGGGTCCACTTAATATTCTACGCAACACATTTCTGGTGTGACCGTAACATTGAACTGAAGAAACAGTAAAACTGTGACATGAAATAACGACCAGGGACCGGGACATCGAATGGTCAGAATCACTGAAGCTAGTGAAATGTTTTGACTGCAGACTCTTGCAATAGTGGACACGCATGACTGTAGGAAGTTACAATTCGTAGGTGGAGAGCTTATACGAGTTTACTGTTTTAGATATCTCTTGGTAGTATAAATCTGAATCAAATCAATTTGTGAGTTAGCTGAGAAGACTTCTAATCATCACCACCGACAGGGGTCTCCAACAGCTACTTAAATCTACTGTACTGTATGCGGATAATACATTCTACACATCTCTTAGATCAGATTTTTGCCACCAACGGCGATCTACGGGGTCTTGTCTTTGCTTTCATCAACTGTCTATTACCGAAAAGAAGTGATGAAGGGCGTCTATCTAGTTGCTAAAATAATTGGATTTTACCTCAACCCTTCTGTGTTCAGTTGGTCTTCAATCATATCGTCCTGCGCCATGACTGTGGCATATATATATATATATATATATATATACATACAATTATCTGTTACTAAAAGCCTGGACAAGCCTATATCATACTGAACAAAGACTAGTTTGCTTTATTCCACAACCAACAGCTTCAATCCAAAACCAAAACCCACAGTTTCAATCCACAAACGAAACCCACAGCTTCAACCCACAACTGAAACCCACAGCTTCAACAAAGAACTGAAACCCACAGCTTCAACTCCATCCTGAAACCCACAGCTTCAATCAAGAACTGAAACCAGCAGCTGCAATCCCCAACTGAAACCCACAGCTTCAACCACCAACGTTAACTCACAGCTTCAACCCACAACTGAAACGCACAGCTTCAACCCACAACTGAAACCCACAGCTTCAACCACCAACGGAAATCCACAGCTTCAACCCACAACCAAAACACACAGCTTCAATCCACAACCGAAACACATGACTTCAATCCACAACCGAAACACACAGCTTCAATCCACAACCGAAACACACAGCTTCAATTTCACAACCGAAACACACAGCTTCAATCCAGAACTGAAACCCACAGCTTCAATCAACAACCGAAACACACAGCTTACACCCACAATTAAACCCACAGCTTAAACCCATATCTGAAACCAACAGTTTCAACAAACGGCTTCAATCCACAACTAAAACAAACAGCTTAAACCAACAGATTCAACCCACAACCCACAGCTTACACCCACAACTGAAACCCAACGCTTCACCCCACAACTGAAATCCACAGCTTTAACTCACAACTGAAACCCACACCATCAACCAGAAGCCCACAACTGAACCCCACAACCCACAGCTTCAACCCACAGCTGCAACCCACAACCCACAACTGAAACCCACACCATCCACCAGAAGCCCACAACTGAACCCCACAACCCACAGCTGCAACCCAAAACTGAACCCCACAATCCACAACTGCAACAAACAGCTTCAACCCACAGCTTCAACCCACAACTGAAACCCACAACCCACAGTCTAACCACAAATGATAACCACGATCCAAAACTACAACCCCGTCTTCAACCCACAAATGAAACCCACAATCCACAACTACAACCCATAGCTTCAACCCGCAACTGAAACCCACAATCCACAACTGAAACCTACGACCCACAGCTGCAACCCACTACTGCAACCCTTAGCTTCAACCCACAGCTGCAACCCAAAACTGAACCCAACAATCCACAACTGCAACCCACAGCTTCAACCCACAAATGAAACCCACAATCCACAACTACAACCAACAGCTTCAACCCATAACTGAAACCCACAACCCACAACTGAAACCTACAACCCAAAACTGAACCCCACAATCCACAACTACAACCAACAGCTTCAACCCCCAACTGGAACCCAAAACCCACAGCTTCAACCCACAACTGAAACCCACAATCCACAACTCAAACCCACAGCTTCAACCCACAACTGAATCCTACAATCCACAACTCAAACCCACAGCTTCAACCCACAACTGAATCCTACAACTGAAACCCACAATCCGTAAATACGACCGAAATATCAGAGAAGGAAAAGTGTTTTTTTTACAGAAATGTTTTTTATGGATGAACTGGTAGTTCATCGAGCACGCGGCCCATTATGCCGTGAGTAGAGTGTTGTCAACACCAACACTCGAGACCGTTATATCCGCCCCTTGGCCTAGAAACGATATGCTGACATCTACGAGGTGGTACGACAGAGTCCGCGACGGACGTGAAGCCTGCACATGTAGTTAAACGGACCCTGCACAGCTCCTCCCGGGAAATACAGATACGTCAACAACGAGGCCAGGGTCCGTGTTCTTAGGAATCATCTCACGTCGGCAATTCAGTACACAGACAACATATTCATGTATATTCATACATGCCTGCATTCAGACTGCAGTGCACGGTGTCCGTACTGTAGAAGTTTAGTCTTGTTGTATGTACGATATCCCGGCATCTGGACATCGATTTATTGAATTATTGGGCGATTTGTCTTCCCTACCGCGGTACAGATATTCGATGTCTCGGCCCATGACCCATGTTAACTGCCTCTCATAATCTTATACATATCAATATCGGTAAAAGTTCGGTTAATTTACCCACCCACTCAACACATCAGACTGAGCCGATGTATTTAGAATTATTTTCTAAAAGATAAGTGAATGATTATGTCATGGTAAAATCAGGAAAACAAGAATGATACTGTATTTTCAAAAAGGAGCTGTGCCGCCTGCTGACTGACAGTGCTACATGTAACACTTAAATCTCACCTTGCATCCTGTGTTCCAAGTTCAGTTTAGTACTGGCAAATCCACAGGTAATATATACTGAACCGAATTAAAAACTTCACAATCCTAAAATTTTAACATTTTGACCAGTTATCATTGTGGGCCCTTATTGTGTATTTAAACAGTAATGGCCACGTATTGTATTCAGATAACACCTGTTTTTTGTGCAGGTGAATCGATCAAAATCGTTTTTTCAGCCATACTTGTTAACAGTCATTAACAAAAAAAAGAAAAACACAAGAAAACAAAAGTGTTTAAGGCCATTTGTCATGCCACCCCTTTCCTATGTGCAACGTGAACGTGACATCGGCATGTTTCAGACAGGAACGTTCGTAGCTGAAGTCGCAAGGACGATGGGTTGTAGTCGACAGACTGTTTATGATTTACGCGTCTACAGCAAACGGGTACCACCGCTGATCGCAATCGGCCAGGTCGACCACGTGTGACGTCACATGCAGAGGATCGTCAGATTGTCTTACGTCACCTCCGTAACCGATTTTTGACGGCTACATCAACCAGAAATGAACTGTTTAGGAGTAGACTCAGTGCGCAAACTGTTCGAAACCATCTGAGAACTGCTCACCTTCAAGCACGACGGCCATGATGCGGGCCGATTCTGATTCAATTACAGACGTCAACGTCAATTATGGGCACAGCGACACTTACGATGGACTCAGAGGAATTGGAATCAAGTCGTCTTCAGTGATGAATCCCGATTTAATCTTCGACCTCAATCCCATCGAACACGTCTGGGATGCTCTTGGCAGAAGTCTGCGCACTCTCCAGAACCAACCCCAGAATTTGCAAGATATTGGCACCATTTTGCAGAAACAATGGCGGCGTCTTCCCAATCATGTGTTCGCAAGCATCACAAGGTCATGCGGAAGCGTATTGTGGCAGTTGTCAACGCACATGGTGGCCATACACGCTACTGAACTTGTGTGCCATCAGATTCTCGTGCTTGGGACTTATGATTTAAATCATTGATGTTATTACCGAATATCGTAGGTGCTTGGAACAAATTATGGTTACCAACGTTAATTAAAATCCTTCTTTGGACATCAATGATTAAAATCACCTTCTCTGATACATGTCCGTTGTATATCATATATGGGATTACTTTCAAAAATGTGATTTTTTTAATTTGACTCAGTATATATGAAGGCAAATTGTGTTTATATCCAAATTAGACTGCTGTGAAAGTCTACTGACTGTATCTTCCTAGATCAGGAACATTAGCTGAAACAGTAAATTTATGAAAGCTGTTCGAAGCCGAGTGATATTTAAAATGCTGAACATGACTTTCAGAACGCATTTTGTAAAAAGGGTTATCAATATCAATTAATAATTTGATAATAAAAGGTTTCACATAATATGTAATCTACCGTTTGATGTCGACCCAGAACATCGATCTGATTCACCCGATACACTGCAGGAATTTCTCTCTAATATTTGCACTGACTACTTCAATAAAGGACCCCTCACTGATAAGGTTCTTGTTTACTTGAGACACTTAGTTGGCCATGTTAGATGATATAACCAAAAGTCAGCTGATGTGACGGACGGGATCCCGGGGGGGGGGCAAACTGGACTTGTTATTGTGTGACATGTCACCCTAGAAAAAAAGGAGTCCAACTCGAGTTTAGAATCATTGAGAAAGTCTTGATTTCCTCAGCTCTACACTGAAATTAAGAATTGTTCTAGGCTCCTGTTGGATATTATTTTTATTTTGTAGACAAAGATAGACCAACGAGGAAGATATCGACGGATAATTAATATCTCATGTTACGGCTGATCCAGTTAAATTCATCACAAAATAAAATAATAGTATTGGTTCATGCTAAGTGTGTGATCAAATACATGCTCATTGGGGTAATGTACATACTAGTCAAATTGATTATAATAAATAGGTGATAGTATAGCGCGGCATCAACGATGTATTGAAATCGGACAATGGACGGTAATTCGATATTTTTATTTGAGCTATAAATTCAAAATAAAATCCGGTTGGGCCCAAAACAGTGCTTACTTTCAGGGGGTAGAAATAAAGCAATACTGTACATGCCAAATCGTTCTAGACTTGATTGATATCTATAAATATTCAATAACAGCCAAAGAAAGTCTATATCAAACTAAACCAAGTCTGGTTTCCTTGATTCCACAAATGAAAATAGCAGAAGAGGAAAGGTTCTTTTGAAAACAAAAATATTTTAAGAAAAAAATTTCATGGACTAAGTGTTAGTCGAGGAGAATAGCGCTAGAGCTAGACTGGGTCAGTGTTATCGGATATGTTGAACTGTTTGCTGAATAGAACAAAAGCACACAAACAAGGGTAAAATGTAGAGATTAAGCATTACTACCACCCAAGAATCTGTCATATAAGATATATGTTATTGTCATTTGAAACCTCTGAACAATTACGAGTTATTGTATACTATGTCGTCATTGACAGCCACCGTGGTCCAATGGTAGAACGTCCGCCCAGAAGTGTTGTCCAAGAATTTATTCTGCGTTGAAAAAGAACAAATTTCACCGCTTTTTATCGTATACCGATAGAAGTACTGTGCGACGATTTTTTTTTTTTATAGCAGCTGTGAGAGAACAAATTCTGCCAAATATCTGAATGACATAAATAAACTGACGGCCAAAAGACACGTTACAAACATTAACTGATTTGCCACTTTGAAACAAAGATGCCAACCTGTTCAAAAACAGTAAAGAACACGTCTCACGAATACTGCCTTCAAGTCTTCTGTCGTTCTTTGCACGTGCTTTGCAGATTTTAGGAGATATTGGTATTTGTCAGCAAGTTTTTAAAACATTCTTTCCCAAATTATCGTGCAATTTCTGGGTATAAAATACGCACGGATCTGTTCCCTATCATTGGTTGCATGATTAACACCAACGAACATGCCAAGACTGACGGCTGTCCAGAGGGAGAAAGCCATAGGTATGCTGCAGATGGGAGCGACACAGAGAGCGGTTGCCATTAACATGAACTGCTCCAAGATGACCATTACCAGACTGGTTGCACATCTCCGACAGACTGGCAGAACCGCAGACAGACCACGGAGTGGCAGACCAAAGGTTCCGACCCCATAGGATGACCGCTTTTTACAGTTACTTCATCTGAGGAACAGATTTCTTACTGTGACGTCATCAACTGCCAACAGCTTAGGGGGTGGACGGTGGCTGGGGGGTGGGTGGGTGGGTGGGGCTGGGGGTGGGGGGTGGGGGGGGGGGGGGGGGGGGGGGGGGAGTGTGATGGTTTTGGGCGGCATTTGTCATCAACAAAGGTAATCTGACAACACAACGCTACATTGACAATATCTAACGGCCAGTGGTTCTTCCTTTCATCCGGCGTCAACAACGGACGGTGTTCCAACAAGATAACGCCACACCCCATAAAGCCCGTATTACTAGAGACTTCCTCAACGCCAACAACGTGACTGTCCTGCTGTGGCCAGCTCGATCACCAGATCTGTCACCCATAGAACGTCACCAGCTGGGGCGTCGTCTTCGGAAACGTCAACATTCTCCCTTCACGAGACAAGCGTTGATGTTGCCCTCCGTGAGGAATGGAATCGAATACCTGCAGTCGATGTGAGGACGCTTGTCTACTCAGTTCGACTCCACATTCGAAGATGCATTGCCGCTCATGGAGGTCATATCCCGTATTGAACGGTCTGGGCCGTCGTCACCTTAAAGTTGTAACCAATGTTGTTGATCGAATACTGGACGAATGACACCTTGACAAGAAATGTCCCTGTTGGAGGTCAAGGACTTTGTTGTTGAATTAGTAAATTCGCATTTTACTGTTCTGAATGATGAATTTCTACAATACAGTTACTGCTGCTTCAAATTGTGTTGGTCATATTTTATCCTAGAAATATCGTTGGTAACGTTTCTTTTGGCCGTCAGTTTATATATGAAATTGATGCATATGCTTATATATAAGGTTATACATTCACTACATAAAATAGCCTGCTGTAAATGTCGAAAACTGACGTCAAAAGGCGACATCGAGGTTACGTACATACAAAGAAAGGGGGCATAACGTAGTTTTTGTATACTCTGTAATCTTTCGTCATGGACAGCCTCCGTGGTCCAATGGTAGAACGTCCGCCCGGAGAGAGGAAGGTCGATGGTTCGATCCCCGGCCTAGTCATACCAAAATACGTCATAGGTGGTACTTGTTGTTACCCTGCCTGACGCTCTGCATTAAGAGCCTAAATTAAAGACTGGTCCGCTCGGAGTACACTGTTTGTGAGTGGGGTATTCATGATGTGGCATGGTATCTCAGTCGACTGGCACTCTAAAATCTCCGGACTATACAATCAGCCACACACACATGCACGAGCAGCATGCAGGTCGCTATATAAGAGAAATAATCTTGAACGCCACGTTAAACCTCACCTCACCTTTCGCCATGGTAGTATAGGTTTGTGTTATTTTGCTTGTTGAATTATCAATAAATAATGAGAGCTACCCTGTAAACACCAACCTGGAGATATACAATACCACTACTTAGCGCATATCTGATGAATAGGACAAACCACTAATATTCCCTTCTTAAACAATGCCCGTTACAGGCATTCGAATCATTATATTATACCAGAGACCATAAAATATAGTCTTTTTAATTTTCTGATTATACTATATGTGTAGTTTAAATGTCGGAGGGTGCTGAATGATATTTTTTGTTTGATTGTTGTTGAACGCCACACTCAGCAATATTTCAGCTGTATAACGGTGGTCTGTAAATAATCGAGTCAGGACCACACAATGCAATGATTGACACCATGAGCAACGATTGGGATATGTATCAACCAAGTCAGCGAGTCTGATCACCCGATCCCGTTAGTCGCCGATTACGACAAGCATTGGTTGCTTGGAACGTATTCCAACCCGGATCTTCACAGGTATTTTCTTTAAATAATAAGGTATCAAATTTAGGATAAATAAGTAGAGTTGTTGTATATATATAAATATATTTTTCATGAACCCAGCCTTGTTTAAATTATATAGGACGATGAGCGGTAACAATTTATGTCATTATTTCAAATTAGAATGATAGCACAGCAGGAAAGAAAGCATAGCATAATACGCGTATCTTGTTAACCCAACAGTTTTTAAATAAGAGCAACACATACATCAAGAGTATAGGTTTGGTGCGTGTCTTATCATGTTCTGTTTATCGCGGGCTCCTGTAACTGGCGATACATGTCATACCACGATTAATACGGGTAAATACGATCTACTCCAGAACTAGAATATGTTACTTTGGGTGAGGGGAAAATGTCTGTAATTATCATAACTTTGGAGTTCGACAAGCGTCGTGCTCGGGGGTTGTTTGGTCGTGTTCAAGGGATTCAGGGCCTGGGTGCATGGGGCTTTCGATAGGTTTTGTGTTGGACGTGTAGACGGCATTTCCAGATTTGACGTATCAGTGACCAAAATGATGTGCGATACAATTCCCTATTTTGATTTGTATCGTGTGTTCCCGTGCCTTTTCGGGTGAACAATTGCCTTTGCATGTGATTGTGGCGGTCCCCAGGTGGCGAGCGCCCAGTATCATCATTGTTTGATAGTGAATCATGACACGCGCTCCTGGTGTGGTAGGAATCGTGCAGTCGACGTTTGGCTGGGCTCTTGTCGCTTTCGTTAACTGATAAACATGAGAGATAATATCAGTGTCTAGTCATGTAACATCAAATATATGTCAATTTCTCATTGCCGTATCATGACCAGTCCGTGTCCAACCAATCGTGTAGCTGTAACATATCGCACATATCGTGGACTTCGACGGACAAAAGAGTCGTGACATATGATTATCATTTGTTATGCACTGGTAGATACATCTACTATATGCTTACTTTTCAGAATAGGGACTTTACATTCATTATCACTAAGTCTTTGTCAAGTCTCTGCAAAACAATACAAATTTAATAATACAGACTCAACTTACATGTGTGTATGTTGTAATACATCTAAGTTACCGAGTGCGGCATTAAACAACAAACAAACAAAACAGCATATCCTCAAGAGTTAAGAATTATGTTAATAATGCCCAAATCTCCTGAATCTCCATACCTCTCTCTGTTTAATGTGGGGCGGTCAGGTAGCCTAGTGTCCCCCGCCGTGATATTGATGGAATATTGCTGAAAGCAGAGTAAAACCATACTCACTCACTGTTTAATGTGAAACATATGATAAGTTGTGTTTGTAATAATCTGAAGGATAACAATAACAATAATATCCTAATTATTTCAAGATGTAATACTAATCCTTAACTGAAAAGGTCCACTACAGTGTACACTCAGTGACGAAGCCTATGAACATATGAACTTTTCACATACACTAATGTAAGTTAAGTTTGTGATTTTTTTTTCAAGATAGCAAATGATATTATTCGGTCGAACGTCAGCCAGAACTTATGTATGGAATTCTGAGTCTACAGTTTGGATGCTATGTACAAGGCGTATTTTAGGCCAGGGGTGGACACTCGCATTAATGTGGTGACTCATCATTGCATTTATTTTAGGATTTACAGTATTCATGAAGAACATTTTGTGTGGGACTAGAGGCATGGTGGAATAGAGAAAATTATGAGGATAGACTTACTAAGTATTTTATGATAATCATGCCAGCTCAAAAGAAACTTTGATTTATGCTTATGGTATCCACAAGATAAGCAGGATTGAGCTCACATCTTAAGATGTCATTAAACTGAATTATATTTGCTGTTAACTTATCAAAGTTTACGAAAATGTTACAAATTGTTTAGCCACAGCAAGGCTATTCATTCGTGATATGTTTCATCTGATCTGCTGATTTATTTTCAACACTGTCAAATCTCCTTCCTTGTTTCGAGAGAAGTACTGCGCAGTAAGAGTTCTGAATAAACACTCCATCTCCGGTCATTGCACATTGAAACTTGGAGGTCAGGGATCACACCTCCCCTTTTTCCCAGGGAGGGGTGGAGAATTATTCGGGATCTGTTAGTCATCAACCTGGTGTGTGTCAAGAGTTAAGTGCGGAAGATTCAGTGTTTAACAACAGCGACGCAGATGGTACTGAATGCAACGTAAACAAATCATTGAAACGTTGCCAGAAAACGACCAAAGGGAAGTCTCACCCTTGCTCCTCCATTGTGTTCTAAATCCAGTGTGCCGATGCGAGTTTTGTGTCGTGTATGTTTGTTGGATATATACATGTAGCGGGATGTTTGTTGTGTATTATTGTGAAACATTAAAAATTGAATTTTTGACAACTGTGACACATACGTTCCTGAATATTGACGGAACTCCCCTTGCCACGTAGCCAGTAATTGATCAAAGGGACATTTCGCCCTTGCTTTTATGTGGTTGGCATTTTTCTAAGCCCCCTACAGGACCTAGCCTCCAGCCTATAGACAAATCCTTCAAAATGCAATAGACACAAAGTGGCATGTCCAATCGGATTCCACTTATTTCTCCACAATGACTGTGCAGTATCAAAACTTTCCTCCTCGCAAATCAGCTTTTTCGCTGAATATTTGGAACAATTGCTTAGTACACCCGTACGCAACACGATATCTCATTTCGTGTCTTCAGTACACCGGGAAGAACAGAAAATCGTTTCATTGTCATGTAGATTAATGCACTGTAAACGACGGCTGATGGCTGGACACTATTGTATTTGAACATCAATTTCACTTAGATTTCTATCAACACTGTAAACGACGGCTGATGGCTGGACACTATTGTATTTGAACATCAATTTCACTTAGATTTCTATCAACAGATCGTGGGGGACAGGTAGGGTGGTGGTGGTTGTTGCGAGACTTGTTTGTGTAGCTGGAGGGAGGGTTGGGGGAGAGGTAGGGTGGTGGTGGTTGTTGCGAGACTTGTTTGTGTAGCTGGAGGGAGGGTTGGGGGAGAGGTAGGGTGGTGGTGGTTGTTGCGAGACTTGGTTGTGTAGCTGGAGGGAGGGTTGGGGGGAGAAGGGGAGGGGTATTGTTGTGGTGGTTGTTGCGAGACTTGGTTTTGTAGCTGGAGGGAGGCTGGGGGAGAGGTAGGGTGCTGGTGGTTGTTGCGAGACTTGGTTGTGTAGCTGGAGGGAGGTTGGGGGACAGGTAGGGTGCTGGTGGTTGTTGCGAGACTTGTTTGTGTAGCTGGAGGGAGGTTGGGGGACAGGTAGGGTGGTGGTGGTTGTTGAGAGACCTGGTTGTGTAGCTGGAGGGAGGGTTGGGGGAGAGGTAGGTTGGTGGTGGTTGTTGCGAGACTTGGTTGTGTAGCTGGAGGGAGGCTGGGGGAGAGGTAGGGTGGTGGTGGTTGTTGCGAGACTTGGTTGTGTAGCTGGAGGGAGGGTGGTGGGTAGAGGGGGAGAGGTAGGGTGGTGGTGGTTGTTGCGAGACTTGGTTGTGTAGCTGGAGGGAGGGTTGGGGGTAGAGGGGGAGAGGTAGGGTGGTGGTTGTTGCCAGATTTGGTTGTGTAGCTGCCGAGAGGGTGGGGGGAGAGGTAGGGTGGTGGTGGTTGTTGCGAGACTTGTTTGTGTAGCTGCCGAGAGGGTTGGGGGAGAGGTAGGGTGGTGGTGGTTGTTGCGAGACTTGGTTGTGTAGCTGCAGAGAGGGTTGGGGGAGAGGTAGGGTGGGGTGGTGGTTGCAAGACTTGGATGTGTAGCTGGCGGGATGGTTCGGGGAGAGGTAGGGTGGTGGTGGTTGTTGCGAGACTTGGTTGTGTAGCTGCAGAGAGGGTTGGGGGAGAGGTAGGGTGGGGTGGTGGTTGCAAGACTTGGATGTGTAGCTGGCGGGATGGTTCGGGGAGAGGTAGGGTGGTGGTGGTTGTTGCGAGACTTGGTTGTGTAGCTGGAAGGAGGGTTCGGGGAGAGGTAGGGTGGTGGTGGTTGTTGCGAGACTTGGTTGTGTAGCTGGAAGGAGGGTTCGGGGAGAGGTAGGGTGGTGGTGGTTGTTGCGAGACTTGGTTGTGTAGCTGGAAGGAGGGTTCGGGGAGAGGTAGGGTGGTGGTGGTTGTTGCGAGACTTGGTTGTGTAGCTGGAAGGAGGGTTGGGGGAGAGGTAGGGTGGTGGTGGTTGTTGCGAGACTTGGTTGTGTAGCTGGAAGGAGGGTGGTGGGTAGAAGGAAATGGACAAATCTGACTCTTAGTCACAAAACTGATGCGTTCTTTTCGGAAGGACATATGAGTGTTGATAGAAAAGTTTTGAGGTGAGGTGATGTGAAATAGGGTTAAATGTCGCGTTACATTATTGCACTTATAAAGCGACGTGCAAGCGCATGTTTGTGTGTGTGTGGCTGCTCGTACAAGTCCTTATATTTTATAGTGCTAACCCACCTGTATACCATGCCACAGTTGAACATCAATACCCAACTCAGACACAGTACACTGTCTCTGAGACGACCTTTGTTTTAGTCCCCAAGAGTAAGGCAGGGTAACAACAAGTACTATCGTATAATAACGTCTTTTGGTATGGCACGGCCGCGTATCGAACCCCGTCCCGTCCGCTCTTAAGGCGGACGCTCTACCGATAGACCACGGCAGAGATCTGAAACGTTTGGAGCCTCACAAGGAATTGCATAATGTTTTGTTGCGGACATCACATAACGACTCAGCTGTGTATTCTTGTCAATGAAGTGAATTGTTTGATGGTAATTTTATCGATGTTAAACGACGATTAAGAAGACACTTTAAAGGTGAGGTGAAATAGGGTTTGCTTGCATGTCCAATATTATTGCACTTATATTGCGACGTGCATGTACATGTGTGTGTTTGTGTGGCTGCTTGTACTAGTCCGGACTGGTGTTGCTTTATAGTGCTAGCTCACTGAGATACCATGCCGCAGTTTAACATGAATACCCCACTCAGACACAGTATACTGACTCCGAGCCGACCAGTCCTTGTTTTAGGCCCATAATGCCGAGCGCCAGACAGGGTAACAACAAGTACCATCTTTTAACATAGTAAGACGCGGCTGGGAATCCCCGAACCGTCCGCTCTCCAGGCGAACGCTCTACCACTAGACCACGGAGGCGGTCCCAATATAAAAAGATAATTGTTGTGAATAGTATACTCAACACCAAAAGTTCCTGTGACACAAATATATTAGTGTATTTTTCAAACAAGTAAAGTTTGGTTTTCAATATTGTAGTACATGTATTGAATCAAGTCACAAAAACGCAACTGCTACAAAAAGCATGCATTCCATGCAAAAGTTGACTTTCATGCAAGCCCCATGCATTTCACTACCCAAGAATAGGTGTGAAAACATGTGCGTTAACGGGATTACATATCTATTGTTTAGCATCGTGCTGACAACAAACACTTAGACAAACAACCAAATTATGCAATTATTCAACATTGCGAAATGCCACGCCTGTCCGAAAATGGGCGTCTTCGAGCCATTGGAATTCTTGAAGTAGGATTGAGTCAACGCGATGTTGCAAGACAAGTTTACGTCCTCAGAAACACCAATTGGTGTTTATGGCAACGTTGGCAACAGACGAATGCAGTCACAGACCATCCTCGGAGTGGGAGGCCACAAATAACCAATAATCGACAAGACAACTGGATTCGACCAACACTCCTACGAAATCGATTCAAGCCAGCAACAGTGACTGCAAGAAGCGTCCCTCGCCTGCGACGAATATCTTCAAAAACCGTACGTCGTCGCCTCAGATGTGCAGGGATTGTCGCAAGAAGACCAGCCAGACGTCCCATTTGGACAGGACACCACCGTCTACAGTGGTGCAGACAACGTCTACGCTGGACGGCCATGCAGTGGGGACAAGTTCTATTCACTGACGAGTCTCGTTTTCACCTCACCCAGAGTGATGGACGGACTTGAATGTACTGACGTCGAGGTGAACGTTACGTCAATCATTGTGTCATGGAAGAAGATCTGTTCGGGGGCGGCAGCGTTATGGTATGGGGTGGGATTACAGCAAAACAGGGGACCCGTTTGATAATAGTAGAGGGAAATCTCAATGGACAGCGCTACCGCGACGAGATCATCGGCCCTGTTGTTCTACCGTTTTTGCGTCGTCATGGCCCAGGCATTACCTTTCATTATGACAACGCCCGGCCTCATATTGATCGACTTGTTCAGGATTCTTTTCAACGAAACAACGTGAATGTCATCCCCTGGCCGGCTTGCTCCCCTGATCTCTCGCCAATCGAGCACATGTGAGATGAGATGGATCAGCGCCTTCTGCATCAACCATGTGTTCCACATACACTCCAGGAAACATGCTCCAGCAGATATGGACAGATATCCAACAGGACTTTGTGCAACGCCTGGTCCATTCCATGAGACTAAGATGTGTTGCTTGCATGTCAACCAGAGGTGGACACACACGCTATTGATTTGTACATTGACATTTTGGCATGCTCATGTTTTTTTATGAAATCACTTATTTTCTGAAGTCAGTACGGCAAATTAAACCATTTGAACAGAACAGGAGTCTTTTATCTGTTGCAAACCGAAATTGTTTCAGATTTGGTGAAAAACATAATTTGCATTAAATCTTATTCAATGTCACAGGAACTGTTGTTGTTCAGTATATATATATAAAACGTTGTCATCGACAGAGTGTTGTCGACTTTGTCAAGCAAGTGATGGGATTCAAACACGACAAGTAATCTTCATCGTACTTCGACGGATGCCCGAGAGAGTGTGGGTGTGGGCGTGTTGTGACTTACATACAAGGATGGCCCTGGTTGTCGTGTGTAGAGAATAGTCAATGTCCTTCAGCATTAATGACATGACGCAATCACAGTGAGTAAGTCACAATAGTAGTCTACAGCATACCTTTATAATCATCGTGTACAAGAGAGGCTTATGTCTTAATGATACATGTTGATCACAGTTCCTCGTTCGTGTGGTATCATATCCTGTCCTGAGTAAATGTCAGGCGGTTGTTCTCATGTTAATGGATTTCTTCAACAAAATATCCTGTACAATCCAACCTTCACACAACATGTAAACGGGTATGTCTTGTGATTTCAAGTGACATCGTTTCAATGCAGAATTTGGAATTTTGATTCGTGCTTGCCATCGATATGTCAGACTACTCTTTTCCTCCATGTATTACAAATGTGGACTATTACAGACGCGAGATGCCTGACCACTGCCAGGAGGGTTGAGATTTACTTTCAAAGGAAAACCTATCAATTGTGCAAGCCAAGGTTGCAGCATACTGGTCAATATTTGACATCCTGACATTCCTCACACATCCGAGTACACGCGCATTTCCTGACCACGACCAGATTCCTCACGTGTGTGTAATTTATTCCTTTGACATGTATGCGAGTTTCATATCCATTTCCACTTTTCTAAAATAACGACACGTCTTACATTTATATGTGCATGCATTTGCCGTCGCTTAAATACAAAGGCTATAGATAAAGGATTCACAGCAGTTTGCTACTAATATGAATTATCATTTAAACATTACTATCTCAATAGCACGATTGGTTGGTTGGTTGGTTTGTTGTTTAACGCCGCACTCATCAATATTCCAGCTATATGACGACGGTCGGTAGATAACCGAGTCTGGACCAGACAATCCAGTTATGAGCATCAATCCACGCAATTGGGATACGATGACATATGCATCAATCAAGTCAGGGAGCCTGACCGCCCGATCCCGTTAGTCGCGTCTTATGACAAGCAAAGTCGCCTTTTACGGCAAGCATAGGTTGTTGAAAACCTATTCTACCCCAGATCTTCACGGGTCTCAATAGCACGGATATTCTTTGTTATTTTTGTTGATATTTCAAACGTAGAACATGGGATAGCATACGCTATTAACATCGCCTTGATCTCACTTTAAGTGGTGAACCACCCACAACACATTTCAATCACACTCACAAACAAGGTACATACAGTTGAAGACTAAGTTATTGTGTGCGCTACAAGCTACTGATGATTTGTCGAGGGACAATGGTCTTGTATGTTGATCATAGTCCCATTGGAATACCAATAAAAACACATTAACCTCTGCGTTCAACATTGGTAAATTCATTCGTTGCTGATATGAATTTTTTTAATTATTCAGTGGTCAAGTACAAAATTAAGAGAAATGAATTTCCCTCATATGTACATTAACTGTTTGTGTACATCAATCATTTTTGGGTCATGTTAGGCTTTCAGGGATGATATTTTCACCGATAGCTGTACTATTCAACCATAACAAACACTGTGCAAATCACAATAAATCTCTTATGGTCGTTGAATAGATGAACTTCAGTTGAAATCGGAAACCCCCTGTGAAGTAGAATAAGTTATGTATGGATATTGGCCCCCATATTTGGCGTATTTGTTGTTGCAGAATTCGTAGTTATTGGGAAATACATAAATTGCAAGTGATTTCTTCGCTTTTGATTGGCTAACCAATCAACTTTGGTACGTGCTCATGCTCCCGTCAAGGGCTCAGTCACACATTCAGGTTGTTAACTGCTGTCCTTGATGAGACCATTCCCGATGAAACTGTGTCAAACGGTCTGATCAAGATCCTGTGATTCGTGGCGGGAAATTCACAAACAATCAGATATTGTTAAGGAAACGTCCCGATTCATCCGTTTCCAGCCGAATTCGTCTCGATTCTCCATCCGAATCTGATCCGATTTGTATCTTCCGCATGGTGAAAAACGACCGAATCTGTCCCGACAGAGTCCCGATTCTCCCGAAGGCGATCCGACAGAGATCCGACAGTGACCGGACAGTGAACATACAAAGACGGTTCGCATTCGGCAAGATCTAGACGCAATCTGGACTCAGTCGACAAGAAACGGCAATGAGCAATTCATGCCCGTTCATCACGACAGCGTCCCGATCCACAGAACACCGCCACACAACACAGGACATTGTTACGATTTTGATCCGATATAGCAGTATCTGTCACGACATAGTCACGATTGTAATCCGACTAGACAAAATCGACTGAGTTTCCCGAAAGTTACGGGACGCACCATATTGTCGGGAGTGCTTGGCCGACCTATCTGGACCTTTTGCCGATCCGTTGGACTCTGTAACGAACGTATACGACTGCGTTCAGACAAAGATAGGACCTTCTAGATCATTGAGGGCAGCAATCTGACTTTTTCACTTTTCGTGTCGTAGCGCTGTCTGATCTCAAACGGGAGCCGTAACCGGCACTGTGTGAAACTGGCCTAACCAAAAGAGAAAATAGGCCACGTCTTTTGCGGTCTATTTAAATGTTTTGCAAGTATGATTTAGGTGCAAACGTAAGCCGGTGGAGGTGCTTCGTGGAAATCCGTTATGTAAAACCCACGAGAACACACTGTGATCTTCCAGTGACATTGGTGTGCACAATTTGTTCAAATCCATAATATAAAACAGACCTGCACATGTTCCTTAAACCGGGTAGATCAAACCGGTGTGACACTTTGATGTGACAGTCTTCAGAAAACGTGACATACTTTGTGCTGGTTTATACCTATAAACACGAATTATATTAAAGTCAATACTTGACACTGTTGTGTGGAGTGTTTTTGTTGACTAACCCTATGTGCCAATTTGCAGTCTTGTTTTCTCTGCAAATTGGGCATAAATCTGAAAATTTGTCACTGCTAGGAAAGGAAGAATTACATGTTTGTGCAATGTGATGATATTACACAGGTCACACACTGTCATATATACGGTACACATCAGTTGTATGGTATCTTAGTTCGCTTTATCAAAAGTATGTGTTTGTACAGTGTGATGATATTGCACAGGTCACACACTGTCATGTATACGAAACACATCAGTTGTATGGTATCTTAGTTCGCTTTATCAAAAGTATGTGTTTGTATAGTGTGATGATATTGCACAGGTCACACACTGTCATGTATACGGTATACTTCAGTTATATGGTTTATAAGTCCGCTTTATCAAAAGTATGTGTTTGTACAGTGTGATGATATTACAAATGTCACACACTGTCATGTATACGGTATACATCAGTTATTATGCTATCTTATTTCGCTTTATCAAAAGAATGTGTTTGTACAGAGTGATGATATTACATAGGTCACACACTGTCATGTATACGGTACACATCAGTTGTATGGTATCTTAGTCCGCTTTATCAAAAGTATGTGATTATACAGTGTGATGATATTACACAGGTCACACACTGTCATGTATACGGTATACAGAAGTTATATGCTATCTTAGTCCGCTTTATCAATAGTATGTGTTTGTACAGTGTGGTGATATAACACAGGTCACACACTGTTATGTATATGGTATACATCAGTTATATGCTATCTTAGTCCGTTTTTTCAAAAGTATGTGTTTGTATAGAGAGGTGATATTAAACAAGTCACACACTGTCATGTATACGGTATACATCATTTGCATGGTATCTTAGTCCGCGTTATCAAAAGTATGTGTTTGTACAGTGTGATGATATTACACAGGTCACACACTGTCATGTGTACTGTATACATCTGTTATTATGCTATCTAAGTCTGCTTTATCAAAAGTATGTGTTTGTACAGTGTGATGATATTACACAGGTCACACACTGTCATGTATACGGTATACATCAGTTATATGCTATCTTAGTCCGTTTTTTCAAAAGTATGTGTTTGTACAGAGAGATGATATTACACAGGTCACACACTGTCATGTGTACTGTATACATCTGTTATTATGCTATCATAGTCGGCTTTATCAAAAGTATGTGTTTGTACAGAGTGATGATATTATATAGGTCACCCACTGTCATGTATACAACTTTTGTTATGCTATCTTAGTCCGTGTCATCAAAAGTATGTGTTTGTACAGAGTGATGATATTACACAGGTCACACACTGTCATGTATACAGTATACATCAGTTATATGCTATCTTAGTTCGCTTTATCAAAAGTATATGTTTGTATAATGTGATGATATTACACAGGTCACACACTGTCATGTATACGGTATACATCAGTTATTATACTATCTTAGTCTGCTTTATCAAAAGTATGTGTTTGTACAGTGTGATGATATAACACAGGTCACACACTGTCATGTATACGGTATACATCAGTTATATGCTATCTTAGTCCGCTTTATCAAAAGTATGTGTTTGTACAGAGAGATGATATTACACAGGTCACACACTGTCATGTATACGGTACACGTCAGTTATTATGCTATCTTAGTCCGCTTTATCAAAAGTATGTGTTTGTACAGTGTGATGATATTACACAGGTCACACACTGTCATGTATACATAATACATCAGTTGTATGGTATCTTAGTCCGCGTTATCAAAAGTATGTGTTTGCACAGAGTGATGATATTACACAGGTCACACACTGTCATGTATACGGTATACATCAGTTATCATGCTATCTTAGTCCGCTTTATCAAAAGTATGTGTTTGTACAGAGTGATGATATTACACAGGTCACACACTGTCATGTATACGGTATACATCATTTGCATGGTATCTCAGTCCGCGTTATCAAAAGTATGTGTTTGTACAGTGTGATGATATTACAAATGTCACACACTGTCATGTATACAGTATACACCAGTTGTATGGTATCTTAGTCCGCTTTATCAAAAGAATGTGTTTGTACAGAGTGATGATATTACACAAGTCACACACTGTCATGTATACGGTATACATCAGTTGTATGGTATCTTAGTCCGCGTTATCAAAAGTATGTGTTTGCACAGAGTGATGATATTACACAGGTCACACACTGTCATGTATACGGTATGCATCATTTGCATGGTATCTCAGTCCGCGTTATCAAAAGTATGTGTTTGTACAGTGTGATGATATTACACAGGTCACACACTGTCATGTGTACTGTATACATCAGTTATTATGCTATCTAAGTCTGCTTTATCAAAAGAATGTGTTTGTACAGAGTGATGATATTACACAGGTCACACACTGTCATGTATACGGTATACATCAGTTATCATGCTATCTTAGTCCGCTTTATCAAAAGTATGTGTTTGTACAGTGTGATGATATTACAAATGTCACACACTGTCATGTATACAGTATACACCAGTTGTATGGTATCTTAGTCCGCTTTATCAAAAGAATGTGTTTGTACAGAGTGATGATATTACACAAGTCACACACTGTCATGTATACGGTACACATCAGTTGTATGGTATCTTAGTCCGCGTTATCAAAAGTATGTGTTTGTACAGTGTGATGATATTACACAGGTCACACACTGTCATGTATACAGTATACATCAGTTATCATGCTATCTAAGTCCGCCTAATCATAATTATGTGTTTGTACAGAGTGATGATATTACACAGATCACACACTGTCATGTATACGGTATACATCAGTTATTATGCTATCTTAGTCCGCTTTATCAAAAGAATGTGTTTGTACAGAGTGATGATATTACACAGGTCACACACTGTCATATATACGGTATACATCAGTTGTTATGCTATCTTAGTCCGCTTTATCAAAAGAATGTGTTTGTACAGAGTGATGATATTACACAGGTCACATACTGTCATATATACGGTATACATCAGTTGTTATGCTATCTTAGTCCGCTTTATCAAAAGAATGTGTTTGTACAGAGTGATGATATTACACAGGTCACATACTGTCATATATACGGTATACACGCTTGACCTCTCTGGTCTGCAGTGTCAGGTGTTTTTGCATCCCCCTGGGTACACCAGTGATTGTCAAACACATCAACAAAGTGTCTAAATGCTGAACGGCAGAAGGGAGACGACTCTGTCAGTTTCAGGCACGCAAGACAAGCCGCGTGTAGCCGCTTGCGAGCTTCACAGTCACACAGTTAGTCAATCAACATCATCGCAGCAGTGAGACAGAGTGGGCTCGCAATCAAGACAAGCACTGTACAAGGGAGACAACTCCTGCAGTCACACGTTACAGGGCCATGCGGCCAAACTGACAACGCATCTGTCTTGCGACCTAAAACTTTTCCCTGCAGTGTTTTATTGTACAATAAACAACTCCCACTCGTTGTTTATTTCATAAATAATGAAATCCAGTCAGTCTGGTCCAGGCCGATTTAAACAGCTTCTTTTCAATAGTAAATTAGTTGTTGGAACCGTAACTTTAGTCAAGAGTGTAACAAGTCCGAATAAGAGAGTTGTGGGTAAATTACAGTAATGATAATTTGTAAGGAACTGAGGGGACCGGATAAATGTATTAATTTATCTATGTCCCATATCATACAAACAAGTATATTGTGATATTTGCCAGCAAAGTTTTACGATAATTACTGACAGTTAATGTATAACTAAACTTTATTAACCAACACAACTGTACTTAGTTTTAAGAGTCACTTTGTAATGACAAAGTGCGTTATAATTTGTACATTGCCATTGTCTAGCAGATGGTTCAACAGCAGGATCACATTATCAAGTCCCATTATACATAGTAATAAAACATTCGTCTCAGTCTGCACCAGTAATATTCCTATTTGAATTGTTACATATGTAAATAAAGCTACAAAGTATAGCATAAGCAAATGTCTATGAATCACTATCAAACAGTCATGATACCCGGTGTTTGTGTTAATAACAAGTGCTTCAAGTGAGAACGCTGAGATCTCACGAACTGAAACACCAGTTACGGCAGGTGTACGTTAGTCGCTGTGTTGGTGCAAAGGTGTCACTTAAGAGAGAAGAGTTTGTAATAGATGTTATAGTTCAGGAAAATAAAGTATGTTACATATGAGTGTTATACATAAACAATCATGGTAAACAGGACAGTTTCCAACATTGGATCAGTCCACAGAGCTTCCATAGTGTAATGGAAATCACTGTCAGCACATCAAGAATATCAGCACATTTGGAAGCAAAGAGGTGAGCGGATATACAATGTTCTGGTGCAAGACTTGAAGTAATCTGGTATATTCCTGCAGGCGCTGTGCTCTAAATAACCGCGGATGACTTTAGTCTCTGACGTAGTTAGATGAGTCAAGTATGGCCAACATCTATATCGGCCTTTGTTGAAAGCAACCTGCCCTCAACTGCTACAGATGAACCATATTTCGCAGAAAAATGTCAAAAAGCTCTAAGCAATTTTCTTTAAAACATTTTTTTATACTCGGGTAGCAGTTTCCTATTGGGATCGCTATTTTATATGTAATCTTGCATAGTGTTGGTTTGAATTGAGTGTTCTTCCATCACATTTTTTTGGTACAGCGTTCGAGGAAACTGTCTCTTAAGCTCATTGGTAGCTTGCTTATTAGTCTGTCCACGTGATTACCACATTGTGACTGCACAATCCCAACCAGGTGATGTACAGCAAGGGCAAAGTTCTCAAGTGCATCATTTTCCCCAAATTGTACAAAAGGGCATACTCAAAATTCTCCTTGAACTAAATGACGAGGCTGGGTAAAGTTTGTACATCTGTTGTTTACAGTATGTTCACTTTCACATGTATTCACATGTTACTTTCATTCAAGTAAGTGAAAAGTTTATTATCTGAAGTCTAAAATGGTTTCAGAAAGGACTTCTCTGCAACTGTGAGAGTGCTGGCGCCAGACTACAGGATTTCGTATACTTCACCAAATGAGAACCAGTCGTTTGGCCACCACCGTCATATAGCTCGAATATTGCTGAGTGTCGGGTTAAACAACAAACAAACAGTCGTTCGACCAGCAGCTTTGGCAGAGAAAGATTGTTTGTAGATTGAGAGACCTGTGATTGGATGATCTTGGGTGAAATTTGTTGATGTTTTCAAATGTACATCTATCTATTCAGTAAGTTAAAAGTGACCCTGTCTTTTTCAAATTTTAAGTGTTGTCATTATTAACAGGATGACTAACCCTGTGTGTTACCATGCACGGGGATGCCTTTGCATACTGTGAACATTTGATATTAGAGTAACCGTCTTATATTCCTCAAAGAGGACCTGGAAGTAAAGGGTAAAGCTCTTAAACTATAGGAGGGGGAGGGGGTGTTGAAATGAACACATGACTTACAACATTGCTTTGTTTTCTTTATTTTTGCTAAGATTCGTCAGAAAACATGTGCAGTGCTGGTAACATTGACCGTCTCCATGGTGCACTGGATAGAGCGTCTGCCCCGAGAGCAGAAGGTCGGTGGTTCAATCCCCACTCGCGTCAAACCAACATCATTAACCTATGGTACTTGTTGTTTTCCTGCCTGGTGCTCGGCATTAAGAGGCTAAAACAAGTACTGGTCCGCTCAGAGTCAGTATACTGTGTCTGAGTGAGGTATTCATGTTACAACTTCGGCATGGTATCTCAGTGAGCTAGCACTATAACATTTGCATTAGTCCGGACTAGTGCAAGCAGACACAGCCACGTCCACACCTGCTAGTAATACAAGTGAAATAATCTGGAGTCAAACCCCACACCACCTCACAACCACAATCGGATATAATGAGTGAGTGAGTGAGTTGGGTCAAGAACCCCCGCAGTTATACTAAGCTGTGAGAGAAATCACACAGGCCATATACAAACGTTTTTCAACCTAATGAAACCCGAGGACAGTCATTGTGTGGAAAGGCCAAGCGAGTGAGTGAGTGAGTGAGTGAGTGAGTGAGGTTTTACACCGCTTTTAACAGTACTCAAGTACTATCACGGCATGTCAGCGTAAGGGATGCAATTAATTGTTAGATTAATTAATTATACAATATACTATATGTTACGTTATATCGCCTTAGGGCAATGAGTTATGCCCGTGTCCTCAAACTGACAAGAGGGATCACGGGTGGCCCAGTCGTCTAAGGCATCCCCGAGCCACTGTCTCACAGGACAAGCACTTATAGGTTTCTGATAACCAGTTCTCACCCGCAATCCACATGGAGGTCTAGATCTCGTCATCAATATCATCATCAATAAACAATGTGGACAAACCTGGCCACGACAGTTGGTTGTACTGTGAGCCTAGGCCTAGTGTAAGTAACCAAACTGTACAAGTGGGAAGTGCACTCTCAGACAGCTGTACTGTTAGCCCAGGCCTAGTGTAGGTAACCTAACTGTACAAGTGGGAAGTGCACTCTCAGACAGCTGTACTGTTAGCCCCGGCCTAGTGTAGGTAACCTAACTGTACAAGTGGGAAGTACACTCTCAGACAGCTGTACTGTTAGCCCAGGCCTAGTGTAGGTAACCTAACTGTACAAGTGGGAAGTGCACTCTCAGACAGCTGTACTGTTAGCCCCGGCCTAGTGTAGGTAACCTAACTGTACAAGTGGGAAGTACACTCTCAGACAGCTTCCCTTCGTGCTGCTACACAATTGTTCGCTGTGACTATCTCACAGATTAAACGCGAACGCCACCAAGACATGCTGACAACGACAGAAGGGTTTAAGAAAACGAGACTATAGGTTCAAAGTTCAAACTGGAGGACACTTTAGGAGTATCGAAATTCTCACATGACGACTTCATTTGTAATACCCCATTCATTATACGCCGAGTACAGAGTATATAGAATATCCATGTATCAATGCGGTATGTTTTTGTGAGTTTGGTTTTCAACACCGCACTCAGCAAGATTCCTGCTATTTAGCGTCCCTCTGTAAATACTTGAGTCTGGACCAGGCACTCCTGTGATCGACATCTTGAGCAAAGACATGCAGTCATCCAGGTCACTGAGCCTAACCACCCGTTCTATGTAGTCGCATCTTACCACAAGCATAGGTCACTGGGGGCATGTATTCGTACCCGGAATCGCCATGGTTACAGGCAGTTATATCACTGTTATAAAGTTACTACTTTGGGAGAACATTGTCACCGTGATTTGTACTATTTAGCCACAGTTTCATTCATATCAATTAATTGATTATCAGCTTATTCCTTTACAATAAGAATATAGCATAGCTGTATTTATCAGCCTTTGTGTGATTTTAATCAAAAGAAATTGTAGCTATTCATATATCTACACATACATTCTTTAAATTCATAGACAACTGTAATTTGGAGTATCAATATGTTTTCAAATGTATAGGGGGAGCAGTCATCTTAGGCGGCCCTTGGGTACGCCAGAAACCTATGAATCCCGGTTCGCCCAGATTATGTTTCTAGGTTTGTCAGCACTATACCCGTGCTCGTGGGTTTCACCGAAGTTGTAAACGTCTGAGACCTGCATCACTGCAGGTTTTCCTCCCACATTAAGCTGACACACCCTGATATAACTGGAATACTGCGGCGCTTACCCAAATCACTCACTCACTCAAATGTATGCAGTGTTAAACAGGTTTATAGGATTCTGAATACTTTCAGCCACTTTGAAGCACCGTGGTCCACACCCGATGTACATACATGCCGCGTCAAGGCATGGCAGGTGGCAGGCAGCCATCAATCTGGGGAATAGTGTATCCAAGTTTGTAAACATGTCACAAACAATGTTTTTACTCTTATAAACTATATAGATTAAGAGTTCAGGAGTGTATAATAGATATTGCTGACTTCCTCTTGAAATATCACTCTCACTGACTCACTGTATGAACATGCAATTCTTCTATAATACACTGGATGTGTCGAGGCAATGGCTATCCGCACAGATACAGTCAGTACTTACACAATGTTATATAAAATGGTAAAAGTGCTTTACACTGGTTCAAAATAATTTTGTCGTTAATAGAGCCCCAAATAAACAAAATACATCAAACAAATCACCGTAACCATATTAACAAAACACAACTGAGCGTAATTACCCGTGGCAGCCTTCATTGAGCTTGTATTCATACCTGTAAGTCTTTAAATATCTTTATCTACTGATAGAATGCAAGCACCAGGTACACGTGACCTCTATACTGCAGCTTATAGAGCCATGTCTTACTCATTGTATCTCATACAGACATATATCACTGCTGTGAGCTTATACCACTAGTGGCACACTTTAGGCAGCTCATGATGCTTATTAGAAGTCACATAACCTATTGTTTGGAAGGTCTACCCATTGGCTAAAAAATACAAAATAGATTGAACCCAAGGGAGTAGTGTTACGAATCTTCAGTGAATGGTAACGTGTGAGTAAAGTCTTCATGGATCACATATCTGATTGTTAATATCTAAGCCATATCATAATTTGAAAAAAAATGTCAGTTATTGCCTGAAATATGCTGTATAAAATTATGATTAAATTAACTTCAAATATTGTTTAATATAAAGCGAGTGGTGTCTGACATGTATCATTACATTTTGCTGCAGGGTTTGTTGCAATGGTTTGCTTGATACACCCAAGGTCATAATACTGGCCCGTCACTGACCCACCACTCCTCATCATTGACTCACCACTCCCCATCACTGACCAACCACTCCTCATCACTGACTCACCACTCCCCATCACTGACCCACCACTCCCCATCACTGACCCACCACTCCTCATCATTGACTCACCACTCCCCATCACTGACCAACCACTCCCCATCACTGACCCACCACTCTCCATCACTGACCCACCACTCCTCATCACTGACCCACTACACCCCCCCACTAAACTACCACTCCCCATCACTGACCCACCACTCCTCATCATTGACTCACCACTCCCCATCACTGACCAACCACTCCCCATCACTGACCCACCACTCTCCATCACTGACCCACCACTCCTCATCACTGACCCACTACACCCCACCACTAAACTACCACTCCCCATCACTGACCCACCACTCCCCATCACTGACCCACCACTCCCCATCACTGACCCACCACTCCCCATCACTGACCCACCACTCCCCATCACTGACCCACCTCTCCCCATCACTGACCAACCACTCCCTATCACTGTCCCACCACTCCCCATCACTGACCCACCACTCCCCATCACTGACCCACCACTCCTCATCACTGACCCACCACTCCCCATCACTGTCCCACCACTCCCCATCACTGACCCACCACTCCCCATCACTGACCCACCACTCCTCATCACTGACTCACCACTCCTCATCACTGACCCACCACTCCCCATCACTGTCCCACCACTCCCCATCACTGACCCACCACTCCCCATCACTGACCCACCACTCCTCATCACTGACCCACTACACCCCACCACTAACCTACCACTCCCCATCACTGACCCACCACTCCTCATCACTGACCCACCACTCCCCATCACTAACCAACCACTCCCCATCACTAACCAACCACTCCCCAATACTGTCCCACCACTCCCAATCACTGACCAACCACTCCCCATCACTGACCAACCACTCCTCATCACTGACTCACCACTCCCAATCACTGACTCACCACTCCCAATCACTGACCAACCACTCCCCATCACTGACCCACCACTCCTCATCACTGTCCCACCACTCCCCATCACTGACGCACCACTCCCCATCACTGACGCACCACTCCCAATCACTGACCCACCACTCCCAATCACTGACGCACCGCTCCTCATCACTGACTCAACACTCCCAATTACTGTTCCACCACTCCCATCAACTGACCCACCACTCCTGATCACTGACTCACCACTCCCCATAACTGACCCACCACTCCTCATCAGTGACCCACTACACCCCACCACTAAACTACCACTCCCCATCACTGACCCACCACTCCTCATCATTGACTCACCACTCCCCATCACTGACCAACCACTCCCCATCACTGACCCACCACTCTCCATCACTGACCCACTACACCCCCCCACTAAACTACCACTCCCCATCACTGACTCACCACTCCCCATCACTGACCCACTACACCCCACCACTAAACTACCATTCCCCATCACTGACCCACCACTCCCCATCACTGACCCACCACACTCCATCACTGACTCACCACTCCCCATCACTGACCCACTACACCCCACCACTAAACTACCATTCCCCATCACTGACCCACCACTCCCCATCACTGACCCACCTCTCCCCATCACTGACCCACCACTCTCCATCACTGACCCACCACTCCCCATCACTGACCCACCACTCCCCATCACTGACTCACCACTCTCCATCACTGACCCACTACACCCCACCACTAAACTACCATTCCCCATCACTGACCCACCACTCCCCATCACTGACCCACCACTCCTCATCATTGACTCACCACTCCCCATCACTGACCCACCACTCCTCATCACTGACTCACCACTCCCCGTCACTGACCCACCACTCCCCATCACTGACCCACCACTCCCCATCACTGACCCACCACTCTCCATCACTGACCCACCACTCCCCATCACTGACCCACCACTCCCCATCACTGACTCACCACTCTCCATCACTGACCCACTACACCCCACCACTAAACTACCACTCCCCATCACTGACCCACCACTCCTCATCACTGACTCACCACTCCCCATCACTGACCCACCACTCCCCATCACTGACCCACCACTCCCCATCACTGACCCACCACTCCTCATCACTGACTCACCTCTCCCCATCACTGACCCACCGCTCCCGATCACTGGCCCACCACTCCCCATCACTGACCCACCTCTCCCCATCACTGACCCACCACTCCCCATCATTGACTCACCACTCCCCATCACTGACCCACCACTCCTCATCACTGACTCACCTCTCCTCATCACTGACCCACCACTCCTCATCACTGACTCACCTCTCCCCATCACTGACCCACCACTCCCCATCACTGACCCACTACACCCCACCACTAAACTACCACTCCCCATCACTGACCCACCACTCCCCATCACTGACCAACCACTCCCTATCACTGACCCACCACTCCTCATCACTGACTCACCACTCCCCATCACTGACCAACCACTCCCCATCACTGACCCACCACTCCCCATCACTGTCCCACCACTCCCCATCACTGACCCACCACTCCCCATCACTGACTCACCACTCCCAATCACTGACCCACCACTCCTCATCACTGACCCACCACTCCCCATCACTGTCCCACCACTCCCCATCACTGTCCCACCACTCCCCATCACTGACACACTACACCCCACCACTAACCTACCACTCCCAATCACTGACCCACCACTCCTCATCACTGACCCACCACTCCCCATCACTGACCCACCACTCCTCATCACTGACTCACCACTCCCCATAACTGACCCACTACACCCCACCACTAACCTACCACTCCCAATCACTGACTCACCACTCCCCTTCACTGACCCACCACTCACCATCACTGACCCACCACTCCCCATCACTAACCAACCACTCCCCATCACTAACCAACCACTCCCCAATACTGTCCCACCACTCCCAATCACTGACCAACCACTCCCCATCACTGACCAACCACTCCTCATCACTGACTCACCACTCCCAATCACTGACTCACCACTCCCAATCACTGACCAACCACTCCCCATCACTGACCCAACACTCCTCATCACTGTCCCACCACTCCCCATCACTGACGCACCACTCCCCATCACTGACGCACCACTCCCAATCACTGACCCACCACTCCCAATCACTGACGCACCGCTCCTCATCACTGACTCAACACTCCCAATTACTGTTCCACCACTCCCATCAACTGACCCACCACTCCTGATCACTGACTCACCACTCCCCATAACTGACTCACCACTCCTCATCAGTGACTCACCACTCCCAATCCCTTTCCCACCACTCCCATCCACTGACCCACCACTCCTCATCAATGACCCACCACTCCTGATCAATGACTCACCACTCCCCATCACTGACCCACCACTCCCCATCACTGACTCACCACTCCCCATCACTGACCCACCACTACCCATCACTAGACCACCACTCCCCATCACTGGCCCGCCGCTCCTTATCACTGACCCACCACTCCAAATCACGTGCACTGACCCACCAATCCCCATCACTGACCCACCACACTCCATCACTGACCCACCACTCCCGATCACTGGCCCACCACTCCCGATCACTGGCCCACCACTCCCCATCACTGACCGAACACTCCCATGAACTGACCAACCACTCCCAATCACATTCACTAACCCCCTATATCCAATCACTGACCCACCACACCCCATCACTGACCCACCATTCCCCATCACTGGCCTGCAACTCCTTATCACTGACCCACCACTCAAAATCACGTGCACTGACCCACCACTCCCAATCACTGACCCAGCACACCCCATCACTGACCCACCACTCCCCATCACTGACCCACCACTCCCAATCACTGGCCCACTGCTCCCCGTCACTGACCCACCACTCCCCATCACTGACCCACCACTCCCCATCACTGACCCACCACTCCCCGTCACTGACCCACCACTCCCCGTCACTGACCCACCACTCCCAGTAATGTGCACTGACCAACTACACCCCATCACTGACCCACCACTCCCCGTCACTGACCCACCACTCCCAATCACTGGCCCACCGCTCCCCGTCACTGACCCACCACTCCCCATCACTGACCCACCACTCCCCATCACTGACCCACCACTCCCCATCACTGACCCACCACTCCCAATCACTGGTCCACCACTCCCCATCACTGACCCACCACTCCCCATCACTGACCCACCACTCCCCATCACTGACCCACCACTCCCCGTCACTTACCCACCACTCCCCATCACTGACCCACCTCTCCCCATCACTGATCCACGGCCCCTGACTTTCCAAATTCGCAACATGTATTATAAAGCTATATCATTACTGTAATGGTCATACACTTAAAATATGTCCCCAAGGCTGACCAACCACTCCCCATCACTGGCCCACCACTCCCCATCACTGATCCACGGCCCCTGACTTTCCAAATTCGCAACATGTATTATAAAGCTATATCATTACTGTAATGGTCATACACTTAAAAGATGTCTTCATTTTATGATGCTTCAGTTGGGTATCAAGGTAGACTATTTTCCTTTTCTTAAGCCCAATAGGGTGCGCTGTGCAGTAGTCTATTTGTAGATGCATGTAATCAAGGCATGAAAGGCGTGCACAGAGCCGCACGGCAGCTGGCTAGGTAGCCACATGAGTTGATAAAACTGGTCAACAACTAGGTAAATTCAACAGCATTTTTACTAATATCTTTAGTTTTGGATGTATTATTGTGATATTATGTATTTGAATTAATTACATTGCTTCTGGTAAATAACATTTTGTAATTACCATTAATTTCCTAATGTGTCCTAAAATCAATGTTCTTTTGCAAAGAAATGTTTTTGAGTATAGTTTATTTGTATTTACAATCTAAAGTAATGGTATTTATGCTTTATTTGCAGTCAATCATGAAATGAAGTGAAGTGAAATGAAATGACGTGAAATGACATGAAATGACATGACATGGGATGAAATGACATGCATTGACATGAAATAGGGCAGAAATTCAAAGATTGAATTGTTTTCATTTGAAAAGTATAAGTGTGATTTTTGAAGTGAACACATATAAATATAGAATACATACAAAAACATCTTGGCCGAGCATGCATTCATATTTATACAGATTTACTATGACAGCAATATATGTGCAATTCAAAAAGAGGGAGAGTTACTTGATAGGTTTAAACAATGACATGATGATTTTACATAATTTTTACAGTTTTCTCAATGTTCCTAGTCGTGAATTATTGCAAAGAAAATTCATTTTATGCATATTGGGTTCAATGTAGTAGAATCTGTGTAAAAAATGCTTTCTTTCGTTTTCTAAAGATGGACAAATGCGAGATGCGTGCGGTGGAGCGTTGTCCTGTTGAAACAGCTCTCTCCGGCGTCAACTGATTGCAAGAAGGTGAGGTTGAAGAATTTGATTCATGTATCGATTTGCTATCAAAATTCCCTGAACCACAACCAATTCAAATTTTGTTGTGTCGGATAACACCCCCCCCACCCAACCCAGCCCCAAACCCAAAACCCCCCCCCCCCCCACCCACCCCCCCCCCCCCCCACCCCACCCCACCCACACACACACACACACACCCACCCCACACACACACCCCACACACCCACACACCATGACACTACCGACACCGAAATTGTCGAATTCACGTACACAATGCTGGGCAAAACGCTCATTTCGACAACGATAAACACATTGTCTTCCATCTCGCCGGTGAAGCAGAAATCGTGATTCATCGCTAAAACACACACGTCTCCAGTTTCTCTTATTCCAAGGCTGTGAGGTATGGCACCAACGCAAGCGTCGCTGTCGATGGATCTGTTGCAAAACAGGGATGATAACTTGTCTTCTGGGTCGGATTCCATCCCTGCGAATATGGCTTCTGACAGTCTGGTCCGATATCCCCCTAAAACCAGGGATGCGTCCTGCAGTCTCCGTAGCTGTAGCATTGCGATGACGTAGGTGGAACAGTCGAATGTAGCGATCCTGTGCAGGGTTGGCTACTCTTGGTCGGACGGTCTGCAGTGGAATTGAACTGTGTGTATCGGTCACAAAGGCGACAAATGGTGCTGTGGTGGAGGTTGAAGAGGAGTGCAACAGACGACTGCGATCCCCCCTCTTTGGATACGTCCTATGGCAATGTCCCGATTGGCGGCGCTGAGTCTCTGCATTCTCGAACTTGAAAAATGTTGACAATTGAATTACAAATTATTCGCTTATGCTTGCCTTTTTTATAGCCTCTGCCACGAGTTACGAATTCCCTAACATGCACGTGCATTTGCTTTACTGTTTTCCTCCATGACATTGTTGAAAAAGTGTGAAAACAATGCCGTTTAAGACATTGCAAATCGACAATGGCTTCGTTTTGACACACCGTTTGTCGAATATCAGGCCACCAATATTTTCCAATTAGCATATATCAAATTAATATGCCGGATTTTTTGTGTAGTCAGATTCAATGAACTCAATACTACCTATGCGTTTCTTTTTTGAAGTGTGTGTATCTAAAACCAAGGTTTTAATTTTTTTAGGTGAACAAGCTTAATAATCAAAAGTCATATTTTTTTTATAAGTAAAGGGCCCCTAGAAAAAAGAAGATACCCATACCAACCAAGGAATAATATTACATTGAAAAATAACATGTTGTGGGAATAAAAGCTTTGATTGAAAACGCAGCGAAAGTGATGACCTGTTTATTAAAAAATGCCAGAAATATAAACTTACCATGCGAATGTCTTCTAATTGCTTTTGATATAATGGCTGCTCCAAAACTTTAATATTGTTCAGATGAATGGGGTTTTGAAAATTAGAAGCAATTGAAAAAATACCCTTAAAATTCTTGAAACTTGCAGCACGATTAAGAAATTAAACGCGAAATTGTATGGTATGTGGAGAACTTGACCAATTTATATTAAACTGTTTAAAAGTATGATAACCTACTGACACAAACTGAGTTGCCGAAATTGCATGCATAAAATATCACATTTTTTGTATCGCTACATTACATACTAAACGATGTTGGACTCACTGAAGTGTTACATAAACCGTACATACGCACTACCAATTTGATAGTTTCAACGGTCGAAAAGACACTTAAGGATCCGTTTATACAAAAGTCGAGGGAAAGTATGGAGTCGAGTCCAAAGGGTATATACTATAAACACTAAAAGTAAGTAAATTATCTGTTACTCCCTAATACTTCAAATCATAACTTGCCCGTTGAGACTGGCCGATGGGAGAATATAACAAGAGAAGAACGACTTTGTCAACTCAACATAAGAACTCCGTATATTCCAAACAATACTACACGTTGTCAAACAAAATTAAACTTTGCAGAACTATATCACCCAATAGGTTAAAAGATATAAGAAATGTGTCCAAAAATATCTATGTCTATGTAGATTAATAAGAAAGAACTGAAGACCTTGTTACTCTTCATGTTCATATGTTTGGTATTCCAAGATTATTAGTTCTCCCTTTCCACATGATTCGTGAATGTACAGACTTTGAGGTGCGCCGACTGTTGATAGTTAGCACAGCGAGCTCCATAAGTGATATCTGTACAGACTTTGAGGTGCGCCGACTGTTGATAGTTAGCATAGCAAGCTCCATAACCGATATCTGTACAGACTTTGAGGTGCGCGGACTGTTGATAGCATAGCAAGCTCCATAAGCGATATCTGTACAGACTTTGAAGTGCGCCGACTGTTGATAGTTAGCACAGCAAGCTCCATAAGCGATATCTGTACAGACTTTGAGATGCGGTGCCTGTTGATAGTCAGCATAGCAAGCTCAATAAGCGATATCTGTACAGACTTTGAGGTGCGCCGACTGTTGATAGTTAGCACAGCAAGCTCCATAAGCGATATCTGTACAGACTTTGAGGTGCGCCGACTGTTGGTAGTTACATAGAGAGCTCCATAAGCGATATCTGTACAGACTTTGAGGTGCGCCGACTGTTGGTAGTTACATAGAGAGCTCCATAAGTGATATCTGTACAGACTTTGAGGTGCGCCGACTGTTGGTAGTTACATATATAGAGAGCTCCATAAGTGATATCTGTACAGACTTTGAGGTGCGCCGACTGTTGATAGTTAGCATAGAGAGCTCCATAAGCGATATCTGTACAGACTTTGAGGTGCGCCGACTGATGATAGTTAGCATAGCAAGCTCCATTAGTGATATCTGTACAGACTTTGAGGTGCGCCGACTGTTGATAGTTACATAGCGAGCTCCATAAGTGATATCTGTACAGACTTTGAGGTGCGCCGACTGTTGATAGTTACATAGAGAGCTCCATAAGCGATATCTGTACAGACTTTGAGGTGCGCCGACTGTTGATAGTTACATAGCGAGCTCCATAAGTGATATCTGTACAGACTTTGAGGTGCGCCGACTGTTGATAGTTACATAGCGAGCTCCATAAGTGATATCTGTACAGACTTTGAGGTGCGCCGACTGTTGATAGTTACATAGAGAGCTCCATAAGCGATATCTGTACAGACTTTGAGGTGCGCCGACTGTTGATAGTTACATAGCGAGCTCCATAAGTGATATCTGTACAGACTTTGAGGTGCGCCGACTGTTGATAGTTACATAGAGAGCTCCATAAGTGATATCTGTACAGACTTTGAGGTGCGCCGACTGTTGATAGTTACATAGCGAGCTCCATAACCGATATCTGTACAGACTTTGAGGTGCGCCGACTGTTGATAGTTACATAGCGAGCTCCATAAGTGATATCTGTACAGACTTTGAGGTGCGCCGACTGTTGATAGTTACATAACGAGCTCCATAAGTGATATCTGTACAGGCTTTGAGGTGCGCCGACTGTTGATAGTTACATAGCGAGCTCCATAAGTGATATCTGTACAGACTTTGAGGTGCGCCGACTGTTGATAGTTACATAGCGAGCTCCATAACCGATATCTGTACAGACTTTGAGGTGCGCCGACTGTTGATAGTTACATAGCGAGCTCCATAAGTGATATCTGTACAGACTTTGAGGTGCGCCGACTGTTGATAGTTACATAGAGAGCTCCATAAGCGATGTTTGTACAGACTTTGAGGTGCACCGACTGTTGATAGTTACATAGCGAGATCCATAAGTGATATCTGTACAGACTTTGAGGTGCGCCGACTGTTGATAGTTACATAGCGAGCTCCATAAGTGATATCTGTACAGACTTTGAGGTGCGCCGACTGTTGATAGTTACATAGCAAGCTCAATAAGCGATATCTGTACAGACTTTGAGGTGCGCCGACTGTTGATAGTTAGCACAGCAAGCTCCATAAGCGATATCTGTACAGACTTTGAGGTGCGCCGACTGTTGGTAGTTACATAGCGAGCTCCATAAGCGATATCTGTACAGACTTTGAGGTGCGCCGACTGTTGGTAGTTACATAGAGAGCTCCATAAGTGATATCTGTACAGACTTTGAGGTGCGCCGACTGTTGGTAGTTACATATATAGAGAGCTCCATAAGTGATATCTGTACAGACTTTGAGGTGCGCCGACTGTTGATAGTTAGCATAGAGAGCTCCATAAGCGATATCTGTACAGACTTTGAGGTGCGCCGACTGATGATAGTTAGCATAGCAAGCTCCATTAGTGATATCTGTACAGACTTTGAGGTGCGCCGACTGTTCATAGTTACATAGAGAGCTCCATAAGTGATATCTGTACAGACTTTGAGGTGCGCCGACCGTTGATAGTTACATAGAGAGCTCCATAAGCGATATCTGTACAGACTTTGAGGTGCGCCGACTGTTGATAGTTACATAGCAAGCTCCATAAGCGATATCTGTACAGACTTTGAGGTGCGCCGACTGATAGTTAGCATAGCAAGCTCCATTAGTGATATCTGTACAGACTTTGAGGTGCGCCGACTGTTGATAGTTACATAGCGAGCTCCATAAGTGATATCTGTACAGACTTTGAGGTGCGCCGACTGTTGATAGTTACATAGAGAGCTCCATAAGCGATATCTGTACAGACTTTGAGGTGCGCCGACTGTTGATAGTTACATAGCGAGCTCCATAAGTGATATCTGTACAGACTTTGAGGTGCGCCGACTGTTGATAGTTACATAGCGAGCTCCATAAGTGATATCTGTACAGACTTTGAGGTGCGCCGACTGTTGATAGTTACATAGAGAGCTCCATAAGCGATATCTGTACAGACTTTGAGGTGCGCCGACTGTTGATAGTTACATAGCGAGCTCCATAAGTGATATCTGTACAGACTTTGAGGTGCGCCGACTGTTGATAGTTACATAGAGAGCTCCATAAGTGATATCTGTACAGACTTTGAGGTGCGCCGACTGTTGATAGTTACATAGCGAGCTCCATAACCGATATCTCTACAGGCTTTGAGGTGCGCCGACTGTTGATAGTTACATAGCGAGCTCCATAAGTGATATCTGTACAGACTTTGAGGTGCGCCGACTGTTGATAGTTACATAACGAGCTCCATAAGTGATATCTGTACAGGCTTTGAGGTGCGCCGACTGTTGATAGTTACATAGCGAGCTCCATAAGTGATATCTGTACAGACTTTGAGGTGCGCCGACTGTTGATAGTTACATAGAGAGCTCCATAACCGATATCTGTACAGACTTTGAGGTGCGCCGACTGTTGATAGTTACATAGCGAGCTCCATAAGTGATATCTGTACAGACTTTGAGGTGCGCCGACTGTTGATAGTTACATAGAGAGCTCCATAAGCGATGTTTGTACAGACTTTGAGGTGCACCGACTGTTGATAGTTACATAGCGAGATCCATAAGTGATATCTGTACAGACTTTGAGGTGCGCCGACTGTTGATAGTTACATAGAGAGCTCCATAACCGATATCTGTACAGACTTTGAGGTGCGCCGACTGTTGATAGTTACATAGCGAGCTCCATAAGTGATATCTGTACAGACTTTGAGGTGCGCCGATTGTTGATAGTTTGCATAGCAAGCTCCATAAGTGATATCTGTACAGACTTTGAGGTGCCCCGACTGTCGATAGTTAGCATAGCAAGCTCCATAAGCGATATCTGTACAGACTTTGAGGTGCGCCGACTGTTGATAGTTAGCATAGCAAGCTCCATAAGTGATATCTGTACAGACTTTGAGGTGCACCGACTGTTGATAGTTAGAATAGCGAGCTCCATAAGTGATATCTGTACAGACTTTGAGGTGCGCCGACTGTTGATAGCATAGCAAGCTCCATAAGTGATATCTGTACAGACTTTGAGGTGCGCCGACTGTTGATAATTAGAATAGCGAGCTTCATAAGTGATATCTGTACAGACTTTGAGGTGCGCCGACTGTTGATATATAGTTAGCATAGCGAGCTCCATAAGCGATATCTGTACAGACTTTGAGGTGCGCCGACTGTCGATAGTTAGCATAGAAAGCTCAATACGTGATATCTGTACAGGCTTTGAGGTGCGCCGACTGTTGATAGTTAGCGTAGAAAGCTCCATAAGTGATATCTGTACAGACTTTGAGGTGCGCCGACCGTTGATAGTTACATAGAGAGCTCCATAAGTGATATCTGTACAGACTTTGAGGTGCGCCGACTGTTGATAGTTACATAGCAAGCTCCATAAGCGATATCTGTACAGACTTTGAGGTGCGCCGACTGATAGTTAGCATAGCAAGCTCCATTAGTGATATCTGTACAGACTTTGAGGTGCGCCGACTGTTGATAGTTACATAGCGAGCTCCATAAGTGATATCTGTACAGACTTTGAGGTGCGCCGACTGTTGATAGTTACATAGAGAGCTCCATAAGCGATATCTGTACAGACTTTGAGGTGCGCCGACTGTTGATAGTTACATAGCGAGCTCCATAAGTGATATCTGTACAGACTTTGAGGTGCGCCGACTGTTGATAGTTACATAGCGAGCTCCATAAGTGATATCTGCACAGACTTTGAGGTGCGCCGACTGTTGATAGTTACATAGAGAGCTCCATAAGCGATATCTGTACAGACTTTGAGGTGCGCCGACTGTTGATAGTTACATAGCGAGCTCCATAAGTGATATCTATACAGACTTTGAGGTGCGCCGACTGTTGATAGTTACATAGAGAGCTCCATAAGTGATATCTGTACAGACTTTGAGGTGCGCCGACTGTTGATAGTTACATAGCGAGCTCCATAACCGATATCTGTACAGGCTTTGAGGTGCGCCGACTGTTGATAGTTACATAGCGAGCTCCATAAGTGATATCTGTACAGACTTTGAGGTGCGCCGACTGTTGATAGTTACATAGAGAGCTCCATAAGCGATATCTGTACAGACTTTGAGGTGCGCCGACTGTTGATAGTTACATAGCGAGCTCCATAAGTGATATCTGTACAGACTTTGAGGTGCGCCGACCGTTGATAGTTACATAGAGAGCTCCATAAGCGATATCTGTACAGACTTTGAGGTGCGCCGACTGTTGATAGTTACATAACGAGCTCCATAAGTGATATCTGTACAGATTTTGAAGTGCGCCGACTGTTGATAGTTACATAGAGAGCTCCATAAGCGATATCTGTACAGACTTTGAGGTGCGCCGACTGTTCATAGTTAGCATAGCAAGCTCCATAAGTGATATCTGTACAGACTTTGAGGTGCGCCGACTGTTGATAGTTACATAGCGAGCTCCATAAGTGATATCTGTACAGACTTTGAGGTGCGCCGACTGTTGATAGTTACATAGAGAGCTCCATAAGCGATATCTGTACAGACTTTGAGGTGCGCCGACTGTTGATAGTTACATAGCGAGCTCCATAAGTGATATCTGTACAGACTTTGAGGTGCGCCGACTGTTGATAGTTACATAGAGAGCTCCATAACCGATATCTGTACAGACTTTGAGGTGCGCCGACTGTTGATAGTTACATAGCGAGCTCCATAAGTGATATCTGTACAGACTTTGAGGTGCGCCGACTGTTGATAGTTACATAGAGAGCTCCATAAGCGATGTTTGTACAGACTTTGAGGTGCACCGACTGTTGATAGTTACATAGCGAGATCCATAAGTGATATCTGTACAGACTTTGAGGTGCGCCGACTGTTGATAGTTACATAGAGAGCTCCATAAGTGATATCTGTACAGACTTTGAGGTGCGCCGACTGTTGATAGTTAGCACAGCAAGCTCCATAAGTGATATCTGTACAGACTTTGAGGTGCGCCGACTGTTGATAGTTAGCATAGCAAGCTCCATAAGTGATATCTGTACAGACTTTGAGGTGCCCCGACTGTCGATAGTTAGCATAGCAAGCTCCATAAGTGATATCTGTACAGACTTTGAGGTGCGCCGACTGTTGATAGTTAGCATAGCAAGCTCCATAAGTGATATCTGTACAGACTTTGAGGTGCGCCGATTGTTGATAGTTAGCATAGCAAGCTCCATAAGTGATATCTGTACAGACTTTGAGGTGCCCCGACTGTCGATAGTTAGCATAGCAAGCTCCATAAGCGATATCTGTACAGACTTTGAGGTGCGCCGACTGTTGATAGTTAGCATAGCAAGCTCCATAAGTGATATCTGTACAGACTTTGAGGTGCACCGACTGTTGATAGTTAGAATAGCGAGCTCCATAAGTGATATCTGTACAGACTTTGAGGTGCGCCGACTGTTGATAGTTAGCATAGCAAGCTCCATAAGCGATATCTTTACAGACTTTGAGGTGCGCCGACTTTCGATAGTTAGCATAGAAAGCTCAATAGTGATATCTGTACAGACTTTGAGGTGCGCCGACTGTTGATAGTTACATAGAGAGCTCCATAAGCGATATCTGTACAGACTTTGAGGTGCGCCGACTGTTGATAGTTACATAGCGAGCTCCATAAGTGATATCTGTACAGACTTTGAGGTGCGCCGACTGTTGATAGTTACATAGCGAGCTCCATAAGTGATATCTGTACAGACTTTGAGGTGCGCCGACTGTTGATAGTTACATAGAGAGCTCCATAAGTGATATCTGTACAGACTTTGAGGTGCGCCGACTGTTGATAGTTAGCACAGCAAGCTCCATAAGTGATATCTGTACAGACTTTGAGGTGCGCCGACTGTTGATAGTTAGCATAGCAAGCTCCATAAGTGATATCTGTACAGACTTTGAGGTGCCCCGACTGTCAATAGTTAGCATAGCAAGCTCCATAAGTGATATCTGTACAGACTTTGAGGTGCGCCGACTGTTGATAGTTAGCATAGCAAGCTCCATAAGTGATATCTGTACAGACTTTGAGGTGCGCCGATTGTTGATAGTTAGCATAGCAAGCTCCATAAGTGATATCTGTACAGACTTTGAGGTGCCCCGACTGTCGATAGTTAGCATAGCAAGCTCCATAAGCGATATCTGTACAGACTTTGAGGTGTGCCGACTGTTGATAGTTAGCATAGCAAGCTCCATAAGTGATATCTGTACAGACTTTGAGGTGCACCGACTGTTGATAGTTAGAATAGCGAGCTCCATAAGTGATATCTGTACAGACTTTGAGGTGCGCCGACTGTTGATAGTTAGCATAGCAAGCTCCATAAGCGATATCTGTACAGACTTTGAGGTGCGCCGACTTTCGATAGTTAGCATAGAAAGCTCAATAGTGATATCTGTACAGACTTTGAGGTGCGCCGACTGTTGATAGTTACATAGAGAGCTCCATAAGCGATATCTGTACAGACTTTGAGGTGCGCCGACTGTTGATAGTTACATAGCGAGCTCCATAAGTGATATCTGTACAGACTTTGAGGTGAGCCGACTGTTGATAGTTACATAGAGAGCTCCATAAGCGATATCTGTACAGACTTTGAGGTGCGCCGACTGTTGATAGCATAGCAAGCTCCATAAGTGATATCTGTACAGACTTTGAGGTGCGCCGACTGTTGATAATTAGAATAGCGAGCTTCATAAGTGATATCTGTACAGACTTTGAGGTGCGCCGACTGTTGATATATAGTTAGCATAGCGAGCTCCATAAGCGATATCTGTACAGACTTTGAGGTGCGCCGACTGTCGATAGTTAGCATAGAAAGCTCAATACGTGATATCTGTACAGGCTTTGAGGTGCGCCGACTGTTGATAGTTAGCGTAGAAAGCTCCATAAGTGATATCTGTACAGACTTTGAGGTGCGCCGACTGTTGATAGTTACATAGCGAGCTCCATAAGCGATATCTGTACAGACTTTGAGGTGCGCCGACTGTTGATAGTTAGCACAGCAAGCTCCATAAGCGATATCTGTACAGACTTTGAGGTGCGCCGACTGTTGATGGTTAGCATAGCAAATCCCATAAGTGATATCTGTACAGACTTTGAGGTGCGCCGACTGTTGATGGTTAGCATAGCAAGCCCCATAAGCGATAAGCGATAGTTGCTTCACTGATTTGCCAATCACTCAATCACCTGATATTTAAACTACAAAAAACATATTTACAATTGGTTTAATCTTTGAAAATATTTAGATGCATAACATTTGTCGAACGGCCATGACTTTTATGTATAATGATTGTGTGGTTTATATGGTTTTCTGAACAGC
This sequence comes from Haliotis cracherodii, assembly GCF_022045235.1. NCBI lineage: Eukaryota > Metazoa > Mollusca > Gastropoda > Lepetellida > Haliotidae > Haliotis > Haliotis cracherodii. The sequence continues at coordinate 791,573 of NW_027266281.1, read as the reverse complement.
ATATTTCTGTGTTTCAGCCTCGTGTGCTGCGAAACGACGCGAGAGGGTTCAACGTCTCCCAGTGACTACACAGAAGGTAGGTGAGGAAACCCAGCAGGCAGAGAGCCAACTCCTAAATCCTTCATACAATAACAAGCTGGTGTAAAGACCCGTCGTGGCTGCCTCTTGCATGCTATCGTATCTCAGTTGTGTAGATGGGTGCTCATGTTGTCAACAACAGGGCTGCCTCTTGCATGCTATCATATCTCAGTTGTGTAGATGGGTGTTCATGTCGTCAACAGCAGGACTGCCTCTTGCATGCTATCGTATCTCAGTTGTGTAGATGGGTGCTCATGTTGTCAACAGCAGGACTGCCTCTTGCATGCTATCGTATATCAGTTGTGTAGATGGGTGCTCATGTTGTCAACAACAGGGCTGCCTCTTGCATGCTATCATATCTCAGTTGTGTAGATGGGTGTTCATGTCGTCAACAGCAGGACTGCCTCTTGCATGCTATCGTATCTCAGTTGTGTAGATGGGTGCTCAGTTGTGTAGATGGGTGCTCAGTTGTGTAGATGGGTGCTCAGTTGTGAAGATGGGTGCTAATGTTGTCAACAACAGGGCTGCCTCTAGCATGCTATCGTATATCAGTTGTGAAGATGGGTGCTCAGTTGTGAAGATGGGTGCTCATGTTGTCAACAACAGGGCTGCCTCTTGCATGCTTTGGTATCTCAGTTGTGTAGATGGGTGCTCATGTTGTCAACAACAGGGCTGCCTGTTGCATGCTTTGGTATCTCAGTTGTGTAGATGGGTGCTCATGTTGTCAACAACAGGGCTGCCTCTTGCATGCTATCGTATCTCAGCTGTGTAAATGGGTGCTCAGTTGTGTAGATGGGTGCTCATGTTGTCAACAACAGGACTGCCTCTTGCATGCTATCATATCTCAGTTGTGTAGATGGGTGCTCATGTTGTCAACAACAGGGCTGCCTGTTGCATGCTATGGTATCTCAGTTGTGTAGATTGGTGTTCATGTCCTCAACAACAGGGCTGCCTCTTGCATGCTATGGTATCTCGGTTGTGTAGATGGGTGTTCATGTTGTCAACAACAGGGCTGCCTCTTGCATGCTATCGTATCTCAGTTGTGTAGATGGGTGTTCATGTTGTCAACAACAGGGCTGCCTCTTGCATGCTATCGTATCTCAGTTGTGTAGATGGGTGTTCATGTTGTCAACAACAGGGCTGCCTCTTGCATGCTATCGTATCTCAGTTGTGTAGATGGGTGTTCATGTTGTCAACAACAGGGCTGCCTCTTGCATGCTATCGTATCTCAGTTGTGTAGATGGGTGTTCATGTTGTCAACAACAGGGCTGCCTGTTGCATGCTATGGTATCTCAGTTGTGTAGATTGGTGCTCAGTTGTGTTGATGGGTTTTCATGTTGTCAACAACAGGGCTGCCTCTTGCATGCTATGGTATCTCAGTTGTGTAGATGGGTGTTCATGTTGTCAACAACAGGGCTACTTCTTGCATGCTATCGTATCTCAGTTGTGTAGATGGGTGCTCATGTTGTCAACAACAGGGCTACTTCTTGCATGCTATCGTATCTCAGTTGTGTAGATGGGTGCTCATGTTGTCAACAACAGGGCTGCCTCTTGCATGCTATGGTATCTCAGTTGTGTAGATGGGTGTTCATGTTGTCAACAACAGGGCTGCCTCTTGCATGCTATGGTATCTCAGTTGTGTAGATGGGTGTTCATGTTGTCAACAACAAGGCTGCCTCTTGCATGCTATCATATCTCAGTTGTGTAGATGGGTGTTCATGTTGTCAACAACAGGGCTGCCTCTTGCATGCTATCGTATCTCAGTTGTGTAGATGGGTGCTCATGTTGTCAACAACAGGGCTGCCTCTTGCATGCTATGGTATCTCAGTTGTGTAGATGGGTGTTCATGTTGTCAACAACAGGGCTACTTCTTGCATGCTATCGTATCTCAGTTGTGTAGATGGGTGCTCATGTTGTCAACAACAGGGCTACTTCTTGCATGCTATCGTATCTCAGTTGTGTAGATGGGTGCTCATGTTGTCAACAACAGGGCTGCCTCTTGCATGCTATGGTATCTCAGTTGTGTAGATGGGTGTTCATGTTGTCAACAACAGGGCTGCCTCTTGCATGCTATGGTATCTCAGTTGTGTAGATGGGTGTTCATGTTGTCAACAACAAGGCTGCCTCTTGCATGCTATCATATCTCAGTTGTGTAGATGGGTGTTCATGTTGTCAACAACAGGGCTGCCTCTTGCATGCTATCGTATCTCAGTTGTGTAGATGGGTGCTCATGTTGTCAACAACAGGGCTGCCTGTAAAGATAATCGAGTGAACTGGGATTCGAACCCACAATCATCGGTTTCTGGCGTGCCCAATGGACGCAAATCTGCACAGCGAATCGCGGTGGCCCCTCCCCCCGCCGTGGCCCCGAGGTTCTATAGATGCGGCGCTACGTGAAGTAAAGCGTTGTGTTTGCGTAGTGGGTGAAGGAGGATATTGTCACTGTGACGTGGTGTGCCGTTCACGCTGTCGTGTGTAAACATTTCATGATTAAGGCGAAAATGTGTGTTGTTTTAGAAGATAAATGAAAAATTTTAAAATATTTTCAGACATTGTCCTTTGTTATGTTTGGAACTTTAGTTGCGAGGATGTGTTAACAGAGAGTAAATAGAGATCATGTGTGATTGGTATGTAAACATCGCACCTCGTAATGTATTTATGCATGCCGTTATATAATCTGTCTTAGCTGCACGTCGTGAAACATAAAACATTTGTTTACATCTCGCTGCACTCTGTGACCTAAGGCTGAACTGAGGTTCGATCAGCTGATGTGCCACAAAAGTACACAAACAACGATGTCACAATGCTAATGACCTTACGACATTGTCTAAAGTAGACGGTTTTCTCTGCCAAATACGATCTCGGTAATTCACAATCTCATCGTCATGGCATTTGCATACACAAGTCGGCATAGTTTAACTAAGGGAAAATATACATTTTTTCCCCTAGAGTTGTGTTGCAAATTGTTGGTGCTGAAATTTATAAAATAAAATAAATATGACCAGTGAGGCATGTGTTTCTCACACTTTTAACCATTTCAATGAAATTACCGGTTTCAAATCTGGCTCACAGCAATTGTTCATCAGCAATACTTTGAACGACACAAACGTAAATGTCAAGCAAACCGAAAGAAAAGCAATAACACCCTTTCCACAGCCAAATATAATTCTCTGCATAAAGCAGTGTCGATTGTACGATTCCGACTGTATCATGAGCATGTGTTTATGGCGCACTATCAAATAGTGATGAAACCAGGTGTTCGCGAAAAGGTGAGCGTGGCCTGTCCCACCGGTGGCACCCGTCACAAATGCATGCAAAGGCAAGTCAGTTGTTCACCTGAAACAACACGGGAACACATTGTACAAGTCAAAATGGGGAATTGCATCAGACATCATTTTTGTCACTGATGCGTCATATTTGGAAAGGTGTACTATAAAACTTTTTGAAAGCTTTACTGAGGCCTTGAATGTAGTAACCTTGATAAAACAACGACTGGTCAAGAAAAGTACCGAAATCTTAGCCTTGGGCGTATTATGGAATAAGCAGATTTAAGCTGAGAAGCACAATATCTAAATTTAAGGGCAGGGCTTAGGAACCACAGATGATCAAAGCACGAAAGGAAGAATGACTGTGACATTTTAAATGAAACAATACTCACAAGTGAAATGAGAGAGCAACACTTTAAGAAAATAAATTGTTTTCCTTTTCAACAAGTGAGTCAGCCATCTGTCAACAAAGTAGCAAGAACCCAATGGCGCAAGCATGAGTGTTTGGCACATGCGTTAAAAATGGTCTACTGACGTTTACTCCGCAAGAGAAGTTGTTTTCAAGTATAGCATATTTTATCGAATGTGTCTCTTGGCGATTTGTCGGGCGCTAGAATCAAAAACTGCAGATTATTGTGCAGACAATTGTCGTATAAATGCACGCCCGTTTTGACAAAAACTGTTGATGTTGTTTTATGTGAAATTACCAAAAGTTTCGTGTTAATGATCCAAATTCGTGACCATGTAAATGAGTTTCCAAAACCATTTCACATTTTATCGCAAAAGGAGATTTTAAAAGTGTCCACAACAACTAAATGTGAGTCGACGCCATAATGTAAACAAATTGTGTCAACGTCGGTTTCACATGTGGTAATTCGGCCCCAGTTTTTGTCAATGAAACACGCGGTAGAGAAATAATACAACCACTAAAAACATCCACTTAACTTGATGACAACTATAGTTGACCAGTTCACAAGTTATAGACTGAGTGCACTGTAAAGTTTGATTTGCTCTTCTTTTCTTTGAAACTGGGATAATGGCGTTATGATTGCTTTGCTGAAATAGTAAATATCGTTTGTCTAATGTACATGTACATGTGACATCTTTGATTGTGCAAGATAATTATTGATAACTATTTATGAATGTATATACAATGTAATACAAAATCTCCTCCGAAAATGGAATATGTTAACATAACACGATACGGTTCGTATTTCCACCTTTGTGCATTTCGTATGAAATGTAATGAAGATTACATTCACAAATGATTGATGTTTAGTGAACTCTTGATTACCGTATGACATTCTATCGCATCATTAATGTTTTTATGCTGTAGCTGTTGTGCTAGAAAAGAGTAATCACGTTGTTGCTGTTGTTGTTATTTTTCAATGGCGTTGCAATCTGCAATTTTATTTGTATAAGCTAAGGACTGAGTCACACATTCAGGATTGGTACGGCTGTCCTTGATAGGCTTATTCCCGATTAAAATTTGTCAAAATCCTAATCTAGATCCTGTAATTCGGGGCGGTAAGTTCACAAATTTGTAAATAACTTACTTAATCACGACAACAATCAGATATTGTTCAGGAAGCGTCCCGATTCAACCGTTTCCAGCCGAATTCGTCCCGATTCTCCCGTTGTCAATCCGAACCTGATCCGATTTGTATCTTCCGCTTGGTAAAAAACGACCGAATCTGACCCGACAGCGACCCCATTCTCCCGAATGCGATCAGACAGTGACCAGACAGTGAACCGACAAAGACGGTTCGCATTCCTCAAAATCAGGACGCAATCAGGACTCAATCGACAAGAAACGGCAATGAACAATTTCTCCAAATCATGCCTGTTCATCACGACAGCGTCCCGATCCAAAGAACACTGTCCGGCCAACACTGTCCGGGTGGGTGGGTGGTTGGGTGAGTGAGTGAGTGGGTGGGTGGGTGGGTGAGTGAGTGAGTGAGTGGGTGGGTGGTTGGGTGAGTGAGTGAGTGAGTGGGTGGGTGGTTGGGTGAGTGAGTGAGTGGGTGGGTGGTTGGGTGAGTGAGTGAGTGAGTGGGTGGGTGGTTGGGTGAGTGAGTGAGTGGGTGGGTGGTTGGGTGAGTGAGTGAGTGGGTGGGTGGTTGGGTGAGTGAGTGGGTGGGTGGTTGGGTGAGTGAGTGAGTGGGTGGGTGAGTGAGTAAGTGAGTCGCCCCACGCTACCACAAATTACAGTGTCACGTGGCTCCTATAACAAGTCTTTTTCATCAAAAGCTGGTGTGCATACCGTCGTTTAACCAATTTGTCTATATGCCCGACCCCGCCCCCACACACACACTGTAATTGGTTGACAAATGATAGACATGCATGAACGGTGCATGCGCGTGGCGTGCATGGCTTCTTGCTGGATATAAATTCACAGTTTGACAGAAGACAACACAGAACACAGCACAGAGCACGCAGATTACTTTACACAGCAAACAGCACATGATACATCACACAGAACACAGGAAACAACATAGAACAAATCACACAGCACGGAACGCAGAACACAACACATAGCACAGAACACAGCACAGAACACAGCACACAGAACACAGCACAGAACACAGAACACAGCACAGAACACAGAACACAGAACACAGAACACAGCACAGAACACAGAACACAGCACAGAACACAGAACACAGCACAGAACACAGAACACAGCACAGAACACATCACACAGCACAGAACACATCACACAGCACAGAACACAGAACACAGCACAGAACACATCACACAGCACAGAACACAGCATATGACACTGAACACAGAACAGCAGAATACTCAGAACACATCGCGCAGCACAGAACACAGAACACAGCACATAACACAGTACAGATAACTGAACACAGCACACAACACAGAACACAGCGCGCAGCACAGAACACATAACACAACACGTAACACACAACACAGCACAGAACACACAACACAGCGCGCAGCACAGAGCACATAACACAACACGGAACACAGCGCGCAGCACAGAACACACAACACGAAACACAGAACACAGCACAGAATACAGAACACAGCGCAGATTACGGAACACAGAACACAACACAGAACACAGCGCGCAGCACAGCACACAACACGGAACACAGCGAGCAGCACACAACACAGCACACAACACGGAACACAGCGAGCAGCACAGAACACACAACACACAACACAACACAGAAAACAGCACAGAACACACAACACAACACAACACGGAACACAGCACAGAACACAGAACACAGCGCGCAGCACAGAACACAACACGGAACACAGCACAGAACACAGAACACAGCGCAGCACAGAACACAAAACACGGAACACGGCACAGAACACAGAACACAGAACACAGCGCAGCACAGAACACAAAACACAGAACACAGAACAGAGCGCAGCACAGAACACAACACGGAACACAGAACACAGAACACAGCGCGCAGCACAGAACACAGCACACAACACGGAACACAGCGCGCAGCACAGAACACAAAACACAGAACACAGAACACAGAACAGCCCAAAATACAGCACACATCACAGAACAGATAACACAGCACACATCACACATAACACGGCACAGAACACTTCACACAGCAGGGAACACATCACAGAAAACATCTCAGAGCCAAGAACACAACACACATCACAGAAGACAGCACACAGCACATCACACAGCACAGCACACAGCACAGCACAGCACACAGCACAGCACACAACACAGCACACAACACAGCACACAACACAAAACACATCAGACAGCACAAAACACAGAACACATCACACAACACACAATACAGTACACAACACAGCACACAGCACAGCACACAGCACGGAGAACACCCATCACAGATGGCAAACTCCTAGATGTCTGTGCCAGGTACATGTGGTCCCACACACACACACAGATGACACAACACAACACACAACGGAATACACACAACACCAAAAGACAGACTTCCAAAACATCAAGAAGAAAACGCAAATTCACAACATAACTTTGCATTGAATCTTGTCAGTATATAATAATAAGAAGAAGAATAGTGACACGTGTTGAAAATCAGAGAATTATGTTCGACTGTGTTGTTTTTTGTTTCTCTTACATTCCGGTGTCGATTATGAAAATTACATGAAGATAACAGTTTAGGAATCGCCATTTCCTATTCATGAATACAAATTTACTTTTCGGGGCCTTTTTAGCACCTGATAACTGCATATCGTATACAATGCTCCCCGAAGACGATGTCTAAAGGCGCGGAGCAAAGATATTTTGTAGATACATACCTACTGCTGCAAAGATATTTTGTAGATACATACCTACTGATGCAATGTAAGTACCTATACTGTCAGAAAGCGCACATACGTATCCCAGAAGGTAAACCGAATGGTAAATTCAGAATCAGGTTATGTGAACATGGCATGAGTTTAAAAATTTAGGTAATAATAAGTACAACAGAAAAAAAACAAAAAGAAATTCAAAGCAAAACTAGTGATACGTTTTCACATCAATGACTACCTGAAACATTTCAGGTTTTCACCGCCTCCGTGGTCCAGAGGTACAGCGTTCGTCCGGAGAGCAGAAGGTCCGAGATTCGATCCCCGACCGCGTCATACCAAAAGACGTTAAAATATGGTACTTGTTGTTACCCTGTCTGGCGCTCGGCATTAAGGGGCTTAAACAAGGACTGGTCGGCTCGGAGTCAGTATACTGTGTCTGAGTGGGGTATTCATGTTAAACTGCAGCATGGTATCTCAGTGAGCTAGCACTATAAATCGGCATCATTCCGGACTAGTACAAGCTGCCACATAGCCACACAGACACACACGTGCGTACACGTCGCTATATAAGTGCAATAATCTTGGACGCGACGTTAAACCCAATTTCACCCCAGTGGACACAATAGGTATTAGATTGACATAATCATAGTGGTATACATGATATATGTTTAAAGTGTGTTCAGAATGGAATGGTATAAAAACTGTTTTCTTGGCACATGATAATGTTTGCAACATATCTGCGCGTATTTTTGTGAGTGAATATGTTTTATGTAACCTTGAATCATTCTTCTCTATAAGAGTTACCTCCCTGAAGTTTTAACACACTGTCAGTGTACTGCTGTAGTCTGACAGGTAAGTTGATCAGGCTGTCGAAAAAGTTGTTTTCCTTCCAACACGAAACTTGGTCCACGTTTCCCACATAGCGATCTGTAAGTAAGGGAAGGCTGCGATGTGATGTGTGCGGGGAGCCACTGAGAAGTGTCGGTAAGCGTGAAGCAAGTGTGATCGCGAGATTTTGGTTACATAGACTTGCGGCTAGTCTCCGTCACCATATTCCAAGGCTGTGGTCAGAGTTAACGCAACCTGCCCTTATCTCACCAGGTGTGATGCCCACTTCTTGGAAGAATTAAACACTAATTGAAAAGTTTTCAACGATTAATATCATGAAAAAAAATCTAGACTTTGTCGGATGTGTTAGCAGTACCTAAATGTCATGTAATTATATCTATACAAAGTCTACCCTATGGTTTGTGTACGAAGATGAACCTCTATTGCCAGTGTCGTAACTTTAAGTATAATTCAAATTAATGAAACTGCACAGTTTCAAGGCAAATAAACCCTGCCATCAAATCTCTTTATTTTTTCGTTGTTAAACATATACAGACACTCCCAACAATAATAGCCGTAGGAGCGAGAGGCCTATATAAACACTGAAAGTAAATATTCCATATTGCATTAATGAACACTTGTCGTGGTGTGGCCATTGCCTCTTATTATGTTGCACTAATATTCTGCAATCTACCTGTAATATATATCTTTAATTATTGTGTGTATGACTGCACCGCCTCCAATACTGTCTGATCGTGTGCGTTTCCTTTCAGAATACAACAGCTATAGCTTCATCACTGCCGCTTGTTTCCCTAGTATCAATCTTGTACGTTTAATGATGAACACTATTAATGTGTTTGAACTTTGCAAGTTCTACCCTGTACTATATGCTAATTACATGTGCTACCATCAGAATCAGGAAAGGAGAACATGACATGAGTTTTGATATTAGGGTAATAGAAAAATAGAAAACAAACATGACTTGAATCAAAGCTAGTAATGTTTTCACAGCAATGACTTCCTGAAACATTTTTATTGTTTTCAAGGAACAAGAGGTATTAGGTGGACACAATCATAGTGGTATACGTGGTTCATGTTCAAGTGCTTTCAGAATGGAATGGCATAAAACCTGTTGTGTTGTGAGGTGATGAGCAACACGTTCAAGCAGTGCAGCACCGTGGCAGGCTTGGCTATAAATAGAAACACTGGTTTCGTATTCCAACGGATGGCATGACCAGAAAATCAAAAGACCTAACCATCAAAGCATGAAACAAATAAATCACTAAGGAAACAAGAGGTTGTGTATCAATTTATGTCAAACATGTTAATCTAAACCATGAAAGTATTTTGAAAACGGAAACCTATATCAGAATTGATAGTCAATAGTAAGCCCACTTACGTTTGGCTACTCCAGTGTTTTGCCATTGTTACGTGTGTATGACGACAGCTACTCCAATGATTTGCCATTGTTCTGTGTATATGACGACAGCTACTCCAGTGTTTTGCAATTGTTCTGTGTATATGACGACAGCTACTCCAGTGTTTTGCTATTGTTCTGTGTATATGAAGACATCTACTCCAATGCTTTACCATTGTTCTGTGTATATGACGACAGCTATTTCAGTGTTTTGCAATTGTTCTGCTTATATGACGACAGCAACTCCAATGCTTTGACATTGTTCTGTGTATATGACGACAGCTACTCCAATGATTTGCCATTCTTCTGTTTTATGACGACAGCTACTCCAATGATTTGCCATTCTTCTGTTTTATGACGACAGATTCTCCACTGTTTTCCCATTGTTCTGTGTATATGACAGCTTCTCCAATGTTTTGCCATTGTCCTGTGTTTATGACAACAGCTACTCCAGTGTTTTGCAATTGTTCTGTGTATATGACGACAGATACTCAAATGATTTACCATTGTTCTGTGTATATGACGACAGCTTCTCCAATGATTTGCCATTGTTCTGTGTATATGACGACAGCTACTCCAATGCTTTGCCATTCTTCTGTTTTATGACGACAGATTCTCCAGTGTTTTCCCATTGTTCTGTGTATATGACAGCTTCTCCAATGTTTTGCCATTGTCCTGTGTTTATGACGACAGCTACTCCAGTGTTTTGCTATTGTTCTGTGTATATGACGACAGCTACTCCAATGCTTTGCCATTCTTTTGTTTTATGACGACAGATTCTCCAGTGTTTTCCCATTGTTCTGTGTATATGACGACAGCTTCTCCAATGTTTTGCCACTGTCCTGTGTTTATGACGACAGCTACTCCAGTGTTTTGCAATTGTTCTGCTTATATGACGACAGCAACTCCAATGCTTTGACATTGTTCTGTGTATATGACGACAGCTTCTCCAATGATTTGCCATTGTTCTGTGTATATGACGACAGCTACTCCAGTGTTTTGCTATTGTTCTGTGTATATGAAGACATCTACTCCAATGCTTTACCATTGTTCTGTGTATATGACGACAGCTTCTCCAATGCTTTACCTTTGTTCTGTGTATATGACGACAGCTTCTCCAATGATTTGCCATTGTTCTGTGTATATGACGACAGCTAATCACTTGTTTGCCATTCTTCTGTTTTATGGTGACATCTACTCCAATGATTTGCCATTGTTCTGTGTATATGACGACAGCTACGCCAGTGTTTTGCCATTGTTCTGTGTATATGACGACAGCTACTCCAATGATTTGCCATTCTTCTGTTTTATGACGACAGCTACTCCAATGATTTGCCATTCTTCTGTGTATATGGCGAAAGCTACTCCAATGATTTACTATTGTTCTGTGTATATGACGACAGATACTCAAATGCTTTACCATTGTTCTGTGTATATGACGACAGCTTCTCCAATGATTTGCCATTGTTCTGTGTATATGACGACAGCTACTCCAATGCTTTGCCATTCTTCTGTTTTATGACGACAGCTACTCCAATGATTAGCCATTCTTCTGTTTTATGACAGATTCTCCAGTGTTTTCCCATTGTTCTGTGTATATGACGACAGATCCTCCAATGCTTTGACATTGTTCTGTGTATATGACAACAGTTTCTCCAATGTTTTCCCATTTTCCTGTGTTTATGACGACAGCTACTCCAGTGTTTTGCCATTGTTCTGTGTATATGACGACAGCTACTCCAATGATTTGACATTGTTCTATGTATATGACAACAGCTTCTCCAGTGTTTTGCCATTGTTCTGTGTATATGACGACAGCTACTCCAATGATTTGCCATTCTTCTGTTTTATAACGACAGCTTCTCCAGTGATTTGCGATTGTTCTGTGTATATGACGACAGCTACTCCAATGATTTGCCATTGTTCTGTGTATATGACGACAGCTACTCCAGTGATTTGCCATTGTTCTGTGTATATGACGACAGCTACTCCAGTGTTTTGCTATTGTTCTGTGTATATGAAGACATCTACTCCAATGCTTTACCATTGTTCTGTGTATATGACGACAGCTTCTCCAATGCTTTACCATTGTTCTGTGTATATGACGACAGCTTCTCCAATGATTTGCCATTGTTCTGTGTATATGACGACAGCTAATCACTTGTTTGCCATTCTTCTGTTTTATGGTGACATCTACTCCAATGATTTGCCATTGTTCTGTGTATATGACGACAGCTACGCCAGTGTTTTGCCATTGTTCTGTGTATATGACGACAGCTACTCCAGTGTTTTGCAATTCATCTTTTTTATGGCGACAGCTACTCTAATGATTTACTATTGTTCTGTATATATGGCGACAGCTACTCCATTGTTCTGTGTATATGACGACAGCTACTCCAATGATTTGCCATTGTTCTGTGTATGTGACGACAGCTATTTCATTTTTTTGCAATTGTTCTGCTTCATGACGACAGCAACTCCAATGATTTGACATAATGATTGTTCAGTGTATGTGACAAAGGCTACGCCAATGCTTTGACATTGTTCTGTGTATAAGACGATAGCTACTCCAATGGTTTACTATTGTTCTGTGTATATGACGATAGCTACTTCAATGATTTGCCATTCTTCTGTGTATATGACGACAGCTACCCCTATGATTTGCCATTGCTCTGTGTATATGACGACATCTATTCCAATGATTTGCCATTGTTCTGTGTATATGACGACATGTACTCCAGTGATTTGCCATTGTTCTGTGTATATGACGACAGATACTCCAGTGTTTTGCCATTGTTATGTGTATATGACGACACCTACTTCAATGTTTTGCCAATGTTATGTGTACATGCGACAGCTACTCTATTGATTTGCCATTGTTCTGTGCATATGACGACAGCGTATCCAGTGTTTTACCATTGTTCTGTGTATATGACGACAGCATATCCAATGTTTTGCCATTGTTCTGTGTATATGAGGACAGCGTATCCAGTGTTTTGCCATTGTTCTGTGTATATGACGACAACTACTCCAATGATTTGCCATCGTTCTGTGTATATGACGACAGCTACTCCAATGATTTACTATTGTTCTGTATATATGGCGACAGCTACTCCATTGTTCTGTGTGTATGACGACAGCTACTCCAATGCTTTGCCATTGTTCTGTGTATATGACGACAGCTACTCCAATGATTTACTGTTGTTCTGTATACATGGCGACAGCTACTCCAGTGTTTTGCCAATGTTCTGTGTATATGACGACAGATACTCTAATACTTTGCCATTGTTTTGTGTATGTGACGACAACTACTCCATTGCCATTGTTCTGTGTACATGACGACAGCTGCTCCAGTGTTTTGCCATTGTTCTGTGTATATGACGACAGATACTCCAATACTTTGCCTTTGTTTTGTGTATGTGACGACAGCTACTCCAATGCTTTGCCATTGTTCTGTGTATAGGACGACAGCTACTCCAGTGTTTTGCCATTGTTGAGTGTATATGAGGGCAGCTACTACAATGATTTGCCATTTTTCTGTGTATATGAGGGCAGCTACTCCATTGTTTTGCCATTGTTGAGTGTATATGAGGGCAGCTACACGAATGAATTGCCATTGTTCTGTGTATATGACGACATTTACTCCAGTGTTTTGCCATTGTTCTGTGTATATGACGACAGCTACACGAATGATTTGCTATTTTTCTGTGCATATGACGACAGCTAGTCGAATGATTTGCCATTGTTCTGTGTATGTGACGACAGCTACTCCAATGATTTGCCCATGTTCTGTGTATATGACGACATCTACTCCAGTGTTATCCCCTTTGTACTGTTTTATGACAACTACACAAATGATTTGCCATTTTTTTTGTATATCCCGACAGTTTCACCAGTGTTTTGCAATTGTTCTGTGTATATAACGAAAGCTAATCCCTTGTTTCGCCATTGTTCTGTGTATATGACGACAGCTAGTCCATTGCTTTGCCATTGTTCTGTGTATATGACGACAACTACTCCAATGATTTGTCATTCTTCTGTGTATATGGCGACTGTCACTCCAGTGATTTGCCCTTGTTCTGTGTATATGACAACAGCTTCTCCAATATTTTGCCATTGCTCTGTGTATATGTCGATAGCTACTCCAGTGATTTGCCATTGTTCTGTGTATATGACAACAGCTTCTCCAATGTTTTGACATTGTTCTGTGTATATGACGACAGCTGCTCTAATGTTTTGCCATTGTTCTGTGTATATGACGACAGCTACTCCAATGATTTGCCATTGTTCTCTGTATATGACGACAGCTACTCCAATGATTTGCCATTTTTCTGTTTTATGACGACAGCTACTCCAATGATTTGCCATTTTTTTGTTTTTGACGACAGATTCTCAAGTGTTTTGCCATTGTTCTGTGTATATGAAGACACCTACTCTAATGCTTTACCATTGTTCTGTGTATATTACGACAGCTATTCCAGTGTTTTGCAATTGCTTTGCTTTATGACAACAACTCCAATGATTTGACAATGATTATTCAGTGTATATGACGACAGCTACTCTAATGATTTGCCATTGTTCTGTGTATATGACGACAGCTATTCCAGAGCTTTGCAATCGTTCTTCTTTATGACAGCTTCTCCAATGATTTGCCATTGTTCTGTGTATATGACGACAGCTAGTCCATTGTTTTGCCATGGTTCCTGTGTATATGACGACAACTACTCCAATGTTTTGCCATTGTTCTGTGTATATGACGACAGCTACTCCAACTTCTTGCCATTGTTCTGTGTATATGACGACAGCTACTCCAATGATTTGCCATTGTTCTGTGTATATGACGATAGCTACTCCAGTGTTTTGTCATTCTTCTGTTTTATGACGACAGTTTCTCAATCATTTGTCATTCTTCTGTTTTATGACGACAGCTTCTCCACTGATTTGCCATTGTTCTGTGTATATGATGACATCTACTCCAATGATTTGCCATTGTTCTGTTTATATGGCGACATCCACTCCAGTATTTTGCCATTGTTCTGTGTATATGGCGACAGCTACTCCAGTGTTTTGCCATTGGTTTATGTATATGACGACAGCTTCTCCAGTGTTTTGCAATTGTTCTATTTATATAACGACAGCTATTGCCTTGTTTCGCCATTTTTCTGTGTATGTGACAACTACTCCAATGTTTTGCCATTGTTCTGTGTATATGACGACATCTACTCCAACGTCTTGCCATTGTTCTGTGTATATGACGACAGCTACTCCAATGATTTGCCATTGTTCTGTGTATATGACGACAGCTACTCCAGTGATTTGGCATTGTTCTGTGTATATGACGACATCTACTCCAATGATTTGCCATTGTTCTGTGTATATGACGACAGCTATTTCAGTGTTTTGCAATTGTTCTGCTTCATGACGACAGCAACTCCAATGATTTGACATAATGATTGTTCAGTGTATGTGACAACGGCTACTCCAATGCTTTGACATTGTTCTGTGTATAAGACGATAGCTACTCCAATGGTTTACTATTGTTCTGTATATATGACGATAGCTACTTCAATGATTTGCCATTGTTCTGTGTATATGACGACAGCTACCCCATTGATTTGCCATTGCTCTGTGTATATGACGACATCTACTCCAATGATTTGCCATTGTTCTGTGTATATGACGACAGATACTCCAGTGTTTTGCCATTGTTATGTGTATATGATGACACCTACTTCAATGTTTTGCCAATGTTATGTGTACATGCGACAGCTACTCTATTGATTTGCCATTGTTCTGTGCATATGACGACAGGGTATCCAGTGTTTTACTATTGTTTTACCATTGTTCTGTGTATATGACGACAGCGTATCCAATGTTTTGCCATTGTTCTGTGTATATGAGGACAGCGTATCCAGTGTTTTGCCATTGTTCTGTGTATATGACAACAGCGTATCCAGTGTTTTGCCATTATTCTGTGTATATGAGGACAACTACTCCAATGCTTTGCCATTGTTCTGTGTATATGACGACAGCTACTCCAATGATATACTGTTGTTCTGTATACATGGCGACAGCTACTCCAGTGTTTTTTGGCAAAGTTCTGTGTATATGACGACAGATACTCCAATACTTTGCCATTGTTCTGTGCATATGACGACAGGGTATCCAGTGTTTTACTATTGTTTTACCATTGTTCTGTGTATATGACGACAGCGTATCCAATGTTTTGCCATTGTTCTGTGTATATGAGGACAGCGTATCCAGTGTTTTGCCATTGTTCTGTGTATATGACAACAGCGTATCCAGTGTTTTGCCATTATTCTGTGTATATGAGGACAACTACTCCAATGCTTTGCCATTGTTCTGTGTATATGACGACAGCTACTCCAATGATATACTGTTGTTCTGTATACATGGCGACAGCTACTCCAGTGTTTTTTGGCAAAGTTCTGTGTATATGACGACAGATACTCCAATACTTTGCCATTGTTTTGTGTATGTGACGACAACTACTCCATTGCCATTGTTCTGTGTACATGACGACAGCGTATCCAGTGTTTTGCCATTGTTCTGTGTATATGACGACAGCTACTCCATTGATTTGCCATTGTTCTGTGTATATGACGACACCTACTTCAATGTTTTGCCAATGTTATGTGTACATGCGACAGCTACTCTATTGATTTGCCATTGTTCTGTGTATATGACGACAGATACTCCAATACTTTGCCTTTGTTTTGTGTATGTGACGACAGCTACTACAATGATTTGCCATTTTTCTGTGTATATGAGGGCAGCTACTCCATTGTTTTGCCATTGTTGAGTGTATATGAGGGCAGCTACACGAATGAATTGCCATTGTTCTGTGTATATGACGACATTTACTCCAGTGTTTTGCCATTGTTCTGTGTATATGACGACAGCCACACGAATGATTTGCTATTTTTCTGTGCATATGACGACAGCTAGTCGAATGATTTGCCATTGTTCTGTGTATGTGACGACAGCTACTCCAATGATTTGCCCATGTTCTGTGTATATGACGACAGCTACTCCAATGTTTTGCCATTGTTCTGTGTATATGACGACATCTACTCCAGTGTTATCCCCTTTGTACTGTTTTATGACAACTACACAAATGATTTGCCATTTTTTTTGTATATCCCGACAGTTTCACCAGTGTTTTGCAATTGTTCTGTGAATATAACGAAAGCTAATCCCTTGTTTCGCCATTGTTCTGTGTACATGACGACAAGCTAGTCCATTGCTTTGCCATTGTTCTGTGTATATGACGACAACTACTCCAATGATTTGTCATTCTTCTGTGTATATGGCGACTGTCACTCCAGTGATTTGCCCTTGTTCTGTGTATATGACAACAGCTTCTCCAATATTTTGCCATTGCTCTGTGTATATGTCGATAGCTACTCCAGTGATTTGCCATTGTTCTGTGTATATGACGACAGATACTCCAATGCTTTGACAATGTTCTGTGTATATGACAACAGCTTCTCCAATGTTTTGACATTGTTCTGTGTATATGACGACAGCTACTCTAATGTTTTGCCATTGTTCTGTGTATATGAGGACAGCTACTCCAATGATTTGCCATTGTTCTCTGTATATGACGACAGCTACTGCAATGATTTGCCATTTTTCTGTTTTATGACGACAGCTACTCCAATGATTTGCCATTTTTTGTTTTTGACGACAGATTCTCAAGTGTTTTGCCATAGTTCTGTGTATATGAAGACACCTACTCTAATGCTTTACCATTGTTCTGTGTATATTACGACAGCTATTCCAGTGTTTTGCAATTGCTTTGCTTTATGACGACAACAACTCCAATGATTTGACAATGATTATTCAGTGTATATGACGACAGCTACTCTAATGATTTGCCATTGTTCTGTGTATATGACGACGGCTAGTCCATTGTTTTGCCATGGTTCCTGTGTATATGACGACAACTACTCCAATGTTTTGCCATTGTTCTCTGTATATGACGACAACTACTCCAATGATTTGCCATTGTTCTGTTTTATGACGACAGTTTCTCAATCATTTGCCATTGTTCTCTGTATATGATGACATCTACTCCAATGATTTGCCATTGTTCTGTTTATATGGCGACATCCACTCCAGTATTTTGCCATTGTTCTGTGTATATGATGACAGCTACTCCAATGATTTGCCATTGTTCTGTTTATATGGCGACATCCACTCCAGTATTTTGCCATTGTTCTGTGTATATGGCGACAGCTACTCCAGTGTTTTGCCATTGGTTTATGTATATGACGACAGCTTCTCCAGTGTTTTGCAATTGTTCTGTTTATATGACGACAGCTATTGCCTTGTTTCGCCATTGTTCTGTGTATATGACGACATCTACTCCAACGTCTTGCTATTGTTCTGTGTATATGACGACAGCTACTCCAATGATTTGCCATTGTTCTGTGTATATGACGACAGCTACTCCAGTGATTTGCCATTGTTCTGTGTATATGACGACACATACTCCAATGCATTGACAATGTTCTGTGTATATGGCAACAGCTTCTCCAATGTTTTGACATTGGTCTGTGTATATGACGATAGCTACTCTAGTGTTTTGTCATTGTTCTGTGTATATGACGACAGCTACTGCAGTGTTTTGTCATTGTTCTCTGTATATGACGACAGCTACGCCAGTGTTTTGTCATTGTTCTGTGTATATGACAAAAGCTACTCCAATGATTTGCCATTCTTCTGTTTTATGACGACAGCTTCTCAATCATTTGCCATTGTTCTGTGTATATGATGACAGCTACTCCAATGATTTGCCATTCTTCTGTTTTATGACGACAGCTTCTCAATCATTTGCCATTGTTCTGTGTATATGACGACAGCTACTCCAGTGTTTTGTCATTGTTCTGTGTATATGACGACAGCTACTCCAATGATTTGCCATTCTTCTGTTTTATGACGACAGCTTCTCAATCATTTGCCATTGTTCTGTGGATATAATGACAGCTACTCCAATGATTTGTCATTCTTCTGTTTTATGACGACAGCTTCTCCAATGATTTGCCATTGTTCTGTGTATATGATGACATCTACTCCAATGATTTGCCATTGTTTTGTGTATGTGACAACTACTCCATTGCCATTGTTCTGTGTACATGACGACAGCGTATCCAGTGTTTTGCCATTGTTCTGTGTATATGACGACAGCTACTCCATTGATTTGCCATTGTTCTGTTTATATGGCGACATCCACTCCAGTATTTTGCCATTGTTCTGTGTATATGGCGACAGCTACTCCAGTGTTTTGCCATTGGTTTATGTATATGACAACAGCTTCTCCAGTGTTTTGCAATTGTTCTGTTTATATGACGACAGCTATTGCCTTGTTTCGCCATTTTTCTGTGTATGTGACAACTACTCCAATGTTTTGCCATTGTTCTGTGTATATGACGACATCTACTCCAACGTCTTGCCATTGTTCTGTGTATATGACGACAGCTACTCCAATGATTTGCCATTGTTCTGTGTATATGACGACAGCTACTCCAGTGATTTGCGATTGTTCTGTATATATGACGACACATACTCCAATGCTTTGACAATGTTCTGTGTATATGGCAACAGCTTCTCCAATGTTTTGACATTGGTCTGTGTATATGACGATAGCTACTCTAGTGTTTTGTCATTGTTCTGTGTATATGACGACAGCTACTGCAGTGTTTTGTCATTGTTCTCTGTATATGACGACAGCTACGCCAGTGTTTTGTCATTGTTCTGTGTATATGACAACAGCTACTCCAATGATTTGCCATTCTTCTGTTTTATGACGACAGCTTCTCAATCATTTGCCATTGTTCTGTGTATATGATGACAGCTACTCCAATGATTTGCCATTCTTCTGTTTTATGACGACAGCTTCTCAATCATTTGCCATTGTTCTGTGTATATGACGACAGCTACTCCAGTGTTTTGTCATTCTTCTGTGTATAAGACGATAGCTACTCCAGTGTTTTGTCATTGTTCTGTGTATATGACGACAGCTACTCCAATGATTTGCCATTCTTCTGTTTTATGACGACAGCTTCTCAATCATTTGCCATTGTTCTGTGGATATAATGACAGCTACTCCAATGATTTGTCATTCTTCTGTTTTATGACGACAGCTTCTCCAATGATTTGCCATTGTTCTGTGTATATGATGACATCTACTCCAATGATTTGCCATTGTTTTGCCATTGTTTTGTGTATGTGACAACTACTCCATTGCTATTGTTCTGTGTACATGACGACAGCGTATCCAGTGTTTTGCCATTGTTCTGTGTATATGACGACAGCTACTCCATTGATTTGCCATTGTTCTGTGTATATGACGACAGCTGCTCCAGTGTTTTGCCATTGTTCTGTGTATATGACGACAGATACTCCAATACTTTGCCATTGTTTTGTGTATGTGACGACAGCTACTCCAATGCTTTGCCATTGTTCTGTGTATAGGACGACAGATACTCCAGTGTTTTGGCATTGTTCTGTGTATATGACGACAGCTACTACAATGATTTGCCATTTTTCTGTGTATATGAGGGCAGCTACTCCATTGTTTTGCCATTGTTGAGTGTATATGAGGGCAGCTACTTGAATGAATTGCCATTGTTCTGTGTATATGATGACATTTACTCCAGTGTTTTGCCATTGTTCTGTGTATATGACGACAGCTACACGAATGATTTGCTATTTTTCTGTGCATATGACGACAGCTAGTCGAATGATTTGCCATTGTTCTGTGTATGTGACGACAGCTACTCCAATGATTTGCCCATGTTCTGTGTATATGACGACAGCTACTCCAATGTTTTGCCCATTGTTCTGTGTATATGACGACATCTACTCCAGTGTTATCCCCTTTGTACTGTTTTATGACAACTACACAAATGATTTGCCATTTTTTTTGTATATCCCGACAGTTTCACCAGTGTTTTGCAATTGTTCTGTGTATATAACGAAAGCTAATCCCTTGTTTCGCCATTGTTCTGTGTACATGACGACAGCTAGTCCATTGCTTTGCCATTGTTCTGTGTATATGGCGACTGTCACTCCAGTGATTTGCCCTTGTTCTGTGTATATGACAACAGCTTCTCCAATAATTTGCCATTGCTCTGTGTATATGTCGATAGCTACTCCAGTGATTTGCCATTGTTCTGTGTATATGACGACAGATACTCCAATGCTTTGACAATGTTCTGTGTATATGACAACAGCTTCTCCAATGTTTTGCCATTGTTCTGTGTATATGAGGACAGCTACTCCAATGATTTGCCATTGTTCTCTGTATATGACGACAGCTACTCCAATGATTTGCCATTTTTCTGTTTTATGACGACAGCTACTCCAATGATTTGCCATTTTTTGTTTTTGACGACAGATTCTCAAGTGTTTTGCCATTGTTCTGTGTATATGAAGACACCTACTCTAATGCTTTACCATTGTTCTGTGTATATTACGACAGCTATTCCAGTGTTTTGCAATTGCTTTGCTTTATGACGACAACAACTCCAATGATTTGACAATGATTATTCAGTGTATATGACGACAGCTACTCTAATGATTTGCCATTGTTCTGTGTATATGACGACAGCTATTCCAGAGCTTTGCAATCGTTCTTCTTTATGACAGCTTCTCCAATGAAACCATTGTTCTGTGTATATGACGACAGCTAGTCCATTGTTTTGCCATGGTTCCTGTGTATATGACGACAACTACTCCAATGTTTTGCCATTGTTCTGCGTATATGACGACAGCTACTCCAACTTCTTGCCATTGTTCTCTGTATATGACGACAGCTACTCCAAAGATTTGCCATTGTTCTGTTTTATGACGACAGTTTCTCAATCATTTGCCATTGTTCTGTGTATATGATGACAGCTACTCCAATGATTTGTCATTCTTCTGGTTATATGGCGACATCCACTCCAGTATTTTGCCATTGTTCTGTGTATATGACGACAGCTACTCCAATGATTTGCCATTGTTCTGTTTATATGGCGACATCCACTCCAGTATTTTGCCATTGTTCTGTGTATATGACGACAGCTACTCCAATGATTTGCCATTGTTCTGTGTATATGATGACATCTACTCCAATGATTTGCCATTGTTCTGTTTATATGGCGACATCCACTCCAGTATTTTGCCATTGTTCTGTGTATATGACGACAGCTACTCCAATGATTTGCCATTGTTCTGTTTATATGGCGACATCCACTCCAGTATTTTGCCATTGTTCTGTGTATATGGCGACAGCTACTCCAGTGTTTTGCCATTGGTTTATGTATATGACGACAGCTTCTCCAGTGTTTTGCAATTGTTCTGTTTATATAACGACAGCTATTGCCTTGTTTCGCCATTTTTCTGTGTATGTGACAACTACTCCAATGTTTTGCCATTGTTCTGTGTATATGACGACATCTACTCCAATGATTTGCCATTGTTCTGTGTATATGACGACAGCTACTCCAGTGATTTGCCATTGTTCTGTGTATATGACGACAGATACTCCAATGCTTTGACAATGTTCTGTGTATATGGCAACAGCTTCTCCAATGTTTTGACATTGGTCTGTGTATATGACGATAGCTACTCTAGTGTTTTGTCATTGTTCTGTGTATATGACGACAGCTACTCCAGTGTTTTGTCATTGTTTTGCGTATATGACGACAGCTACGCCAGTGTTTTGTCATTGTTCTGTGTATATGACGACAGCTACTCCAATGATTTGCCATTCTTCTGTTTTATGACGACAGCTTCTCAATCATTTGCCATTGTTCTGTGTATATGATGACAGCTACTCCAATGATTTGCCATTCTTCTGTTTTATGACGACAGCTTCTCAATCATTTGCCATTGTTCTGTGTATATGACGACAGCTACTCCAGTGTTTTGTCATTGTTCTGTGTATATGACGATAGCTACTCCAGTGTTTTGTCATTGTTCTGTGTATATGACGACAGCTACTCCAATGATTTGCCATTCTTCTGTTTTATGACGACAGATACTCCAATGCTTTGACAATGTTCTGTGTATATGACAACAGCTTCTCCAATGATTTGCCATTGTTCTGTGTATATTATGACATCTACTCCAATGATTTGCCATTGTTCTGTTTATATGGCGACATCCACTCCAGTATTTTGCCATTGGTTTATGTATATGACAACAGCTTCTCCAGTGTTTTGCAATTGTTCTGTTTATATAACGACAGCTATTGCCTTGTTTCGCCATTTTTCTGTGTATGTGACAACTACTCCAATGTTTTGCCATTGTTCTGTGTATATGACGACATCTACTCCAGTGATTTGCCATTGGTTTATGTATATGACGACAGCTTCTCCAGTGTTTTGCAATTGTTCTGTTTATATAACGACAGCTATTGCCTTGTTTCGCCATTTTTCTGTGTATGTGACAACTACTCCAATGTTTTGCCATTGTTCTGTGTATATGACGACATCTACTCCAGTGATTTGCCATTGGTTTATGTATATGACGACAGCTTCTCCAGTGTTTTGCAATTGTTCTGTTTATATAACGACAGCTATTGCCTTGTTTCGCCATTTTTCTGTGTATGTGACAACTACTCCAATGTTTTGCCATTGTTCTGTGTATATGACGACATCTACTCCAGTGTTTTGCCATTGGTTTATGTATATGACGACAGCTTCTCCAGTGTTTTGCAATTGTTCTGTTTATATAACGACAGCTATTGCCTTGTTTCGCCATTTTTCTGTGTATGTGACAACTACTCCAATGTTTTGCCATTGTTCTGTGTATATGACGACATCTACTCCAGTGTTGTGCCATTGGTTTATGTATATGACGACAGCTTCTCCTGTGTTTTGCAATTGTTCTGTTTATATAACGACAGCTATTGCCTTGTTTCGCCATTTTTCTGTGTATGTGACAACTACTCCAATGTTTTGCCATTGTTCTGTGTATATGACGACAGCTGCTCCAATGATTTGCCATTGTTCTGTGTATATGACGACAGCTACTCAATCATTTGCCATTGTTCTGTGTATATGATGACAGCTACTCCAATGATTTGCCATTCTTCTGTTTTATGACGACAGCTTCTCAATCATTTGCCATTGTTCTGTGTATATGACGACAGCTACTCCAGTGTTTTGTCATTGTTCTGTGTATATGACGATAGCTACTCCAGTGTTTTGTCATTGTTCTGTGTATATGACGACAGCTACTCCAATGATTTGCCATTCTTCTGTTTTATGACGACAGATACTCCAATGCTTTGACAATGTTCTGTGTATATGACAACAGCTTCTCCAATGATTTGCCATTGTTCTGTGTATATTATGACATCTACTCCAATGATTTGCCATTGTTCTGTTTATATGGCGACATCCACTCCAGTATTTTGCCATTGGTTTATGTATATGACAACAGCTTCTCCAGTGTTTTGCAATTGTTCTGTTTATATAACGACAGCTATTGCCTTGTTTCGCCATTTTTCTGTGTATGTGACAACTACTCCAATGTTTTGCCATTGTTCTGTGTATATGACGACATCTACTCCAGTGATTTGCCATTGGTTTATGTATATGACGACAGCTTCTCCAGTGTTTTGCAATTGTTCTGTTTATATAACGACAGCTATTGCCTTGTTTCGCCATTTTTCTGTGTATGTGACAACTACTCCAATGTTTTGCCATTGTTCTGTGTATATGACGACATCTACTCCAGTGATTTGCCATTGGTTTATGTATATGACGACAGCTTCTCCAGTGTTTTGCAATTGTTCTGTTTATATAACGACAGCTATTGCCTTGTTTCGCCATTTTTCTGTGTATGTGACAACTACTCCAATGTTTTGCCATTGTTCTGTGTATATGACGACATCTACTCCAGTGTTTTGCCATTGGTTTATGTATATGACGACAGCTTCTCCAGTGTTTTGCAATTGTTCTGTTTATATAACGACAGCTATTGCCTTGTTTCGCCATTTTTCTGTGTATGTGACAACTACTCCAATGTTTTGCCATTGTTCTGTGTATATGACGACATCTACTCCAGTGTTGTGCCATTGGTTTATGTATATGACGACAGCTTCTCCTGTGTTTTGCAATTGTTCTGTTTATATAACGACAGCTATTGCCTTGTTTCGCCATTTTTCTGTGTATGTGACAACTACTCCAATGTTTTGCCATTGTTCTGTGTATATGACGACAGCTGCTCCAATGATTTGCCATTGTTCTGTGTATATGACGACAGCTACTCCAATGATTTG
The DNA here is from genome assembly GCF_022045235.1 of Haliotis cracherodii. Classification (NCBI taxonomy): domain Eukaryota; kingdom Metazoa; phylum Mollusca; class Gastropoda; order Lepetellida; family Haliotidae; genus Haliotis; species Haliotis cracherodii. The sequence goes on along the minus strand of NW_027266281.1, from coordinate 766,393 downwards.
CCATTGTTCTGTGTATATGACGACAGCTACTCCAGTGATTTGCCATTGTTCTGTGTATATGACGACAATGTATCCAATGTTTTGCCATTGTTCTGTGTACATGACGACAGCTACTCCAGTGTTTTGTCATTGTTCTGTGTATATGACAACTACTCCAATGTCTTGTTTTGTTCTCGCTTTCTCTTCTTTGATATTGGAGGAGCACATTATCCCCATCGCTAGTTTTTTTCTGTGCTAATGTATCACACTACACAAGTCATCAGTTTCACCAGTAATGACGTCACAGGACTTTGGAAAGGAATATTGTTGCTGCCGATTAACACATGTGTCTCGAACTACAGTAATTGGAGTGAGTGAGTGTTATTTTTGCGATGCTCAAGCAGTATTCCAGCAATATCACCGCAGGTGAAACCAGAACTGGGCTTCACACATTGTACCCATGTCGGGAATCGAATCCTGGTCTCCGGTGTGACGAGTGAACGCTTTAACCACTAGGCTACCCCTAGTTGGAGGTCTAATCAGGAATGTGTGAGTGTTGTTGTTGTTGATGTCACATGTGTCTCTTACCAGAGTAGTTAGGGATTTAGCCAAGAGTGAGTGAGTGAGTGTTGTTGTTGATGTCATATGTGTCTTATACTCGAGTAGTTAGGGGTTTAGCCAGGAGTGAGTGAGTGAGTGTTGTTGTTGATGTCATATGTGTCTAATACTAGATTAGTTAGAGGTGTAGCCAGGAGTAAGTGAGTGAGTGTTGTTGATGTCAAATGTGTCTCGAACTGCAAAAGTTAGGGGTAGCTCAATAGCAGATGTCCTGGGTTATTTTCATTAAACCTAATCTTAATGTTGAGCAAGTCAAATGAAAAGTGCCAACATCCTGTACCGAGTTTCGTACAGGTCACTCTGACATCGGCTAAACTTAATGTGAAGTCATCTGGCCGAAATCCATATTTTCTTGAAACATGTGATGCCCATTAATGTTTCCACAAATAACTAATATGCATTTAACTAAATCTTAATGTCCCAAAGTTCAAACGGGTCAATCTGACATGCAGAGTACTGACGTCGATTATGCATGTATGTCTCGTTTAACAGGTGTGTTAGTGTGGCGCTATAATGCCATGCTCCTTAGAGCACAGATATAGTTTCTTATTCTCTATACCTCCAACATCGGTCGACTAAATGTGACAGAAGCAGAGTATTGATGATTAGAGTAAGAGATGACCTTTTTTATTACAGCATTCTGTATATAGAGGATTAAAAACATAACCAGCCTCCACATACAGATTTTGTTTCAGAGAAGCTCTTAAGGCTCAAAGGCAAAGCCTCAGTCTCTGATGATGAATAGAATCTAGTTTTTTTAAACTCACGTTTACAACTTCCACCATATTTGATTTAATCAAGTTTAGAGCGCTCTACAGTTGGAGCAGGTTTTTTTCTGATCCCCTGCCCGCTTTGAATCAGAAACGACTTTCAATGGAGCAAGTGGCTTCAGGCATTTATTTTTTAAGTAATTAAGGTGTGACAGAAAGGTTTAATTTTTGTTTCACCTTGTTCTTTCTTTTTTGATAGCTTTGACATCATGAGGAAAGAAACTTACCTGATGTCCATATGTCATAAAAAAAAACAAAAAGGGATTCTAAACATGGGTCTGGTAAATGCTTCAGGAGTTGAGAAATAGTTGATAATATCAGTGTCTTAATAGTATGTTTCTTGTAAACAAATTGCACCTGGTTTGAAATCTTGAATTAAGAGTTGTAAGTCATTATATTTATTCCTAAGATCTCTACAGTTCCATTGTATTATACTTGATGCTGGGGCCTTGGTGGCTCAAATGGTAATCTTTCATATGAACATGAGCACCAAAGCGGTTGTGGAGACAAAATCTCCGAGGATGAGAGGGTATTGGGTGTTTGATGGACATTTAATTTGTATTTCACCCTTTTCTTTCTTTTTTTGATAACTTTTGTTCTGCATTTGCTGGTTCGACATGAAATATCTCAGTATCAGTCTGAAAGGGAGAAAATGTTGATTCAGATTGATTGTCAGCTTTTTCTGACTGAGAGACAGACGAAACTACGGCAGGTTGATCAGACTTGACCCATGTCAACTCAGTCTGGCACAGAACAGATGAAGAGGTTTTAGCAGCAGTGGCTACAGCAGAAGAAGAATTAAGCTGCCTGGCGACGGTAAAGCTGATGTTTCGTTCTTGTTTAGTTTAAGAATTTTGATTTCTGTTTGATAAACAGGGCAGAACTTGGAGGTGGATATGTGTTGCCCATCACATTCTGAATATTTCACATCTTGAGGACAATCTGCACTTTCATGGTTGTCACCATAACGATGACAAACCATGGGATGTGTGCAGGTTTTCGAACCATGTCCACTTTTTTTACATTTAAAGCATCGGAGTGTATTGGGGACATACACCTCAACTCCAATGTTGACATAACCAGCTTTAATTGAATTGGGAAAAGGTCAACGGGCAAAAGTGAATAAATATGTGTTCGTTTGAACAGTAGTAGATTTATCATCCTTTCTGGTAACACGTTTGACAGACTAAACTTGATTTTTGTCCCGGCAATAGTTCAGAGTCCTCACACATTCCACCAGAAGAGCTCCACTGCGCAAACGTGTCACATTTCACCTCCCCACAATGGCCATGAACAGATCTGGACATACCAATTTGATTGGTTCATGATCTGTAACTTCGATCATTAGGAATCAGCATATGTATTAGCCTTATCAAACGAACTTGTATCCAAATAGAAACAGAATGATTGTTAGCCATGGTGAAAGAGGGAGGGGTTTTTGGGGGTGGGGGATTGGAGGAGAAAGGTATACGTGAGACTGCATGTGGCATAGATACCTGGGTGTCTGCTACGGGTGGATCAAAGGCATATGTTGTCTATTGGACATTTAGACCTTGGTGTCAGGGATGGGTAATAAGTAAGTTCCGCAGCGTGAGACAAAGAGAAGTAATTTACGCACATTATTAATGTTAATGGGGTTAGATCGAGATTAGTTACAGTAAACAAGAAATCTAATATTTTTAAAGTTACTTAATAGTAATGATACTCTCAACACGAGACTATTGTAGCAACCTACTTGGTATGAAACACGATAGTCTGATGAAGTTGCCCGCCTTATTTGCTGCTGTGGTGCCAAGTGTACGCACAGAAATTTTCTGTCAGAGCATTCCTGAGTTGGCTTTTTGTCAAACACGTGAGTCAGGCTGGGGTATATTTATCCAGCACCAACGCAGTAATCTCATAACTGTGGCGAGCTGTACAACATCCCTACATGATGGAACTAACAAGCGTTGTATTCATCTTTCTTGTGTCGTTGTGTGGTGTCAGAGACGTACATGCTGATACCAATTTGGCAGCCTTCTCTAGAAAACTAAACATGCTTGACAGAGAGATCAAATCGTGGAAAGGCACAGTTGCTGATTTGGGGATTGAAACGAATAACAACTTTGACATGCTGGAGTTATCACTGAAAGAAGAACTAACTAACACGTTCATCCCTGCCTTGATAACGTCTCTAGTGCAGCAATCGATTACTGGCATCCTCAAAGAAGAATACATAGGGAACATTGTCCGCGGACGTGTTCTTGATGAGGTTAACAGTCTTAAGTCCAGTATTCATTATACAAAGTCACAACTTCGATCAGTTAAACGCCAGTTAAGACAAGTAACACAGGAAAGAGACTCTTACAAAGAGAGTCTTGGCAAATTACGTGTCGAGCTGACCAAAGACTTTCAGGGAATACAGCAAAGGGTGAGTACAAGCACTCACACACTTTACACCTTCACCTATATCAGAGCCTGGTATTATTAATCAGAACCAGTCTATTTAATAAGCAAGGAACCTACCACAAGGTGCTCTATGAATATTCATAAGCCTGTGTGTATTTGTTATCTATCACTTGTTGTTGTCAATGTTAATCTGCTGCTTATCACACGATGTCATGCATATATATATCTCATCGCTCGGTTGTTGTCGCTTCAGCTTGATAACGGTGTTAGAATATACATCGAAACGTTGCTATATGCAATAAACCAGAAGTTGTTATCCATAAATTTGTTCGTTTTCCACTGAAAACAACGGATGATAATGAATTCCATATAAGGTAGTGCGTTTTACGATGGAGCTATGACTCACACTGACAGGAATGCTTGTAGTAGCAATGCATATGGTGTTGATGTAATGAAGCAAAGAAGTTGTCGACTGTTTGGAAAACATGTTTCGAAAGCAGCAGCTAGCCTTGCTTAATTCCATTTACTCAACAGGCTACTCAACAGACATTCAATAGGCTATTTAGCCGAGCAATTACATGCCTTAAGATCATGCCGTTCTATTTTTCATTTGAAACCATGGGAAAAAAAGAGTTATATACGGTTTTAACAAAGTAAATATACTCTCCCAAAAAAGAAACGCACAGGTGAAATGTTGAATTTAGTTCATGTAAATTGAAACTATGAAATAATTGGTTTCCACCGCAAATCAACCAACCACTAAAACACACCACCTGATGAAACATTAACCCTAAACAGGCCATTTTCCAATTGCATGAAGTGGAAAAGGATCACAAAGCGTGATGCACGTGAACATTTGGGAAGTTCTGCTCCAAGACGAGGGGTGTACAGGGATGACACCATAGAACATAGCTTTCACCTTTTTGTGTCATTCGATATGCCAAGATTTTGTGCCCTTGAACAACTAGAGGCTGAACAATCACCCGTTGCACGTCATTTTAACGTTCACCACAGTTCCGTTTAATGCCAACTTGGACCATCCCGCGACGGTCCGTCTGCGGCGCAGGATCTTTATACCCGTGTGTGGCATGTCACCATAGGGTCTACAGGGCATGTCACCATAGGCTCTACAGGGCATGTCTACAGGGCACGTCGCCGTAGGGTCTACAGGGCACGTCGACGTAGGGTCTACAGGGCACGTCGCCGTAGGGTCTACAGGGCACGTCGCCGTAGGGTCTACAGGGCACGTCGCCGTAGGGTCTACTGGGCACGTCGACGTAGGGTCTACAGGGCACGTCGACGTAGGGTCTACAGGGCACGTCGACGTAGGGTCTACTGGGCACGTCGACGTAGGGTCTACAGGGCACGTCGCCGTAGGGTCTACAGGGCACGTCGCCGTAGGGTCTACAGGGCACGTCGCCGTAGGGTCTACAGGGCACGTCGACGTAGGGTCTACAGGGCACGTCGCCGTAGGGTCTACATGCACGTCGCCGTAGGGTCTACAGGGCACGTCGCCGTAGGGTCTACAGGGCACGTCGCCGTAGGGTCTACAGGGGGCACGTCGCCGTAGGGTCTACTGGGCACGTCGACGTAGGGTCTACTGGGCACGTCGACGTAGGGTCTACAGGGCACGTCGCCGTAGGGTCTACAGGGCACGTCGCCGTAGGGTCTACAGGGCACGTCGCCGTAGGGTCTACAGGGCACGTCGCCGTAGGGTCTACAGGGCACGTCGACGTAGGGTCTACAGGGCACGTCGCCGTAGGGTCTACAGGGCACGTCGACGTAGGGTCTACAGGGCACGTCGACGTAGGGTCTACAGGGCACGTCGCCGTAGGGTCTACAGGGCACGTCGCCGTAGGGTCTACAGGGCACGTCGCCGTAGGGTCTACAGGGCACGTCGACGTAGGGTCTACAGGGCACGTCGCCGTAGGGTCTACAGGGCACGTCGCCGTAGGGTCTACAGGGCACGTCGCCGTAGGGTCTACAGGGCACGTCGCCGTAGGGTCTACAGGGCACGTCGCCGTAGGGTCTACAGGGCACGTCGACGTAGGGTCTACAGGGCACGTCGCCGTAGGGTCTACAGGGCACGTCGCCGTAGGGTATACAGGGCACGTCGACGTAGGGTCTACAGGGCACGTCGCCGTAGGGTCTACTGGGCACGTCGACGTAGGGTCTACAGGGCACGTCGACGTAGGGTCTACAGGGCACGTCGCCGTAGGGTCTACAGGGCACGTCGACGTAGGGTCTACAGGGCACGTCGACGTAGGGTCTACAGGGCACGTCGACGTAGGGTCTACAGGGCACGTCGACGTAGGGTCTACAGGGCACGTCGACGTAGGGTCTACAGGGCACGTCGCCGTAGGGTCTACAGGGCACGTCGCCGTAGGGTCTACAGGGCACGTCGCCGTAGGGTCTACTGGGCACGTCGCCGTAGGGTCTACAGGGCACGTCGCCGTAGGGTCTACAGGGCACGTCGCCGTAGGGTCTACAGGGCACGTCGCCGTAGGGTCTACTGGGCACGTCGCCGTAGGGTCTACAGGGCACGTCGCCGTAGGGTCTACAGGGCACGTCGCCGTAGGGTCTACATGCACGTCGCCGTAGGGTCTACAGGGCACGTCGCCGTAGGGTCTACAGGGCACGTCGCCGTAGGGTCTACAGGGCACGTCGCCGTAGGGTCTACAGGGCACGTCGCCGTAGGGTCTACAGGGCACGTCGACGTAGGGTCTACAGGGCACGTCGCCGTAGGGTCTACATGCACGTCGCCGTAGGGTCTACAGGGCACGTCGCCGTAGGGTCTACAGGGCACGTCGCCGTAGGGTCTACAGGGGGCACGTCGCCGTAGGGTCTACTGGGCACGTCGACGTAGGGTCTACTGGGCACGTCGACGTAGGGTCTACAGGGCACGTCGCCGTAGGGTCTACAGGGCACGTCGCCGTAGGGTCTACAGGGCACGTCGCCGTAGGGTCTACAGGGCACGTCGCCGTAGGGTCTACAGGGCACGTCGACGTAGGGTCTACAGGGCACGTCGCCGTAGGGTCTACAGGGCACGTCGACGTAGGGTCTACAGGGCACGTCGACGTAGGGTCTACAGGGCACGTCGCCGTAGGGTCTACAGGGCACGTCGACGTAGGGTCTACAGGGCACGTCGCCGTAGGGTCTACAGGGCACGTCGACGTAGGGTCTACAGGGCACGTCGCCGTAGGGTCTACAGGGCACGTCGCCGTAGGGTCTACAGGGCACGTCGCCGTAGGGTCTACAGGGCACGTCGCCGTAGGGTCTACAGGGCACGTCGACGTAGGGTCTACAGGGCACGTCGCCGTAGGGTCTACAGGGCACGTCGCCGTAGGGTATACAGGGCACGTCGACGTAGGGTCTACAGGGCACGTCGCCGTAGGGTCTACTGGGCACGTCGACGTAGGGTCTACAGGGCACGTCGACGTAGGGTCTACAGGGCACGTCGCCGTAGGGTCTACAGGGCACGTCGACGTAGGGTCTACAGGGCACGTCGACGTAGGGTCTACAGGGCACGTCGACGTAGGGTCTACAGGGCACGTCGACGTAGGGTCTACAGGGCACGTCGCCGTAGGGTCTACAGGGCACGTCGCCGTAGGGTCTACAGGGCACGTCGCCGTAGGGTCTACTGGGCACGTCGCCGTAGGGTCTACAGGGCACGTCGCCGTAGGGTCTACAGGGCACGTCGCCGTAGGGTCTACAGGGCACGTCGCCGTAGGGTCTACTGGGCACGTCGCCGTAGGGTCTACAGGGCACGTCGCCGTAGGGTCTACAGGGCACGTCGACGTAGGGTCTACAGGGCACGTCGCCGTAGGGTCTACTGGGCACGTCGACGTAGGGTCTACAGGGCACGTCGCCGTAGGGTCTACTGGGCACGTCGACGTAGGGTCTACAGGGCACGTCGCCGTAGGGTCTACTGGGCACGTCGACGTAGGGTCTACAGGGCATGTCGCCGTAGGGTCTACTGGGCACGTCGACGTAGGGTCTACTGGGCACGTCGCCGTAGGGTCTACTGGGCACGTCGCCGTAGGGTCTACAGGGCACGTCGCCGTAGGGTCTACAGGGCACGTCGACGTAGGGTCTACAGGGCATGTCGCCGTAGGGTCTACTGGGCATGTCGACGTAGGGTTTACTAGTTTACATACAATTAGTTCCCTGTTTACACTGCAATATCGATAAAAGGTACTACTCGAGAGTGTTTCAACATAACCACTGTTTAGTGTCGATTTCAGATTAGAACAAAAAGTTAAACCAGAAATGTGTACATAAAAGTGTGAAGCCAGCAAGTAACAAAGAAATGTGCCATTCACAATTTCTACAGGAAAATGTCTACTAGGTTTACAAATCTGTAAAACATACTGCCAAAAACCTAGTGAGATTCAATGACAGTATGAAATATCAAATTAATAGCAATGGTAACAGTAATAAAGTCAGAGATAGTAATATTCACCAAGTTTCAACAATGGCAGTACAAAATATCAAATTGATAGCAATGGTAACAGCAATATAAGTCAGAGATAATAATATTCACCAAGCTGCAGTAATGGCAGTACAAAATATAAAATTGATAGCAATGGTAATAGCAATAAAGTCAGCGATAATAATATTCACCCAGCTGCAACAATGACCTTGCATCACCATTAACAGCATTGCCACATAACACAACCAATTAGAGACCTTGCACCACCATTAACAACATTGCCATATAACACAACCAATCAGAGACCTTGCACCACCATTAACAATGGATATTTTACTCCTATTTGAATAGGAAGCATGGTTCCGGATATCTTATCTGTACCTGTGAGAACACAGTACATTATCACACAGGCTAAGTTGTACTTGGTGTAAATATGTGCGACATGTGCGAAAAAAACCCACGTAACCACACTTCAAGATTAAAAAAAATGTCAGGAATATACTCCTGTATATACTCAAACTGTCAGATAGATACTCCTGTATATACTCAAACTGTCAGCTAAATACACCTGTATATACCCAAACTGTCAGCTAAATACTCCTGTATATACCCAAACTGTCAGCTAAATACTCCTGTATATACTCAAACTGTAAGGTAAATACTCCTGTATATACTCAAACTGTCAGTTAAATACTCCTGTTTATACTCAAACTGTCAGTTAAATACTCCTGTTTATACTCAAACTGTCAGGTAAATACTCCTGTATATACTCAACCTGTCAGATAAATACTCAGGTTACTTTGTTTTTTTAATCTTTCGAATTTTCGAATTTTATAAACGTTGTGACTAAGTTTCAGTTGCCATGGTGACCACGCCTAATGACATACTGGACCGTTGTCCCAGTTTTGCGGGGGCAGTCCGGTAGCCTAGTGGTTAAAACATTCGCTCGTCACACCGAAGACCGGGTTCGATTCGCGACATGGGGACAATGTGTGAAGCCAATTTGTGGTGTCCCCCGCCGTGATATTGCTGGAATATTGTTAAAATAGGCGTTAAACCTCACCCACTCACTCCCAGTTCTACTGATTTCGTCATAATATTGTCTTTGTGTTTGTGTTATTGGTTTGAGTTTGTCGATAAATTGATCTACCAGACTAAACTGAGCTTTCATCATTACAGATACAGGAACTTGAGAAACGTGATGCGCTGCGTGAGAAACACATCCAAGACTTGACGGAACAAAAACAGAAAGGTTGGATTTCTATAATCTGTTGGCAACATTGTAAACTGTCTTTATCATCAGCATGTGATGATACCAGGTCTTTGCCAAAAGGGTCAAATGAGGGAATTGTGTCGGACATCATTTGTGTCACTGACGTGTCAAATTTGGAAATGTCCTTCACGTTTACCATTAGGCTTTTCGAACCTGAAACCCTGACTAAACAACAAGAGTCAGATTACGGTCTTTGAGATCTTGGCAGAAAGAGCATGCTTCAAAAATTGTGAAATGTAAAAACCAAAGGCTGGAGCTGATGGAATATAGACATGATACACCAGTCCCGTGTTTCTAAAGGCAGCGAGAAGCGTCATTAACACTTCTAACACTGTACAGTAGACATGATACACCAGTCCTGTGTTTCTAATGGCGGCGGGAAGCGCACAAAACCGTATCGTTTTGTTTCTTTTATCATTCATTCACAATCTGTCCTTTTCGTGAAGGCACACCCTATTAAAGGATTAAGGGATGCCCTGTTACTATTAACTCAGCTATTTCCAAGGGACAATTTTTACCTGCATGTCAAAATATTTCTACAGGACGATGATCTCACTGTCTCGCGCTCATTATTGCGGTAAACTTTCTTACAAATGTCATGCATTTCAGGGTTGAACAGCTTACAAAAGTCGAAAATTAAAAATCTTCCAGACTAAATGTGACATGTTATTGGCAATTGTATAAAGAAATAGAAATGCATGTACTTTCTACTCAATTACCCATAAGGCATTATTTCCATTACCAACACATTCCATAGATTTTTCAGAAAACTATTACATACAGTTGAAAAAACAAACTGTTCAAGGGAGAAAATTTTATTGCGGTAAGAGCATATGTCATCATATTGTGTGGGCGCTAGCCGTAGGTCAGGACATGATTATCATTTTCGCGAACACCTGGTGTCATCACTGATTTTCAGTGGTCATTCACATACTTTTTACCGCTATTTTGACCTCTACACAAAATGGAATCTGTTTCGGCGGATAATCTAGATCTTATCTATTTACAGTCACGAGTCTAGTTTCATCACTTGGCCTTACCTCGATCAGCTTGATCGTTCGTGTAAATGTGGAAAAACACAACGTAAAAGCTGATCTATAGTACACAATGACAGGTGGTTCCTTGAGATGGCAAATGTCCCCTGGAGGCTTATGATATAGACACAATAGTTTTGTTTTCGTGCTAAATACGCAAGGCCTAGTTGCATGGAATGTTGGCTGCCATTTTCATTTGGCGTTGATTTGGTTTGCCATTAATATAGACATTTTGCTAAACGGTGACATTTATCACCAAATACATTCAGCTTTAAAAGCGCCCGAATAGTAACACTGGAATACAGACATAGGCGTAGATGTCAGTAGTGGGGTCCCCAGACCGGAACGAACGTTTTTATGTTTGTAGGGAAGTTGTTGAATGCTGAAAGACGTTCCACGCATGCGCAGTTCTTTATTACGGTCGAAGCCGAACGCTGTCTGCAGATCCGTATTTTCTTACACAGACAGCGCAGAGGGTTTCAGTGGCGGTGGAACCCCCCTTGTCAAAACATTAAAGTAGAAAAATATTTTGAAGCATAAATGAAAATGTTATCAATTGATTATGAATCCGACGTTAGAGTGATAAAGGTGCCTGGCATATCTGTGAAAGGTATCTCACGCAAAGTTAGTGAGTGAGTGAGTATGCTTTTAGCATTATTCCAGCAATATCACGGCGAGGCACGCGAAGTAACAAGAATCTGTGACAAGTCATAGACGGAAATTGATCAGCAAATATCCTTCCGCCGCACATGTGGTGGGTGAGTTGGTTTTAACGCCGCTTTAAACATTATTCAAGTTATATCACGGCGTGTCAGCTTAATGTGGGAGGTAAGCCCAAAGTGATGCAGGTCTCAGACGTCTACCACTTCTGTGAAACCCACGAGCACGGGTATGGTGCTGACAAACCTAGAAACGTGATCGGGAAACAGGGATTCGAACCCACAATCGCGCCCTATAGACGACTGGGCCACCCGTGTCACCCGTGTATTGACACTTTCAGGAGAGTCCAGTTGAGTAAAATTTAGTCCCTTAAATATAGTTATCTTATTTATACAAAGGGACAGACAGACAGACAGACACGGTTGACCAAGTCGTTTTATGCGGCACAATTCGCCGTGGAGGGTTGCGTCCCCTAGGCGTGCAAGAAATCTATAATCGTAGATTCGAATCCCAGCACTATACAATATTTCGTATTTTCCTCCCACATCAAGCTGACACACCGTGGTATAACCGAAATACTGTTAAGAGCGGCGCGAAATAATAGTCATTCAGGGTATCCTTTTTGACGATCCTTTATCGATAAATTACTAGTATGTCAGATAACCAACGACCTTTTAACCCACAGATTTAGTTCCTACTTAACGGACTTAAGTATGCACATGTGTTATTGCCGTGACTGAGTTAAATACCTGGGCGCATTCATCTACAATCAAATTTCATGTCCAGTAAAAAAATTTAAAATAAGCAATACGAAATGTAACAGCGACAAGGCAACACGTACTTCATCACTATGTCAGCGGCCGACATGTTTTACAAATACAACATTCATCATGGTGGCTACCGTCGCGATAGCTTCGATGCTATGTTTGTTTGTGATAAGGTTGAGGAACTGGTCAGTAGTTCTTGGTATTTTTCCGATCAAAACACAAACATGAGTTCATGGTCTGATGGTTCTTAACAAACCAGAATGATGTCTCATGCAGGCAGGGCAAGGGCCAGGCAAGTCGGGCTCGACCAGTTTAAAAATATGTTCCCATGGTAAAGTGAGAAGAGCAGGCTTGCAGTCACTAGATCGAGTCGGTACAGTCACTAGATCGAGTCGGTACAGTCACTAGATCGAGTCGTTACAGTCAATAGATCGAGTCGTTACAGTGATTGATGTCATGAGCATCGATCCATGCTGAAGACATACTTAATTCGTAGGGCACCAACGCCCGCATCGAACAATTTTGTGACTGTTGTCGCATGGTTTATTTGGTTGGTTTGTTGTTTAACGCCGCACTCAGCAATATTCCAGCTAAATGACGGCAGTCTGTAAAAAATCGAGTCTGGACCAGACAATCCAGTGATTAATTTATATGAACATCGATCCACGCAATTGGGATCGATGACATGCATCAACCAAGTAAACGAGCCTGACAACCCGTCCTCGATTCTTACGCCAAGCATAGTCGCCTTTTACGCCAAGCATGGGTTGCTCAAGACCTTATTCTACTCCGGATCTTCACGCGGAAACAATGCTTTGTCGCAGGATAAAGTATAGTCGGTGCCTTTGATCTTTTAGCGAAGCATCTTAGAATAAAAATAAAGACATATTTTATGCATGATGATGAGGTAGATTTATTTAACCAATGAAGTAGGCTTAATTTTTTACCTCAACATGCAATCTGAAACGAAATAAGGTAAGACTGTAGTAAGACTTGTAGATCTAGTATCACTCCACACTGTATTATCTTAACGTGATCGGCACAAGCAGCCGAGCGCCAAACTATGACATGCTCCTAACCAGACACGTCACACTGACGTCATAGCTCGCCCCTTCGCTAGTCAAGGCGTTTCTTCACTGGCAGTGAGATGTGTCGCTCGTGTTAGGACGTAAACGGTGGGTAAGTTTTCAGTTCGTAGTTCAGAATTTTGTTAGGATATTAAATGAAACAGACATTGTAAATATAGTAAGATTGATGTACAACAGAATACATTTTGAAGGAACCAGGTGCTTGCTTCACACAATGTTTACACCCAGACGTTTGTTTAGCCTGCCACCGGGGATAAACAAACGTCTGGATGGAAACATTCATACCTCGTTTCAACTGAAAAGCTTGTTTGTTCTATTTTAATCAGTATATTGCAAAAATATGCTTGTAAGTTTTATCCTCTGAACTAATAAGAACTATTTACAACTGAGACTGAAGACTAGATGATATGAGATTTTTTCTAAATCTGTTCAGTCATAGTGTCTGCTATGTTTTTTCGCTCATATGTTTTAATACGTTGTTCTGCATCATATAATGGCAGAAATCTACTGAAATACATCCCCACTACAGACCAGGGCTAAATGTATCAGCCTCATTATTTTAACACTCAGCTTTGTCCTTCTAATCCGGAATATCTTATGTGGAATAAATGTATTTTTGCAGGGCACCCACATAGTTTTTTGAAGGATGGCAAGGAAATGTAGAATATATAAGGGCAAATGTGCATGATTCTCATTATTTTATGACTAAGTTAGAACGGACGTTAAATGCGAAAACAATTTGGCGCTTGGCACACTGGCAATCGGCATTTCAATCTTAAAACGTACGTGTTTATTTCCTTCTTTACACAACCAAACACCGTATCAAACATCTTGTAGTGCCGGCGACAGTTTCTGCCTCAGATAGAATCTAGTAAGCTGATCTGTGATGGATGTACTGCCGCCATCGCTCGGAATGCTGAATTATGACAGTGTTGCAAAGAATTTTCCTGACACTGAATTACCACAGTGTTGCACACGCGCTGAGTCATGTAGACCTGTTGCTCTTTTACATTTATTGCATCATCATGAAAAGTTTATAACTGAAATATTATTCTGTAGCATTTCGTATATCGTTGTTTGTAATACTGTGTAGTCCGAGACATCAAACGACGTAAATTGCACCAGTTTCAGAGTCTAGTTAAGAGAGTGTTTGTATCGGGGAGTTTGGGGACTAAAACATCAAGCAAAGTCACTCGGAACAACAAATAATTTACGATAGGTCGCAGCACTCTACATTTAGTAGCCTGTTATCATCATTTAGCAAAAAGCAATATGGACACAGAGAAACCATCAAGACAGTTGTCTATTTGACGATGTATCCACAGACGTTGAAATGCACGAAAAATATATTTTCCTCCAGAATTACACTGGTGGGCGTCATATCCTGGTCAAAATATATATAACGATGTGCATTGGTTCTCACTGACAACAAATACCTGAGAATAATTTAAATATACAGTAATAACATAGCAGGCAATGAAAATTAGAAAACAATGTTCAGTATTTGTATGTATTATGTAGATTTGCTCTTCACAGTATTGATACTCAAACAACAACTTGTTATTGTTATTGATATTGTGCAACAACGCACAAACTTGCGGGGACTGTTTCATTGTCATAACAATTCCACCCACAACTAACGAAGACTAAAATACTAATAGGTAGGTAGCTGATGTAATACCACGTTGTAATGTTCCAATATGATAAATGCACATATTCTGTGTTTCAATTTATTTGAGATCTGGTCTTTCTTGTGTACAGCAATATAAACTAACATGTTTAGTCCTTAGTCCTCATAATGGTAACATATCAAACCCTTAAAATGACATATGTCTACTAGCCTAGTCGTTATGATATCTGAACTATTGGGATGTTTGGCAAGGACTATAGGACGATTTCTATCGCTGGTGTAGTAATGTACGTTCATTTATGTTGTATGGTGTATGATTATATTATTATGACAACAAAATAACAATCTATTCAGTTCCTGCAACTTCAACCAAGAGAAGAGATATATCTCAGCAGGTAGCACAGAGGCAGTGTGCAGTTTAGATTTATATATATTCAGGGAGTGTTTTTTCCAGCAATCTAAATCTAATAAATACAATTTGTCAGTCACCATGCTACGGTATATCAATAATACCTCTACTACAACAAATGTATTATATATCATGTTTATCAGTGAATAAATTTGAAAGTCACACATTTGTTGAAAGGCAAAAGCTTCTCTTAGGCCAGTAGTTGTAATGTTTACCTGCAATATATAGTTTTCTGAACAGCATATATGGGGGTGGTGGGTAGTCTAGTGAATAAAGCATTCGCTCTTCACGAGATCGATTCCCCCACATGGCTACAATGTGTGAAGCCTATGCCTAGTGTTCCCCGCCCAGATATTGCAGGAATATTGCTAAGAACCTGTAAAACCCAACCCAACTGAACAGCATATTTTGTGTTTCAGCCTCGAACGACTCGAGCCACAGAGAAAGGGCTGCACAGATGACGACAGTGACGACCCACGGTAGGTGGGAGAACCCAGCAGGTGGTAGATACTGTCACTGTCCAACTTTTGTACGAGATGAGGTCACATCAACATGTAACAAATATAAGCCTGAAAGTTCACTCCAAAAACATTCATATGAACAGTCTCTACAATAACAAGCTGATAAATGTAGTCTCTTATTATTCTAATAATTTGAAACAAGTCAATTGTATTGCCAGTACCACCATAAGACTCAATCCAACAAGCCTGTACAGACGCGCGGCTCAGAGGAACAGCAATCTCAATTTTTGTGTTGTATATTTATGATAGGCGTTTGAGTGATTTATTAGTCACTAGACTACCTCATAATAATACCTCTACTAAGATGAATGGTTTTGAAATTGTATTCATCAGTCACAATTATAAAAACCTAAACTTTGCCGAATATCTGATATGTATAATGCTTATGTGGTTTGTATTGTTTTCTGAACAGCATGTTCTGTGTTTCAGCCTCGAGCGACCCGAGTCGGACCACGAGGACACCAGTGACGACCACAAAAAAGCCTGCTACACAGGGAAGGTGGGAGAACCCAGCAGGCAGAAAGCCCACACTTTAATCCCTCCAACAATTAACAAGCTGGGGTATAGACCCGTGGGGGTTCTGACTTGCGTCTTGCATGTCATCGTATTCCAGTTTGTCGATCGGTGCTCATGTTGTCAACCATTGGACTGTCTCTCTGTACCAGACTCCGCCATCTTATTGCTGGACTACTGCAAACAAACAGACTGACAAACTCCAATGTCATGTTTTATAAGATCTATCTGATATTTCCAAACAACTGTACTGACAGTATCATCTCATAAAGCTCAGTTCATCAAACGTTGACACTCTCCAGCCACACACAGAATAATGTTACAACAACTGGATGTAACAGAAAGATTCTAAACATTGACCACATAATCCTTGATTACATGAACCAGCTGTCGTCCTTCCCCTTGATCCTTGTGTTGTCAGCCATGTTGGAAGTGGTTGATGACGTACCGTGTCACGTGTCACCACGTTGAGGTGTGAACCATGTAGATGTATGACGAAGATGTCTGGAAGTGTACAGAGTTTACTTTGTGTTACAGCGACTCCATCACCAGCAGACTGCGAGGACCTCAGTGGCGCCAGCTATGCCGGGAACCTGGAGGAGGTGAAGCGGCTCCTGTCTCGGGGCGTGGACGTCAACTGTAGGAGGGTGTGGGGGAGCATGACACCGGTGATGTGGGCAGCAAGGTGGGGACACAGAGACGTGGTGGAGCTCCTGGTGGGTGAAGGGGCCGATGTGTCACTGGTGGACGTGGACGGTGACAACACCCTTCACTACGCCTGTATTGGAGGAGACATGGAGACGGTGAAGTTTGTGCTGTCTCTGCACGTGGTGGACATCGACGCCAGGAACAACGACGGGCGGACGGCGGCGGACTGGGCGAGACTCAGGGGACAGACGCGAGTGTTGGATCTCCTCGTGTCCCGCGGCGCTCAGTGACGTCAGTGTCGTGTTTGTGTGGACGGTGGGGGGAGACCTGACAGTGACGTGGTGTGCCGTTCACGTCGTCGTGTGTACATATGTCTTTATTTACGTGAAACTGTTTGTTGTCTTTGGATGTGAATAAAACTTGTAAAAACTTTGTCAGACATTTTGACATTTGTTGTGTTTGGAAGTTCTCATGATCAGGTAAGAAAATTGTTAACTGAGTGTAAATAGAGACGATGTGTGATTGGTATGTAAGCACCGCACCTCGTGATATGTTCATGCATGCCGTCATATATTTCTGTGTTAGTTTTACGCCATAAGTTTGTAATTAATCATGAAAAACACAAACAAACCTGTTTGTTTACATCTCACTGCACTCGGTGACGTCAGACCGAGGCGAGGTTCGCCCAGCTGACGTGGCGCCAAATGTACAATGACAGTGACGTCACACTGTCGATGACGTCACGGCATTCCAGCTTAGGTCTAAACACTAAAGCTGCCGGCTGTTTTCTCTGCTAAATACGATATCGGTAATTCACAGGGCTGCTAAATGCTGGCTTCACGGCATATGCAAGTACAGCACAGGCCTCATGTGGGCGATATAGTTTAGCAAACGGAGATGTGTTGCATATTATTGCTGCTGAAATTTAAAAAGAAATATTTCTGATTGGCGAGATATTTATTTTCTCTCTCCCATTTCACCATTTCAATCAAGCTACTTCCCAGCGCGTGACACCTTTACACTCTCGTCTCACGACTGACCAGATTCCCCAGATGAATTCAGAGCTATAGATAGGCTCTGGGTTATTTGTTGTTGTTTTTCACCCTCAGGGGCAGGATGCCAGAGGGACATATATGTCTCTCCTCTTCAAACCTCACTTGGAAGTCGAATAAAATTCAAAATACATCAGACACGCAGATACACTTCACAGTTTTGTATACTCTGAGAAATTCCCTGTTCTGTGATATCATCCACTGGCATCTTAGTGATCACAGGTATGTCTTTTGTCAAACCACCAAAGATCAATCCAAAACGTCGCCGATAACCCTAGAATCGTTTAGAATGTTTTGGAAAATACGCAAACACGAACGCCAAAGTGAACTTTCCGCCATATTAGAAAGTGTTTACAAAATCACGTTTCACGTGTGCCGGTAACGAGACGCCTGTAAAATTACGTGTATTTCAAACTCAGCTGCGATACATACATCCTTGAATTCCTCATACATTTTAGAATCAAATGTCACATGGTCTCTGTCAGCTATACAAAGTGCCTAGATAAAAGCAAGCAAAATAAGATATCGATAGGTGTGAAAACGAACGCTGTGCTCGAAAAACTGCACTTTTTACAGTGTTACAAAATACAGATTTTACAGTGTAGCATTTCCCCCTATTTTGAGCTATCCATTCGTCTATTCGTTCAGAATATGCATGGAGAGAGAATGATAGGAAGAATTAGGGAATTAAAAATAGATATATTGCTATGATTTGATATTTTCAACAGAAATTGTCAAAGCTACCGTCCTGTGTGACGCCATGACTGACGCAAAATCACGCACAACGACAACGGTATTTATCGGAATTTCTGACTATTTCCGTTTGTTTCAATATTACAACAAATAACAGTAAACAGATTGTCAGAATGTTTCTGATTACTTACATGTCACATTTATGTATACTAGCCACATTAAGAAACTGTGCACGGAGAAAATATAGATATAAGGGCACACCGTCCATATATAAAATATAGGTTTGAACACAGCAATTATTGGAGATATTCAAACGCTCATGCACGTGCCATGCGATATGACGTCATTGATGGGGGCCTATGGACGTGCAATGTGTTACTGCACGTGCATCCTGTGCAGCTGTACACAGCATGTGCAACTCAAAATTTGCTGTCACTTTGGAAAGCATGATCTGTGGTCATTCAAAAATTCAAAACTTCTAAGGCGCAGACACAAGCATATCACAAGCAAATCATGCCAAGATTGACACCTGCACAGCGTCATGAAGCCATTGGAATGATCCGAGTGGGAATGAGGCAACAACAGGTGGCAACACATTTCCAATGCCATCGTAACACGATATCGGCATTGGTGAGGAGTTATCAGAACACAAATGACGTTGCCGACCACCCACGTTCAGGACGTCCCCGAGTAACGACGACAAGACAGGACAGATGGATTCGAGTTACACATCTCCGACACAGGTTCCAAACGGCAGTAACGACGTCCCAGACAATTCCTGGACTGCGCCGTATCCATCCCAACACTGTCAGGAATCGTTTACGTCAGTACGGGATTCGACCACGACGCCCTGCCATACGTCCCATCCTGACACACCGTCATCGAGTCAACCGTCTAAGATGGTGTCGAAATCATGTTCGCCAACCTCGAATATGGTGGAGAAATGTTGTCTTTACAGATGAATCGAGGTTCAACATTTCCCACAGTGACGGGCGCCAACGTGTCTACCGGCGTTTGGGAGAACGTTATGCACGCAACTGTATTGTGGGGAGGAATCGTTTTGGAGGTGGCTCTGTGATGATTTGGGGTGGGATAACAGCACGGCACCGAACCCCTTTGGTGGTTGTTCAGGGCAATCTCACCGGTGTTGGCTACAGAGATCAGATTCTGAGGCCTGTGGTCATTCCTTTCCTGCAACGTCATGGCCCGGGATTGACATTTCAACAGGACAACGCTCGTCCTCACACGGCTAGGGTCGCAGTGGATTTCCTTCACCATAACAATGTCATGTTACTGCCATGGCCTGCAGTTTCTCCATATCTCTCCCTAATAGAGCATGTATGGGATGAAATGGAGCGCCGTCTGCGTCGTCTTCCACATCCTCCAGATAACGTCCGTGACTTGGCACAGGATTTGAGGAGGATATGGCAGGCCATTCCCCAGGCCTTCCATGCCCATTTGGTGGACTCCATGCGTCGCCGATGCACTGCTGTGATTCACGCACAGGGTGGTCATACCCGTTATTGACTTTGTGACTTTGTCGTATGACCCCCTACTCCATTTTGATCTTCTGACGTCATCGTAACAGATGTTGTTCAGGTCCCGGTGAAATTTTCTTATGGTCCGATCATTCAGCTGCTACAGCGTCTGCATCATTTTGTTCTTGCTGTGTTGTATTTCAATCCATAATATATTTTCTCCGTGCACAGTTTCTTTATGTGGCTAGTATATATACGATCCGTGAGTCACCTCGTACAATCCCGCATACTGTTGACAATGAACACGTCATTTTGTAAAAGTCAGTCATCGGTAGTGAGGTCATAAGTCAAAATTGTTGTACATGTTTGGTAATTTCTTTAAGGTGAATGTCCTTGAATGAAAGCACACACGATCATTGTATCCTGCTGTTTACAGTTTCAAGTGTGATGTAGATTTTGCATATCTCTTGTACATATTTTCACACAATTAATTTCACTTTGGATATTTGTCAGTGTTCAATTGACATACGTAAATATAGGCCACGACATGTATGAATGAACCTTCGATTATCTCGTGTTTGTTTGAACATTGTTTACATAAGAAATTGATAAGTTTATATATATATATATATATATATATATATATATATATATATATATATATATATATATATATATATATATAGTGTCCTATACGATATGTCTTTCCTTTGGAGATGAAATGTAAATGTAACTGCAACATGTACGTATTTTTGGGGGAGTGTAATAGTCAATATCATAAGTTCATATAAACAATTTCCATGAATAGCCGTTTCATTTTATTTTAAAACTGAATATATTACTTTAACCAAATGGATAATATTATTCGTTAAAATATACGCACACATTTCCAGGAGAATGGTCTTGGTCTTGGAAATTTATTTTTTAGGTCGTTTGATATACATAACAGTGATATCTAACGATTCGCAGGTGCGCTTGTCACAAACGATTTACGAATTATTCCTCTCGTTTTGCATTATATAATCAAAGGGTTCATCTTTTTCTAAATATTGTGATCACATGATATTAAACTGTTTACTTTCTTTCTCCAAGAATTGTAAAAAGTAATTAGGGGAGGTATATATATATTAATCAAAATACCAGTGTCGTCTTTTTCCGACGTTGTCAAAGACATAAAACCAGCCATGCCCTCAAATAGAATGGTGTTATTTATTTAGTAATTCATTACATTTGATCACAAGGCTAGTGCTCCATTAATAATGGTGCAACATAAGCCAATATCACTTGCACAGTCAGAAGAATGTTGTAATCTAAGGACTAATTTTCAGCTTAGATAGGGCCATTCATTTCGCTATTACTTATGAAGTACGATTTCATCATTTCTTACGGTAAAATAAGGGAGTATACAGTTTCAATATCGATATTTGTGTTGGAATAGTTTGGTTACTCGTGAACAAAATACCACGAAAATATACTGTCCTTGCCCACAGCTAATTCTCACCAAGTGACCTAGCTGAGTTTAAATAAACTGGAGCTAAGCATAGTTGAGTTATGCCCCCTTTTCTTTTTACGTGTGTAACCTCTCTGCCGCCTTTTGACGTCATAGAGAATAAGAGTGTTCTTAGAGCACAACATCCCCCGCATGAATTTTTTCAACGAGTTCATATTTTCTTTGCATTTTATGAAATAACAACAGTAGATGGCACTGAACATTTGAAACAAATTGTGCAGAACATTTTTTTGGGTGTAATCTAGTCTGAATGCTAATGCCATAAGGATGTAGCTCACCCACAAAAGCCTTATACAAGGAAACTAACTATAGTTATAGTTATAGTTAGATATTGTGATATTCTCTGGAAACTGGAGGAGTAGATTTCATGAAGCTCCGTAAAACTGGGGCAGTAACTCTGTCAAAATTTGTCGAAATGAAATGGGACTGCGATATGCGTATCATCAACATGTCGACATCTTGTGTGTAGAGTGTCAGGGATATTCTCTGGAAACCGTAGGAGTAGATTTCACAAGCCTAGTACCCTCTGTGGGACGGACGGACGGACTGCGCCACGACATAATCCCCATTCGCCATTCTGGCCCGGCGGGGGATAAAAATCAGTTTTCGTCATTTACGGCAGGCTATTTTTTGCATTGAATGTATGTCGTTATACACACGCATATAACTCCATTTGATATATATTTATGTCGTTCAGATATAAGGCAGAATTTTGTTTACTCACAGTTTCCGTAAAGCTGCTAAATAAAATATAATCGTCGCACAGTACTTCTACCAGTGTACGATAAAAAGCGGCGAAATTTCCTGAATACGTTTTCGGACAACACTTGGCAGTATCTTTTGTTCAAACCGGATTAATATCTGCAGTTAGATTTACACCATCAGATAGGAAATTTAATACTCTGCGTAATTATATAGCTGGAGGTAGATCCAGTCCCGCATAAGCGCAATTGTCGCACAGCCTTCACTTTTCCGATCTTAGGAAAATGTGCGTCAGAAAAAAACTCGGCATCTAGCGGGTTAATTTTGATTGCGTTTCCCATGTTTTAAGACGCAATATGTATAATGTATACTGACGAGGCACAGTGTGCTTTTCATTTGGCATCTATCAGTTTGTTTGTGGCAAACGCTTTTCCAATTGTAACTGACGTTAAGTGAATTTGGCGATCGGCTGATACACAATCATGTTATCAAACAGTTGTAATATATACAATCGTTTTATCTAGTAGTTATAATATAAGCATAAATTTTATTTAAAGAGCAAAAATTTTAGTTTTTGTTGCGTATTTGATACGCAAGGATTGGATTTGTCCGCGTAGTTCAGTTTATTTAATGCGTATTTTACGCAAATACACAGCTCATCTAGAGCTCCGGAATTTACCTTTTTCTTTGTTTAATCAGATTCGACCGAGATTGCAGACTAACATGAAATCATCAGACTTGGTTCCTGTCTACCTAAACTAAATTGCGCTAACCATGCGTGGCGAACCAACAATGGAACCAGTTTAATAAAATCACCAAACTTGCCCCTTACATTCCTACTGTACCAACAAGTAGAGATTGCTACAGAGCATCAATAGCTCCCCGCCATATAATGTTATGTGCAGAGGAAGGAAGTGTAAGCTATGGGAGGAGAGAATTTGTGTTAAGTACAAATTGGTTGTTATTAATGTACTTCTTTGGAAAGCACAATAAAAGAAACAGTGTCTTTAATTGGTCAGCACAAAGAAAACCCAGGCAAGAAAACTGGGCCTGTCTGGCAAAACTTGATATATACCCACTATTAGTACCAATAAAAAAAATCCTATATAGATAACAACAAATGTCATTCTAAAGCTTGCTTTTGCAGCAAATATCAATATTTCTGGTCAAAATGTTGGTTGGGTTAAATAAAGCAAACTTTTAAAATAGTAAACACAAAAAATGAAATGGATCCACTCTAAATATACGTCAGTTCAAATGTAAAAATTCACGCAATCATTAATGGACTCCCATTTATCTAGCAGCAAGTTAGGAACATACAGTTTGGTCACGTTATCTATAAATATTGAGAATTATCTTACATATTGTAAAAACAAAGGCCATAGGTCACTTTTCTCAAAACTTCGTTTAAGTAATCACAAACTAAAAATTGAAACAATTGTAGATATACAAAAACACCAACCCCATTTGAACATCGTCTCTGTGAAACATGTGATGTCTCAGAAGATGAACAACGTTAACATTACGCACTGTCTTACATAATACAATCAAGAAAGAGAATCACAAATAATCCCCAATCATGATAAAGAATTTGGTACACTCTGTTGAAAGGGGCAGATTCTTAATAAGTTTACCAACAGTTATCCAGAAACAACTTCCAAGATCTGTTAACATATCAACAATTACAAACAAATTCCTTGTACATGTATGTACAACATTACCATAGTGTTGCTCAATTCTCATATTGTTTCCATATCATTATAATACACTTGTTTTTTAAATAAAATTCTTATAATGTACCTCCTTTGAATGTTGAATGTTCCTGTGTTTTTTAATTGTCGTTTATTGTATGATATGATAGTTGATTCGAAATAGAATTCAAATTGACAAAGCAATAATTATTAGCTGGGGTAAGTGTATATTCTGCGTCACGGAAGTCGTCACTTGCTTATAAACAAAATGGTCAGTCGGTTGCGAGTTGAACTCCAAGCATGGTTGTGGTCACCTATCACAGTGGGGAGCTTAGAATGGTGCCAGCGATAGCAAAGAGAAAATTGCATTCCAATCACAAAACAAGCGTATAGTCGACGAAGTCATCTATATCCCCCGCCATTTTAACACGTTATGATCCCAAACCAGGTAACTGACCAAACATTTATCTTAGGCCATGTCAAAATAGCTGCAATGGAAATTCTAAAATAAACATTTATAAAAATCCTTAATATCAAATAGCACCAGTTCAGTATGTGCCTGGTAAACATGCAAAGTTTTGTAAGAAATTATTTAACGGTTTTTGAGTTACGGTCCGGAAACGAACAGCACCCTTATAGAACCTAAGTCCAACTTGTTGCCATGGAAACGTAAAAAATAAACATTTATAAAATTCCTAAATAGCAAAAGGCACCAGTTTAGTATGTGCCTAGTAGACATGCAAAGTTTTTTAAGAAAGTATTAAAATGTTTTTGAGTTACGCTCCGGAAACGAACAGCACCCTTATAGAACCTAAGTCCAACTTGTTGCCATGGAAACGTAAAACATAAAGATATATAAAACTCCTTAATAGCAGAAGGCACCAGTTCAGTATGTGTCTAGTAAACATGTTGTAAGAAGTTATTTAACGGTTTTTGAGTTACGATCCGGAAACGATTTCGGGACGCACACACGCACACACGCACGCACATACGCACACACGGACGGAGCCCATTTCTATATCCCCCTCAGTGATAGAGAGTTGGGGGCCAGTGATGGGAAGTGTCGGGGTCGGGTAAGTGATGTGGAGTGCTGAGTCAGTGATGGGGAGAGATCAGTTGGTGCTGGGGAGTCGTCGGTCAGTGATAAGGATTTGTGGGTCAGTGATGAGGAGTGGTGGGTCAGTGGTGAGGAGTGGTGGGTCAGTGATGGGGAGTGGTGGGTCAGTGATGGGGAGTGGTGGGTCAGTGAAGGGGAGTGGTGGGTCAGTGATGAGGAGCGGTGGGTCAGTGATGAGGAGTTGTGGGTCAGTGATGGGGAGTGGTGGGTCAGTGATGAGGAGTTGTGGGTCAGTGATGGGGAGTGGTGGGTCAGTGATGGGGAGTGGTGGGTCAGTGATGAGGAGTGGTGGGTCAGTGATGAGGAGTGGTGGGTCAGTGATGGGGACTGGTGGGTCAGTGATGGGGACTGGTGTGTCAGTGATGGGGACTGGTGGGTCAGTGATGGGGAGTGGTGGGTCAGTGATGGGGAGTTGTGGGTCAGTTATGGGGAGTGGTAGGTCAGTGATGGGGAGAGATCAGTCGGTGCTGGGGAGTTGTTGGTCAGTGGTAAGGAGTTGTGGGTCAGTGATGGGGAGTGGTGGGTCAGTGATGAGGAGTTGTGGGTCAGTGATGGGGAGTGGTGGGTCAGTGATGGGGAGTTGTGGGTCAGTGATGAGGAGTGGTGGGTCAGTGATGAGGAGTGGTGGGTCAGTGATGGGGAGTGGTGGGTCAGTGATGGGGACTGGTGGGTCAGTGATGGGGACTGGTGGGTCAGTGATGGGGAGTGGTGGGTCAGTGATGGGGAGTTGTGGGTCAGTGATGAGGATTTGTGGGTCAGTGATGAGGAGTGGTGGGTCAGTGATGAGGAGTGGTGGGTCAGTGATGGGGACTGGTGGTTCAGTGATGGGGAGTGGTGGGTCAGTGGTGGGTCAGTGATGAGGAGCGGTGGGTCAGTGATGGGGAGTTGTGGGTCAGTTATGGGGAGTGGTAGGTCAGTGATGGGGAGAGATCAGTCGGTGCTGGGGAGTTGTTGGTCAGTGGTAAAGAGTTGTGGGTCAGTGATGGGGAGTGGTGGGTCAGTGATGAGGAGTTGTGGGTCAGTGATGGGGAGTGGTGGGTCAGTGATGGGGAGTTGTGGGTCAGTGATAAGGAGTTGTTGGTCAGTGATGGGGAGTGGTGGGTCAGTGATGGGGAGTTGTGGTTCAGTGATGAGGAGTTGTGGGTCAGTGATGGGGAGTGGTGGGTCAGTGATGGGGAGTTGTGGGTCAGTGATGGGGAGTTGTTGGTCAGTTATGGGGAGTGGTGGGTCATTGATAGGGAGTGGTGGGTCAGAGATGAGGAGTGGTGGGTCAGTGATGGGGACTTATGGGTCACTGATGGGGAGAGGTGAGTCAGTCATGGGGAGTGGTGGGTCAGTCATGGGGTGTAATTGGTTAGTGATGGGAAGTGGTTGGTCAACTATTGAGAGTGGTGGGCCAGTGATGGGGACTGGTGGAACAGTGATGGGAAATGGTGTGTCAGTGATGAGGAGTGATGAGTCGCAAATACACAGCTCATCTAGAGCTCCGGAATTTACCTTTTTCTTTGTTTAATCAGATTCGACCGAGATTGCAGACTAACATGAAATCATCAGACTTGGTTCCTGTCTACCTAAACTAAATTGCGCTAACCATGCGTGGCGAACCAACAATGGAACCAGTTTAATAAAATCACCAAACTTGCCCCTTACATTCCAACTGTACCAACAAGTAGAGATTGCTACAGAGCATCAATAGCTCCCCGCCATATAATGTTATGTGCAGAGGAAGGAAGTGTAAGCTATGGGAGGAGAGAATTTGTGTTAAGTACAAATTGGTTGTTATTAATGTACTTCTTTGGAAAGCACAATAAAAGAAACAGTGTCTTTAATTGGTCAGCACAAAGAAAACCCAGGCAAGAAAACTGGGCCTGTCTGGCAAAACTTGATATATACCCACTATTAGTACCAATAAAAAAAATCCTATATAGATAACAACAAATGTCATTCTAAAGCTTGCTTTTGCAGCAAATATCAATATTTCTGGTCAAAATGTTGGTTGGGTTAAATAAAGCAAACTTTTAAAATAGTAAACACAAAAAATGAAATGGATCCACTCTAAATATACGTCAGTTCAAATGTAAAAATTCACGCAATCATTAATGGACTCCCATTTATCTAGCAGCAAGTTAGGAACATACAGTTTGGTCACGTTATCTATAAATATTGAGAATTATCTTACATATTGTAAAAACAAAGGCCATAGGTCACTTTTCTCAAAACTTCGTTTAAGTAATCACAAACTAAAAATTGAAACAATTGTAGATATACAAAAACACCAACCCCATTTGAACATCGTCTCTGTGAAACATGTGATGTCTCAGAAGATGAACAACGTTAACATTACGCACTGTCTTACATAATACAATCAAGAAAGAGAATCACAAATAATCCCCAATCATGATAAAGAATTTGGTACACTCTGTTGAAAGGGGCAGATTCTTAATAAGTTTACCAACAGTTATCCAGAAACAACTTCCAAGATCTGTTAACATATCAACAATTACAAACAAATTCCTTGTACATGTATGTACAACATTACCATAGTGTTGCTCAATTCTCATATTGTTTCCATATCATTATAATACACTTGTTTTTTAAATAAAATTCTTATAATGTACCTCCTTTGAATGTTGAATGTTCCTGTGTTTTTTAATTGTCGTTTATTGTATGATATGATAGTTGATTCGAAATAGAATTCAAATTGACAAAGCAATAATTATTAGCTGGGGTAAGTGTATATTCTGCGTCACGGAAGTCGTCACTTGCTTATAAACAAAATGGTCAGTCGGTTGCGAGTTGAACTCCAAGCATGGTTGTGGTCACCTGTCACAGTGGGGAGCTTAGAATGGTGCCAGCGATAGCAAAGAGAAAATTGCATTCCAATCACAAAACAAGCGTATAGTCGACGAAGTCATCTATATCCCCCGCCATTTTAACACGTTATGATCCCAAACCAGGTAACTGACCAAACATTTATCTTAGGCCATGTCAAAATAGCTGCAATGGAAATTCTAAAATAAACATTTATAAAAATCCTTAATATCAAATAGCACCAGTTCAGTATGTGCCTGGTAAACATGCAAAGTTTTGTAAGAAATTATTTAACGGTTTTTGAGTTACGGTCCGGAAACGAACAGCACCCTTATAGAACCTAAGTCCAACTTGTTGCCATGGAAACGTAAAAAATAAACATTTATAAAATTCCTAAATAGCAAAAGGCACCAGTTTAGTATGTGCCTAGTAGACATGCAAAGTTTTTTAAGAAAGTATTAAAATGTTTTTGAGTTACGCTCCGGAAACGAACAGCACCCTTATAGAACCTAAGTCCAACTTGTTGCCATGGAAACGTAAAACATAAAGATATATAAAACTCCTTAATAGCAGAAGGCACCAGTTCAGTATGTGTCTAGTAAACATGTTGTAAGAAGTTATTTAACGGTTTTTGAGTTACGATCCGGAAACGATTTCGGGACGCACACACGCACACACGCACGCACATACGCACACACGGACGGAGCCCATTTCTATATCCCCCTCAGTGATAGAGAGTTGGGGGCCAGTGATGGGAAGTGTCGGGGTCGGGTAAGTGATGTGGAGTGCTGAGTCAGTGATGGGGAGAGATCAGTTGGTGCTGGGGAGTCGTCGGTCAGTGATAAGGATTTGTGGGTCAGTGATGAGGAGTGGTGGGTCAGTGGTGAGGAGTGGTGGGTCAGTGATGGGGAGTGGTGGGTCAGTGATGGGGAGTGGTGGGTCAGTGAAGGGGAGTGGTGGGTCAGTGATGAGGAGCGGTGGGTCAGTGATGAGGAGTTGTGGGTCAGTGATGGGGAGTGGTGGGTCAGTGATGAGGAGTTGTGGGTCAGTGATGGGGAGTGGTGGGTCAGTGATGGGGAGTGGTGGGTCAGTGATGAGGAGTGGTGGGTCAGTGATGAGGAGTGGTGGGTCAGTGATGGGGACTGGTGGGTCAGTGATGGGGACTGGTGTGTCAGTGATGGGGACTGGTGGGTCAGTGATGGGGAGTGGTGGGTCAGTGATGGGGAGTTGTGGGTCAGTTATGGGGAGTGGTAGGTCAGTGATGGGGAGAGATCAGTCGGTGCTGGGGAGTTGTTGGTCAGTGGTAAGGAGTTGTGGGTCAGTGATGGGGAGTGGTGGGTCAGTGATGAGGAGTTGTGGGTCAGTGATGGGGAGTGGTGGGTCAGTGATGGGGAGTTGTGGGTCAGTGATGAGGAGTGGTGGGTCAGTGATGAGGAGTGGTGGGTCAGTGATGGGGAGTGGTGGGTCAGTGATGGGGACTGGTGGGTCAGTGATGGGGACTGGTGGGTCAGTGATGGGGAGTGGTGGGTCAGTGATGGGGAGTTGTGGGTCAGTGATGAGGATTTGTGGGTCAGTGATGAGGAGTGGTGGGTCAGTGATGAGGAGTGGTGGGTCAGTGATGGGGACTGGTGGTTCAGTGATGGGGAGTGGTGGGTCAGTGGTGGGTCAGTGATGAGGAGCGGTGGGTCAGTGATGGGGAGTTGTGGGTCAGTTATGGGGAGTGGTAGGTCAGTGATGGGGAGAGATCAGTCGGTGCTGGGGAGTTGTTGGTCAGTGGTAAAGAGTTGTGGGTCAGTGATGGGGAGTGGTGGGTCAGTGATGAGGAGTTGTGGGTCAGTGATGGGGAGTGGTGGGTCAGTGATGGGGAGTTGTGGGTCAGTGATAAGGAGTTGTTGGTCAGTGATGGGGAGTGGTGGGTCAGTGATGGGGAGTTGTGGTTCAGTGATGAGGAGTTGTGGGTCAGTGATGGGGAGTGGTGGGTCAGTGATGGGGAGTTGTGGGTCAGTGATGGGGAGTTGTTGGTCAGTTATGGGGAGTGGTGGGTCATTGATAGGGAGTGGTGGGTCAGAGATGAGGAGTGGTGGGTCAGTGATGGGGACTTATGGGTCACTGATGGGGAGAGGTGAGTCAGTCATGGGGAGTGGTGGGTCAGTCATGGGGTGTAATTGGTTAGTGATGGGAAGTGGTTGGTCAACTATTGAGAGTGGTGGGCCAGTGATGGGGACTGGTGGAACAGTGATGGGAAATGGTGTGTCAGTGATGAGGAGTGATGAGTCGCAAATACACAGCTCATCTAGAGCTCCGGAATTTACCTTTTTCTTTGTTTAATCAGATTCGACCGAGATTGCAGACTAACATGAAATCATCAGACTTGGTTCCTGTCTACCTAAACTAAATTGCGCTAACCATGCGTGGCGAACCAACAATGGAACCAGTTTAATAAAATCACCAAACTTGCCCCTTACATTCCAACTGTACCAACAAGTAGAGATTGCTACAGAGCATCAATAGCTCCCCGCCATATAATGTTATGTGCAGAGGAAGGAAGTGTAAGCTATGGGAGGAGAGAATTTGTGTTAAGTACAAATTGGTTGTTATTAATGTACTTCTTTGGAAAGCACAATAAAAGAAACAGTGTCTTTAATTGGTCAGCACAAAGAAAACCCAGGCAAGAAAACTGGGCCTGTCTGGCAAAACTTGATATATACCCACTATTAGTACCAATAAAAAAAATCCTATATAGATAACAACAAATGTCATTCTAAAGCTTGCTTTTGCAGCAAATATCAATATTTCTGGTCAAAATGTTGGTTGGGTTAAATAAAGCAAACTTTTAAAATAGTAAACACAAAAAATGAAATGGATCCACTCTAAATATACGTCAGTTCAAATGTAAAAATTCACGCAATCATTAATGGACTCCCATTTATCTAGCAGCAAGTTAGGAACATACAGTTTGGTCACGTTATCTATAAATATTGAGAATTATCTTACATATTGTAAAAACAAAGGCCATAGGTCACTTTTCTCAAAACTTCGTTTAAGTAATCACAAACTAAAAATTGAAACAATTGTAGATATACAAAAACACCAACCCCATTTGAACATCGTCTCTGTGAAACATGTGATGTCTCAGAAGATGAACAACGTTAACATTACGCACTGTCTTACATAATACAATCAAGAAAGAGAATCACAAATAATCCCCAATCATGATAAAGAATTTGGTACACTCTGTTGAAAGGGGCAGATTCTTAATAAGTTTACCAACAGTTATCCAGAAACAACTTCCAAGATCTGTTAACATATCAACAATTACAAACAAATTCCTTGTACATGTATGTACAACATTACCATAGTGTTGCTCAATTCTCATATTGTTTCCATATCATTATAATACACTTGTTTTTTAAATAAAATTCTTATAATGTACCTCCTTTGAATGTTGAATGTTCCTGTGTTTTTTAATTGTCGTTTATTGTATGATATGATAGTTGATTCGAAATAGAATTCAAATTGACAAAGCAATAATTATTAGCTGGGGTAAGTGTATATTCTGCGTCACGGAAGTCGTCACTTGCTTATAAACAAAATGGTCAGTCGGTTGCGAGTTGAACTCCAAGCATGGTTGTGGTCACCTATCACAGTGGGGAGCTTAGAATGGTGCCAGCGATAGCAAAGAGAAAATTGCATTCCAATCACAAAACAAGCGTATAGTCGACGAAGTCATCTATATCCCCCGCCATTTTAACACGTTATGATCCCAAACCAGGTAACTGACCAAACATTTATCTTAGGCCATGTCAAAATAGCTGCAATGGAAATTCTAAAATAAACATTTATAAAAATCCTTAATATCAAATAGCACCAGTTCAGTATGTGCCTGGTAAACATGCAAAGTTTTGTAAGAAATTATTTAACGGTTTTTGAGTTACGGTCCGGAAACGAACAGCACCCTTATAGAACCTAAGTCCAACTTGTTGCCATGGAAACGTAAAAAATAAACATTTATAAAATTCCTAAATAGCAAAAGGCACCAGTTTAGTATGTGCCTAGTAGACATGCAAAGTTTTTTAAGAAAGTATTAAAATGTTTTTGAGTTACGCTCCGGAAACGAACAGCACCCTTATAGAACCTAAGTCCAACTTGTTGCCATGGAAACGTAAAACATAAAGATATATAAAACTCCTTAATAGCAGAAGGCACCAGTTCAGTATGTGTCTGGTAAACATGTTGTAAGAAGTTATTTAACGGTTTTTGAGTTACGATCCGGAAACGAACAGCACCCTTATAGAACCTAAGTCCAACTTGTTGCCATGGAAACGTAAAAAATAAACATTTATAAAATTCCTAAATAGCAAAAGGCACCAGTTTAGTATGTGCCTAGTAGACATGCAAAGTTTTTTAAGAAAGTATTAAAATGTTTTTGAGTTACGCTCCGGAAACGAACAGCACCCTTATAGAACCTAAGTCCAACTTGTTGCCATGGAAACGTAAAACATAAAGATATATAAAACTCCTTAATAGCAGAAGGCACCAGTTCAGTATGTGTCTAGTAAACATGTTGTAAGAAGTTATTTAACGGTTTTTGAGTTACGATCCGGAAACGATTTCGGGACGCACACACGCACACACGCACGCACATACGCACACACGGACGGAGCCCATTTCTATATCCCCCTCAGTGATAGAGAGTTGGGGGCCAGTGATGGGAAGTGTCGGGGTCGGGTAAGTGATGTGGAGTGCTGAGTCAGTGATGGGGAGAGATCAGTTGGTGCTGGGGAGTCGTCGGTCAGTGATAAGGATTTGTGGGTCAGTGATGAGGAGTGGTGGGTCAGTGGTGAGGAGTGGTGGGTCAGTGATGGGGAGTGGTGGGTCAGTGATGGGGAGTGGTGGGTCAGTGATGGGGACTGGTGGGTCAGTGATGGGGACTGGTGTGTCAGTGATGGGGACTGGTGGGTCAGTGATGGGGAGTGGTGGGTCAGTGATGGGGAGTTGTGGGTCAGTGATGGGGAGTGGTGGGTCAGTGATGGGGAGTGGTGGGTCAGTGAAGGGGAGTGGTGGGTCAGTGATGAGGAGCGGTGGGTCAGTGATGGGGAGTTGTGGGTCAGTGATGGGGAGTGGTGGGTCAGTGATGAGGAGTTGTGGGTCAGTGATGGGGAGTGGTGGGTCAGTGATGGGGAGTGGTGGGTCAGTGATGAGGAGTGGTGGGTCAGTGATGAGGAGTGGTGGGTCAGTGATGGGGACTGGTGGGTCAGTGATGGGGACTGGTGTGTCAGTGATGGGGACTGGTGGGTCAGTGATGGGGAGTGGTGGGTCAGTGAATGGGAGTTGTGGGTCAGTTATGGGGAGTGGTAGGTCAGTGATGGGGAGAGATCAGTCGGTGCTGGGGAGTTGTTGGTCAGTGGTAAGGAGTTGTGGGTCAGTGATGGGGAGTGGTGGGTCAGTGATGAGGAGTTGTGGGTCAGTGATGGGGAGTGGTGGGTCAGTGATGGGGAGTTGTGGGTCAGTGATGAGGAGTGGTGGGTCAGTGATGAGGAGTGGTGGGTCAGTGATGAGGAGTGGTGGGTCAGTGATGGGGACTGGTGGGTCAGTGATGGGGACTGGTGGGTCAGTGATGGGGAGTGGTGGGTCAGTGATGGGGAGTTGTGGGTCAGTGATGAGGATTTGTGGGTCAGTGATGAGGAGTGGTGGGTCAGTGATGAGGAGTGGTGGGTCAGTGATGGGTACTGGTGGTTCAGTGATGGGGAGTGGTGGGTCAGTGATGGGGAGTGGTGGGTCAGTGGTGGGTCAGTGATGAGGAGCGGTGGGTCAGTGATGGGGAGTTGTGGGTCAGTTATGGGGAGTGGTAGGTCAGTGATGGGGAGAGATCAGTCGGTGCTGGGGAGTTGTTGGTCAGTGGTAAAGAGTTGTGGGTCAGTGATGGGGAGTGGTGGGTCAGTGATGAGGAGTTGTGGGTCAGTGATGGGGAGTGGTGGGTCAGTGATGGGGAGTTGTGGGTCAGTGATAAGGAGTTGTTGGTCAGTGATGGGGAGTGGTGGGTCAGTGATGGGGAGTTGTGGTTCAGTGATGAGGAGTTGTGGGTCAGTGATGGGGAGTGGTGGGTCAGTGATGGGGAGTTGTGGGTCAGTGATGGGGAGTTGTTGGTCAGTTATGGGGAGTGGTGGGTCATTGATAGGGAGTGGTGGGTCAGAGATGAGGAGTGGTGGGTCAGTGATGGGGACTTATGGGTCACTGATGGGGAGAGGTGAGTCAGTCATGGGGAGTGGTGGGTCAGTCATGGGGTGTAATTGGTTAGTGATGGGAAGTGGTTGGTCAACTATTGAGAGTGGTGGGCCAGTGATGGGGACTGGTGGAACAGTGATGGGAAATGGTGTGTCAGTGATGAGGAGTGATGAGTCGCAAATACACAGCTCATCTAGAGCTCCGGAATTTACCTTTTTCTTTGTTTAATCAGATTCGACCGAGATTGCAGACTAACATGAAATCATCAGACTTGGTTCCTGTCTACCTAAACTAAATTGCGCTAACCATGCGTGGCGAACCAACAATGGAACCAGTTTAATAAAATCACCAAACTTGCCCCTTACATTCCTACTGTACCAACAAGTAGAGATTGCTACAGAGCATCAATAGCTCCCCGCCATATAATGTTATGTGCAGAGGAAGGAAGTGTAAGCTATGGGAGGAGAGAATTTGTGTTAAGTACAAATTGGTTGTTATTAATGTACTTCTTTGGAAAGCACAATAAAAGAAACAGTGTCTTTAATTGGTCAGCACAAAGAAAACCCAGGCAAGAAAACTGGGCCTGTCTGGCAAAACTTGATATATACCCACTATTAGTACCAATAAAAAAAATCCTATATAGATAACAACAAATGTCATTCTAAAGCTTGCTTTTGCAGCAAATATCAATATTTCTGGTCAAAATGTTGGTTGGGTTAAATAAAGCAAACTTTTAAAATAGTAAACACAAAAAATGAAATGGATCCACTCTAAATATACGTCAGTTCAAATGTAAAAATTCACGCAATCATTAATGGACTCCCATTTATCTAGCAGCAAGTTAGGAACATACAGTTTGGTCACGTTATCTATAAATATTGAGAATTATCTTACATATTGTAAAAACAAAGGCCATAGGTCACTTTTCTCAAAACTTCGTTTAAGTAATCACAAACTAAAAATTGAAACAATTGTAGATATACAAAAACACCAACCCCATTTGAACATCGTCTCTGTGAAACATGTGATGTCTCAGAAGATGAACAACGTTAACATTACGCACTGTCTTACATAATACAATCAAGAAAGAGAATCACAAATAATCCCCAATCATGATAAAGAATTTGGTACACTCTGTTGAAAGGGGCAGATTCTTAATAAGTTTACCAACAGTTATCCAGAAACAACTTCCAAGATCTGTTAACATATCAACAATTACAAACAAATTCCTTGTACATGTATGTACAACATTACCATAGTGTTGCTCAATTCTCATATTGTTTCCATATCATTATAATACACTTGTTTTTTAAATAAAATTCTTATAATGTACCTCCTTTGAATGTTGAATGTTCCTGTGTTTTTTAATTGTCGTTTATTGTATGATATGATAGTTGATTCGAAATAGAATTCAAATTGACAAAGCAATAATTATTAGCTGGGGTAAGTGTATATTCTGCGTCACGGAAGTCGTCACTTGCTTATAAACAAAATGGTCAGTCGGTTGCGAGTTGAACTCCAAGCATGGTTGTGGTCACCTATCACAGTGGGGAGCTTAGAATGGTGCCAGCGATAGCAAAGAGAAAATTGCATTCCAATCACAAAACAAGCGTATAGTCGACGAAGTCATCTATATCCCCCGCCATTTTAACACGTTATGATCCCAAACCAGGTAACTGACCAAACATTTATCTTAGGCCATGTCAAAATAGCTGCAATGGAAATTCTAAAATAAACATTTATAAAAATCCTTAATATCAAATAGCACCAGTTCAGTATGTGCCTGGTAAACATGCAAAGTTTTGTAAGAAATTATTTAACGGTTTTTGAGTTACGGTCCGGAAACGAACAGCACCCTTATAGAACCTAAGTCCAACTTGTTGCCATGGAAACGTAAAAAATAAACATTTATAAAATTCCTAAATAGCAAAAGGCACCAGTTTAGTATGTGCCTAGTAGACATGCAAAGTTTTTTAAGAAAGTATTAAAATGTTTTTGAGTTACGCTCCGGAAACGAACAGCACCCTTATAGAACCTAAGTCCAACTTGTTGCCATGGAAACGTAAAACATAAAGATATATAAAACTCCTTAATAGCAGAAGGCACCAGTTCAGTATGTGTCTGGTAAACATGTTGTAAGAAGTTATTTAACGGTTTTTGAGTTACGATCCGGAAACGATTTCGGGACGCACACACGCACACACGCACGCACATACGCACACACGGACGGAGCCCATTTCTATATCCCCCTCAGTGATAGAGAGTTGGGGGCCAGTGATGGGAAGTGTCGGGGTCGGGTAAGTGATGTGGAGTGCTGAGTCAGTGATGGGGAGAGATCAGTTGGTGCTGGGGAGTCGTCGGTCAGTGATAAGGATTTGTGGGTCAGTGATGAGGAGTGGTGGGTCAGTGATGGGGAGTGGTGGGTCAGTGATGGGGAGTGGTGGGTCAGTGATAGGGAGTTGTGGGTCAGTGATGGGGAGTGGTGGGTCAGTGATGAGGAGTGGTGGGTCAGTGATGAGGAGTGGTGGGTCAGTTATGGGGAGTTGTGGGTCAGTGATGGGGAGTGGTGCATCAGTGATGGGGACTGGTGGGTCAGTGATGGGGAGTGGTGGGTCAGTGATGGGGAGTGGTGGGTCAGTGATGGGGAGTGGTGGGTCAGTGATGGGGAGTGGTGGGTCAGTGATGAGGAGTGGTGGGTCAGTGATGAGGAGTGGTGGGTCAGTGGTGAGGAGTGGTGGGTCAGTGATGGGGAGTGGTGGGTCAGTGATGGGGAGTGATGGGTCAGTGATGGGGAGTGGTGGGTCAGTGATGAGGAGCGGTGGGTCAGTGATGGGGAGTTGTGGGTCAGTGATGGGGAGTGGTGGGTCAGTGATGAGGAGTTGTGGGTCAGTGATGGGGAGTGGTGGGTCAGTGATGGGGAGTTGTGGTTCAGTGATGAGGAGTTGTGGGTCAGTGATGGGGAGTTGTGGGTCAGTGATGTGGAGTTGTTGGTCAGTTATGGGGAGTGGTGGGTCATTGATAGGGAGTGGTGGGTCAGAGATGAGGAGTGGTGGGTCAGTGATGGGGACTTATGGGTCACTGATGGGGAGAGGTGAGTCAGTCATGGGGAGTGGTGGGTCAGTCATGGGGTGTAATTGGTTAGTGATGGGAAGTGGTTGGTCAACTATTGAGAGTGGTGGGCCAGTGATGGGGACTGGTGGAACAGTGATGGGAAATGGTGTGTCAGTGATGAGGAGTGATGAGTCAGTCATTGGGAGCTGTGGGTCAGTTATGGGGAGTGGTGGGCCAGTGATGGGGAGTGGTGCGTCAGTGATGGATGAGTGATGGGATGTGGTGGGTCAGTGATGAGGAGTCGTGGGTCAGTGATGATGAGTCATGGGTCAGTGATGGGGAGAGGTGGGTCGGTGATGGGGAGTGATGGGGAGTGGTGGGTCAGTGATGGAGACTGATGGGTCAGTGATGGAGAGTGGTGGGTCAGTGATTGGGAGTGGTGGGTCAGTGATGGGGAGTGGTGCGTCAGTGATTGGAAGTGATGGGTCAGTGATGGGAAGTGGTGGGTCAGTGATGGGGAGTGGTGGGTCAGTGATTGGAAGTGGTGGGTCAGTGATTGGAAGTGGTCGGTCAGAGATGGGGAGTGGTGGTTCAGTTATGGAGAGAGATGGGTCAGTGACACAGCAAAAAAAGTGTAGGTTTCCGTCTTTCGGAAACCTTCCGGATACCTTCCCATTTTGGATCCGGCCCGCATACCTTCCGGAAACCTTCCAAAAAAAATATCAAAATTTGGGGGGTGCATTTTGTTCACTTAAGTGTGAAACACATAAAAAAATTAATGTTGAAAACACCAAGCAATTTGAAGGTTGCTGAAGGCATCTGGAAGGTTTCCGGATGCAAATTTTCTTCATGTCTTGTTTCTGGTAAATAATGTAAGCCTGTGCATTACAGATAGCTGTTGTAATATTCTGTGTTATTTTAGTTGTAAATATCCTCCTCAAACTGGGATAGGTGGGCATGCATTGTTCACAAGTTGTTTCGCGACATGGGTACAAATGTGTGAAGCTTATTGCAGGTGTCCATGATATTGTTGCAATATTGCTAAAAGTGGCAAAACAGCATTCTCACTCAGAAAAAATGGAAAGTCATTGGCTATGTGCTTTGGCATTTGGCCCTGGTGAGATTAAAAGATTAGTTTGGAACGGTATCAGTACTTGTTATATCTGGACAGTGTAGTTTCATGGGAATATGAAACAGAATACAATTGTCCCAAATTGGTGCATAAGACTAATGGCATCCATAGAAAACACCTAAATAAAGTACAGAAAAAAATATCAATGTCATTTGTCTACTAACGTGGATCTACAACTTTTGTTAAGTGAGCTGTATTTATAGTAGGAAAACATTCAGGGCATTAGTACATTTCATATTAGTTCAGCATCTATGTTATGGCTGATCAGTATTATATTTCTTTATGCTAATGAAGCAAAACAAATAATGTTTTTTGAAAAAATCTTATTTATTGATTATATGGCATTTCATTGGTACATATCACAAATTGAAATTTGATCAAGCAAGAAGAGCATCAAGTAACCAGTGGTGTTTGCAAGGCCTTACAGAACAGACGCTTCAATGCCATTTTCTAAATGAACAAATTAGTCAAATCTCAGCTAACGTCAATTATGTTTCTGCAGTAAACCACAAAAGTCATTCAGATTTGTATAGTCAGCATCGGTGTACACAACCTGGACATAGTCACAGTGCTTTGGCATAAATTCATTCAGACTTCATTAGTATCATAATAAAACCACCTACAGTCACACTG
The DNA here is from genome assembly GCF_022045235.1 of Haliotis cracherodii. NCBI lineage: Eukaryota > Metazoa > Mollusca > Gastropoda > Lepetellida > Haliotidae > Haliotis > Haliotis cracherodii. Next base: position 727,568 of record NW_027266281.1, on the reverse strand, counting down.
ATGTGGCATTATAGATTCAGAATCATCACTTTCTGAGGTGAATCTGTTGGTTGTTATCGGGAGGATTGTTCATCATCCGGCGAGTCCCTTGTCTGAATTGTGTGAGCAAGATCTTCTTAGATGTAGCTGGTGTCAGATTGTGAAATCCAGGTACCTGAAACAATTCATAACATCTTTAGAAACTGGTTATTCAAAAATGATGAAACACAAACATATTTACAAATTTTAAAGTTGTTTTCTCGAACAGTGAGGTATTGACAATTTATCTTGCAACTGATATTTAACCAATCTTTGAACAAGTAAATAAGCCATTGCAAACAGAAAAGTGTTCAGAAAATACAAAAATGTATCCGGTCTTCTAAAACAATACCTTAAGCGCCACAAGGTTCACCTGAATTTTGCTTGAATATTTGCATCAAAATGTAAGGAAGGGTAAACAAGACAATGCAAAACTAAGTAACATAGGTTCTTATACCTAAAAACAGAACTATTCAAAATAATCAAAACACAGGTCATGTAAGTGATCACAAAATACAACATAATGAGCGAGTGAGTTGGTATAGTTTCATGCAGCTTGTTAGCAATATTCCAGCTATGGGCTTCACACATTGTACCCATGTGGTGAATTGAATGCTGGTTTCAGAGACTGTTTTACCCACTAGGCTACCCTAGCACACCAAATACTAAAGAAAGTACATTAGGAATTCAGACAATAGATATTCTCTCCAAATTCATTATTGGGCTATATTGAAATTCAAATTTTGACAAATTAGGATGAGACTGTTGAAGTATTTATCTAAGTTATTATGGATATTTAATATCTACCGTGAATTGGTAATCCATCATAGACAGTGATAAGAAATTGAACTGAAAAGTACAACCTGAACCATCAACTAAAAACTATGTATATTACATTAAAGGGGCCGGTCATGTATTACCGGTATGTTCTCATTCATTTCTGACACTACCCCACACACACACACCCTGTATGTTCTGATCTGAACTCAAATATTCATGACTCATTATCATATTTTTTGAAAATTAACTTAATGAAGATTAACAATAACATGCAAATCTGCCACAATATTGGTCTGGCAAAGTTTAAATTAATCATAATTACTGTTATAAAGTTGTTGGATCCATCGTCTGTTTCTAAATACAGTGAAACCCAACTTTGACTTGCGTGACATTATTGAATCATCTACCCAATGTTCTTTATGCATTGATATGCATCTGCACAGAGTGGTCAAAGTCTGTGTCTGACACATAGTGTGCTACAAGGGAGACATCAGTTTGTGTCCAGCCAAACTGTCTGATAATCTCAAGGGCTGCCTTGGTAGCATCAAGACTGACTGACTGACTGATATAGGAGATTTACCGCGCGCTTTCCGACTGTAGCGTATTTCGCAAACGGGCCTGGTCGGACCATTTAGTGTATTCCGAAAAGGGTGAAAGTGGGAGCTTTTAGGGGTTGCTTATATTGAATTTTTGGAATTTTAAATTTGGAATAAATGCCGAGGTGGGTGGAGGAGGGAACTAAGGGAGCCGGGTGAGGTGGGTGTTTGCATGTTTATTGGATTTTGGATTGGTAGATTAATTAGTTTTTAGATGTGCTTAATTAGGTCTGTTTTGATTAGGAATACGCCTAGGGCCTTGAAGTTTTCTAGTTTATTTTGAGGGTTTAGTATTTCATCTAGAGTTGGAACCTTATTTAGATTGAGGGTGGTTTGTAGTGTGGTTCTGTGTGTTTGGTAGTGTGTGCAGTGGATGAGTGCGTGTTCTGTGGTTTCGGGCTGTTTGCAGTGGAGGCAGTTGCCTGTGGTGTGTCTTTTAAGTTTTTTTAGGTGGTTATTTAGGTTCGTGTGTCCTGTTTGGAGTTCTGTAATTATTCTGTCAATTGTTTTAGAGGGGTGTAGGATTTTAGGTTTGGCTAGTGGTTTTCTAAGCACTTTTTTGATTTGGCTATTTGTGTTTTGATATTGATAATGCTTTTTTTTGTTATTTTTTGTTTGTTTGTTTCTGATTTTGAGGTGGGTAGGTTTAGGCTTATTTCTGGTATTTTGAGATATAATTTAGCTGCTTTATCGGTGCTTTCGTTTCCGTAAATTCCTACGTGGGCGGGGATCCACAAGAAGGTTATTTGTTTGCCTGCTTTTGTTAGGTTGTCGGAGCTTTTAAGTATTTGTTTTATTAATTTAGGTCGTTTTTTGGTATTTTTGTTTTGGAGGGCTTGTAGTCCACTAAGGGAGTCGGTGAGAATTAGGATTTTATTGTTGTTTTTAGATTGTTGGTTATGCAGGGCTGAGGCCATGCCCATAAGTTCGCCCGTGAATATAGATTGGTTGTTAGGGAGTCGGTAAGATTGTGTGGATATAACTGGTTGTGTGGTATGGACTCCGAAGCCTGTGTGGTTGGAGATCGGGTCTGAAGATCCGTCAGTGTAAATGTGACACCAATTTGGCCAATTTTCGTGTATGTATGCAAGTGTGGTGGTTTTAGCTATGTTTGGGTCGGTTTATTTATGAATTTGGTTAGCTAGCGTTGTGTCTATTTTGGGTATTTTGAGTTTAGGGGTGAAGATATTTGATTTTTTGCAGTTTTGATCAAGATTTTGAGTTTGGTGTTCATTGAGGTAGTTAGTTATTCTTTGGGATATTGGGGTGAGTAAGGGGTGTTTGCTAGAGCTTGGTTTCTTGGGCTAATGTTTTGGTTTATTAAGTTTTGGATGAGAGGGTTTGTTTGGGACGCGGCCCAGAAATTAAGGCTTAGATGTTCCCTGCGTAGATTTAGTGGCATTTCCCCTGTAAGGGCCTGAAGTGAGGTGTAGGAGGTGCCATGTTGGGTGCGTGTAATAAGTTTAAGGGCTTGGTATTGTATTGAGTCAAGTTTTTTAGTTAGAGAGTTGTTTAGGGTATTGTATATGGCGCAGCCGTAGTCTAGTTTTGATCTAATTAGTGCTGTATAGACTGAGAGGAGGGTATCTTTGGAGGCTCCCCAGTTAGAGCAGGTGAGAAATCTTAGTGTGTTAAGGTCTTTGCTGCATCTAGTTTTTAGGTTTTGGACGTGAGCCTCCCAGGTGAGGTGTTGATCGAAAATGAGTCCTAAGAATTTGGTTTGTTTTTGGCATTTGATTGTTTGGTTGTTTAGCTGGAGGATTGGGTAGGCAGGTTTCATGTTTTTATGTTTGAATACTACTCCTGTAGTTTTATCTGAGTTAAGGGAGAAGCCCCATTTGTCAGCCCATTGTTGTATTTTATTTAGAGATTTTTGGAGTAAATTTTGGGCCATTTTAATGCGTTTAGTGCGGATCCAGAGGGCTCCATCATCCGCGAATTTTGATGTGTTTACTTTAGGGGATAGGCCCTCGAATAGATCATTTATCATTATATTGAAGAGTGTGGGGCTGAGGATACTGCCCTGGGGAGTGCCATTTTTTCGGGGACATTGGTCCGATAGCGTTTGGTCTATACCCACAGTTACTTTACGATTGTTTAGGAAGTCCTGGATGTAGTTTATTATTTGACCTTTGAGTCCTATTTTTTGTAGTTTTTGTATTAGTCTGTCGCGCCATACCATGTGGAAAGCTTTGGAGAAGTCTAAGAAGATGCCTGTAGTATATTGTTTGCTGAGTTGGCCTGTTTTAATGTCCTGCTCTAAACGGGCGAGGTTATCTAAGGTTGAGCGGCCAGGAGTGAAACCACTTTGATCTGGGTTTATGATGTTATTTTGAGTTAGGTAATGTAGTAGTCTGTTTTTAGCCATAGATTCCATTACTTTACATAAGTTTGAAGTTAAGGAAATTGATCTATAGGAGTTAGCCTGATTAGCTGGTTTATTAGGTTTAGGGATTGGTATGACTAAGGCCTGTTTCCAGGGAGTAGGTACTTGTCCGTTTTGATAGATGAGATTGTATAGTTTAAGTAGTGCCTGGAGTAGTTTAGGGGGGAGTTTTTTAATTATTTGGTAGGAAGTTAGGTCCAATACTGGGGCTGTGCCCTTTTTCCTGTTTTGGATGACGTAGAGTAGCTCCGCCATTGTATAAGGGTGGTTTATTTCTAGGTTGTCATTATTTCGTTCTTTGGTGTATTTGTTTTCTGTTTTAAGTTTATCTTGAAATTTTTGGCTAAAGTTGTTGTTGCTGCTTACGTCCGAAAAGTGGTTGGCGAGGTTATTTGCCTTTTCAGCGGAGTTTGTTGAATTATTAATGTTAGGTGTTTTTTTATGACGTTTTAAGCCTCTAATGATGTGGATTTTGCGCCAGACCGTTCTGGCGTCTGTACGGTTATTTATTTCTTCACAGATTTTTTTCCAGTTTCTGGTTTTAGATATTTTGACTAGACATTGAACTTGGTGGTTTAGTTCGTGAGCTATTTTTAGATGCTTAGAGTCACGTTTGGCTTTATTGAAGGCCGATTTGCGTTAACGTCTAGTTTGTTCTATTTCCTCGTTCCACCATGGTACTGCAGGTTTGCCTGTTTTAGTTGTTTTAAAGGGGATGGAGGTTTTGGCTGCTTTTATTATGTAATCTGTTAGGTTTTTACAGTAGATTCCTGGATCATTATTTTCTAATTCGTTTAAGTTAGCCTGATTGCAGATCACTTGAAATTGGTCCCAGTTAGCTCGGTTATAACAGAATTTTGGTTCTTGATTTTCTGTTTGTATTGGTACGTTTGTATCTCCTATGGTTATGTTTATGGGGAAGTGATCACTACCTAGTGGGACATTGTGTACTTCCCATTGAGTACTTTGGGCTAGATCTGCGGTGCATATAGTTAGGTCGATAGCCGACATTTTTTTGTTAATCTTATCGTACCTCGTGGGTTGGTTGTTATTGAGGAGTACTAGGTCGTTTGTTTCTATCCATTCGGAGATTAATTTGCCATGATTATCTATTTTATCATTTATGCTCCATGTAGGATGGTGAGCATTAAAGTCTCCTAGGAATATAGTAGATTTGTTGCTTATTTGGATCCTCAGTTTGGACTTTTTGTTCTACCCAGTGGTATATATTAATGATGTTTATCTTTTTGTTATCTAATGTGATTTGAATGCCGTTAGCTTCAAGGTTTGGCGTGTCTATATTTATTTCTTTGTAGATTATATCTTCCCTGACGTATATAATCAGTCCTCCTGCGGCTCTACCTGTTTTTGGTTTAGCTCTATCTGTTCTAACTGAGTTATAGTTCGGTAGTGTGAATTTGGATTTTTTGGAGAATTTAGTTTCCTGAATACAAGCAATATGTGAGCCTTTATCTCGTTTAAATTTAGCTTTTAGTTCATGGCCACGGGAGGTGAGTCCGTTGTTCCATTGTTGGGGTCAGGTGTTTGGTAATTTTGGTTTTAGTTTTATTTCACTTGGTGAGTTCATTTAGGTAGAGGTTAAAGAGGAAGAAGTGGAGATTGGTTAAGTTTAGATTGAATGCTACATTGTGGAAGGATTCCATGCTTGCGTTTGGTGAGGTTTGACTATGCATGTAAGCTAGGAGTAAAGTGAGACTATTTAGGTTTTTGAAGGTAGTTCCATTTGTTTTAGTTGGAGTAGCTTTGATTGTTTCTTCTGTTGTTGAGTACTCTTCTTCATCAGTTAAGTTAGATTTAGCTGTTTGGGTTTCCATAGGGGCGGCTTGCGGTGTTTGGGCTTGCGGGGTGGGCGTAGCTGTGGATTTAGTGTTTGTGTTTTTTTGTTGTGCTCGCATGTGGGGGAATGTTGTTGCCTTGTGGGCTGTAGAGTGTTTGGGTGAGGGTCGTGTTGTGGTGGTTTTTTTGTGGTTTGTTTTGCATGCGGGTGTTGATGTTGTGGCTATGTGAGGTATGGGAGAGTTGGTGGGTGGTTGTGTGGCTGCATGTGTGTGTGAGGTGGGTGTGGTTTCTATGTCATCGCCTCAAGTAGTATAGGTAATGATGGTTCTGGCTCACTTCCACTGGAGCTGGATTCATATACCTATACCACCACTACAGGAGGAATTTTTTATGCCAAAATGACTATGCAATTCAACGATAGTCATGAGATTAAACTAAATTGGCTCTAGCTCACCACCACCTGGAGTCTATGATATAAATTTTTATAGGTAATGATGGTTCTGGCTCACTTCCACTGGAGCTGGATTCATATACCTATACCACCACTACAGGAGGAATTTTTTATGCCAAAATGATTATGCGATTCAACGATAGTCATGAGATGTATTAAACGAAACATCAATATTAATTAATAATGAATAAAATTTACTATAGCCCACGAGGATATTGGAAAGGTGTAGGAGCAATAAAAAAATTAGCCACCGCGGCTAAGGTATCTAAAGATGTGGCCAAGGATTGGTTAAAGAAACAAGCGTTGTGGCAAATATATTTACCGGCACCGCGTTATATACCGAGGAAGAAGTTTGATATTTCTACAACGAATGAAGTTCATCAGGCTGACCTCTTGTTTCTTCCCCACGATAAGGTAAAACGCAAAACGTATAAATACGCTTTAACAGTAGTGGATGTGGCTAGTCGATACAAAGAGGCTGAGCCATTAACCTCGAAAGATTCAACAGAAGTAGCTAATGCACTGAGTCGCATATATAAACGCGGACCGCTAAAATGGCCTAAGCTATTTCAAGTAGATCCCGGTCGCGAGTTTATGGGATCGATAACTAAACTTTAAACAAAGCACAACGTCAAAATCGTCCGTGGTGAAAGAGAGGCCCACCGTAGTCAAGCCATTGTTGAAAGATTTAACAGGACATTAGCGGAACGTTTGTTTGGCTATCAGTATGGGATTGAAATGAAATCCAAGCGATTGAGATCAACCGAATGGGTGACACGATTATCAGCCGTTGTATCAGCGCTGAATAATGAAGTGACGAGATTAATAGGGAAGAAACCATCCGATGCGATTAAAATGAAATCTGTGACTTCCGAATCTTCAGCACCGAGGAGAGGCAAAGAACTAAAACTTCCGGATAGAGTAAGGGTAAGATATTTATACCAGCCCGGTGAACTCGAAGGAGGCCTACGTCGCGCAACCGATCCCATAAGACGTATAACATTAGTCGATTTGTTACGAAAGAAGGAGAGCCTATTCTTTATTATCTTCAAGATGGACCGGGTAGGGCATTTGTACGAGAAGAGTTGTTCATAGTTCCCGACGGTACAGTATTACCACCATAACCATAAGCATAGGTAGTTACACCATCATTATCAATCCATCTCTTTGTATCTAAGGGGGATAATGATGTCTTGTTCATTCTTAATCCATATATCCTATGATCGTAACTTCTTAAAGAGTTCATCTCGTGTTTGAACGTTCTACCGTTGAATAATGCTTCTTTATACTGTTCGTGTTTGATATGCTTTTTTACAACATACTTCTTAACACCCTTGGCTTTTCTTATCTCTCCATTATCGGACCTTTTTATAGAATACATCTTAGGTCTTAATCCTACATACTCCGCTATAGGAGTCCCAGCACATTCATCCTTCATCTTACCTAACACCTTTTTATTTACAACACTGTGCAGTGGATTATCTTTTGGGTAATCGCTCGTGTCGTACATATCTATTTTTTCTGCCATATCTTTATACACATCCTCGGTTTGTATTTCCATCAACAAAGAATCTGTGTCGGTATATAACACCTCGCATCTATCGCCGTATTGCTTCTTAAGTTCGTTGTAATAAAAGTCATACATTAAGTGTTTTGACAAGTCGAGAATACTCATATGCTTCTTAAGTTTGTTGTAATAAAAGTCATACATTAAGTGTTTTGACAAGTCGAGAATACTCATACCGACGTACACTGGTCTGTTGAATTTTATATTACTTTTCTGCATATGCAACGCGGCTAAGTCGTTATCGAATATCTTGCTTCTGTTAAAAGCCGGACTGGCTATAAGTTTCCTGAGTCTTTCTTCCTCATTAGATCTGACTAATTTAACATCAACACGCTTCCTTAGATTCTCAATAGTTTTACCGAATACCGAGTTATTCATGAGCTTATATAGATTCTGTTCGAAATCGCTGGTAGCTATCTTTCTTAAATCTGTGTTGTGTTCAACCTTATATAGGGCTCCATCCAAGGGCTTTGATCAAACTTTAGAACTCTGTGTATTTTCTTAAGTTTCATACCTAACGATAGATATAACTGGAGATTTCTGTAGTGAACTATATATTTTGTCTTATCCATCAAATTTGGTACGAGTTTTTCTACGTTAGCTAACCTACTATTACTCATCAAGGAGCGTTGATATTCCGACATCCAGTCTTTATTAACCATTAATCTTTCGGGAGCTAGCGGATAACTGTTATGGTCTTTATGTAAGGAACTCAGATATTCCAAGTCAACTTCTAGTATGTACCCTTTATTCTCATTGATATTATTCACATCGATATCATTGACCCACTCAAAACCACCCGTGGGTAAAGGTTGACTCATAGCCCATCCGTACAAATTGTTAGCGTCGAGATATAATATGTGCGTGTCGGGTTTACTCGGATCGTATCCTTCCACTAATTTATTATTAGCCTCAGAATACCTTTTCGCCGCCATCGATATACCCCCTCTTAATCCTTTCTCAATAAACAAGTGCATATCGTAATCTGTGAGTAGTTTTAGTTCTACGCCGGTCTTCTTCAACAATGCATCCCACGATAGTCCGGGACTGGAATAGTACCATGCCGGGTCCAAGCCGTATTGTTTTAAACACGTCTTTCTAAATATCTCGAATATATCGGCGAGTAACAGTACATCGGTTTTCAAGTACAGATCGTGATAATCACCTACATTCTTACAACCTAATTTATCCCAGACCGTCTGAGCGTGTTCATAATCGGCATCTGTTATTCTAGATTCTGTTAAGTTACTATAGAATGATTCGAGGGGTGGTAATTCATTTTTTTCGAATCTAGACCAATCATCCATATATTCGTAAGGATATACACCTTTTCTCAGCAGCAAATGACGAGTTATCTTATCGGTATATTGATTTGTTATCGCGAAGTCATCGGGATTGTTCGCATTAGCTAAATTGTCCAGGGTAGATGAAGTCTATGAATCTAAGCCCATTACTTTGCTTTATTCTAGATTTCCCATCCTTGTCCCTATAATGTATAGGTTTAGTCAACGAGAATGATATGTATTTTTCCATATTGTTAGGAATGCACGTTAAACCGCCGTCGGTCTTTGAGGTAGCTTGCATAATGAGATGTGAATCATATCCTCTAAGGTTATGAAACACAACGGGGATGGGTATTGTTTGAGCATTCATTTTTAGTTTCAAGTTACACTCGTTATGAGCGGCTCCCCAATAATTACCCGTGACGTGACAATGATCTCTTACGGAATCCCCATCCAGGGGTTTATTACAAACGTGACAACTCGTTGACTTCTTGTGCGCCCTCCAATCATCTATCGTCATACGCATGGGTTTCTTACACGATAATTTTTCCCTGATTATTCTATCTTCATTTTGTAAATATTCTAGGAACTTTCCCGCTGCATCGGGACCTCTGTAAATCACGGGAGTGTTTGTTTTCCCATCATACCTTACAACTATATATCCAAACACACAAGGAATATGTTCTTGAGTTTTGTACGTAAAACTACTACTTTGATTATTATCGTGGTTGGTATTTTCTATGGGCTTGATAAGCGCTTCGAAGTCGGCGTAAATTACGTACGGTACTGGCATTTGATTACAATAGTGTTCAAATTTTAATATATTTTTTCCCTCTTTAGGCATATCGATCCTGATAGCATTCTGTCCAACACCTCTACAGTCTTCTTTATGCCCTTCTAATAGATCTTGTCTGCTGTACCCATGCAGGCATCTTTCGCAGAAATATTTCTTTCTAGCATGTTTTGTTTGATCGTATAGCACCCTGTTTAAACTCTTTATCCACGTATAATGATATTTACCATCTTTTTCGATCAGAAATGAATTGATTCTGGGAATATGTTCCGGAGCGGAGCTTATCCTGTGTACAACAATTCCTTTAGAATGTCCGAAAACATTTATAGCTAAATTATTTTGCTTTTCCACCTTATCAATTTGTGATATTGGTGTAGGTTCGTCTATACCATCGAAGTTGAGTCCATCGTTTTGGGGATAGCTAGAAGGTCTATCTGGATTCTTGTCTACGGGGAACAATGCAGATCTTATCATCATTCTTAAACAATCATCGGATTTATTTTTTACGTTAATTATGGCTTTTTTCTTCTTATAATATGGGGGTAAATCTATATAAGATCCACCTTTGAAGGGCATATAATTCGCTATATCTAAATATAAACTATCGATTTTATCCACACCCCAACCCGAACCTCTGTTAGTCTAGCGTTCTAAAGTTTCCTGTATCCTCTGAATTAATGTATCTAATGATGCGTTTATAGTATCGGATTTGGTTATAACTTCTTGATTGCTTCGGAAATATGGTTCGGTATATTCGACGCTATCGTCTGCGTTACTTTTACTCAATGACATTTTAATAGTCAGCTGGTATTTTATACTATGTAAATCATCTAACTCCTCGTTAATTTTACTCGATATGATGGGCTTAATATCGTTAACATCCATGTTGGAATTAATATCCATCTTCCAACCTCTTAGATATTTACCAACAACGGCGGATGTGGGTACAAATATTAATTCTTGTTGTTTATTCTCAACATCAACATTCTCAACATCATCATCATTATTATTATCTAGTAAAGCGATCAATTCAGCTCTTCTCATTCGAGAATAACCTCTCAGCCCACTGTTTCTCGCTCGAGCTTTGAGTTCTCTAACAGTCTGGGGTGGTCTGTTGTATTCCAAACCGAGTAAGGTAATCAATTCAGCTTTTCTCATACGAGAATATCCACGTAGACCACGTTGCTTTGCCATAGCCTTCAACTCTCTGACAAAAACCATTGTGGTTGAATGGTATATGCAAAATGAGACAAATGACTAATTGGTTGTTTTCATATATCTAAATACGTATTCTCCCCAACCTATTCCTCTCATTGATGTAATCTCTCTTCCTAGCATAAATAATCTGATTCCTGACCCGATCAGCACCGTGTTTCTTACATAAACAATAACGACCTTTGACCCCTATCCCGCATTCAGAACACGTATAGTTTATGTGTCCACGCTTGATGTAATAATTGTGTATACCGCAGTATATATCAACACAGCGTCTATTACATAGAGTCGTCTTCCCCATGAGTGTAAACTTGCAGTTATTCACGGTATATACATCTATCATATCATTTGTCTAAATGCAAATCACATCTACACTAGTGAATAGCTGAAAATCAATAGAGCAGATAACCCCATAATCACAAATGCGACCTCGCGGTTCTTTTGTTCCTCTGACGGTGTATAAAACTGACTCATTGTTGGTATCGGTATTGGGTCGAGTTTTTTCCCATAAACGAGGTAGTATTCGTGCATGTCAGATTCGACATCCTTAAACGTTTGAATTGAATGTCCTTCCTTAAGCAGTTTTTCATGAATAAAGTCTAATCTCTTAATTCTCTGCCGCGCATATTGTGACTGGGCTACTTGGAGTTGTTCTAAAGCTTTGTTATGTCGTTTACGCTCCTCTTCAACTTCTTTAGCGTTTGATTCTCTCATACTGGAAAATAAATAATTACTCCCCGAAAAAGCTAGAGCATTAACAATAGCTCCACCGACCATCATCGCAATTGTTGCCATATTTATATGAATATAATATATTCAAATCTTTATATGAATATAAATATTCAAATGTTTAATTACTTCATTATGTCTTCCGGGATAAGTCCTTGTTTGATGAGCATATCCTTCGTTGCCATTGCTAATCCAATATCCAGAACCATCATACCTATATCAAATCCATTAAAATCTAGCTTGGGAGGTGTGGCTTTAGTAATCATTTTAGCCATACGGGCATAGCCAATGGCCAAGCCGGTGACCACCGCTGAATGATACGTCGCGTTTACCAACATTTTACCGTCTGTAACTGGAGTAGTCATGCTTCTTATAGCATTATATGAGGACTAACCTCTAATTGAACTTCTTGTTGCGGCGGGGGTGACGTTTTCTCTTCTCCGGTCTTATAAAAGAACCATACAGCCGCTATACCAGCAACTCCTACTAGTGCCCATGTTTTAATTGGATTTGAATTATTTATTAATTTTGCTTTGCGCGCCAGCCCTCCCTTTCTTCCTGCAGCTATTTTTGGGGGGTTCTTAGTAACTCTGGGTTTTAGTATTTTCTCATTCACTTGTGGTGGTTCCTCATTCACTTGTTGTTTGGTGTCCGCAATCTGTTGTGGTTGCGCAATCTGTTGTGGTGTCACCTGTTGTGTTTCCGCAATCTGTTGAGTCTCCATTATTTATTTGAACTTCGTTCTTTATATTATTTAGTGGGCACGTATGTTTAAATTGACAATACCTAGCCGTTATTAAAGCTGTGGTGAACGGAGCTAAAAACATTCCGAATCTATGCTAAAACTCACAGCTCACTGAGCTTATAGCGTGTTCGATGAATGGGTCTTTCTCTAGAGATTCGCATAAATACATGCGATGTTCTGCCGGGATGGGGAGAAACGTACTAGCTACGACTGTGTATAGTTGTAATATAGACGACCCTATCGTTTTAGTCATGGTAGCTCCCAGTCTAGACTCGTAACGCGCGTACAGTTTTTTAATCTCTTCGTCGGTCATGTTATCAATTTTTTCAATGGTATCATTTTCTCCCAAATATTGGGAACATTTTCCACCGGCTACCAAAGCCGCGAGTCTTTCTCTATGTTTATCTGTTACTACTTCAGCATGTTGATGTACATCAGACTCTTTGAGCATTTGTTCAATGAGTTCGTCGCATTCCATAATGTAATACCTAAGGAGATATTTAAGTCTCACATAATGGAATATGACATATCCAATACATCCCGTAATAATGAACTGTTGCGAAAGAATGAGGATTTCGAACCACATTTTATGTCATATTAACCGCTAATGTTCAATTTGCTACATTTTGCTATATTTTTGCTATAATTTTGCTATAATTTTGCTATAATTTGCTACATTTTGCTAAGCGATTGCATAAGCAGCTGGTTGATCGGTTTTTAATACGAGTTTACAGTGCTTCGTTGCCGCTAACACTTTTCTGACTTTATCTCGTTCACCCTTGGTATAAATGACGTCATTTTCGCGTAAACATTCCTCGAATGAATCTCTGTCTTTGCAATGAAACAGCGCTACCCATTTGGTCTGCTCTCTGAGATCTTTCAGGACAGAGTTGTATTTTTGAGTAAGTGCCCAAACGCTATGTTGAGTATGCCGACCGGAGAATGCTAAATACGAAAGCATATCTTTCTTTTTTGTGAGTTCTTTACTCGCGCTGCAGTCGTCTATTACGAAAAGGGTTGATTCTCCTTTGTATTTTTCGTGACATACTCGAAGACAGTCTTGTAAACGATCACCCGGATCGACTCTGTGTACCCCGTCGTCATTCATTACCCAATCTCTCGATAAGTATGTTTTATTAACGCTTATAGTCGGGCACAGAATAATAATATGATCGAAAACGTCCCGATAATGACTTTGTAAAATATCTGGAATAAAAGCTGTTTTTCCGCAGCCCGTTTGCCCGCATATGATAGCACAGTGCGGATCTTTAGGTAAAAGATTATTAATAGATTGCTTGCACGAATCTCCCATTCTGTATATTAAGTTGCGCATCCATAATCACGTACAAATATATGTTTAATTTACCAGCTGATTCCTGGAGCTTCGTTATCTGTATGGTGGCACCGTGGCTAGCATTTTCTATTCTCCTCCCACTGCCGTGTAATTGGTCATCGTCCGTTGTTCGTATGTCGAGCCATAGCGCATACTTCGTGGTGAGGTATTCACCCATCGATACACTCCCGAGAGACAGATCTTTCACGACCGCGTTAACTTCCGGGGAGCGTTTTATAGAAGGAAGTTTTTTAATCTCATCCCACTGGTGATACGCTAGCATTCCTTGGCTATATAGTTGATTAGGAACGCCCTCGATAGTCAATTCTACTTTCGTAATCTTGGGATTGTAGAACTTCTCGGTATTTCTTTTAAACGCATCGGAGGGGTCCTCGAACAACATTAAAATACCCTTCAACGACCTCGTGGGGACGTTTAGATTGATATTCCACATCGTATCTTTTTTGTCCCTCGTGATCTTTCGGTGTCGCAGCACGCGATCGTACAAAATGGCTAAACTTCCCGAATACTGGTTACGAATTTGTCTGGCTAATTCGGGATCCGTTATCATATCGTACTCGAGCAAGATATTGTCAATGGAATAGCTAGCATCTTCAGCTGCTCTGATTACTCTACCGTAGTCATTAAAAGTGAGTTCGTATTCTAACCTATCGCCTAGGGATGCTTGATAAAAGGGCATGTGGGAATCTAGTAATTCAAAGTCTAGGGGAACATAGAATCGGTTACCTAATGCGTCGGCAACGGCCTGATCTTTTACGACAGTACCATCACCACTAGAAGCATCTACGCGCAGTCTCAATGTGTTCTTATTACAAATATCTTGGTACTGTAAGTTTTCCCGCTCTTTATCCATTCTCCAGAGATCCATGTAACAATAGTATACATCGCTATCGTCGATACTCAAAACCTCATTACCGCTAATTTTAATAGCAATTTTCTTAACGATAGCACGACCTAAGTTCTGAACGGGCTCCCTGTTAACGTCGGTAGAAGTCAAACTAATCGTAAATGCTAGTCGGACAGAACTAACACATCGTGTGCGCCGAGATTAGGAAAGCGAACCAGAAGCGTTTGATTCTGATCGATGGTACTAGGGTTATTAGTTATAGTAACAGACTGACGAATTGCTTTGACCCCTAATGGATCTCAAAGTCTACGTTGTGGGTTTAACTTGCGTCCGTATTGCGAAGACATTGTTATATTGAAATTATATAACCATATGTTTAATATAAAAATGGGTGATTTTGAACTAGATACCTTTGATGACTTTGATAACCAGAATCCAATCGAAGATAGTGATGAAACCAGGTTAAGTAGTCTTAACGATGAAATATTAAAATCAACCGTCGATGATTATTATGATGCCTTAAAAGAAAAAGATAAAAATTATGTTATCCCAATAGGTCGTGACTATTCAAAGTTTACGATAGATAGTAAAGGAACATTGCGTGTTCGTGAGAGAACATAAAGAATTAAAGTCATTCTTTTCAAAAGATTATTCCTGCTACGCCATCACTTGGATACATGAAATTGTGTTTGTGTTTTTGCTTCATGCGTCTCATAGCACGTCATACATGTGTTTACCTTCAACCGAGTTTCTTCATGTTTCCAACTGTGTTGGACCGCAGGTGACACTAAGGGGAAGTAATTCTTGAAAGTTACGGAAAAACATAAATTGCTATTCAGTAGCAGCTTAAATTAAAACGAAAAATGATTCTACTTATTGTCAACAAAACCCCACCCCACCTGACAGAGTTAAACGTCACAGTCTATGTACCTGATAAACAGGTAAGTCAATGATAGATGATTGGAGATCACATCTACACTGTCTATTCAAGAACACACACTTTCACAGCAGGTCTTGTGTATTCACCCTTGGGAGTTTTCACTCTCACAGTTCTCACTTCACTATCATCACCAGGCAGAATGTCAATTATTCTTCCCATTTCCCACTGACCTCTGGGTTTAGAGTCATCAACTATCAGAACAAGATCACCGACCGATATTCTGCAACCACCAACTCTCCAGCGATGCCTTACTGTCAAGTTAGGTAAATACTCTCTCATCCATCGGCGATTCAGATGATCTGCAAGGACTTGGGCTTGGCGCCATCTTTTTCTGCTGCACATCTCTTTGTCCTGGAACACATCAACTGGTTGGAATGGGTTAGATCTGCCGAGCAAAAAATGGTTCGGTGTCAAGGCGGTGAAGTCGTTTGGGTTTGCACTGTTGTAAGTCAAAGGTCGACTGTTCAGCATTGCTTCGACTTCAATCAGAGATGTGCGAAGCACAGATTCATGAACAAGGGTTCCTTTCAAAACACAATTTAAGGCTGTTTTTACAGATCTCACCAGTCGTTCCCATGCACCACCAAAGTGCGGACTAAGCGGTGGATTAAAGTGCCACTGAATACCTCGCACACACAGGAAGTCACTGATTTTGGCTTGTTTGAGATTGTGAAGGCACTGACGGAGTTCGTTGTCTGCTCCATGAAAGTTTGTACCATTATCGCTATACAAATGTTGAGGGTTTCCACGACGCCCGATAAAGTTTCTGAGGGCGAGAAGAAAATCATCTGTTTCCAATGAATCAGCAACCTCAATATGTACTGCCCTTACAGACAGACAAGTAAACAAACATCCCCACCTTTTCATTGTGCTTCGCTTGAACTTTACCAAAATCGGGCCAAAGTAGTCCACTCCAGTATGAGAGAATACTCCATCGGTAAGGCTTACACGACATGATGGAAGGTCTGCCATCTTGGGTGCAACTGGATTCACGGAACGCTTCCTACACTCTTGACAACTTCTGACAGCACGCTTTGCTAACTTTCTTGCATGAAGAGGCCAGAATCGCTGTCTTACTGTAGCTATAATGTGTTCAGTACCACAGTGAGCATTTTCCTTATGAGTTTTATTCATCAGTAGCTGTGTGACTGGGTGATAATCTGGAAGGAGGAGTTGATACTTCGCTTCTCTTGGAATAGTAGCTTTTCGAAGTCGTCCTCCCACTCTGAGATGTCGTCCATCATAGAATGGTGATAGTGTTATCAGAGATGATTTTGGAGATATTTCGTTTCCGGATTGAGCACAATAAATCTCACCTTGAAATGCATCCTTTTGTGCTTCTTGAACCCAGGCGAGCAACGCTTCCTCACATTCACTCATTGTCAGACTTTCATGTTACAGGTTTGAGGTCAAGATGCCTGAGTTTCGACAGAAAGTTTCTGGCTGCTCTGAGAACCCAAGCTGAAATGCGACACAGTCTTTGCCATGTAGAATATTCAGCTGGATTCAACAAATTTGTGATTTGTGGTTCAGTCAAATGTCTTTGATTCAGATTGATTTCAGATGATGCATTTCTAGTGGTCTTGAACATACTCTTCTTCACTTCAAGATCATCACTGAGCATATCCACAGGGTTTGACAGTTTTGGCCATGTGTCTTCACTTTTCCATAAGAACTCTGGACCCCGTAGCCATGGATGTGTTTCTGTGTGCTGTTTTGCTTGAAGTCCGCGAGTACAGTGATCAGCCGGATTGATATCTGATGGGACATGACGCCATTGTTGAGGTTTTGTGGAATCGTGGATTTCTGCTATCCTGTTAGCGACGAAAGGCTTGAATCGCTTGTTGGAATTGTTCAAATATTGTAACACTGTATTTGAGTCAGTCCAAAACTGAATTCTCTGGACAGGGACCATCAATTCTTCTTTGAGAGAAAGCCAAAGTCTAACCGCTAATACTGCACCTTGCAGTTCCAGCCTTGGAATTGTCAATGCAGGCTTTAGGGGGGACACACGCGTCTTTGCAGCCAGGAATGAACAAGTCACTTCATCCTGGTCAGGGTAAGATTTGTAGCGCATGTATGCACATGCTCCAAAGCTTTTCTCGGAGGCATCCGCGAACAGATGAACTTCAATGAGACTAGATTTTGATGAAAAGCCCTGGTGATGCCTGCACAGGTTGAATGATGACAAGTCTTGAATTTCTTCCAGCCAGCCATTCCATCTTGATTGAATTTCTAGTGGTAAGTCATCATCCCAATCAAGACCTAGCTTCCATAAGTCTTGTATGAGACACTTTGCGCGAACTGTGTATGGAGCCAAATACCCACAAGGATCAAAGATGGAGCTCACCATGCTTATCAAACCTCTCTTTGTTCTGGCACTGTTGTGAATTCTTGGATCAAACACAAAAGTGTCGGAGACAATATTCCATTTTAGTCCAAGGGCTCTGATAGTGGATATTTCATTAAGATCAAGACTCTTTGAGCTAACAGCTCTTTCACTTTCAGGAATTGATTTCATCACAACTTCTGAATTCGAAATCCACTTGTGGAGGTGAAATCCACCCATTTTCATGAGGTATGTAATGTCTTGGATCAGCTGCACTGCAGTAGTTTCAGTCTCAACTGATTTTAAAAGATCATCAACATAGAAATCATTGAGGGCTGTATCGATCACTGATTGCTCAAATAGGTCAGCATTGTCCTTAGCTGTGCGCTTCACAGCGTAGTTTGCACAAGAGGATGAGTCAGCTGCTCCAAACACATGTACTTTCATCCTGTACACATCCGGAGGACCAGGAGTCTTGAGATCTGATTTCCATAGAAATCTGAGTGCTTCAGAGTCCTCTTTAGGGACCCCCACTTGATGGTACATACCTTCTATATCAGCAGCTATCGCAACTTCAAAAAGTCTGAATCGCTGGAGAATGCCAAACAAACTGTTGACGAGATCAGGACCAGTCATTAATTTGTCATTCAGAGATGTGCCCAAGTATGAAGCCGCAGCGTCGAACACAACTCTCACCTTCCCTGGCTTATTAGGATTCATCACACCGTGATGAGGTAAGTACCAGGTCCGACATGATGAATTGTCAATTTCTTGAGCCAAGAGTTTCTCTGCTTGATCCTTTGACACATAATCGTTGAGAGTTTTGCTATAAAGAACACCAAATTCAGAGTCTCTCACAATGCGCTTGGTTAAGATTTTGAGTCTTCTTTGAGCTGCTTTCAAGTTGTTTGGCAATGATGATTTATCACGCCACAGCATGCCAATTTGATAGTGTCCTTCAATAAGTTGAGTCGTTGTTTCAAGGATGTATTGTGCCTTTTCATCTTCAGTTGAATAGGGCTTTGTCTTGTTGTGTGAAATGCCAAAAGATTCTGTTTTCCAGAAGTCTTCAAGCTGATCACTCAAATGTTGATCACGAGTAATTGTGAGGTTAATTCTAGCTTGAGTTTCATGATACAGTTCATCATCACTGTGGGCTATTCCCATGACTGTCCACCCCAGCAGGGTTTTGACTGCAACGGGTTGATTTTCAAGTCCTTGTATCATGTCAAGTTGAAGGTGTGCTTCAGGGACATCAACACCAATCAACATGTTGACCTGGGTGGGTTCAATATCAGGCAATTGCAAGTCTTTGAGGTGTTCCCATTCATCACTGATGCGCTGAGGAAGGCAATCAAAGGCATTAGTATCAACTGCCCAAGCTTCTTTCAAATGGATTCTCTGTGCATCAAGATCACTAGCTGATTCAATATCAAGTGATACCTTAAGGGAGTTTTCAGTTGAAACACTGTTGTATGTTTTAACCTTGAGCTTTCTTCTATCTCCATGGAGACCTAAATCTTTTACCAGATCCTTATGAATAAGGGTGACATCACTTCCTGAGTCTAACAAGGCAAAAGTCTTGATTATTCTGCCATTTGGACCAAAAGCATGAACAGGAACAATCTGCAAATACACTTTTGCTCTGGATGACTGCAGTTTCTTATTATAAACCACCAGTGGCTCAGAAAAAACATTGTGAAGTAGTGTGTGATGTTTTTTACCACAATGTTTCTCTTGGCAAGTCACAGTAGAGAAACATTTGTTTGCTCGATGTGATGGTTTAAGACAGTTGAAGCACAAACTGTGATCGACAATTATGTCCCTTCTCTCAGATGCAGTCTGGTTTGCGAAAATAGGACACCTGTACAGGTAATGAGACTCACCACACAATGCACATGGCGCTTTTGCCTGTTTTGGTGTTGTATCTACATTGTCAATGATTGTTGGTGGTTTTGTTGATTGCTTTCTGACAATCCGCTTCTCTTGAGGCTTGGTGTACCGTGTGTCATTCTTGCGACGTTTGTTTGTGTCTTCACGTGATGGCTCACTCAAAATCGGGATGGCATATGGGTTGAAGTCTGCTTCAACACGATCTCTCAACCAGTTCTGCAGATCAGTGAGGTTCGGGTCTCTGAAAGAAACAATGTTTCTAACAAACTCATTCCACCGGGTTACTTTGTCGATGGGAAGGCGCCTTGTAACTTTCAACACAATGTCAGAGCTGTTAAGGTCAGACAGGTAATTCAGTTGCTGCAATGTCGCAATACAGTCACGAACAGCAACATAGAGTCTACGCAATGCAGATGGATCATGACTAGGTACTTGTGCTCCTGAGGCCACGCTATCAATGAAAGCTCTGCATACTTTTATTCTATGACCGAATGAAGCTTTCAGCTCCTTGAGTGCCAAAGCATAGTTTCTTCCACTGTAACCAAGTCCTTGAATAAGTCGTTTGGCTTCACCATCAACATGCGATTGAAGTATGTCCATGCGTCTGGTGTCTGTAATGGCAGGTCTGCAGTGTATCTGCACATAAAATTGCTCAACAAATCGTGGCCAGGTAAGAGCTTCACCATTAAACACTGGCAAGTCGATCTTTGGTAGATCACGTTCACTTTCAAGTTTTATCAGTGTATGTGACAAATTCTCATGTGCATCCAGGAACACTGGTGTGGTTTCTTGTCCGATGATTAATTCGTCTATCCACAAATCAATAGACTGCTGTTTCATGTGCACTTGTTCAAGTCTTGACTGTGGTAGTTGTTGTGTCATGGGTTCTTGGTAGAATGGCTTTGCATGAGGATTAAAATGACTTGTGTGTTTTAAATCAGTATGATCCAGCCACTGCTGTATGTACGCTTTACTGTCGTGTTTAGTTGCAAGCAGATCAGCTTGATTTTCATTGTGGTTCAGCATAGTTTGGTACATACGATGTTCAAGATCGGCCACTTCTTTAAGATGTCTTGCCTCTTGTCTCGCCTTTTCCGCTTGTAAGTCAGCAATTTGGGAAACTAGTTTTGCATTTTCCTCAGCATGAACAACTTTTAACTTTACTTGCTCACTTTTCATTGCTGTACTGTTTTCAGTAACTTGTGTGTTAGATGTGGAAGCAACTGATACACTTTTAACACTGGTTTGAGTTAAATACACTGCTATGTGGTGAATAACATCGTTTGCCACATCAAATCTGTTATTAAACCACTCTTCTTCATACCGAGTTTGTTCAGTGTCAAGCGAGTCAATATAACGTTTGTGTGCAATAGTGAACGATTTTATTGCCGCTTCTAACTGTTCAAGTGTTTGCCCGAGTTTTCGTTTGGAACGACCGGCTGTCATTTCACTTGAAGCTCTATTACACAAAGCAGTAACATGGGCTGCATGTCCACGACGGACATGCTTCAATTCATCCCTGTTTGTGTTCACAGAATCGTCGTCTGACATGGCGAACTACAATCTTCCAAAACACGTGTTTCGTAAATAGTGTTCAGTTTTCGATCACTGCATTACACAGTTGGAAACTTTATGTTCGTGAGAGAACATAAAGAATTAAAGTCATTCGTTTCAAAAGTTTATTCCTGCTACGCCATCACTTGGATACATGAAATTGTGTTTGTGTTTTTGCTTCATGCGTCTCATAGCACGTCATACATGTGTTTACCTTCAACCGAGTTTCTTCATGTTTCCAACTGTGTTGGACCGCAGGTGACACTAAGGGGAAGTAATTCTTGAAAGTTACGGAAAAACATAAATTGCTATTCAGTAGCAGCTTAAATTAAAACGAAAAATGATTCTACTTATTGTCAACATTGCGAGTGCGTGACTCTCCGCATATTGATCTTATGCATTATAGTTCTCGTAAGCCCCTAGCCTTGTCTACTATAGCCAGCAGACATAGCCGCGAGTTTGTTCGTGATAAATTAGGTTTTGTAGAATACGGACGAGAAAAACTTTCCGCGAAGACTACTAAGGCTCTTCAGACTATGAGGAAAGAACTCGTTAATACAGATGATTTGGAAGCAGCCTCGATGGTGGCCTCGAACGGACTCGGAGAAATCTTAGATACCTATTACGATAATTCCACGGCCAGTGTACCACATTCAGAGTTCAGTATTCGGGAATTACGAGGTCTTGACAAGGCAATGCAAACTTTGCGGGGAGAACTCATCAATAATACAGCCAAGCTATCCGAAATCGACAAGCATATAGCTTACGAGAAAACAAAACTCGAACAGGCGGGCGATGAGTTCAGTAGACGCCGCATAGCGGAAAGATTGCGTAACCTAGAAGAGGAAAGATCGGCCCGCCTCGAAGCAGCTTCCAGTATTAGAAAGGCACTTCGTTCGCAAATCAGTCGTATTCGAGAAACTATCGATCAAGTCCTCAACGATGATACTACACTGGCCGATAAAATTAAAACATTGTTCAGAGAACAGGGACTAACAATTGCCAGTATTTTAACCGCGTTGGAATTTATTATATTTACTTTGACTCTCACGTTAACAGGTGGTGGCACAGGTGGTAGCGGCGGATCACCGCCTAACGATAAAAACGGGATAAAAGAGTGGATAAAAAAGCATTTAAAAGCATTAGGTTCAGCACTGGGAAAGCTAGCTGAGAAAGCCGCGGCCGCACTTCCCGGTATAATAGGGAGTATAGTTTCCTGGCTATTGAATTTATTAGCTAAGACCACCACTTGGCTTAGTCAAAACTTGTGGGGGCTGATCGTAGCAATTGCAGGGCTATTGTACGTATTCGCTAAGAACTATTTAACCACCAAATCATGAGTAAACCAACCGAGACTCCACCCACTACAAGCGCTGTTTTTTCATCGATATGTTGTCGATTTTTAGCCGCAATATGCGGTGACACTTGTGCATCAGTAGATGTTTGTGAAACATGTGGTGTTTGTGGCTTGACTATTCCCTTTTCACCCGTGATCGTTTGCGTTATTAATTTGACGTTCATATCTGAATTTATACCTGGTTTTTGTTGATCGGTAGCGATAACAATTTTATTATTATAGCCTATCACTTGACCGATCTTAAGTTCCATATTACTCGGACACATGTATAGTCCCGGTGCATAAACAAAGTCCACTTTGGATTGAGCGTACTGTAATGCATCTTGAAAACGCTTTATAGACGATGGTATTTTAACTGGTGAATTAATGGCGTCCTCCACGTTTGAGACAAACTGTTTTTGCGCATCGAGCGCCGTCCCAGAACAGATAATGGACGTTCGTGTTTGCGATTGCGTTTCGAGAATTGCCCATACATAAATTCTTATCGATTCATTAACTCTTACAAATCCTGGGTTAGTAAAATTATTTTCCGTTTTATCATTAAGAAATTCATTCCAAGCGTCTCCAGGTGGTTGCTCAACCTTTTGGATGGTGAAAGCAACACCACCCTTAAAGTTCATACGATCATCTCTCCACTCGTTACTTGAGAGAGCAAAGCTCGGAAGGAGCCGACCCCTTTTCAGTAAATCATCGCTGACTTCTTTAACAGAGTGTGCACCAGCGTATGGAATACCTAGACCATGGTTAACTCTACTCAGACGCCAATCTTTACTCGTAGAAACATTAAATTCCTGACAAATACGCTCATACGTGGACCTATCATAATTATTATTTGTGGAATTCCACGCTCGATCCTGCGGTAATGGGGCACTAATTTCTTTAAGTATACGTCTAATCTGATAGTACACGTGAAATGACATAACAGACTTATTCAGTTCAAATCCTGGAGCGTAAAGAGATACGCCACATCCCGTTGTGGCACACCATACGGCAAAGTTTAACTGATTCTGCCAAAATTGCATCGGATTGTGAAACCAATCGTGCACCATTTTATCGCTAGTTACCGTGACCCTGTACTTTTCAAAGATATCAGGGAATTTAACCAAAAATTCAGCACCAGAGGCAGTTACTAAAATCGATTGATTAGTAATGTATCTCGATTTCATATTTAAGTTATGATATAGTATCATTGTATATTCAATGGTCAGTCTATTGAACTGCTTCGTACTATCGAAAACTCGGATGGACAACTCGAAGTAGCTATCTGTGATGTAACATATTACCCACGGTGGACCAATATAATTGCTGCGAGAGGTAATAATAAGATAAGGTTAATTGAAAACGAATATGTTAGAGGCAACACTATTATACCTGATGGGTATTACAGCGTAAGCTCACTCAATGATGAAATTTTTAAGCCTAATGGAGTTAGTCTCATACAAAATGAGGCGAATGGGATAATGAATATATACACTGAAGAAACAGGTATAATTATTGGTGAGAACTTAGCAATTACACTTGGATTTGGACAGTCAGAAACATTACCACCCAACGCAAAAATTACTGTATATGCATTACCCGATTTAGTTCCCTATAAAGAGTTGTGCATCCAACTTGATAAAATAAGCACGACGGATAATATTCAACTAGAAAGTCCTTCAACTCTGCTCAGAAGTGTTCCAGTGAAAGATGAAAAATACAACACCGGTATTAGATGTAAAACACCAACCTGTACATATAGGATACTTAAGTATAACACTCCATATTTTAAATAATGGTTGATTCCATATTTAAGTTATGATATAGTATCATTGTATATTTGATATGTATGTTACACTCCTGGGAATAACAAATAGTCAGTCTATTCAACTGCTTCGTACTATCGATAACTCGGATGGACAACTCGAAGTCGCTCTATGCGATGTAACGTATTACCAACAGTGGACCAATATAAATGCTACAAGGGGTTATAATAATGAGACAGAAATAAATGGTCAAAAATACATTATACCTGATGGGTATTACAGCGTATGCTCACTCAATGATGAATTTTTTAAGCCTAATGGAATTAGTCTCACACAAAATGAGTCAAATGGGTTACTGATTTTAAACGCTGGAAAAAAGGATGTAAAGCTTTACGAGAACTTAGCATACACACTTGGATGGAGAGGAGAAATAACATTACTCAAGACATCAGATCAGGGACTCAGTTTATCCGATTTAGTTCCCTATAAAGAGTTGTGCATCCATCTTGATAAAATCAGTACAACGGATAATATTCAACAAGAAAGTCCTTCAACTCTACTCAGAAGTGTTCCAGTGAAAGATGAAAAATATAATAGCGGTAGAACGGAATCTTTCTCAACATTACAATATACAAAATTGAAGCGGGGTATTATTTCAGACCTTAAAATTTCTGTATTAGATGTAAAACACCAACCTGTACATATAGGATACTTAAGTGTAACACTCCATATTATAAATAATGGTTGATGCATCAGGCCCTGGAACGATATGCCAATGTAATACAATTGCGCTTTCCGATCTCGGAGACACGGAAGGATTCGGTAAACCCGGTACCAATGGTAAGTTATACGCTTTACACTTACACGATAATGTATACAAGCTGAAAGAAGTCACATTCACGGGTAATCTAGAAGATTTAAGCGATGTCGACGTTAGTAGACTCCTTAAAACCACTCCGTACAATATCATTTACAACAACGACTATGGTCGAAGCAAACATCAAGTGGCTGCTGAATATCGTCATTACCCCACCTTATGTGATGATGGGTAAGGTACATAATTTAACTAAGATAATAAATAGTGGCATCGTACTCGCGGCCTATATCCCGTCAAAACGAAAAAGTGTGTTAGTCACTCCCCTGCCAGAAAAACCAGGTCATATGTTATATAGTCGTCCGGCAATCCAAAATGTTAGTTTAAATTTGGTTACAGAATTCGATGATATTAAAGTTAACTTGAGTGCAATACCTAATATTTCTACGCTTATTATTGAAGTCTTGTTCGGAGATGCACCGGTAGATGCCTTCGAAATATTACCAGGTCTATCGATTAAATGGCTCAAGAAACACGAGCGTCAACGTTGCAGTATTATTCATGTCGGAGCATCACCCGTTGCAACCCTCGAGGGGGTTCAAATTATTAAAAGTGACAGAATTTCTCTTTCTAAGATATTCTTACCGTATAATATACATTTGATAAGGTTGATGTATACTATCAAAACATTTAAGCAAGACCAATTAAAGACTATTATATATTCGTAATATACACTATGAGTTTATATCCGGCGCTCGATGAAGCAATTGAAAAGATGGAAACTGTTGACGGATTTCGATTACATCAAATAAGCGACATAAAACATCGAATAGAAAAGGATAGGGAGTTGAGACTTGGATTGTATAAAAAGTATCGCAGAGCCGTGACTGCTCTGGACGGAGTTGACACCGCTCTTGTAGTGGCTGGCATGGGACTCGGTGTAGCCGGTGTCGGTTTACTATCAACTATAATCGCCGCGCCTATCGTGCTCGGCATGGAAATAACCGCCGGAGTCTCGGGACTGGCAGGAATAGCGATAAAATTCATTTCTCGTAGGTTGCAAAAGAAAGCATTAAAACACGAAAGTATTCGAATACTCGCCGAAGCAAAGTTGAACAGCATTGAGGATCATATTTCGACAGCAATGGCCGATTGTAAGATATCCGATGATGAGTTTCGTTTAGTGCTGTCAGAACTCACCAAATACAGCGCAATGAAGCAGGATATTCGATCAAAATCTCGTAAGACCAATGGTATTAGCGAAGACGAGAAAAAAAAGTTCATAGAACAGGGGAGGCAACAAGCGTGTCAATTATTCCGTGCCAAAACCAAAGAACTGGTTGGAGATTAAAAATAGATTGCTTACTATCGTGTGATTACATTTAGACAAATGCTTACATAAATATATAATAATGGAGAAAGCTATTCAATGGAGAGAATTATCACAAGGGTTTTATTATATCAGTGATGTCAAACCAACCAAATACGGTAATCAATTGTTTCTTATCAATTTACAAGAAGAGTGTAGTTATATAGTCTGGTCTCCTAGTAAAATGAACGAAGAACTTAATAAAAATGTTGAATATTGCTTTATCGATAAAAATAATGAAGAATATTTTTATTACCATTTAGACTCATCTAAAGCATCTAAAGCAATATCCAAACCAGGTATTGGTGAGCTGGAGTCAATTTAGTTTAATCTCATGACTATCGTTGAATCGCATAATCATTTTGGCATAAAAAATTCCATCTGTAGTAGCAGTATAGGTATATGAATCCAGCTCCAGTGGAAGTGAGCCAGAACCATCATTACCTATAAAAATTTATATCATAGACTCCAGGTGGTGGTGAGCTAGAGCCAATTTAGTTTAATCTCATGACTATTGTTGAATTGCATAGTCATTTTGGCATAAAAAATTCCTCCTGTAGTGGTGGTATAGGTATATGAATCCAGCTCCAGTGGAAGTGAGCCAGAACCATCATTGCCTATACTACTCCTCAGACAGAGCTTGCGGTTATGGGTGTGGTGTTTGTTTGAGAGATGGTGTTTGGGTGTGGTGTAGGGAGAAGTGGTTTTGATGCGGGTGATGCAAATTTTCGTGTTTGGATTTTGGCCGTTTCTATGTTAATGTGTTTGTTGGCCTGCTGGGTGAGGGTGTGTCTGTGTGGGCATTGGTTTGAAAGTAAGGTGTGTTTGATGGATTTGCAGTAGATGCACCAGGGTGTGCATGTGCCTGTGCAGTCTGTTTGTGCGCCTTTTTTACATTTAGTTTTTTTAAATGTGCATTCGGAGGCTGTGTGATTATATTTGAGGCAGTTGGAACATTGTTTGACCTGTTTTATATAGGGTTTGACTTCTAAGTTAGTGTGGGCTCCGAAAGATATGTGTTTAGGAATCTCGCGGGGGGTGGGACTAATGCTGATTTCATGAAGGTTTACTGAATAGCAATGTGTGCTTGACTGGAATACAAAGCAACTCCAAAGTGGAATTTCAGAGTGGAACTGTACAACTAAATTAACCATGGCAATGACAAATGGTGAGCTGTATCCTTGTACTATGTTATCAAATGGTAGCTGCTCACCATCATGTGGCAGTGTACTTGCTTTTGGGACAATTGACAGAGCAGCAGGAATGACAGTGAGAGTAGTCTCTGAACTTGATGGAAATTTCCCGTCTCAAGGCATAAAGGAAGGATGTCAGTGTAAAGAGACATAACTTGCCACGTCATTATGCTCAGTATTCTGACTTGTCTCACAGACAACATAATCCAAAGCATATTTCGACTCAAAACCCTCAAAGTGAAGAGGGACAAGTCTTTTTATGGGAATCTGGCAAATTCACACTTTGGCCAATGTTTTGAACAGACCACTATACACAATCTACCCCAAACGTGGTTAGTGAAGGAGAGAAGGTAAAGGCTGAAGATGCTGTTAGAGATTGAGAGAAAGTGAAGATGAAGAGGCTAGTGATGGAGAAAAGGTGAAGGCTGAAGATGAGGCTAGTGATGGAGAGAAAGTGAAGGCTGAAGATGCTGTTAGAGATAGAGAGAAAGTGAAGAGAGAAGATGAAGAGGCCAGTGAAGGAGAGAAGGTGAAGGCTGAAGATGCTGTTAGAGATAAAGAGAAAGTGAAGAGTGAAGATGAAAAGGCTAGTGATGGAGAAAAGGTGAAGGCTGAAGATGAGGCTAGTGATAGAGTGAAAGTGAAGAGTGAAGATGAAGAGGCTAGTGATGGAAAAAAGGTGAAGAATGAAGATGAGGCTAGTGATGGAGAAAAGGTGAAAGCTGAAGATGAGGGGGCTAGTGAAGGAGAGAAGGTGAAGGCTGAAGATGAGAGGCTAGTGAAGGAGAGAAGGTGAAGGCTGAAGATGAGGCTAGTGATGGAGAGAAGGTGAAGGCTAAAAACGAGGAGGCTAGTGATGGAGAGAAGGTGAAGGCTGAAGATGAGGAAACTATAGTGATGGAAAGAAGGTGAAGCCTGAAGATGAGGAGGCTAGTGAAGGAGAGAAGGTGAAGGCTGAAGATGAGGAGGCTAGTAAAGGAGAAAAGGTGAAGGCTAAAGATGAGGGGGCTAGTGATGGAGAGAAGGTGAAGGCTGAAGATGAGGAGGCTAGTGATGGAGAGAAGGTGAAGGCTGAAGATGAGGAGGCTAGTGAAGGAGAGAAGGTGAAGGCTGAAGATGAGGAGGCTGAAGATGAGGAGGCTGAAGATGAGGAGGCTAGTGAAGGAGAAAAGGTGAAGGCTGAAGATGAGGGGGCTAGTGAAGGAGAGAAGGTGAAGGCTGAAGATGAGGAGGCTAGTGAAGGAGAGAAGGTGAAGGCTGAAGATGAGGGGGCTAGTGAAGGAGAGAAGGTGAAGGCTGAAGATGAGAGGGCTAGTGATAGAGAGAAGGTGAAGGCTGAAGATTAGCGGCTAGTGATAGAGAGAAGGTGAAGGCTGAAGACGAGGGGGCTAGTGATAGAGAGAAGGTGAAGGCTGAAGACGAGGGGGCTAGTGATAGAGAGAAGGTGAAGGCTGAAGATTGGCGGCTAGTGATAGAGAGAAGGTGAAGGCTGAAGATGAGGGGGCTAGTGAGGGAGAGAAGGTGAAGGCTGAAGATGAGGAGGCTAGTGATGGAGAGAAGGTGAAGGCTGAAGATGAGGAGGCTAGTGATAGAGAGAGGGTGAAGGCTGAAGATGAGGAGGCTAGTGATGGAGAGAAAGTGAAGGCTGAAGATGAGGCTAGTGATGGAGAGAAGAAGAAGTCTGAAGATGAGGAGGCTAGCGAAGGAGAGAAGGTGAATGCTGAAGATGAGGCTAGTGATAGAAAGAAGGTGAGGGCTGAAGATAAGGCTAGTGATAGAGAGAAGGTGAAGGCTGAAGATGAGGCTAGTGATAGAAAGAAGGAGAAGGCTGAAGATGAGGAGGCTAGTGATGGAGAGAAGGTGAAGGCTGAAGATGAGGCTAGTGATAGAGAGAAGGTGAAGGCTGAAGATGAGGGGGCTAGTGATGGAGAGAAGGTGAAGGCTGAAGATGAGGAGGCTAGTGATGGAGAGAAGGTGAAGGCTGAAGATGAGGCTAGTGATGGAGAGAAGGTGAAGGCTGAAGATGAGGAGGCTAGTGATGGAGAGAAGGTGAAGGCTGAAGATAGGGCTAGTGATAGAGAGAAGGTGAAGGCTGAAGATGAGAGGCTAGTGATGGAGAGAAGGTGAAGGCTGAAGATGAGGAGGCTAGTGATGGAGAGAAGGTGTAGGCTGAAGATGAGGAGGCTAGTGATGGAGAGAAGGTGAAGGCTGAAGATGAGGCTAGTGATGGAGAGAAGGTGAAGGCTAAAAACGAGGAGGCTAGTGATGGAGAGAAGGTGAAGGCTGAAGATGAGGAAACTATAGTGATGGAAAGAAGGTGAAGCCTGAAGATGAGGAGGCTAGTGAAGGAGAGAAGGTGAAGGCTGAAGATGAGGAGGCTAGTAAAGGAGAAAAGGTGAAGGCTGAAGATGAGGAGGCTAGTGAAGGAGAGAAGGTGAAGGCTGAAGATGAGGAGGCTGAAGATGAGGAGGCTGAAGATGAGGAGGCTAGTGAAGGAGAAAAGGTGAAGGCTGAAGATGAGGGGGCTAGTGAAGGAGAGAAGGTGAAGGCTGAAGATGAGGAGGCTAGTGAAGGAGAGAAGGTGAAGGCTGAAGATGAGGGGGCTAGTGAAGGAGAGAAGGTGAAGGCTGAAGATGAGGGGGCTAGTGATAGAGAGAAGGTGAAGGCTAAAGATGAGGGGGCTAGTGAAGGAGAGAAGGTGAAGGCTGAAGATGAGGAGGCTGAAGATGAGGAGGCTGAAGATGAGGAGGCTAGTGAAGGAGAAAAGGTGAAGGCTGAAGATGAGGGGGCTAGTGAAGGAGAGAAGGTGAAGGCTGAAGATTAGCGGCTACTGATAGAGAGAAGGTGAAGGCTGAAGACGAGGGGGCTAGTGATAGAGAGAAGGTGAAGGCTGAAGATTAGCGGCTAGTGATAGAGAGAAGGTGAAGGCTGAAGATGAGGGGGCTAGTGATGGAGAGAAGGTGAAGGCTGAAGATGAGGCTAGTGATAGAGAGAAGGTGAAGGCTGAAGACGAGGGGGCTAGTGATAGAGAGAAGGTGAAGGCTGAAGACGAGGGGGCTAGTGATAGAGAGAAGGTGAAGGCTGAAGACGAGGGGGCTAGTGATAGAGAGAAGGTGAAGGCTGAAGATTAGCGGCTAGTGATAGAGAGAAGGTGAAGGCTGAAGATGAGGGGGCTAGTGAGGGAGAGAAGGTGAAGGCTGAAGATGCTGTTAGAGATAGAGAGAAAGTGAAGAGAGAAGATGAAGAGGCCAGTGAAGGAGAGAAGGTGAAGGCTGAAGATGCTGTTAGAGATAGAGAGAAAGTGAAGAGAGAAGATGAAGAGGCCAGTGAAGGAGAGAAGGTGAAGGCTGAAGATGCTGTTAGAGATAGAGAGAAAGTGAAGAGAGAAGATGAAGAGGCCAGTGATGGAAAAAAGGTGAAGAATGAAGATGAGGCTAGTGATGGAGAAAAGGTGAAAGCTGAAGATGAGGGGGCTAGTGAAGGAGAGAAGGTGAAGGCTGAAGATGAGAGGCTAGTGAAGGAGAGAAGGTGAAGGCTGAAGATTAGAGGCTAGTGATGGAGAGAAGGTGAAGGCTGAAGATGAGGGGGCTAGTGATGGAGATAAGGTGAAGGCTGAAGATGAGGGGGCTAGTGAAGGAGAGAAGGTGAAGGCTGAAGATGAGGGGGCTAGTGATAGAGAGAAGGTGAAGGCTAAAGATGAGGGGGCTAGTGAAGGAGAGAAGGTGAAGGCTGAAGATGAGGGGGCTAGTGATGGAGAGAAGGTGAAGGCTGAAGATTAGAGACTAGTGATGGAGAGAAGGTGAAGGCTGAAGATGAGGGGGCTAGTGATGGAGAGAAGGTGAAGGCAAAAGATGAGGGGGCTAGTGATGGAGAAAAAGTGAAGGCTGAAGATGAGGAGGCTAGTGAAGGAGAGAAGGTGAAGGCTGAAGATGAGGGGGCTAGTGATGGAGAGAAGGAGAAGTCTGAAGATGAGGAGGCTAGCGAAGGAGAGAAGGTGAAGGCTGAAGATGAGGCTAGTGATAGAAAGAAGGTGAAGGCTGAAGATGAGGCTAGTGATAGAGAGAAGGTGAAGGCTGAAGATGAGGCTAGTGATAGAAAGAAGGAGAAGGCTGAAGATGAGGAGGCTAGTGATGGAGAGAAGGTGAAGGCTGAAGATGAGGCTAGTGAAGGAGAGAAGGTGAAGGCTGAAGATGAGGAGGCTGAAGATGAGGAGGCTAGTGAAGGAGAGAAGGTGAAGGCTGAAGATGAGGAGGCTAGTGAAGGAGAGAAGGTGAAGGCTGAAGATGAGGGGGCTAGTGAAGGAGAGAAGGTGAAGGCTGAAGATGAGAGGGCTAGTGATAGAGAGAAGGTGAAGGCTGAAGATTAGCGGCTAGTGATAGAGAGAAGGTGAAGGCTGAAGACGAGGGGGCTAGTGATAGAGAAAAGGTGAAGGCTGAAGACGAGGGGGCTAGTGATGGAGAAAAGGTGAAGGCTGAAGATGAGGCTAGTGATAGAGAGAAGGTGAAGGTTGAAGATGAGGGGGCTAGTGAGGGAGAGAAGGTGAAGGCTGAAGATGGGGAGGCTAGTGATAGAAAGAAGGTGAAGGCTGAAGATGAGGAGGCTAGTGATGGAGAGAAGGTGAAGGCTGAAGATGAGGGGGCTAGTGATGGAGAAAAGGTGAAGGCTGAAGATGAGGAGGCTAGTGATGGAGGGAAGGTGAAGACTGAAGATGGGGAGGCTAGTGATAGAAAGAAGGTGAAGGCTGAAGATGAGGAGGCTAGTGAAGAAAAGAGAAGAAGAAGGCTGAAGATGAGGAGGCTAGTGATAGAGAGGTCAAGGCTGAAGATGAGGAGGCTAGCGAAGGAGAGAAGGTGAAGGCTGAAGATGAGGGGATTAGTGATGGAGAGAAGGTGAAGGCTGAAGATGAGGAGGCTAGTGATGGAGAGAAGGTGAAGGCTGAAGATGAGGCTAGTGATAGAGAGAAGGTGAAGGCTGAAGATGAGGAGGCTTGTGGTGGAGAGAAGGTGAAGGCTGAAGATGAGGGGGCTTGTGGTAGAAGGTGAAGGCTGAAGATGAGGAGGCTTGTGGTTAGAGAGAAGGTGAAGGCTGAAGATTAGGAGGCTAGTGATGGAGAGAAGGTGAAGGCTGAAGATGAGGGGGCTAGTGATGGAGAGAAGGTGAAGGCTCAAGATGAGACACTAGTGAAGGAGAGAAGATGAAGGCTGAAGATGAGGAGGCTTGTGATAGAAGGTGAAGGCTGAAGATGAGGAGGCTTGTGGTTAGAGAGAAGTTGAAGGCTGAAGATGAGGAGGCTTGTGATAGAAGGTGAAGGCTGAAGATGAGGAGGCTTGTGGTTAGAGAGAAGGTGAAGGCTGAAGATGAGGGGGCTAGTGAAGGAGAGAAGGTGAAGGCTGAAGATGAGTGGGCTAGTGATGGAGAGAAGGTGAAGGCTGAAGATGAGGGGGCTAGTGATGGAGAGAAGGTGAAGGCTGAAGATTAGAGACTAGTGAAGGAGAGAAGATGAAGGCTGAAGATGAAGGCTGAAGATGAGGAGGCATGTGATAGAAGGTGAAGGCTGAAGATGAGGAGGCTTGTGGTTAGAGAGAAGGTGAAGGCTGAAGATTAGGAGGCTTGTGATAGAGAGAAGGTGAAGCCTGAAGATGAGGGGGCTAGTGATGGAGAGAAGATGAAGGCTGAAGATGAGAGACTAGTGAAGGAGAGAAGATGAAGGCTGAAGATGAGGAGGCTTGTGATAGAAGGTGAAGGCTGAAGATGAGGAGGCTTGTGGTTAGAGAGAAGGTGAAGGCTGAAGATGAGAGGCTTGTGATAGAGAGAAGGTGAAGGCTGAAGATGAGGGGGCTTGTGATAAAGAGAAGGTGAAGGCTGAAGTTGAGAAACTAGTGAAGGAGAGAAGATGAAGGCTGAAGATGAGGAGGCTTGTGATAGAAGGTGAAGGCTGAAGATGAGGAGGCTTGTGGTTAGAGAGAAGTTGAAGGCTGAAGATGAGGAGGCTTGTGATAGAAGGTGAAGGCTGAAGATGAGGAGGCTTGTGGTTAGTGAGAATGTGAAGGCTGAAGATTAGGAGGCTTGTGATAGAGAGAAGGTGAAGGCTGAAGATGAGGGGGCTACTGATGGAGAGAAGGTGAAGGCTCAAGATGAGAGACTAGTGAAGGAGAGAAGATGAAGGCTGAAGATGAGGAGGCTTGTGATAGAAGGTGAAGGCTGAAGATGAGGAGGCTTGTGGTTAGAGAGAAGGTGAAGGCTGAAGATGAGGGGGCTAGTGAAGGAGAGAAGGTGAAGGCTGAAGATGAGTGGGCTAGTGATGGAGAGAAGGTGAAGGCTGAAGATGAGGAGGCTTGTGATAGAAGGTGAAGGCTGAAGATTAGAGACTAGTGAAGGAGAGAAGATGAAGGCTGAAGATGAGGAGGCATGTGATAGAAGGTGAAGGCTGAAGATGAGGAGGCTTGTGGTTAGAGAGAAGGTGAAGGCTGAAGATTAGGAGGCTTGTGATAGAGAGAAGGTGAAGGCTGAAGATGAGGGGGCTAGTGATGGAGAGAAGATGAAGGCTGAAGATGAGAGACTAGTGAAGGAGAGAAGATGAAGGCTGAAGATGAGGAGGCTTGTGATAGAAGGTGAAGGCTGAAGATGAGGAGGCTTGTGGTTAGAGAGAAGGTGAAGGCTGAAGATTAGGAGGCTTGTGATAGAGAGAAGGTGAAGGCTGAAGATGAGGGGGCTAGTGATGGCGAGAAGATGAAGGCTGAAGATGAGAGACTAGTGAAGGAGAGAAGATGAAGGCTGAAGATGAGGAGGCTTGTGATAGAAGGTGAAGGCTGAAGATGAGGAGGCTTGTGGTTAGAGAGAAGGTGAAGGCTGAAGATGAGGGGGCTAGTGAAGGAGAGAAGATGAAGGCTGAAGATGAGGAGGCTTGTGATAGAGAGAAGGTGAAGGCTGAAGATGAGGGGGCTAATGAAGGAGAGAAGGTGAAGGCTGAGGATGATGAGGCTAGTGGTGGAGATAAGGTGAAGGCTGAAGATGAGAGGCTAGTGATGGAGAGAAGGTGAAGGCTGAAGATGAGGGGGCTAGTGAAGGAGAGAAGTTGAAGGCTGAAGATGAGGGGCTAGTGATAGAGAGAAGGTGAAGGCTAAAGACGAGGGGGCTAGTGAAGGAGAGAAGGTGAAGGCTGAAGACGAGGGGGCTAGTGATGGAGAGAAGGTGAAGGCTGAAGATGAGGGGGCTAGTGATGGAGAGAAGGTGAAGGCTGAAGATGAGAGGTTAGTGATGGAGAGAAGGTGAAGGCTGAAGATGAGAGGCTAGAGAAGGAGAGAAGGTGAAGGCTGAAGATGAGAGGCTAGTACAGAGTCTGACAACAGGCGGGAACAGATATCTTCGGTGGTACAGAGTCTTACAGCAGGCAGGAACCAATGTCCTTGATGGTACAGAGTCTGACAACAGACATGACCAATGTCCTTGATTGTACAGAGTCTGACAACAGGCAGGAACAGATGTCCTTGATGATACAGAGTGACAACAGGCAGGAACAGATATCTTCGGTGGTACAGAGTCTTACAACAGGCAGGAACCAATGTTCTTTTCGGTCTCGATTCTGACAACAGACAGGAACTAATGTCCTTGATGGTACAGAGTCTGACAACAGACAGGAACAGATGTCATTGATGGTACAGAGTCTGACAACATGCAGGAACAGGTGTCTTTGGTGGTACAGAGTCTGACAACAGGCAGGAACCAATGTTTTTGAAGGTACAGAGTCTTACAACAGGCAGGAACCAATGTCCTTGATGGTACAGAGTCTGACAGCAGGCAGGAACCAATGTTCTTTTCGGTTTTACATCTGACTACAGACAGGAACTAATGTCCTTGCTGGTACAGAGTCTGACAACAGACAGGAACAGATGTCATTGATGGTACAGAGTCTGACAACAGGCAGGAACAGATGTCATTGATGGTACAGAGTCTGACAACAGGCAGGAACCAATGTTCTTTTCGGTTTCACATCTGACTACAGACAGGAACTAATGTCCTTGCTGGTACAGAGTCTGACAACAGACAGGAACAGCTGTCATTGATGGTACAGAGTCTGACAACATGCAGGAACTAATGTCCTTTTCGGTCTCTATTCTGAAAACAGACAGGAACTGATGTCCTTGATGGTACAGAATCTGACAACAGGCAGGAACAGATGTCTTTGATGGTACAGAGTCTGACAACAGACAGGAACTGATGTCCTTGATGGTACAGAATCTGACAACAGGCAGGAACAGATGTCTTTGATGGTACAGAGTCTGACAACAGGCAGGAACAGGTTTCTTTGGTGGTACAGAGTCTGACAACAGGCAGGAACAGATTTCTTTGATGGTACAGAGTCTGTCAACAGGCAGGAACAGGTGTCCTTGGTGGTACAGAGTCTGACAACAGACAGGAACAAATGTCCTTCAAGATACAGAGTCTGACAACACACAAGAACTAATGTCCTTGATGGTACAGAATCTGACAACAGGCAGGAACAGATGTCTTTGATGGTACAGAGTGACAACAGGCAGGAACAGATGTCCTTGGTGGTACAGGGTCTGACAACAGGCAGGAACCAATGTCCTTGATGGTACAGAGTCTGACAACAGGCATGAACCAATGTCCTTGATGGTACAGAGTCTGACAACAGACAGGAACCAATGTCCTTCATGGTACAGAGTCTGACAACAGGTAGGAACCAATGTCCTTGATGGTTCATAGTCTGACAACAGACAGGAACCAATGTCCTTCATGGTACAGAGTCTGACAACAGGCAGGAACCGATGTCCTTGATGGTTCATAGTCTTACAACAGACAGGAACCAATGTCCTTCATGGTACAGAGTCTGACAACAGGCAGGAACCAATGTCCTTCATGGTACAGAGTCTGACAACAGGCAGGAACCAATGTCCTTCATGGTACAGAGTCTGACAACAGACAGGAACCAATGTCCTTCATGGTACAGAGTCTGACAACAGACAGGAACCAATGTCCTTCATGGTACAGAGTCTGACAACAGGCAGGAACCAATGTCCTTCATGGTACAGAGTCTGACAACAGGCAGGAACCAATGTCCTTCATGGTACAGAGTCTGACAACAGACAGGAACCAATGTCCTTCATGGTACAGAGTCTGACAACAGGCAGGAACCGATGTCCTTGATGGTACAGAGTCTGACAACAGGCAGGAACCGATGTCCTTCATGGTACAGAGTCTGACAACAGACAGGAACCGATGTCCTTGATGGTTCATAGTCTTACAACAGACAGGAACCGATGTCCTTGATGGTACAGAGTCTGACAACAGACAGGAACCGATGTCCTTCATGGTACAGAGTCTGACAACAGACAGGAACCAATGTCCTTGATGGTTCATAGTCTTACAACAGGCAGGAACCGATGTCCTTCATGGTACAGAGTCTGACAACAGACAGGAACCAATGTCCTTGATGGTTCATAGTCTTACAACAGACAGGAACCGATGTCCTTCATGGTACAGAGTCTTACAACAGGCAGGAACCGATGTCCTTCATGGTACAGAGTCTGACAACAGGCAGGAACCGATGTCCTTCATGGTACAGAGTCTGACAACAGGCAGGAACCCATGTCCTTCATGGTACAGAGTCTGACAACAGGCAGGAACCGATGTCCTTGATGGTACAGAGTCTGACAACAGGCAGGAACCGATGTCCTTCATGGTACAGAGTCTGACAACAGGCAGGAACCGATGTCCTTCATGGTACAGAGTCTGACAACAGACAGGAACCGATGCCCTTCATGGTACAGAGTCTGACAACAGGCAGGAACCGATGTCCTTCATGGTACAGAGTCTGACAACAGGCAGGAACCGATGTCCTTGATGGTACAGAGTCTGACAACAGGCAGGAACCGATGTCCTTGATGGTACAGAGTCTGACAACAGGCAGGAACCAATGTCCTTGATGGTACAGAGTCTGACAACAGGCAGGAACAGATGTATGTACGTTGTATGTACTAACGAGGGGAGTCAAACCCTGGCCTTCAACCTAAATGTCTTAACTAACAGAAAACACCAGTGTACAAGCTCAAAGAAGACTGAAGAAACGGAAGTGAAGAGACACACATCGTGTCTTGTAGATTAAAACTGGCTGTAGTACCACTACCCCTATTCTCAACATTAGCCTCCTCGATGTATGACAGTAAACATGTTGCAAAATGGGAAAAACAGCCTGCTGGAATGTCAACACCATTCCACAATAATTAAAAACATGCCACTTTTTCGCAAGCCATAAAGACACCCACTACAAGCCCTGTGCACAGTTTTGTACACACTACCATAAATGTCAATAGAATCTGTGAAGAAAGCAATGACTATATGAAGGCAGTCTGTAAATAATCGAGGCCAGAACCAGACAATCAAGTGATTAACATCATGAGCATCATTCTACGCAACTGGGATACGATGACATGCAACAACCAAGTCAGTGAGCCTGACCACCTGATCCTGTTGGCTCTTACAAGCCAGGTTGCTGAAGACCTATAGTAACCTGGATCTCCACAGGTGTCAACTTCCAAGCTGTTTCAATTTTCACCTTTAAGTATTCAATGGTTTGATTCTCGGTTTGATTCATAATGGCATCCGAAAGTCCTTCAGCTTATATGAGAATGTTCATAATTAGAGCAGGATGATCTCCAAGACAAAGAGAGTCTATTTCTGTGCTCAAATACAGCAATGCGCCCCCCCCTTCTCTCCAAGGAGATTCTGTGGCAGTCGGTATGTTGTGGCAGCAATGTCATTGCAGTAATCCAGAACAGAGAAACGCTAAATGTGACGAGCTATGACAGCAACTCCTCGTAAATGTGACACGTGAATTGCATATTACACCTTGAAATGTATGCATTGTATGTATCACCCACAAGCTTCCCATTAAATGTACATCGACGGTCACTTGCACATACCACACACATTATCATGTTGGGGCCTTCACACTGCCAACAAGTGAGTGAGTGAGTGAGTGAGTGGGTGTAACACCACTTTGAACAGTATTCCAGTTATATCACGGCGTGTCAGCTTTTTGTGGGAGGAAAACCCAAAGTGATGCAGGTCTTAGACTTTTACCACTTCGGTGAAACCCACAAGCACGGGTATGGTGCTGATATACCTAGAAACATAATTGGGGTGAACCAGGATTCGAATCTACAATCTTGTTTCTGGGGGGTCCGAGGGACGCAACTCTGCACAGCGAATTTGAGGGGCCTTAGACGAATGGGCCACCCGTGCCCTCACTGCCAACAACAATTTGATGAGGGCAATAGTGTCATATTAATACGAACACGCTTATAACGAACTGACAGGTATAACAAAGTTTTTGGCTATTATTATACTATTAGCCTTGTAAATTTAGCAGTCATGACAACTCACCACATATCATACTGAACAACAAAAGCTCCTGTGACATTGAATAAGATTTAATGCAAAGTTATGTTTTTACCAAATCTGAAACAATTTCGGTTTGCAACAGATAAAAGACTCCTGTAAGTGTTCAAATGGTTTAATTTGCCATAATGATTTCAGAAAATGCATGATTTCATAAAAAACATGAACATGCCAAAATGTTAATTTACAAATCAATAGGGTGTGTGTCCCCCTCTGGTTGCGATGCAAGCAACACATCTTCGTCTCATGGAATGGACCAGGCGTCGCACAAAGTCCTGTGGGATATCTGTCCATATCTGTTGGAGCATGTTTCGAAGTTCCTGGAGTGTCTGTGGAACATGCAATTGACGTTGAAAGCGCCGATCCATTTCATCCAAGATGTGCTCGATTGGTGAGAGATCAGGGGAGCGAGCCGGCCAGGGGATGACATTCACGTTGTTTTGTTGAAGAGAATCCTGAACAAGTCGAGCAAAATGAGGCCAGGCGTTGTCATGTTGAAAGGTAATGCCTGTGCCATGACGACACAAGCGTATAACAACAGGGCCGATGATCTCGTCGCAGTAGCGCTGTCCATTGAGATTTCCCTCTACCACTATCAAACGGGTCCTCTGTCTTGCTGTTATCCCACCGCATACCATAACGCTGCCGCCCCCGAACCGATCTTCTTACATGACACAATGATTGACGTAACGTTCACCTCGACGTCTGTACACTCGAATCCGTCCATTGCTGTGGCTGAGGTGAAAACGAGACTTGTCAGTGAATAGAACTTGTCCTAACTGCATGGCCGTCCAGCGTAGACGCTGTCTGCACCTCTGTAGACGTGCATGACGGTGGTTTCCTGTCAAAATGTGACGTCTGGCTGGTCTTCTGGCGACAATCCCTACACATCTGAGGCGACGACATACTGCTTGTGAAGATATTCGTCGAAGGCCAGGGATGCTTCCTGCAGTCACTGTTGCTGGCTGGAATCTATTTCGTAGGTGTGTTGTTCGAATCCAGTTGTCTCGTCGATTATTGGTTACGCGTGGCCTGCCACTCCGAGGATGGTCTCTGACAGCATTCGTATGTTGCCAACGTTGCCATAAACACCAAATGGTGTTTCTGTGGACGTTAAATTGTCTTGCAACATCACATTGACTCGATCCTGCTTCAAGCATACCAATACCAATTCCATACATGTACTACAATATTGAAAACCAAACTTTACTTGTTTGAAAAAACACTAAAATATTGGTGTCACAAGAACTTTTGTTGTTGAGTATATATGCACAGTCTGGTATTAAGCTGCAATAAAAACACAAATTTTTGGCTAGGTTAGCCAGCTCCTTATCCGAGTACAGGAAGCTGAACACACCACCCCCAGTTTCGCACCAAATCTCACCTACTTGAAAATAGCTGTGCTCACATAAAGCAAAAGTCATCTTGTTGAAAAAGTCAGCACCAAATATTGGAAAATGTGTTCAGTTTTAATTACAGGATGGATGTACATTTAAAAAACATAATTTTTTTACACAATATCATCCATTCACAGCCTGCCGATGACTCTCGATCTGCACTGAAGGCTGAAAAACCGCAGTAGAAACAATTCTGATTTAGTGCAGTAGAAACTGTAAGGACGACCAAGTCATTCATTGATAGTTGTAAGGAAATATCATATTTTGGTGTAGCAGACGCCCCTGAGCTCCATACAGTGGTGGACCATGGACTTGTGTGTGCAGAGTCTTCCATTATTCTTAAAACAATGCTTTATCATTATTCAAACTAATTCTTTTTGTGTACTGAGGTGAAAACATATTTAATGAAAATATTAATTGCATTATTCCGGATCTAAAATCTGATTTTGTATTTTTTTAAGGTGAGTGAATATGCCAACTGTAACAGATAGATAGAAGAGTTACCCCCCTTTCATTCAAGTAACAGTTAATTCTCAACACCTATCAAAGTCATTTATCCCGTAATGAGTGAATATTTTAGTCTTTTTTGGGATGCCTTTACATCAATGTTTCTCTTGAAGAAGTTTTTTCGCTCACAAAGTTCACACTCAAAATGATCATGAAGCCCCTGTGCAACTTTATTATTTTCTGACAAACATTGAGAATACATGTATGTTGATGTTACAGATTCACAATCTCTCAATTTTCTGTAAGTATCAATTAACTTCTGCTGGTGGTGTTCAGGATACACATTCGATGTACACCCAATTTTGGCTGAATGAGTCTTTTTCAAGTTGCATGTTTTGAAGCAACTGTTTGACAGGTCTCTTATTTCATTAATGTGTGGTTCTGATTTGAATTTTCGCAGTGAATATAATTCTGGGAGCACCTTTGGGATACAGTACCACAACTTCTCGTGAGAACGATCTCTGTCGTAGGTCACATGTCACAAGACAAGCAACCAGTTTTAGTGAGAATCCGTCGGACGGGAACCCGCGACCTTCGGATTGTTAGCCTGACAGCTAACTGACTGAGCTACGTCCACGCTGTGAAACAAAGTGCAAATATACCTAGTCATTCCTATGACTTTACGGAACTATTCCCATTTATAACCCTTTTAGCCACTTGAATTACGAGAAAAACGAAATAAAAAATATATAAAAAATAAAAGTGCTTTCGTAAACTAGCGCTTGCTATAACATGCGCCGCCGCAGGCTATATTCAGTAAACAAATATTCAAAACTCTCCACAGCGCTTGGCGTATTCAATGACATTTCGTGTAGAGATGATAGATCACTGGGAGGAGCTTATGCACACTCGATGACCCCTGACGTCACAGGGCATTGTTTCGCCGGTGTGACTGGCAACAAACTACTACAAATTACGTCATAGGGTATGATCACGTGTTTGAAAAGTTTGTGGTACTGTATTCTAAAGGTAGGCCTAATTCTAATGTGGAAACAACATTAAAGGGGCACTGATCTAACGCCATTCCCCGGACTGGTTGTTGCCTTTGTTATTGTTTTTTCCCACGTGAGTACCCGGATGATA
This sequence comes from Haliotis cracherodii, assembly GCF_022045235.1. NCBI lineage: Eukaryota > Metazoa > Mollusca > Gastropoda > Lepetellida > Haliotidae > Haliotis > Haliotis cracherodii. The sequence goes on along the minus strand of NW_027266281.1, from coordinate 685,402 downwards.
CGCAACGCAACTGAGCGTGACCAGAGACTGGGCTACTGTCTGCAAGGACAGCTAAATAAACTTGGAGGCTGGAGGCAATATTTTTTTTACGAATTTTTGAATAAACACTGATTGGTTAAATGTGATCTATAAAGATTCCACAAAGGGCGCATGTTAATTCATTTCTTCAGCCTAAACAAACAGACAAAAAGAACGGCGGAGCTCATCGGAAGTCGTCATTTGGAAATACCCTAGATGGTTATAGTTTAATACTAAAAAAAAGTATACGTGCAGTGAAAGCATTTTCGGATTTCGGATTGCGTCGATAATACGATTACTACTCCCTTGTTGTCATCCACGTTTTCTCGTATAACCCTACACTTGTGTATTTGTCGTCATTCACTTGATGCTCAGTTAATGAATTTATTACAGGTACAATTAGTGGTAGCACCACTTAGATTACCTGACAAAGGTTCTCATTTGGCATTTATTGTGTCTGGGGTAATTATTCAATCTAAATCCAGGTTTGAAGTCAGGTGAAATGTGTGTTATGTAATATGCACGTGGCAGACCAGCAAGAGATGAATGATCAGTTGATTTACTTTTTTAGGTAAATCAACGGATCGATCCTAGTCATCAAAGGATTAACAGAAAATACGTTGATTGATTAATCACTGTTATCTTGCACAGTGGATATGTCAAAAGTGAGTGTTTACATGTCTAGGTTTACTAAAACAAAGGGAATACACTCATATCATGGTGTGAAGTGCCGATGTAAAAACAACATACTTTGTTCAAAGTGTTAACTGATAATACGTTGATTGGTTGCTCATTGTTATCAAATTCAGTGGATTTTTTAGGAACCGTGGACGTAATGAAAATAGTTGTCACGTGGCCTTTCTCAGCCAACCCTTGAGACTTGACACCTATGTGAAACACCTGAAACAATCCAAGTGATCAGTTGAGAAACGAACACTGGTTATAAAATCCCGAAACGATATATATCTTTTAGAATATTTGATAGTTACAGAGACACGTGACATCGAATAAGTTATTTTGTATAGCTGCAGATGAGTGGGACATTATTCCTTTGTGTGGATATTCACGGATACATTCCTCGAACAAGGAAGCTGCCTATTTATACACATAAATTTGGTAAGTTGTAATTATGGTATTTGCATTTTGTTTTCCTTCATTTGAACCGATTCGTTCTTGTTTCTCTACGTCTTGGTTGGGAAATTCTTCAATGCGCGATAGACGTTGTTTTCACAGGTCATTTCCTTTGTAAGCGTGTATAGATTACCGTCAATTTGTAAAATGTGATTCTCTCAGGCAATTTATAAAATGTGTAAATATTTCAGTCATTTTGACTAAAAAAATCTGTCCAGATTGATTAAGACGATCAAAAGGGCCTACAAACATCACAACAGATTATTATGTAGGATTAGAAGCCAAACAACATAGAAATGTACTTTTCAACGTAACATTTTCAGTCTCTTGGTGATGACACTAAACATCAAAATGTTTGGAATTCGTTATCATAATAATACAGATAGAAATGTTTTTCAGTCACTTTGTAAAATAACTGAATATTTATACGTTTAATAAACATGTTACACATTTTGACAGTAAAAAAATATACACACTATAAAAAAAGCAATGCTCAGATGAAATATTTACTTTGTGTTGCAAGTCAAAATAGTGTAAACGAAAATCGCAAAGTTACCAAGCAAGTGACTTATCAAAACTTCGTCACCATTACCGATGCTACCCACAAAGATACCTACATTTCCTTATTATCTCGAAAACTGTATTTCATTTTGTTGATCAATGTGACCATACGCTCTTATTACTACCGGTATCCATAAAAGTGACTAATGCGCTTACGAATGGCGCAACAGAGGTCGCGAGCTAGTCTAGATTTCTGCTCTACATCCGGGTACTCACTGGGAAAAAACAATAACAAAGGCAACAACCAGTCCCGGGGAATTGCGTTAGATCAGTGCCCCTTTAATGTCAGTCTTATCACAGGGAAGAGAGAAATAAACCATTACTAAAATGAAAATTGCCACAATCAAATCAAATCAATTTTATATATAAATGCAGTAAATATAACACAAATATATACATTAAATATAGCATGGGGTGGAATGATTATTCCAATCACCCTATCTTCCCCACCCCATCCCCCATGAATCATTGCTGTCCAATATTTCATACAAGCACACTGTACTTTACATTAATTAAAACATAAATTGAGTTATTTGTTGTTACACATAACATCATAAGTGTTCCTCCTAACTACGTTGAAAATATGTTCTTTAATGATAATAAACATGTTTTAGTCACAGACACGTGACATTGACAATGTGAAAAAACTGCAATGGTTCAGTCGGACGAAGTTTTTTGTTAAACTTTAAACACATATCATAGTTTGTCATCGCGAAATTTATAGTGCACAAAATACCCCAATGTCATAAATATGTTCTCCCATACAACATACTTACATATACTGCTTCAAATTGCAAGGATTTATGCTGGATTCTTAAAAAAAATATACTTTAGTAAATTCGATCGTGTTTGCGAAACATGTCTAAAGGGAAGTAACTGCGTAGTAATGTAAAAGCTGAATACCGCTAATAGAAAAAGGGTGGGGTCCGATTTAATTATTTTTTTATATATTGTCCCGTATAAATTAAATCTAAAACACACTGGAAATTATGAAAAAATGATGGCTCAAAAGGCTGTGATGAATTATGTCTGCTGATAAGTTCAAGGGTTTTATAAAAAAAATTCTTTCGTAACGATCGGCGAGTCTACAAGGAGTTGTAGTCAAAACGGCCTCGAAAGGTAAAGTCAAAACGGTCACAACTAAAAAGTAATAACGGTCACACAGAAAATATAGAAGACAAACTCAAGTTTGCATTAATTTGTTTTACAGAAAAAGAGAACACATGTGAAGATAGATTTAAAGAAATAAAGCGTCCCAAAAGAGTAGAAGAAGTGTTATAATATGTGTGACTTGTTTCAAAGAGTGTTGAAGCTGCATTGAACGGCAAAATCGCCCAAACGCAAGAAAAAAAAGAAACAAATACACAACACACATGCAGAAAATAAAAATGACAAGGAGAAACAAAATTATTTCTACAAATTTAACAAAATAAAGAAAAAAGAAAAGAAAGAATAGACTGGAATGAAAGAAAGCTGAATTTAAGATATTTGTAAGTAATTTGTGTTTGAAAAGGAAGCTTTGGTTATGGCTGAAAGTGGAAAGGGTCAACAGCGGACGATAGTACAACATGACCATATATGGGAAATACCAAGAAATCCCCGCCGTGTCCAGAAAAGTACCGTTGGTGGTTTCTTATATATTCTTTCCTGGATTATAATGTTTTTAAAATTCTTAATTTTTTTATTTATAGATTTTTTTAAAGAAAGCTTCTTGTAAAGCAACAATAAACGCGCTGCGTGTGAAGACGGACGCAAGGTTTAAACTACTTGGGGATACAGACGAATACGATTGGTCGATTGTGGGGGGGGCAGTGCCCTTTGAAAATACATACCAGATACAGACTTGGTGCCTCTAGGGTTTGGTGTTGACATCTTGAGTGATGGATTGCAATGATGTGCCACGTGGAAGAACGTGGGCCATGGTTTTGTGCCATGTCGTCTTTGTATAGCCATGTGGGTCCAGGAAAGCGGAGTCGACAAATGGAATGGGTGGCGTTATGACTACTTCCGGGTCAATATTTCCTGCGTCATTGGCCATGAGAAAACAAAAAGGTTTTACTGTTGAGAGTGAATGAGAATTCATCTTTGAATGTCTGGGTTTCTGCTTAGTTTCCAACAATGTTGTATTCCTTTGCCTCAGGATTTGGAAAGCTGGCATTACCACACAGGTACCATAGGACAGCGGACCCTAGACCTCGGGAAAATTCACCCCATTCACCACCAGCAAACGTTTTCACTGGGGTCTAAAATTCAATATTATATGTTGTATAATATTTCAGGTTTTGTAAATACGCAAATGATGCCTAAACCACAAACACATATACTATTGATAGATTCGAAAACAGCAATTGCAAAACTATGCGTTAGATGTAAATAATATTTAAAAATATTGTACGCAATATTTAAATGTACTTTGCCATTTCTCTGTAAAGTATTTGAGCTGGAATGTATTAATTGGTTTCACGTGGCTGGTAAACGCATCAGTCGGAAAGCGCTCGTTAAATCTTCAAAGTAAGAAAGTAAGTAAGTAAGTAAGTAATTGGTTTCAGTAATTTTAAGCCTGACTCCTAGCAATAATTGTATTAAATTTCTAAGGTTTACCCAAACATGTTGGAAGGTTTGGACCAGCCATTCCAGTGATTGATATCATGAGCCTCGATCCACGCAGTTAAGATCTATGGGATGCATGAACCAGGTCAGCGAGCCTGACAATCCGATCCCGTTGGTCGCCTCTCACGACAAGCATTGTCGCCTTTTAGGGCAAGCATGGGTTGACCTATTGAAACACAGTGATATGTTCGCGTAAGGAATAGGACATAGTAAATTTAATTGTTGCTAGGCTATGGGCGCAAATATATAAATTGTGGCTTGTCCATTCGTGACCACTGGTGTTGGGAAAAGACTTTACTCTGTGGAATGATACAGTGAGTTTGGGATGCCTTCAAATCTCCTTGTGATTTTGCGATAGATTAAAGGGACACAATTAAGCCAGTGCTTGCATGATCTACATGTTGTTGTTGGCGCTCACCTTGTTTGACACAAAGTGAAGGTCAATTCTTAATTGACGTCACAGACGTCTTGAAACTTATGACGTCAGAACTGGCGATGATGACGCCATATACCACCTGTACTTGAACTCTGTCGCCTTGGTTCTGGGACAGCTGACAGTGACGCATTGTGTGGTCAAATTGTAGTTGGATTCGGCCAGAAAACTGATGAAATTCAGAGGAGGTTTTCTGCCCAATTCATCAACGTGTGTGACTAGATTTGGAATTGAAGAACTGTCATAATTGAACTCCTAATTGACATGTATTATACCGCCACGGAATGCCTTTTTAAAAATGTCACAGAAAGAAAAAGAGTTGTATTATTTACGTTGATAATTTAAACTATCTACAAAGTCACGTGACCGCAGCAATACTGCTACGAAGCACAGGAACTCAACATTCGTGACCAACTAGTGTTATTCCGAGAAAAGCCGAATAGCAGGTTACGGAAAGGGGCGAGTGGTGACGAGTGATGGACTCGATATTGGTCAGTAAATGTATAGAGAATACTACACTCATTCTCGTTAGATACCATTTTTACGAAATGAGTGGACTTTCTATGGTATCTGACCGAGCGAAAGCGAGGTCAGATATACCATAGAAAGTTCACGAAGTTCGTAAAAATGGTATCTAACGAGAATGAGTGTGGTATTTTATTTATTACCCACGTTAAATATATATTTAAGTGTAAATACATAACAACTTTCGTTCGTTGACAGGCCAAACTGAAACCGGTTGCAAAATCTGGTTGTGCATGAATATTGATATATGACCAAATATAGCATTGTTGACATGTTTATGCATATGCATTAACAACATGCGCCTGCTGTTCTGTTTGCAAACAAACCAGCACCGACGCTCAAGATCCTTTTGGAAGAAAGTCTTCAACTTATGGTAATTCAAGCGCCATGTTGTTAGTACGCAGGACACCCATAAGAATAGGTGAAATGTCACATTAGCGCCGCGCTTTGAATGTCGGACCAACAGTCGGTCACACTGCCGGGGTCCTGTCTGTGCAATCAAAATGGTTCGGTTTCCTTGATCTATCAGCTGAATTTATATCATGTCCGTACCATTTTGGAAGAGGGAAATCAGACTGTTCGCCAAAGACATTCTTGTTAACTGTACCACCCTTTACTGAAGACGTGAAAATCAACAAACTCAAGTCTGCTTGCATGTCAGTGACAGCTTCGAATGATCGAAGGGCAAGGTCGCCACCGGAATAAGAAAAGACAACCGCGATCCACTCACAGCGTTTTACGCTAGAGATAGGGAATGTTACTGTTCACATTTGGGATGTTTGGGGCCACAAAATCAGAAGTCAGGCACACTTCCACGGAGTTTTCGAATGATTTTTATCGGAACTGTGAACTTTAAGTGATCTGGTCGTGCTGTCGTGTTCGTTCATTCATGAACAACACCTACCGAAACAGCGCCACAAAATACGCTTCAAAGGGGACACTGATTGCACAACCGGATCATCCCAAGTAAGTCTAGATATCTGTCCAGATAGTTTAAACAGACTTCATTTCACCACGCTTATCCTTTTACGTTAAATCAAATTGAAAGTTGCGAAAAAAAGTCGGGTGCGTCACGCTCAAGGGACGGGCTCGATCGGCAGTCGTACATTGTAAATCGATTTATAGATCTAGCTCGATTATACGTCTGTAGGAGCTCTATGCATAACTTATATTGAATGCAAACCGAATTTGCGTGTGACTATCTTGTTTGGTTTAATAAAGTGTTTGTAAATATCTCTCGTTCTCATGAATTTCTTCAGTCCTGCCTTGTAATCGCAAAATGAATGACGTCTCGCGATTTTTTATGAATGAAAAAAGTAGTCCCGGTGTGACAGAGGTCACGGTTATCCAATCAAAACGAATAAAACAAGGTCAACCTTGTACGACACACGTGTGACGTACGGATTCAGTATCTTACCACCTGTATCTTCACCACGTGGGTAATAAAAATATATACCCCCTACTCAGGCCTGTTTGGCTCCATTCGTCACCACTCGCCCCTTTCGCTTGCCCCGGAATAACACGAGTTGGTCACGAATGGTTTGGCTCGGAAAACGAAGGCCTATGAGGCATAACAAGGGCATTTTCAAACTTATTGTTGGTTTCCTACTTTCACTGTCAGAAAGATGACCGATACTTTCTGAGCAAAAAAAAAGGAAGTGATTTTGGCGTGTACACTTCCCGGGCCCTTTAAGTGCACAAGTTTGTCCTTTAGGAGGTGACCAAATAGATTTGGATGACGTGACTGATTGTGTGTCATCATACCCGGCTTCATGGCTGACGATTGCTCACAATATCAATCAATGGTTTGTCTGGTCCAAACTTATTCATATTCTTGCTGCCATCACATTGTTTGAATATTGGAGTGCGCTGTTAAACAACAAGCATTATACATGCATCTAAGTCATAGTTATGTTTTGAAGGATTCAGAGAAAAATATTCCGTCTCTAACTCAAAGAGACACCCTTATGTGAACAATAATCACCATGCACACATGATGCGTGTTTGTGAACTCTATGGAAAAACCTCTTGTGAAGACTTTCACACCGGCAAAAAAACATATACATGTCGTCAACAGTATACATACATATACATCCATATCTTTCCACAAAAACACCCAAACATTGTTGCATGTAGCATTGCTAACCATAATCACCATACATCTGAAGTTGTTTCTTCCCCTTTGACCCAAGCACTCTCAACGCCCCGTGGTTTCCGGGTTAGAATAGGTCCCCAGTTACCTATGGTGGTCTTACAGTCGACCAAATGGATCGGAGGGTCAGACTCGAAAACTTGGTTCATTGCGTGTCAGCGTACTTCGTGATCTCAGCATCGATCACTGGATTGTCTGGTCAAGATTCAATTATGTACAGGCCGCCGTCATACAGCTGGAATATTGTTGAGTGTAGCGTTAAACAACAACCAGCCAACCATCCAACCATCCATCCAACCAACCAACTAACGGAAGGCCCATATCACCTAACAATCTATCTGCATCCGGGTAGAATAGGTCTTTGGCAACCCATTCTTGCCGTAAATGGCGACTAGGCTTGTCGTAAGAGGCGACTAACGTGATCGGATTGATGCATGTCGTCGTATCTCAATTGCGTGGATCGATGCTCATGATGTCAAACACTGGATTGTCTGGTCCAGACACGATTACTTACAGACCGCCGTCATATAGCTGGAATATTGCTGAGTGTTGCGTTAAACAACAACCAGCCAACCATCAAACCAGCCAACCATCCATCCAACCAACCATCTAACGGAAGGCCCACATCACATACCAATCTATCTGCATCCGGGGTAGAATAGGTCTTCAGCAACCCATGCTTGGCGTAAATGGCGACTAACGTGATCGGATGGTCAAGCTCGCTGACTTGGTTGATGCATGTCGTCGTATCTCAATTGCGTGGATCGATGCTCATGATGTCAAACACTGGGTTGTCTGGTCAAGACTCGATAACTTACAGACCGCCCTCATGTAGCTGGAATATTGCTGAGTGTGGCGTTAAACAACAAACAAACAAACAAACCATACGACGTTTAGCCTTTACGTATCAGTAATAGATAAAAGCGACAGAACCCTTTATATATTCATAAGAATTCTCTGCTAAAGCAGATTCCAATGTGCGAGTCCGACTCCTATGATCATGTGTTCATGAACCCCTATGAAACAGTAATGATACCAGGTGTTCGTGAAAAGGTGATCGTATCCTGCCCCACCGGTGGCACCCGTAACAAACACATGCAAAGGCAAGTCAGTTTTTCACCTAAAAAAATCATTCCAGCATCCATATTCCTGTGTGTCAAAAGGATACTCTGTGCGTCCATTCATGATTGTTGTGCGTACAGGGCGCAACATTACTGTCTATAATCCCAGTATGGGTGTCTCTGGAATATGCATGTTGTTTTGATGTATTGAAACTTTTGTCAATAAATTCGGCATTTTCGTGTTAATTTTGTTTATAAATAGTTTTATTATTTTATTAAATATTCCAGAAAAAACAGGTGAACTACAGAGCTTTGTGCATGTGGCAGTATCTTTGTATATATCATCAAAAAACTGATAATTAATCCTAGCACCTTTCCGCAACTCCAGCTTGTTCCCCCTTTTCGCCATATCTTCTGAGTGAGTGAGTTCGGTTTTAAGCCTCTTTTAGCAATATTCTGGCAATATCACTGCGGGGGACACCAGAAATGGGCTTCACACATTGTACCCATGCGGGTTTGTTTGTTAGTTGTTTAACGCCGCACTCAGCAAAATTCGAGCAATGTGACGGCGGACCACATAATCCAGTGACTGACATCATGAGCATCGATCTACGCAACTGGGATACAGTGATGACACGTATCATCCAGGTCAGAGAGCCCGACCACCCGATCCCGTATGTCGGCCCTTATGACAAGCACAGTCGCCTTATGAGGCAAGCATGGGTTGCTGAAGACCAATTCTAACGCGGATCTTAACGGGTTGTACCCATGTGGGTCATCGAAACAGGGCCTACGACGTGGCGTGCAAACGCTTTTAACCACCTCAAGGCTCACCCAACGCCCCACCCATGGGGTTCATGAAACTAGAACGTAGTCATGTACCCAGCAAGTTGGTCTCTTTAAAATGAACTCACGCTATACATCCTAAGGTACCGACCATATTAATTTCGTTTGAGGTATTTTGTTTTGAGGCTAGATATTTCTTCATTCTTCAGCTACTGATGCAAAACAAGACATTTTTTAATTAATACTAGGAGCCTCAATATACACTCTTCAAAAAAAAGAAACTCAAAGATGTTTTGAGAATTCAAAATCGATTGTTTTTCCCTGCAATCGTCATTAAGACAATTCTTATGTTTGATTCCCGTTAATCATGTCATGTTTGTTGTGCATTACGCGCAAACACATCTCAAAATGTTTTTTGTAAACGTTTATCAGGATAAATGCAAAGGGTGCAACGAAATTGCTTTCAGAAAAAGTTTTCAGCACAATGCACGTGTAAAGTGTTGGAAACAAGGGTAGAGACACTGACTATAAAAGACCGTGACGTGAACGGAGATCGAAAAATGCCAAGATTAACTGCAGCTGACCGAAATATCGCCATTGGACGTTTGGAAGCAGGGTAGTCCCATTCTGCCGTTACAAGACACTTCAACGTTCACCAAAGCACCATATCTCGACTATGGGATCGATATACCCGCACTAATTCGACTCAAGATCATCCCAGAAGTGGAAGACCAAGAGTGACCACCCCTGCTCAGGATCGGTACATCCGGTTACATCACCTTCGAATCGATTTGCTACAGCAACGGACACTGCAGAGCAAGTGCCTGGTATGCGAAGAATTTCTGACCAAACCATCAGAAATCGTCTGAGGGAAGTGGGAATTCGAGCGAGACGACCAAAAGTTGGATCTGTCTTGCGACGCCTACACCGACAACGACATGTCCGGTGGTGCAACAGAGTACATGCAGGGGATCTCAGGAACTGGCGACGCGTTTGGTTCAGCGGTGAGTCACGTTTTCTTCTTCAACGACGGGATGGAAGACAACGTGTATACCGACATCGACATGAACGTTTTGCGCCGAACTGCGTTCGACAGGTGGACCGATTTGGTGGAGGGAGTGTCATGGTGTGGGGAGCAATATCCTACACGGGTAGATCACAGTTAGTGGTTGTCCAGGGCAATCTTACAACAAATCGATACATGGACCAAATTCTGCGTCCTCACCTCCTCACCTCCTCCCAATTTTGTTCCAACATGACAACGCTCGGCCCCACACAGCACGTGCAACAGTTAATTTCCTTGTTAGTGAGAACATCAATGTCCTTCCATGGCCGTCCAAATCGCCTGATCTCAACCCGATTGAACATTTGTTGGATGAACTTGATCAACGTGTCCGTCAACGTCACTAGCGTCCCCACACACAACTCGCCAACGCCTTACAGGAGCAAAAGCGAAGAACTCCCAACGAAAGATTCGTCGACTTGTGCAATCTGTGCAAAGGAGGTGTCGAGCAGTGACGGCTGCAAGAGGTGGTGTGACCAGGTACTGACCATGACGCCCCCTTGTGGCTACACATGTGCAATGACTGAACTGAATTAATGTTGTGAGTCAGTGATGAGGAGTTGTGGGTCAGTGATAGTGAGTTGTGGGTCAGTGATAGGGCGTTGTGGATCAGTGATGAGAAGTGGTGGGCCAGTCATGAGGAGTGGTGGGTCAGTGATAGGGAGTTGTGGGTCAGTGATGAGGAGTGGTGAGTCAGTGATTGGGAGTGGTGGGCCAATGATGAGGAGTGGTGGGCCAGTGATGAGAAGTGGTGGGCCACTGATGAGAAGTGATGGGTAACTGATGAGGTGTGGTGGGTCAGTGATTGGGAGTGGTGGGCCAGTCATGGGGAGTGGTGGGTTAGTGATTGGGTGTCGTGGGCCAGTGATGGGGAGTGGTGGGTCAGTGATGAGGAGTGGTGGGTAAGTGATGAGGAGTGGTGGGTCAGTGATGAGGAGTGGTGGGTAAGTGATGAGGAGTGGTGGGTCAGTGATTGGGAGTGGTGGACCAGTGATCTGGAGTAGTGGGTCTTTGATGAGGAGTGGTGGGCCATTTATGGGAAGTTGTGGGTCAGTGATTGGCAGTTGTGGGCCAGTGATTGGGAGTTGTGGGTCAGTGATGTGGAGTAGTGGGTCAGTGATTAGGAGTTGTGGGTCATTGACGGCGAGTGGTGGGTCATTGATGGGGATTGGTGAGTCACTGATTGGGAGTGGTAGGTCAGTTATGGGGAGTGGTGGGTCAGTGATGGAGAGTTGTGGGTCAGTGATGAGGAGTGGTGGGTCAGTGATGAGAAGCGGTGAGTCAGTGATGGAGAGTTGTGGGTCAGTGATGAGAAGTGGTGGATCAGTGATGAGAAGTGGTGGGTCAGTGATGGAGAGTTGTGGGTCAGTGATGAGGAGTAGTGGGTCAGTGATTGGGAGTGGTGGGTCAGTGATGACAAGTGGTGGGTCAGTGATGGAGAGTTGTGGGTCAGTGATGAGCAGTGGTGGGTCAGTGATGAGAAGTTGTGGGTCAGTAATGGGGAGTGGTGGATCAGTGTTGGGGAGTTGTGGGTCAGTGATGAGAAGTGGTGGGTCAGTGATGGGGAGCGGTGGGTCAGTGATGGGGAGTGGTGGGTCAGTGATGGGGAGGTGTAGGTCAGTTATGGAGAGTGGTGGGTCAGTGATGGAGAGTTGTGGGTCAGTTATGGGGAGTGGTGGGTCAGTGATGGGGAGTGGTAGGTCAGTGATGGGGAGTTGTAGGTCAGTTATGGGTAGTGGTGGGTCAGTGATGGAGAGTTGTGGGTCAGTTATGGGGAGTGGTGGGTCAGTGATGGAGAGTTGTGGGTCAGTGATGAGGAGTGGTGGGTCAGTGATGAGAAGTGGTGGGTCAGTGATGGGGAGTTGTGGGTCAGTGATGGGGAGTGGTGGGTCAGTGATGGGGAGTGGTGGGTCAGTGATGGGGAGTTGTGGGTCAGTGATGAGGAGTGGTGGGTCAGTGATGGGGAGTGGTGGGTCAGTGATGGAGAGTTGTGGGTCAGTGTTGGGGAGTTGTGGGTCAGTGATGAGAAGTGGTGGATCAGTGTTGGGGAGTTGTGGGTCAGTGATTAGGAGTGGTGGGTCAGTGATGGGGAGTTGTGGGTCAGTGATTAGGAGTGGTGGGTCAGTGATGGGGAGTTGTGGGCCAGTGATAGGGAGTTGTGGGTCAGTGATGGGGAGTTGTAGGTCAGTGATGGGGAGTGGTGGGTCAGTGATGGGGAGTTGTAGGTCAGTTATGGGGAGTGGTGGGTCAGTGATGGGGAGTTGTGGGTCAGTGATGAGAAGTGGTGGATCAGTGATGAAGAGTTGTGGGTCAGTGATTAGGGGTGGTGGGTCAGTGATGGGGAGTGGTGGGTCAGTGATGAGAAGTGGTGGGTCAGTGATGGGGAGTTGTGGGTCAGTGATTAGGAGTGGTGGGTCAGTGATGGGGAGTTGTGGGCCAGTGATAGGGAGTTGTGGGTCAGTGATGGGGAGTTGTAGGTCAGTGATGGGGAGTTGTGGGTCAGTGATGGGGAGTTGTAGGTCAGTTATGGGGAGTGGTGGGTCAGTGATGGAGAGTTGTAGGTCAGTTATGGGGAGTGGTGGATCAGTGATGGAGAGTTGTGGGTCAGTTATGGGGAGTGGTGGGTCAGTGATGGAAAGTGGTGGGTCAGTGATGGGGAGTTGTGGGTCAGTGATGAGGAGTGGTGGGTCAGTGATGAGAAGTGGTGGGTCAGTGATGAGAAGTGGTGGGTCAGTGATGGGGAGTTGTGGGTCAGTGATGAGGAGTGGTGGGTCAGTGATGAGAAGTGGTGGGTCAGTGATGGGGAGTTGAGGGTCAGTGATGGAGAGTGGTGGGCCAGTGATGAGAAGTGGTGGGTCAGTGATGAGAAGTGGTGGGCCAGTGATGAGAAGTGGTGGGTCAGTGATGGGGAGTTGAGGGTCAGTGATGGAGAGTTGTGGGTCAGTGATGAGGAATGGTGGGCCAGTGATTAGGAGAGATGAGTCAGTGATGGGGAGTTGAGGCTCAGTGATGGGGAGTGGTGGGCCAGTGATGAGAAGTGGTGGGTCAGTGATGAGAAGTGGTGGGCCAGTGATGGGGAGTTGTTGATCAGTGATGGGGAGTTGTGGGTCATTGATGGGAGTTGGTGAGTCAGTGATTTGGAGTTGTGGGTCATTGATTGGGAGTTGTTGGTCAATAGTGGGGAGAGGTGGGTCATTGACGGGGAGTGGTGGGCCAGTGATGGGGAGCGGCGGGTCAGTGATGGGGAGGGTTGGGCCAGTGATGAGGAGTGCTTGACCAGTGATAGGGAGTTTTGGGTTAGTGATGAGGAGTGGTTGGCCAGTGATTGGGAGTTGTTGGTCAGTTATGGGAAGTGGTGGGTCATTGATGAGTAGTGGTGGGTCAGTGATGAGGATTGGTGGGTCAGTGATGGGCAGTGGTGGCCAGTGATGGGAAGTGGCGGGTCAGTGATGGGGAGGGTTGGGCAAGAGAGGAGGAGTGCTTGACCAGTGATAGGGAGTGTTGGGTCAGTAATGAGGAGTTGTTGGTCAGTGATTGGAAGTGGTGGGTAAGTAATGAGGAGTGGTGGGTCAGTGATGGGGAGTGGTGGGCCAGTGATGGCGAGTGGCGGGTCAGTGATTGGGAGGGTTGGGCCGGTGATGAGGAGTGCTTGACCAGTGATAGTGAGTGTTGGGTCAGTGATGAGGAGTGGTTGGCCAGTGATTGGGAGTTGTTGGTCAGTGATTGGAAGTGGTGGGTAAGTAATGAGGAGTGGTGGGCCACTGATGGGGAGAGATGAGTCATTGATCGGGAATTGTGGGTCATTGTAGGGAGTGGTGGGTCATCGATGTGGAGTGGTGAGTTATAAATGGGGAGTTGTGGGTCAGTGATATTGAGTGGTGAGTCAGTGATATGGAGTGGTGAATCAGTGATGGGGAGTTGTGGTTCAGTGATGAGGAGTGATGGGTCAGTGATTGGGAGAGATGAGTCATTGATGGGGACTTGTGGGTCATTGATGGGGAGTGGTAGGTCAGTGATCGGGAGAGGTGAGTAAATTATGGGGAGTGGTGTATCAGTCTTGAGGAGTGGTGGTTCAGTGATGGGGAGTGTTTGTCCAGTAATGGGGAGTTGTAGGTCAGTGATGAGGAGTGGTGGGTCAGTGATTGGGAGTGGTGGGCTAGCGATCCGGAGTTGTGGGTCAGTGATGAGGAGTGGTGGGCCATTTATGGGGAGTTGTGGGTCAGTGATGGGGAGTTGTGGGTCAATGATGAGGAGTGGTGGGCCAGTGATGGGGAGAGATGGGTCAGTGATGGGTAGCGTTTGGTCATAAGAGGGTCATGGATGGGGAGTGGTGGGCCAGTGATAGGGCGTTGTGGGTCATGGATGGGAATTGGTGAGTCACTGATTGACAGTTGTGGGCCAGTGATGGGGAGTGGTGGGCCAGTGATTGGGAGTTGTGGGTCCGTGATGGGTAGTTGTGGGTCAGTGATGGGGAGGGGTGGGCGAGTGATGAGAAGTGGTGGGTCAGTGATTGGGAGTGATGGGCCAGTGATGACAAGTGGTGGGCCAGTCATTGGGAGTTGTGGATCAGTGATGGGGAGTTGTGGGTCATTGATGGAGAGTGGTGAGTCAGTAATTGGGAGGCGTGGTTCATTGTAAGGAGTGGTGGCTCTTTGATGAGGAGTGGTGGGTCAGTCTCGGGGAGTGGTGGGTCATTGATGTGGAGTGGTGAGTCATAGATGGGGAGTTGTGGGTCAGTGATGGAGAGTTGTGGGTCAGTGATCGGGAGAGATGAGTCAGTGATGGGGAGATGTGGGTCAGTGATGAGATGTTGTGGGCCAGTGATGAGGAGTGGTGGGTCAGTGATGAGGAGTTGTGGGCCAGTGATGGGGAGTTGTGGGTCAGTGATTGTGAGTTGTTGCTCAGTGATGGGGAGTTGTGGGTTATTGATGGGGAGTGGTGAGTCAGTGATTTGGAGTTGTGGGTCATTAATGGGGAGTTGTGGGTCATTAATGGGGAGTGGTGGGTCTGTAATGGGGAGTGGTGGGTCAGTGATTGGGACTTGTGGGTCAGTGATGAGGAGTGGTGGGTCAGTGATGGGGAGGGTTGGGCCAGTGATGGGTAGTTGTGGGTTATTGATTGGGAGTGGTGAGTCAGTGATTTGGAGTTGTGGGTCATTAATGGGGAGTGGTGGGTCAGTAATGGGGAGTGGGTCAGTGATTGGGACTTGTGGGTCAGTGATGAGGAGTGGTGGGTCAGTGATGGGGAGGGTTGGGCCAGTGATGGGGAGTGGTGGGCCAGTGCTGAGAAGTGGAAGGTCAGTGATGGGAGGTGGTGGGTCAGTGATGAGAAGTGGTGGGTCAGTGATGAGGAGTGGTAGGTCAGTGATGGGGAGGGTTGGGCCAGTGATGGGGAGTGGTGGGCCAGTGCTGAGAAGTGGAAGGTCAGTGATGGGAGGTGATGGAGAAGTGGTGGGTCAGTGATGAGGAGTGGTGGGTCAGTGATCGGGAGTTGTGGGTCAGTGATCGGGAGAGATGAGTCAGTGATGGGGAGATGTGGGTCAGTGATGAGATGTTGAGGGTCAGTGATGGGGAGTGATGGGCCAGTGATGAGAAGTAGTGGACCAGTGAGGAGATGTGGTGGGTCAGTGATGGGAGGTGGTAGGCCAGTGATGGGGAGTTGAGGGTCAGTGATGAGATGTTGAGGGTCAGTGATGGGGAGTGATGGGCCAGTGATGAGAAGTAGTGGACCAGTGAGGAGATGTGGTGGGTCAGTGATGGGAGGTGGTAGGCCAGTGATAGGGAGTTTTGGGTCAGTGATTGGGAGTTTAAGCTCACGTTTCCAAATTAAAATAAGAGGCATATACTCTACAGTGGGACTACTGTATTATTTTCGTTATTGTAGAACAAAGTTTGCTTTGGAATTATCAACCAGAAATTTAAGCAGCAATGTAAAGATCTGCCTGGTGATATAGAATAACTGTCATGACAACACATACATGATGCGGAAGATATATATGTCCTTCTATTATACAGTTTGTTACCGGAATTCGAATGATTATTTCATAGAGTTATGTATCTTAAAATTATCTTTAAAATTTCCTTTTTCTTCACAGTGTATCCGCTCGAAAGAGCGAGTAAAGCGCGAAATTTTTTCGGTCTTAGGCATTTACCAACGAGCAAATTAGGAAAATAATCAAGGCTAACCTAGAATACGAACCAACTGTCATAGGTATACCGCCAAATTGCATCACTTTATAAACCTGAATGTGATATTTCCAGTAGTATTGTCAGTGTATTGACAACAACTAGAAGAGCAAAAATGCGGTGATACATTCTGTGATATGTCCTCTTCCCTCGCCAACACAAGATGGTGTGGACTTGAATTCCCGGTTAGAACGCAAAATACATGGGTATGTATCAAATGCAATTACCGTTCCGAATACATATATGCAGGACATCTCATTGTATGTCCAACAAAGACCTGTGCCAATACTTTTCCAATAACTCTTGGTTTTATTTATAATCACCTTATCCCATTGGCCCTTTTTCTCCTTTGAGTGAGTAACGTTCAATCAAGAAAGTGCTCCACCCTTTACTGAGACTGTAGAAATCATTAACAAATGAGGGGCTCCAAGTCAACGACATAATTGTATTGGGAGGTTGTGAAATCTCAGTTATGGTCCAATTGTCTTTCAAATCTGTAATGTATCATGTTTTAATGTCGAAATAAGCTAGGAACACACGATTGCACTGTTAATTGTTTTAGGAGTAGGGGTTGGAGTCTGGTTGAGGATGGATAGGGGAAGGTCATCTTCTGGGGCAAGGGAGTTAACTGGCTATAAAAGTCCAGTTTCCACCCTTTACGAAATAGGCCAAATTTCTGGAGTTTTATTTTGGCTGGACTAACGAGTCCACGCATCGCATTGCAAACAAGACATCTGGTTACATTGATTCTAACGTGCAGATTTATTTCGAGTACAGGATTTGCAAAATATGTGTACCATCGACAGATATTTTCAATATCTTGTCTTGTTTTTAATCATGGTGCTCAAATGATTTGATGTACTTTGCGAGGTAAGACCTTATTTTGTTTGAAGAAAATGCAAGTGATAAGGGAGTTGGACTCTGATTGGTCAATAGGTGTGACATAGAAGGGACATAACTGGTAATAGCTACTGGTGGCGCTACGATTGAGCAACGAAATTCCAACTTAGTTCGGCAAGGGTGGAAACTGAAGTTTTGTAGTCACATAACTCCCTTTCCCCGGGAAGATGTTTTATTGGTAGGGGTGTGGGTACGCGTGGCATAGGTGTGGGGATAGAGTTGTTGTCTAAAGTGATGCAATTTGGCGGAATACCTATGACAGTTGGTTCGTATTCTAGGTTTGCCTTGATTATTTTCCTAATTTGCTCGTTGGTAAACGCCTAAGACCGGCAAAACTTCGCGCTTTACTCCCTCTTTCGAGCTGATACGCTGTGAAGAAAAAGAATTTTAAAGATAATTTTAAGATACATAACTCTATGAAATAATCATTCGAATTCCGGTAACAAACTGTACAATAGAAGGACATATATGTCTTCCGCATCATGTATGTGTTGTCATGACAGTTATTCTATATCACCAGGCAGATCTTTACATTGCTGCTTAAATCTCTGGTTGATCATTCCAAAGCAAACTTTGTTCTACAATAACGAAAATAATACAGTAGCCCCACTGTAGAGTATATGCCTCTTATTTTAATTTGGAAACGTGCGCTTAACACATGGTTTTCAGTGTATTAAAAAGAGGTATCTACTCCACTGATGGACAACATCAAATTGTAGGTTTATCTCCATTCTACCATGACAACAAGAGTACCTTGAAAACGACTCTCTCTTGTAATGTGGACCGACATAGGTTGCAAACCGCCGCTATCTTAGACTATTCTTGTAAGGGGTCACAGGTATTATAAATGTAATAAACATTACTAAAGTTCAACATTAAAAAACACATAGCCTTGACTAGTTCAAAATATTGGTTGAAAACATATTTTTTCAAAAAGAAGTTCTTTTGTCCAATTCTTCTTCCAAATTCTGCCCAAGTTTCCTTCATGGATCTAAGATACTAAAATCAAGCATACAAACAACATCTCATACTCTGATGCCAAAAAGCTACTTCTACCCTCTCAGACACATTCCAAGATGTCATATTCAGCCGCAGTCTCTTAAGCCACAGTCTCTTCAACAACAGTCTCTTCTCTGACCAACAAAAGCACCAAGACATCCACTCACTGTCAAACTGAGATCTCTTGGATCATTGAAGACCAGATCATCATTGATGAAGCAACACAGGTGTCACAAAGTAAACCAGCAACACTGACATCCTCATCTCAGACAGAATCTGCAATCTTTTTACCATTCAATAAACTTAACCAGACACGACAAAAGAAATTGAAACAGTTCAGGTCGAAGCCCATCTATAAAAATACAACAACAAAAAAGCAAATGAGGAGAAAGGTCAGGGCACTCCAGCACTTGGAGGAGCCTTCTCCTGTTGCGTGCCCTGTAGCGGTTCATAATCCTTTTGAACTATTGTACATGGAGGTCACTCCTTCCCTCCCAGTACATGGGCATGCCCCCTCCACTCACGTGCCTCACTTTAACCTCCATGAGCGGGGCTACTAATTTAATACAATGCCATTGCAGAGGACATGGGAAGAATTTTATTCATCTACAATTATTATCACAATATTTTAAACTATCAGCGTTTAGCTTACAAGAAACATACCTGAAAAATACAGATACATTTGATTTTCGTCAGTACAATTCGTACTATTCGTTTTCACCTCCAGGTGACAAAGCCACAGGTGGCGCTTCTATTTTGGTGAGGCAGGACGTCAGCCATTGCCCCATCCCTCTTAAATGCAACCTTCAAGCTGTTGCTGTCCGTCTTTCTTACATATAACTTTCACACTTTGCTCCTTATACATTTCACCCTTGTTTCCAAGTCAGCAGTCTGATCTTCAGGATTTGTTTAATCAACCCCTAAGACCCGGTATCATCACGGGTGACCTAAATGGACATAACCCTCGATTGGGAAGAACTGATACCAACAGCAAAGGGACAATCCTGGAAGACATAATTTCAAAACACAACTTATGCATATTTAATGATGGATCAGACAGATGTTTACATCCCCCTACTGGAACATATTCTGACAGATCCAAATGTATATAACGAATTTGAATAGTCGGCCCACAACGACCTATGTGGAAGTGACCATTTCCCCACAATACTTTCAGCTGTTAACCCGAATGATGATCCACTTGTTACAAGGTGGAATTTTAACAAGGCAAACTGGCCATTATTTCAAACACTTTGAACTGACAAATTGACACCTGACATTTTCATCAATGTCCCTGATCCTATTCAGTTGATAACAGACAAACTCAATAACATTGTTGATGTAACTATCCCTATGTCCTCTGTTAAACCCCACATTCGTAAACCATGGTTTACTGATGATTGCAAACAGTCTAGGAAGTGGAGGAGGAAGGCTGAAAAATACTTTCGCCATCTTTCTACGGTTCACAATTTAAATAATGTAAGACGAATAGTGCCAAGGCCTGACATACGTTTAAACAAAATCGGCGACAGTCATGGAAAGGCTTCGTATCAAAGATTAATTCCCGTACGCCATTGACAAATGAGTGTAACATGGTACAAAAAATCAAAGGGAAAGTATATTCTGGTGTTCATCATCCTAAAGACGACCATGGTCTACTAACTGACAAAGTTGACATTGCAAATATGTTGGGTGAAACTTGACCTGAGCATTTTTCATCATCCAATTATAATCCCAAATTTCAGAAATATAAATATCAACAAGAAAAGAAAACTATTAACATTTTTCTGATCAGGGTGAAGCTACATGAGCTCAATACTGGCCCAGCGCAAGCCCCTGATACCATTTACCGAACAGGACGCTTCCCCCAATATGAAACAACGCCATTGTTATCCTTATAAACCCAATAAAGACCCCGAAATCTTTTTCGATGGTACTCCAATCACGATTGTAAAAGAAGAATTTTTTTTAGGATTAATTCGCGACCATCATGTTCCTTTTTTCTACATATCAAATATCTAAAGACAAAATGTCTGACGGTCCTAGATTTGTTAAAAGTCGTTTTAAATTCAAAGAGGAGATCAGATAATCCTCCTTCACTTATATATATATCTAATCCGCTCTACACTGAACTTGCAAAAAACCGACTGGACTCAATCCACCATCAAGTATTAAGACTTTGTCTTGATGGTTTTCGAACCGGTTGACAGCCTCTATGTTGAGGCTGATGACCCCTCTTTCAAACTACGCTTTGTGTCTCCCTGACTCACCATGTCAATCAGGTTTTGCAAGCATTTAATTTGGACATCAAGCGTATGCAAGGCAACGCTATTGCTGATGCATTGTCTCGTGTTGGTTGAATGTGATTAGTTCTTACTACAAACATGATTTGCATTTTCGTAAACATGTCTCATAATTATGCATTGCACTTTGCACTTTATGTACTGTTATCAGCAAAGCATATTCTCGCAATGTTCAAAGTTGCTTTCTCTGAAGAGGTAGAATGTCTTAAGGCAGTGCATTATGTTGTTGAACAGTGCCTACATTACAAGTGCTACATCCCTGAATACTGATAATTGTAAAAGTATAATGCAATGAACTTTTACTGAATTTCAACAGAAACAATGTAATATTCGGAGGTGGTAGAATGTCTTAAGGCAGTGCATTATGTTGTTGAACAGTGCCTACATTACAAGTGCTACATCCCTGAATACTGATAATTGTAAAAGTATAATGCAATGAACTTTTACTGAATTTCAACAGAAACAATGTAATATTCGGAGGTGGTAGAATGTCTTAAGGCAGTGCATTATGTTGTTGAACAGTGCCTACATTACAAGTGCTACATCCCTGAATACTGATAATTGTAAAAGTATAATGCAATGAACTTTTACTGAATTTCAACAGAAACAATGTAATATTCGGAGGTGGTAGAATGTCTTAAGGCAGTGCATTATGTTGTTGAACAGTGCCTACATTACAAGTGCTACATCCCTGAATACTGATAATTGTAAAAGTATAATGCAATGAACTTTTACTGAATTTCAACAGAAACAATGTAATATTCGGAGGTGGTAGAATGTCTTAAGGCAGTGCATTATGTTGTTGAACAGTGCTTACAGTAAGTAGTGCTTCATTCCTGAATACTAATCATTTTCCAATGTGCAGAAAATACGTTTATAACGAACACGCTTATAACGAACTGACCCGTGAAGATCCGGGGTAGAATAGGTCGTCAGCAAACCATGCTTGCCGTAAAAGGCGACTATGCTTGTCGAAAGAGGATCGGGTGATCAAGCTCGCTGACTTGGTTGATGCATGTCATCGCATCCCATTCCCGTGGATCGATGCTCATGATGTCACTCACTGGGTTGTCTGGTCCAGACATGTTTATTTACAGACCGCCGTCATATAGCTTGAATATTGCTGAGTACGGCGTTAAACAACAAACAAACAAAATCAACCCGACTGGAGAACATTAGGATGATGTCACTGGAGGTTTGTAAGATTATATATGCACCCTGTGATAATTGCAGGCCAGTGACGCTTCTGAACATGTGAATTAATTGTTTATCAGTTTCGACCATGCCAGTAGGTAATGTTTCCAGAGATTGTATTTTGTTGTTGCTTTTTTCAAATGCCCAACCCAAGCCTTAGTCAAACATCCGTACATATCGGTTTCATTTGAAAGGGAAAATGATGTATCATGCGATCACAGGAATACTTTGTCCTTTCTAGCCAAACTTCTAAAACCTTTTATATCATAATGTAAGATTTCATGAATATTACAACAAAATGCACACGTTAATAAAACGTGACTCACTCAATATTTAACTCATTTTTGTATACTTATATACATACTGTACGTTTAGTAGAATTTAACCAGAACATTTAAACACTTCCTCGTTATTTTCCTTCAGCACCTGGGGACGAAGAAGGAAATGGATAGGAAGAACCTTTCGTCAAGCAGGTAATAGAAATTCTACCATGAATTTGGAAATTACTCGATTCTAATTAGTTAATCATAGGCTATTAAATCACAATAAACACTCTCTGATTGAAACAGCTGGTTTGACGGCCGCTTCACCGTGGAAGCTAATATTCATAGAATAGTACTATTTTCAGTCATTGTCGGTAGGTATATTTAAATCATTATATCTTTAATTACACGTTACAAAAAATGCACAGTTACGGTTACGACAATATTCAAAGGATGTGTGGCAATACATTTCGTAGAGAAAACACGATAGAAATCTACAAAGGGAATTTATTTACGTTTTGGAGACAACAGAGAGCTTGAAATTTTGGCGCTTTTCTCTATACGACTGTGACGTCATATTTTTTGCATCACAATGATCGATATGACGTTATAATGGTGACGCGCGATGTAGAGCGAAAGCCTTGCAAAACTGAATTTGTTTTCTTTAGGGATGCCCACCTCATGTTAGCTTACCAAGTTGCCGTGCTTATATGCTTTCAATACCTGTCATATGTTCGAGCGAAGTATTAGGGTGTAAACAAACTGCTTGAGTATATACAGCGCCGTATTTTGTTCGGTAATTCCGTGATTCAGATCGATAACCCACTGAAAACACCCATGCCGCTTCACTCAGTATATTTGCTAACACCAAAGAGTTCGCGTTTTATTTAGTCATGGTAGAATGGAGATAAACGTACTGTGTTTTCAATTGTAAACACAGTAGACAGACAGACAGACAATAATTTGTTTGCGTCTCACCAATAAGGTACTTTGTACAATATCCATATGAAATCAAAACACGCGTAAAACTTACGTCCAGTCGTAAAACGACTTATGAGAGACGATATGATCATAAAACAAACATGTATACTAAAATTAATATACATACAATATATACACCATGAATATAAAATAGATCGGTGCTTCAATAAAATATCATAGCAGGTTTTGGCCACGTAAAAGGTGAGATCGCAGCTGGATAGACGTAGTGTAAATTGCTCACAGTAGGAATAGCCTTTGAAATACGGATCGGTAAAAGTACATCGTTTAAGAAGATCTGTTCTCACATCATTATATAGTGGGCATAAAAGTAAGACGTGTATCTCGTCCTCCACACAGTCTCTACAGTTAAAACAAAATCGCTCTTCTGCTGGAATATTAGAATAGCGGCCAGTTTCTAACTTTAATGGGGCTACCCAGCATCTAAATTTAGCAAGAGCACTTCTGTGGCAGCGACTCAGTGGTTTCTTAACGTTATCTTCTGTATCGTAATGGTGTTTGAAACGCCTGTAGGTTCTCAGTTTATTTCTTCCCCTCGCCCCTTGTATTGACTGTAGCTTGTCCCACCTCTTTGTTTTATACTCTGACATCAGTCTTTCTCTTACTGCCGCTGCAAGGGATCTCGGCTCAATGTGTGAGCTAGTAGATGTTAAATGCCCAAGGTCTATTCTCTCGAGACACGACGTCACCCTGGAGTTCCAGTTTTTCTTGAACTTACTGGCCCATAAAAATATCTTCTTAGTGACTCTCCTGTTTGGTGAGTTGACAAGTCTGGCCCAGTGCCTTGAGACTGTGGCCAACGATCTGACACAAGGTGGGATCCTGCCAACCTCCCAAATTTATTGCAACATTTGGTGCGTATTTCCCCAGTCCAAGGAAAAAGCGGATAGCGTTTGTCGTCGAATATTCTGTCGTTCCTCATATTGCCGAACCATAGTCCAGACAAGACCAAACCATTGTGTCGTAAAGTTTGCTAAATACAGTATGTTTATCTTCTAATTCAACGTATCAGGCATCAACCAAGTCAGCGAGCCTGATCACCCGATCCCGTTAGTCGCCTCTTACGACAAGCATTGTCGCTGAAGACCTATTCTAAACCGGATCTTCATGGGGCCCATTTCATATTGATAGCAAAGTACATATTAACACGAAATATGCAAAATGAAAACACATCGCTTCCCGCATGCATACCGCAGCATCCCAAATGAATATTGAGACATTTGGGAAATCAGACCTAATGATAAACTTTTGTCATATCATCATCACACGTCACTCCCCTTTTGTGAAATGTTTTACCGGGTTTACGTTTCACGTTTTACGTTGACATTTCTGAAATAATGTGTTTGTTTGTGCGACGACATGCTCGGCAAGTGCTTCTGTCGTCATTATTACATTACGATTGTACACAGAGCACAAAGGTCACGTGATACGTTTATTCGGATCTAGACATCACTAAGTCGTGAAAATGCAAGTGTGACACTAGAAGACGTTGGTTGATCAATCTCCGGCTGCATCACACTAGAGGAGGTTAAAACATGGCACTTATTATTACCCTGCCTGCTGCACGGCACTGAGGCCATGAAACAAGGATTGGTCGGCTCGGATTCAGTACGGGTTAAACTACGTATCTCATTGGAACAGACACATGATCCGTCTTTAGTCCGGAATAGCAAAAGCAGTGACACACGCACTTACACACGCACGCACACACGTGCGGACACTCGCACGTCGCTATATAAGAGCATTATTCTTGAAGGCAACGTTGAACCCCTTGTTACCTTATCAATGAACTGCTAGGTTTATATAGAACACAATACAATAAAAGTGCGGTTATAACGACAACGTTTATAACGCCCTATTTCTTGGTCCCGACCATTTGTTGTATATATGTTGTACATATGCTTTTAGAGGGCACGGATGGCCCAGTGGTCTAAAGCGCCGCGATTCGCTGTGCAGAGTTGCGTCCCTTGGGCACGCCAGAAACCTATGATTGTGGGTTCGAATCCCGGTTCGCCCCGAACTAGGTTTCTAGGTTTGTCAGCACCATACACGTGCTCGTGGGTTTCACCGAAATGGTAAACGTCTGAGACCTGCATCACTTCGGGCTTTCCTCCCACATTAAGCTGACACGCCCTGATATAACTGGAATACTGTTAAAAGCGGTGTTTAAACCCAACTCACTCACTCACTCACATATACTTATAACAAACTACGGTTATAACGAATTAAGATTCGTGGTCCCTTTGAGTTCGTCATAACCGTAGTTCACTGTATATTACTTTGCGGTCAGACACAGAGTGTTAGAATGACTTGAATCCAACTTGCAGGATCGACCTATTGTTCCACTTTCCATCACATCTAACTCATCTCTGTAGGCGGAAAAGAAATTTAAAGGATAATGGCACTTCAAATATTTGTTCTATTCTTCCAGATGTTATCAACTTAAAGTTATAAAATATGATAAAAAGAAGCCAGGAGCTTTCATCATTTTCAGATACAGTAATCTAGATTTGCCAAAAGGTATAGATTTGCATGGGGTGTTTTGGATATATTTTTTTCAGGGCATGCATGACAGACCAGTCGGACTTAGCAATCGACTTCTTATGAATATTGATATTTCATTTAGACTATTTATGAAGCCAGTCTTTTTTCATGCAATTTAAGGAATACGGTATACGCACTATTTTAGCAAAAGAAAACGGTACTTTAACATAGTTTTGATAAGGTATCTTTATTTTCAAGGATGGCTGTTTTAAAATGTCAGCTTCCCACCAAAGGCCAGTGCACTGAGTGGCGCGTTCTTACCACTCCAGAGAGTAGCACGGGAGAGGAAGTAACTGCTTTCAACTGTAGGCGACTGAAGTGCTTGGACGAGGCTTGTGAGTGTCGGTGAGAAGTGACTATCACCAGATCAAAGGAGACGTCCCGTGTGTGAACTCGGCACACATTGAAACAATGAACAGGAACTTTCAATAGCAGTAATCGTTCGAAATGCAGGATGAGTTTGATGACTTACGTTCACGGTGGTATATCTGTATTCCTATGGGCACACACGTCGCTGTGCAGAGTTGCAATACCTTATGTTTGCAAGAACCCTGTGGTCGTGGGTTCGATTTCCAGACTCGTCCTGATTATGTTTTATTAGTTTTCAGAATAATATCGATGTGGTAAACACGTAAGTCCTTAGCCACATCCGAGTACCTCCCACATATGTACGTTGCCACGTCATGAAAACGTATATGACGTCCCACTCACTAACTCACTGAATGTTGAATGAATTGAAACCAAACGTCTGTCTACCTCGTGACATAGCTGGGATATCGCTACCATGTACGTATAACGCCCCTATCTCTTCTGGGGCAGGAGGCAGCTGACAGTCTGACACACATTAACAGTATTTAAATAATACTACATTTTAGAGGGAACCAACAATTACCACGTCTTTGACAGTTTACGTGGCGTCGATGGATGACGGGGCGGTGGGATATAAACATCATACACTCCCGTTATTCTAAAAACTGGGGGCACGGGGGGCCCAGTCGTCATAGGCGCCGCGATTCGCTGTGCAGAATTGCGTCCCTTTGGCGCGCCAGAAACCTATGATTGTCGGTTGGAATCCCGGTTCGCCCCGATTATGTTTCTAGGTTTGTCAGCACTATACCCGCGTTCGTGGGTTTCAACGAAGTGGTAAATGTCTGAGACCTGCATCACTTCAGGCTTTCCTCCCACATTAAGCTGACACGCCGCTAATACCGTTAAAAGCGGTGAATTCCCTTATTCAGTTCAAAGAGTTTATCCTCACACATCATGTCCTTGTGCTTGACCGCTTCACCTCTGCAACATCATACAGGCTATTTCATCACAGATGTCACGAATGTGGAACTACATCACATGACCAGTTCGCGTAACGGTTTATTGCCCAAACGAAACAAGTGCAAGCGGCTTGGTAGCGCGTAGGAATATATCAAGGACTTGCTCCTTGTAGCTGGGATGGCTATGAATGATTATTGTGCCTAAGAGAGGGAAATAGACTACTGAGAGACGTTGTTTGGTCAAGCTTGAGGAAGGACAGTGTCCAGAATGGATTTATCTATTACGCCTTGTGTGTTGTCATTGCTGCTCATAGGAATTAGCTGTGAGTATTGTGAATTAGTGTGTGGTCCCTGTCGGAAGGGTTAGCTCTAACATGTCATGTATCCCACGATGCTGTAAGAATGTTCTGTTGCTTTTGAGAAAATCATTATTCATTGCATATAAAAATGATATTACCCATATTCCGATATTTGCACATGTGCGTTGTAGCAATTCTCAATGCTGATTGGTCAGTTGAGGCCATAACAACTCAATACTCCATTGTTCACAATTAATACAAAATGACGTCATCCGTTGTTCATGATGTCACAAATTGATTACAGTAAACTACGGTTATAACGAACACAAAGGGACCACCCATTTTAGTTCGTAGCAACCGTAGTTCGTTATTAGCATATATATACAGTATACATACAACAAATGGCAGGAACTAAAAAATAAGTTCGTTATATCGGTCATTCGTTATAAGCGTATTCGTTATAAACGTAGTTAACTATACATTAAGTCATCTGAGCAATAGGCTGTCTTCAGTAAAGTGGCTCTGTGGGTTGGAATTTCCTACTTGATTTTCTTCATATTCTCTCTAAAATGTCAATGCATAATATATACAATAACATTCTCGAAACTCGGGATTAGAGAAGATCCTGTCTTGTTAAATGAATGCAAAGACTAGGGATTATCACCATTCAATCACTCGGGACAGATATTCCGTAATGTCCTGGTTATTCTCCAGATGTGCGTCCATCCAGGAATGTCCTAGACATTGGACTGTTAGCAACATTCCTTCTCTTCGTAAATACGACACGCTTCGATATAACTGAAAAACATTCACTCTCACTTAAAC
Organism: Haliotis cracherodii; assembly: GCF_022045235.1. Taxonomy (NCBI): domain Eukaryota; kingdom Metazoa; phylum Mollusca; class Gastropoda; order Lepetellida; family Haliotidae; genus Haliotis; species Haliotis cracherodii. The sequence continues at coordinate 657,283 of NW_027266281.1, read as the reverse complement.
CAAACGTACCCAATTGCTATTATTGTTAGAAGTTTTTCTAAAGTGTCAGAATACAATAAGATGTGATGGCGAGGAAAAGAGCATCACAGTTGACCTAATTATTGAGTTGACATACAGTCAAACAGTCGAACTTTGATGTGTCGAACTTACGGTTGCAGTAAGTGGTCGGAGTAGGGCCGGGTGCAAAACCAGACAATGTTTTGATTACAACTAATTTTTTTTCTTCTGACGAACACCTTGCAACACTGGATTTTGTGGCTGATAATGGTTATACAAAAGTAGCAAACAAAACTATTTTCTTCTCCACGTTGCTAGGTCATTTTGTTTTTTCGATTATATCCCTGGCCTCAACCAGAATATCCATGGTTGCTTCCTTAATTGACAGATTTGTCGGGCTACATGTTGAGTTACGTCACTACTCTATAATATGCGTATGACGTTTCTGAATGGGAACCTTATTGTGACATGTTTGTAAATGTCGCAAGTAATAAACAAGTATATGTCTCTTTAAACACAAACATGACTATGTCACAACAACATAACAGTACTTGAGAAAGATGTGGATTAGATTTGATCTCCGGCAACCCATGCTTGACGTAAGAGGTATTGGGTGGTCATGCTCGCTGATTCATCGTATCCCAACTGCGTAGGTGGATGCTCACGATGTCAATCTCTTGATTACGTGGTCCAGACTCTATTATTTACAGACACCCGTCATAGAGCTGGAATGTTGATGAGTGTGCCGTCTAACAACAAACAAACAAACAAACATGACCTCGGTTGAATGACCGAGACATTATGGTTTGCGGTTATAGTGTGAGTGAGTGTGTTGGGTTTAACGCCGCTTTAAAAAGTATTCCAGTCACATCACGGCGTGTCAGAGGAAAGCTCAAAGTGATGCATGTCTCAGACGTTTACCACTTCGGTAAAACCCGCGAGCATGGGTATGGTGCTGACAAACCTAGAAACATAATCGGGACGAACCGGGATTCGAACCCACAATCAAAGGTTTCTGGTGTGTCCAGGGGACACGACTTTGCACAGCGAATCGCGGCGCCTTATACGACTGGGCCACACGTATTCCCGTCTGGACTAACAAATCTATGCCATGCATATTACAGGGCCATTTTAAAAATGTCGTACATCTGGCCATGCAGATTGCAGGCAAGGTTACACGCAGATTACAGGGCCAGGTTTAAATGGCATACAGCTGGCCATGCAGATTACAGTTCCATGTTTTAAATGGCATACATCTGGTCATGATTACAGGGCCAAGTTACAAATGGCATACAGCTGGCCATGTAGATTACAGGGCCATGTTTTAAATAGCATACATCTGGCCATGCCGATCACACGGACATGTTTTAAATGGCATACATCTGGCCATGCAGATTACATGGCCATGGTTTAAATGTCATAGAGCTGGCCATGCCGATCACACGAACATGTTATCAATGTCATACAGCTGGCCATGCAGATTACAAGGCCATGTTATAAATGTCATACAGCTGGCCATGCATATTATAGGGCCACGTTATAAATGGCATACAGCTGGCTATGCAGATGGCAGGGCCATGTTATAAATATCATAAAGCTGGCCAAGCAGATTACAGGGCCTTGTTATAAATGTCATACAGCTGACGATGCAGATTACAGGGCCAAGCTACAAATGTCCTACATCTGGCCATGCAGATTACAGGGCCATGTTATTGATGGCATACAGCTGGCCATGTTTTAAATAGCATACATCTGGTCATGCCGATCACACGAACATGTTTTAAATGGCATATATCTGGCCATACAGATGACAGGGCCATGTTATAAATGTCATGCAGCTGACCATGCAGATTACTGGGCCATGTTATCAATGTCATACAGCTGGTCATGCATATTACTGGGCCATGTTATCAATGGCATACATCTGGCCATGCAGAAGACAGGACCATGTTACAAATGTCATACAGCTGGCCATGCAAATCACAGGGACATGTTTTAAATGTCATACAGCTGGCCATGCAGACTACAGGGCCATGTTATAAATGTCATACAGCTGGCCATGCAAATCACAGGGACATGCTTAAATGTCATACAGCTGGTCATGCAGATTACAGAGCCACGTTATAAATGTCATACAGCTGGCCATGCAAATCACAGGGACATGTTTTAAATGTCATACAGCTGACCATGCAGATGACAGGGCCATGTTATAAATGTCATACAGCTGACCATGCAGATGACAGGGCCACGTTATTGATGGCATGCAGCTGGCCATGCAGATTACAGGGCCATGTTTAAATGGCATACAGCTGGCAATGCAGATTACAGGGCCATGTTTAAATGGCATACAGCTGGCCATGCAGATTACAGGGCCACGTTATTGATGTCAAACAGCTGACCATGCAGATTATATGGCCATGTTATTGATGTCATACAGCTGACCATTCAGATTACATGGCCATGTTATAAATGTCATACAGTTGGGCATACAGATTACAGGGCCACGGTATTAACATCATACAACAGACCATGCAGATTACATGGCCATGTTATAAATGTCATACAGCTGGGCATGCAGATTACATGGCCACGGTGTTAAAATCATACAGCGGATCGTGCATATTACAGGGCAATTTTAAAAAAATGTCGTACATCTGGCTATGCAGGGCCAGGTTATCGATGTCATACATCTGGCCATGCAGATTACAGGGCCATCTTTTAAATGTCATACATCTGGCCATGCAGATTACAAGGCCGTGTTTAGATAGTATACATCTGGCCATGCAGAATACAGCGCCAGGTTTAAATGTCATACATCTGGCCATGCAGATTACAGGGCCATGTTTTAAATGTCATACATCTGACCATGCAGATTACAGGGCCATGTTATAAATGTCATTCAGCTGGCCATGCAGATTACAGGGCCAAGTTATAAATGTCACACCGCGGACTATACATATTACATGGCCATTTTAAAAAAATGTCGTACATATGGCCATGCAGGACCAGGTTATCGATGTCATATAGCTGGCCATGCATATCACAGGGCCAAGTTATAAATGTCATACATCTGGCCATGCAGATTACAGGGCCAGGTTTAAATGTCATACATCTGGCCATGCAGATTACAGGGCCATGTTATATATGGCATACAGCTGGCCATTCAGATTACAGGGCCATGTTTTAAATAGCATACATCTGGCCATGCAGATTACAGGGCCACGTTATTGATGTCATACAGCTGACGATGCAGATTACAGGGCCAGGTTTAAATGGCGTACAGCTGGCTATGCAGATTACAGGGCCATGGTTTAAATGTCAGACATCTGGCCATGTAGATTACATAGCCCTGTAATAAATGTCATACAGCTGGCCATGCAGATTACAGGTGCAAGTTATAAATGGCATATATCTGGCAGTTCAGATTACATGACCACGTTATTAATGTCAAACAGCTGACCATGCAGATTACATGACCACGTTATAAATGGCATACAGCTGGCCATGCAGATTACAGGTGCAAGTTATAAATGGCATATATCTGGCCATGCAGATTACAGGTGCAAGTTATAAATGTCATATATCTGGCAGTTCAGATTACATGACCACGTTATAAATGTCATACAGCTGACCATGCAGATTACAGGGCCATGTTATAAATGTCATACTCCTGGCCATGCAGATTACAGGGCCACGGTATTAATGTCATACAGCGGGCCATGCATATTACAGGGCCATTTTAAAAAATGTCGTACATCTGTCTATGCAGGGCCAGGTTATCGATGTCATATAGCTGGCCATGCATAAGACAGGGCTAAGTTATAAATGTCATACAGCTGACGATGCAGATTACAGGGCCATGTTTTAAATGTCATACATCTGGCCATGCAGATTACAGGGCCATGTTATAAATGGCATACATCCGGTCGTGTAGATTACAGGGCCATGTTTTAAATAGCATACATCTGTCAAAGCAAATTCCAGGGCCACGTTATTGAATGCATACAGCTGGCCATGCAGATGACAGGGTGATGTTATTAATGTTATATAGCTAGCCATGCAGTTTACAGGGCCAAGTTATAATGCCATTCATCTGTCAATGCAGATTACAGGACCACGTTATGAATACCATACAGCTGAGCATGCAGATTACTGGGCCATGTTATAAATGACATACAGCTGGCCATGCAGATTACAGGGCCATGTTATAAATGTCACACAGCCCCTCAGTAGATTACAGGGCCAAGTTATAAATGGCATACAGCTGGTTATGCATATTACAGGGCCATGTTTTAAATGGCATATATCTGGTCATGCAGATTACAGGGCCATGTTATAAATGTCATAAAGCTGGCTATCAGATTACAGGGCCAAGTTATAAACGGAATATAACTGGCCATGCAGGTTACAGGCCATGTTACAAATGTGATATAGCTGGCCATGCAGGTTACAGGGCCAAGTTATAAATGTCATATAACTACCATGCAGATTACAGGGCGACGTGATAAATGTCATACAACTACCATGCAGATTACAGGGCCACGTGATAAATGTCATACAGCTGGTCATGCAGATTACAGGGCCACGTTATAAATGTCATATAACTACCATGCAGATTACAGGGCTACGTTACAAATGTCGCCTTGCTGACCATGCAGATTACAGGGCCATGTTATAAATGTAATATAGCTGACTGCTCTATCCTTCATACTTTATTCCATGTTTGTGTTCAAATGTTTTTTCGCAGATGCCCAAGAAATTTAGATTTTCCCAGCTTATAAGAGTATAAGACATGAAACAAGCCAAAATGGATTATTAATTACCTGCGAAGTCGATGGGTTAGCAGATGATCAAAATGCAAACTTGGAGTGGCTGGACCCAGCTGACATCGTCATTGGAGCTTACAATAGTGCAAAAATGTCAAGGTAGGTTCACCGTTTACAGCCTTCATCTCTCACAGTCACCTCTCACAGTCACCACTCACAGCCTTTGCCTTTTACAGCCTTTGCCTTTCACAGTCACCTCTCACAGTCACCTCTCACAGTCACCTCTCACAGTCACCTCTCACAGTCACCTCTCACAGTCACCTCTCACAGTCACCTCTCACAGTCTCCTCTCACAGTCACCTCTCACAGTCACCTCTCACAGTCTCCTCTCACAGTCACCTCTCACAGTCACCTCTCACAGTCACCTCTCACAGTCACCTCTCACAGTCACCTCTCACAGTCACCTCTCACAGTCACCTCTCACAGTCTCCTCTCACAGTCATCTCTCACAGTCACCTCTCACAGTCACCTCTCACAGTCACCTCTCACAGTCACCTCCCACAGTCACCTCCCACAGTCACCTCTCACAGTCACCACTCACAGCCTTTGCCTTTTACAGCCTTTGCCTTTCACAGTCACCTCTCACAGTCACCTCTCACAGTCACCTCTCACAGTCATCTCTCACAGTCACCTCTCACAGTCTCCTCTCACAGTCACCTCTCACAGTCTCCTCTCACAGCATTCACCTCTCACAGTCACCTCCCACAGTCATCTCCCACAGTCACATCCCACAGTCACCTCTCACAGCATTCACCTCTCACAGTCACTTCCCACAGTCACCTCTCACAGTCACCTCTCACAGTCACCTCTCACAGTCACCTCTCACAGTCACCTCTCACTTGCGCATTCACCGTTTCATTGCCTTTCTCAGCGATCTCTAGTTATCAGATGTGATACATATTCACAGTTAACCTGTCTGATATGTAAAGTTAGCTTCTGTGATATCCCCAGTTAACCTGTGTGATATCCCCAGTTAGCCTGTGTGATATCCCAAGTTAGCCTGTGTGATATCTTCATTTAACCTGTCCGATATGTCCGGTTAGCCTGTGTGACATCCCCAGTTAACATGTGTGATATCTTGAGTTAACCTGTGTGATATGTTCAGTTAGCCTGTGTGATATCCCAAGTTAACCTGTGGGATATATCCAGTTAGACTATGCGATATCCCCAGTTAACCTGTGTGATATCTCCAGTTAGCTTATGTGATATCTACAGTTAACCTGTGTGATATCTCCAGTTAGCCTATGTGATATCACCATTTAACCAGTGTGATATCTCCAGTTAACCTGTGTGATATATCCAGTTAACTTGTGTGATATATCCAGTTAACCTGCGTGATATATCCAGTTAACCTGTGTGATAAGTCCAATTAGCTTGTGTGATATCTCCAGTTTATATCCCCTCCACTCATCCCTGAACTCAAATGTGTTGCCTCCCCTTGTTGTTGCAGGATCTTCTCCCTGCAGATGGGCACCAGTAGCGAACTGCAGTTTGACACACTGAAGAATGGAGATGAAGGGGTGTATACATGTCGAGGCACGATCGGCGGCAACACCATAACTAATGATATACGGCTGGAACTCTACGGTAAATAGTTGACGTGTGGTGCAAGCTTGGGAGGACCTGTTTTATTCAGAGAAATCATTGCCCAACTTCCACGGCTTGTTACGTGAGATCGCCGGACAAACTTAACTTTATGTTTCAGTTGTGCGCTGACGACCTTTACATGATTTTCATCATATATTCGTAACAAGTTTGGCTTTAAAAAATTGTAAACATAGCGAGTATGACCAACAATTGAAGGCAGTGTATTGCCTAATCCTTATGGTATTTGTCGCGCCTTACGAGTTGGACATGCTCTATTGCTGGTTGAAATATGCGTCTGTTGCTCAAAGTGTTGAAAAGTTTCGCCCGTTTTTCTCAGATGCCGCAACATGCTGTGCATTGTTGCTTCCCCTAGGCGCCAGGATCCGGTGATTGGGGGTACGGGTACTTTCACATCGTGATGATAACTCTGGGTCTGTCAGCACTGAGCCTATGGGTGTACAACAGTCTGGTTGAAGCTGCCCAGTCTTCTAGTTACACACAACCAGGTGTTTTCCCATAGACTTCTGTAGTTATGTTATACAGTAAACTACGGTTATAACGAACTCAAAGGGACCACTAATTTTAGTTCGTTATAACCGTAGTTTGTTATTAGCATATATACAGCATATATACAGCAAATAGCCGGGACTAATAAGTAAGTTCGTTATATCGGTCAGTTCGTTATAAGCGTGTTCGTTATAACCGTAGTTTACTGTATTTTGTTAAAGAATAACTGAGCATTCAACAGCTACCTGTACCTGTGTGCACAGTCTGGCCCGAAGCAGCAATAAAAACAAAAAAAATGACCAACTTAGCCAACTCCTTTTCCGAGTTCAGGACACCCTACCCTCAATCCCGGACTAAATGTCACCTGCTTGAAAATATGTTCAGCATAAGTCATCATGTTAGGAAAGACCGCAGTAGAAAAAATATGATCAGTATTGATTACTGGATGGATATAAATTTAAAAAGAAAAATCTAACGCAAAATCGTCCAATCACTTGTTGAACGACTGATTCTGATTTGGTGCAGTAGAACCCCTGAGATGCGATTCACTGTGCAGAGTTGCGTCCCTTTGGCATGCCTGGAACCTGGGATTGTTGGTTCAAATCCCGATATGCAGCGTGCGTGCGTGCGTGCATGCATGCGTGCGTGCGTGCGTGCGTGCGTGCGTGCGTGCGTGCATGCGTGCGTGCGTGCGTGCGTGCTAACCCCACTCAGACACAGCATACTGACTCCGAGCCGACCAGTCCTTGTTTTATCCCCTTAATGCCGAGCGCCAGACAGGGTAACAACAAGTACCATCTCTTAACGTCTTTTGGTATGACGAGGCCAGGGATCGAACTCCGAACCTTCCGCTCTCCGGACGGACGCTCTACCACTAGACCATGGAGGCGGTCGCCGTGCTCTTGGATTTCACCAAAGTGGTCAACAATGAGTACCTGTGTCCCTTGAGGCTCCCCGTGTCCAGCTGACTAGAACCTGTATACTTTGAGGCTGCCCGTGTCCAGCTGACTAGTACCTGTATACCTTGAGGCTCCCCGTGTCCAGCTGACTAGAACCTGTATACTTTGAGGCTCCCCGTGTCCAGCTGACTAGTACCTGTATACCTTGCAGGCTCCCCGTGTCCAGCTGACTAGAACCTGTATACCTTGAGGCTCCCCGTGTCCAGCTGACTAGTACCTGTATACCTTGAGGCTCCCCGTGTCCAGCTGACTAGTACCTGTATACCTTGAGGCTCCCCGTGTCCAGCTGACTAGTATCTGTATACCTTGCAGGCTCCCCGTGTCCAGCTGACTAGTACCCGTACACCTTGAGGCTCCTCATGTCCAACTGACTAGTACCTGTATACCTTGAGGCTCCCAGTGTCGAGCTGACTAGTACCTGTATACATTGAGGCTCACCGTGTCCAACTGACTAGTACCTGTATGCCTTGAGGCTCCCCGTGTCGAGCTGACTAGTACCTGTATACATTGAGGCTCACCGTGTCCAGCTGACTAGAACCTGTATACTTTGAGGCTCCCCGTGTCCAGCTGACTAGTATCTGTATACCTTGAGGCTCCTCGTGTCCAGCTGACTAGTACCTGTGTCCCTTAGGGTACTGTTAAATGTAGCGTTAACCACAACGCACTCACTCACTCACTTAATTGCTCTATTTCTGTCATAATTATTGTATCAATGTGCTGCTGCTTACAGACGGAATCAATGTGTTGTCCAACCACACCCAGCATCCTAACATCTACACCGACGCTGTGATTGCCTGTGCCGTCACGGCCAACCCCTCACCCACTGTGCAGTGGACGTTTGGCAACGGCACAAAGGTCAGAGGTCAGTACACAATGTGATCATAAGGCTTCACTATTGTAGGCCTGCGTATTTCTTCGGGGGGAAGATATGCCTTACTGGCACAACATGATCGTTACTCTTCAATTACTGTAAGATTGTATGTTATTGTACTGTATAGATAACTGGTAATAGGTAATTGACTGTACAATATAGATTTGGTAACTGACATTACGAGGTAGATTGGTTGTACAGTTTCTATTTGGTGATTAGTTGTTCAATATAGATTTGGTGATAGACTGTACGAGATGTACGAGACTGGTTATACATTGCGTACTTGTTGATTGGCTGCAGGTGAGCGCTATCGTCCACTGGTTGTACACCATGTAGATTGACTGTACAGTTTGCATTTCGTGATTGGTTGTTCAATATAGATTTGGTGAAAGACTGTACGAGGTAGATTGGTTATACATTGTATACGTGGTGATTGGCTGCAGGTGAGCGCTATCGTCTACTGCCACAGGGACTGGAGATCAAGAACATCACCAGGGCTGACAACGGAGTGTACATCTGCGTGATCACTGTCATTGAAACAGGAGACGTTCTGTCATTCCACATCAATGTCACAGTGACAGGTAGGTGACAGGTCAAACATACATAACTGTGTAAAGCAACTTACACAACTGCACACAGCGTCACACAATAATATGCAAAGCAACACACACAACTGTGTAAAGGTTCACACAATAATATGCAAAGCAACACACACAGTTGTGTAAAGGGTCACACAATAATATGCAAAGCAACACACAATTGTGTAAAGGGTCACACAATAATATGCAAAGCAACACACACAATTGTGTAAAGGGTCACACAATAATATGCAAAGCAACACACACAATTGTGTAAAGGGTCACACAATAATATGCAAAGCAACACACAATTGTGTAAAGGGTCACACAGTAATATGCAAAGCAACACAATTCCACAAAGGGTCACACAGTAATATGCAAAGCAACACACAATTCCGTAAAGCGTCACACAATAATAGGCAAATCAACACACACAGTTTCGTAAAGGGTCACACAATATTATGCAAAGCAACACAATTTGTGTAAAGCCAGACACCGTAGGCGGGTGGACCGGCCACGAAGCCTCTAGTCCCCAGGCACCGTAGGCGCGTGGACCGGCCACGAAGCCTCTAGTCCCCAGACACCGTAGGCGGGTGGACCGGCCACGAAGCCTCTAGTCCCCAGGCACCGTAGGCGGGTGGACCGGCCACGAAGCCTCTAGTCCCCAGGCACCGTAGGCGTGTGGACCGGCCTCGAAGCATCTAGTCCCCAGACACCGCAGGCCGGTAGACCGACCAAGCCATAGTCATGACAAAATAGTAAATAATTTTATTAACCTCTCTGTCATATTATTTATTTATGAAATTTATTACATTTTACATAACTGAAATATGTATTCCATTTCAATTTAAATTTTTTTATCGATAGATTAAAAATGGTTTCTCTATTTCCCGTAATGTTATTGAAAATAAAATTCTCGGATACGCACTACGACAAATGGCCCACATTGAACATGTCAAAAAACTGCATAAAGACGCATCAAACAAATCTGTAAATGTGTTATACAAAATAATAAATAAAATCAACAAAAATATATATAAAAGTTAGCTTACATCTAAGTTATTGTTTCCATATTTTCGTACGAACGCGTGTGATGTAGGTCAAATGACATCTCGGCCCGTGAAGATCCGGGGTAGAATAGGACTTCAGCAACTTTTACTTGCCATAAAAGGCGACTATGCTTGTCGTGAGACAGGATCGGACGCTCAAGCTCGTTGACTTGGTTGATGCATATCATCGGTCCTAATTGCCTGGATCGATGCTCATGTTCTCAATCACTGGATTGTCTGGTCCAAACACGATTACTTACAGACCACCGTCATATGGCTGGAATACTGCTGACTGCTACGTTAAACAACAAACAAACAAATGACATCCCGCCTTTCGTCGCCTTGAATTCTTGGCTCAGACACCACGTTTAATTCCAAAACATATGTATGATAAATCTTTGTCACACGTCGTAACATGGCAAGATACATCCACGAAATTCCATATTTTAAATATCGATCGCGATTGCCTGCTTCAAACGTTCAAAATAACGTTTCGTCAAAATCTGAAATTCATCACACACGAGACATTGCTGTAATTTGATTGTCTCTCTTAGGTCACGTGTTCAAATTTGACCAATCACGAATCTTGTAGCAGATTTTGGTTAGAAAGCATCATTAGAAACCAATCTTTATCCAATTAAATCGCATGAAACAGATACGAAAATACATCATGCTTTGTCACCATCATGTAGAATAGGAAATAAGCTTTCTATCCATGTATCATGTGCCAGTCTTGTTATTCACAAAAAACTTCGAAAACAGAGGTATTTCTTCATGTTACTGAGCGGACAGCCGCTGTTATCAGGCAGTGGGTGATGACAGATACTTTTTATAATCCTTTTTAGAATAATTTTCGGATTACGTAAACAACAAAAAATATAAAAGAAATAGGCAAGAGGATTTTCTGAAAACTTATATTTGCCGAAATTTTCTTATATTCTTAATCTTGACATTATGAATGTGTTAGCTTTTGTATTTACAACGAACTTAATTAAGTTGTAAGTGCGTTATTCAAATAATGTGACAGACATAACCTTCATATGTATAAACAATGAGAATACCCCTTTCAAATGGAGTATAGCAAAGATGTTTTCCCTTGATAAATGTTGGCTTCATCTGTCACACAAGAGTCTCTGGGAACTGGGTGTCACAGCAGTAAAAGCTTCTGGTTGACTGGTGGTGAAAGCATTAAAGGATGATGAAATCTGCTTCATAAAATTGTGCCTTAAAGCCTCAGTCACACAGACAATGCGACCGCGATGCAACCTCCTGGCAATCAAAATATTTGACAATCGCAATGAAATTTCAATCTCTGAAAGTTTTCACTGAGGTCGCCACAAGGTTTCAGAGCGGTCGCTAAACCCATTCGGTCGCAACCAGTCTTTTGAACATGCACAAAAGACTAACCGCGACCGATTTGGTCGCTCAGAGATTTCATTGGTCTCCTAGAGGTCCCCAAGTGGTGTTATTTTAATCGCAGTTTCGGATCGGTTTCATCTACACAAAAATGTTGTCTCTTTGCAAACTAGTGGCGATCTATCGGTGATTGATCAGTGATGAAGCGGTGATCGACCGGCGCTTCATCGGTGACTAGTTGTCGATCGGTTGCATGGTTTCCAAGCGTGCGTCGATCATTCGCCGTTGGGTTTGCAACATGTCACCGTCTGGAAGAAGACCTGTTTGTGCATTCCAGCATCATGTTATCATAAGTACTCAGAGAGTTCACATCAATTATGTCCATTCATCACTATGGTCCATAAGGCAGGAACACAAAAGAGCAAAAATTGTAGAAGCTGCAATAGCGACAACTGCTGGAGTGTACAGGTCTCCTACAATTGAGCCAACAATCAATATCTCAACAAAAGGAGATGAAGATACCTGATGAGGAAGAAGAGCCAGAAATGTCCGACGTTGACAGGCTCTGACTTCCTCTCTTCAACTCTTCAACTGCCATCATATTATCATGGTCTTATGGACTTCTCGCGATCCATGATATCAACCAATTCTGATTTCGCCTTGTCCTTCTCATTCTTCGCTAGATCATCATGACAGCAACTGCAGCATTTCGATTTATTCTTTGCAGACGGAACAATTTCTGTTGTTCTGCTGTTCTGCTGTTAACATCTGGACAACTTGCAAAGAAATGATTTGATTCAGAAAAGCACCCCTTTAATACGTATTATGTTTAGATCGGTGATCGATCAACAACTGGGGCAGTCAGGTAGCCTAGTGGTTAAAGCTTTCGCTCGTCACGCCGAAGACCCGGGTTCGATTCCCGACATGGGTGCAGTGTGTGAAGCCCATTTCTGGTGTCCTCCGCAGTGATATTGCTGGACTATTGCTTAATGCGGCGTAAAACCATACTCACTCACTCACACACTCGATCGACAACTAGTCACCGACCAGTCCCCGTTCAGTTGCAACAAGTCACCGAAGATTCGCTGACTGGTCACCGATCGGTCTCAACCGGTTTCAAACATTTCGCCGTATATGCGGTGAACAGTTGCCGATCAATAACTCACAAGTTGCAAAACCTATCGCTGATCGATCGGCGATCATACGCTAATTCCAAATTTAGGCAGAAGCAGTTGCACCGGTCTCAGCGGTCGCAAGGGAAATCAGTCGCCAAGAGGCTGCATCGCGGTCGCTTTGTCTGTGTGACTGTAGCTTAAAGGCTCCCTCTAAGGGGTCAATGGGAGATAACTCTCATCTGACCTGGTGGAGATCACCCCACATGGAATGGGTTCGTCTATGGGATAGAGAGGAGGGGGAATCAGCAAGATGTTGTATCAGGATAAGCATGTACAATATAATAAATATTCTGATTTATGACATTTCGTTTTTTTTGATAAAATACTGGGCATGCTGAAAAAAATGATTGTTGAGCTCTTGGTTCAAAGTTGTTTTGAACCCAACTCACTCTTAGAGGATTCCTATTGACCTTTTCTTATCCTGAACTCTACATTTCAGTTCCACCTTCCATGGAGGGACTCCCAACTCTGAGTACGCCCATTGTCGGCAAGCGGTTCGAGATGACTTGCGGAGCAGATGGCACTCCACGACCATCATTTACCTTCAAGAAGGTGAGACCCTGTTCCTCCCCTTGGGGACTCTGGAGAGATAGGTCGCCAGTACCTCGTGTTTATCTATCTGGGGGGTCTCCGGAGAGATAGGTCGCCAGTATCTCGTGTTTATCTATCTGCGGGGTCTCCGGAGAGATAGGTCGCCAGTATCTCGTGTTTATCTATCTGTGGAGTCTCTGGAGAGATAGGTCGCCAGTATCTCGTGTTTATCTATCTGTGGGGTCTCCGGAGAGATAGGTCGCCAGTATCTCGTGTTTATCTATCTGTGGAGTCTCCGGAGAGATAGGTAGCCAGAATCTTGTGTTTATCTATCTGTGGGGTCTCCGGAGAGATAGGTCGCCAGTACCTGGTGTTTATCTATCCGTGGAGACTCCGGCGAGATATGTCGCCAGTCGCCAGAGGGTCCTCAACCCTGCCTCCTGTATCAGGACCCAGTACTCCCAATGTTGCTATATGTCTCTGATTTCAACCCTGCCTCTTGTATTGGGACCTAATGATTCCATTGTTGCAATCTGTCTCTGATCTCAGCCCTGCCTTCTGTATAAGAACCCCGTACTCCCAATGCTACAATTTGTTCCTGACCTCAACCCTGCCTCCAGTATTAGGACCCAATACTCCCAATGCTGCAATCTGTCTCTGACCTCAACCCTGCCTCCAGTATTAGGACCCAATACTCCCAATGCTGCAATCTGTCTCTGACCTCAACCCTGCCTCCTGTATTAGGACCCAATACTCCCAGTGTTGCAATCCGTCTCTGACCTCGGCCCTGCCTCCTGTATTAGGACCCAATACTCCCAGTGTTGCTATATGTCTCTGACCTCGGCCCTTCCTCCTGTATTAGGACCCAATACTCCCAATGTTGCAATCTGTTTCTGACCTCAACCCTTCCTCCTGTATTAAGACCCAGTACACCCAAATGCTACAATCTGTCTCTGCTATATGTCCCTGACGTCAACGCTGCTTTCTTTATTAGGACCCAGTACTCCCAGTGCTGCAATCTGTCTCTGACTTCAACCCTCCCTCCTGTATTAGAACCCATCTCTTGTGGTATTCATTAATGAAAAATGGAATACATGGTCGTTCATTGGTGGTTTTGAAGGATCTATACTCTAAGAGTCAGTGTGCTGTCAGGACATCAAATAACTCTCTTTTAGATTATTTCGAATCACTGAGTGGTGTAAGACAGGGCTGCGTGTTAAGTCCTTTTCTGTTCACGATGTTTATCCATGAATTACAGTCAATGATAGAAAGTAGTGATATGCGAGGGATTTTTATTGGAGAGGAGTTTATGGACATATTACTTTTACTATATGCAGATGATTTGTGTATTTTTGATGACACAGTAATAGGCCTGCAAAGAAAAATTGATATTTTATCCAATTTTTGTAAAAAGTGGGGACTTGAAATTAACATGTCTAAAACCGAAATTTTGGTTTTCAGAAGAGGTGGTACTTTAAGGTATGATGAACGATGGTTTTTGAATGATAAACGTATAAATGTTAGTACTTACTATAGTTGTCTTGGTGTTCTGTTTTCAAATAGATTGTCTTGGACTAAATGCATTGATACTCTCAAGATAAAAGCCAATAAGGCTTTGTTTGCCATTAAACAATTGCAATTTCACTTTGTAAATATGACAGTTAACATTTTATTTAAATTGTTTGATATTAAGATAAAGCCCATTCTTCTTTATGGTGCTGAGATCTTGGGCTGCAAATGTAGTCAAATTGTCGAAACTTTTCATACTAAGTTTTGTAAATTTGTTTTAGGAGTTGGTAAATATGTATCAAGTACGGCAATATTAGCTGAATGTGGAAGAAATGGTTTGCATGTGGATTATCATATGAAGTGTGTTAAATACTGGTGTAAACTGATTAGAATGAATGATGAAAGATACCCCCGACAGTGTTATTTGTTAATGAAGAAGCTGGATGAATGTGGTAGAATTACTTGGGCAACTCATGTTAAATATTTACTCGACATATATGGATTTGGTAATGTGTGGTACGAACAGAATATTGGTGATGTTAAGTGTTTCTTGCAGCTATTTAGACAGTCTCGTAAATTAAGGTATTATTCACACGTCAAGATATTATTGGATATGGAATATTATGTTACAGCTTTCAGAAATAGAGACCATAGACGTATGATGTGCCTGTTGCGATTAAGTGAATTGCCTATACGGAGTAATCTGGGCAGAAGAGAGGATATTGATTCTTCACAACGCTTTTGTCGGCTATGTTACAATGTTTGTATTGAGGACGAAGTCCATTTTATGTTTGTCTGTCCGTTTACGCAACATTAAGACAAAAGTATATTCCTGTAAGATTCTATAACGATCCATGTATTAAGACTTTTAGTAATCTCTTAAATAGCAAAAATGACTGTATACTCAGAAATGTAGCTAAGTGTGTGAAGGAAGCCCTATTATTACGTACCAAGTCGTAATATTCTACCCTTAAGATTGTTTGCAATGTAAATTGTCTCAATTGTATATTACTATATATAACTGAAATGTACATGGGCCTATGGCCTCCCATACATGAATAAACACACGTTGAGCGACATGTCCCTGACCTCAGCCCTGCCTCCTGTATTAGGACCCAGTGCTCCCAGTGCTACAATCTGTCTCTGATTTCAACCCTGCCTCTGGTACTGGGACCTAACGATTCCATTGTTGCAATATGTCCCTGACCTCAACCCTGCCTCCTCTATTCCAGGACGAGATGGTTCTATCGGGAGAAAGATACAAGGTCAGCAACACAAATGATGCGTATGAAACCCGAGGGATGCTGGTGATCGAGCACCTCCGGAACACCGACGAGGGGACGTACTCCTGTGTCGCCCATAACCAAGGTGGAAATGTGTCCGAGTCTGTCTTCATCGACACCATTGGTGAGTGACAAAGTATAGAAACACATACTTCATGCGAAATAAATGAAGAAAATCTTTGAACGTCACGTTACAATTGAAAAAAAACCCCGGAAGAGACTCACCTTGATTACCATCTGATATGTCGGGTGATGTATGCCCAGTCCAATTGCTTAATGATAAAGAATAATATCTGTGTGTCTGATTTCGACGGGCTAATTTGTCACATTATCCGTGATGACTGCACTTTGGTAAAAAGCTGGCATCTAAGATGTGTGTCCTGCTCCTTACAGTGCCTCCTATAACTGAGCCTATCATTAACAAGACTGAGCCAGAGGGCAATGCTGTGGAGCTTGTGTGTGTTGCCAAGGGAGACCCGGCCCCGATGGTCACATGGAGAGTCAAGGGCTCCGACAGCCCCATTTCCGACAGTCCGGTGAGTCATAAAGTTGTTAAATTGTTGTTGTTAGTGGGAAGTCAAGTACTCCAACATCGTGTCGAAAAGACATGGTTACTAGTGGAAAGTCAGTGCCTGCAGTTCCCCGTTTCCAACAGCCACATGATTTGTTGTAAATCTATTGTAAGATTGATGCTGTTGATCACTTGAGTAGTAAAGTACATCTGTACAGAACCACCTCAGGATTCTGGAACCACTCAGGATTCTGGAACCACTCAGGATTCTGGAACCAAGATGGCGGCACATCCGTTTCCGGTCACGTGACCTGCGCAGTGCATGATGGGTACCTGCGCGTGCCTCCAAGATGGCGTCGCTTCCGTTTCCGGTGGCGTACGCCTCCAAGAGGGCGTCACTTCCGTGTCCGGTGGCGCACGCCTCCAAGAGGGCGTTGCCTCCGTTTCTGGCGAGAAGGAGGGGGAGGGGGGGAAACCCGGAGAAGCGCCCGTAAAAGGTGAACGGGATCGACATGGAAAGAAGCGCGTCAAACATCGTTTGTTGTGGTTGTGGTTGTTCTAAATATAGACGGGGTGGCGGTGGTGAAGGGAGGGAGGGAGGGAGGGAGGGATAGGGTGGTGGTGGTGGTGGTGGTGAAGGGAGGGAGGGAGGGAGGAAAGGAGGAGGAGACGGGTTCACGGTGTGGGTTGGAGGGTCGTCAAAGCAAAGGAGGAAAGTTGTCTTTCGGGAGAGATGGGTGGCCCTGAAAAGGGCCGTTTTGATGTTTACATGCATGTACACGCCATGGTGCAAAGGCACGGGTGGACATTCATCTGTCTCCTGACAGGACACCTACCGGTGTGCGTTAACCGACGCACGTAGGTGTCCTTCAGTACAGTGCCGCAGTACACGCACTCGAAAGTCCCATCCCGTACCCTTGTACCAAGGGCATAGACGGGCAGGGCCCCTTGACATCTGGCACATTGCCACGCTGGAGACCATGGTGGTGGTGGTGGTGGGGGTGGTGATGCTTCTTTCCACCCGGGCAAAGGTTGTGTTACTCTGGCGATCTCTAGATCCCAGTTTTCTTTCATGTGGTAGTTGTTGCTGTTGCTGTTGCTGTTGCTGCTGCTCATCATGATGAATCAATTTTCAAGTGACACTGACCCACTCGAATCCACTCTTGTTTTATAGGAGAGGCACTGACACCCTGCCTCCTGGTTGGTTCGCCAGGCCGCAGCCCCGATTGGTTCGTTCCGGGGCCTGGCCAGCACCTCGGTTTTCCAAAACGGACCGACCCCTGTGTTTCTTTTCCATAGGAAATGGATTTTACCATGGGAGAGAAATCACAACCGCGGTTCGACCAATCAGAGCACACCATGGCCCGAGCGCGGCTTCTGATTGGTCGATAACCCAGGCTTCGGATTGGTCCGATTTTGATCCGGTTTTTTTCTTCTTGGGTAGCCTTGGTATTTTTTTTTAGGTAGACGGTCGTCTGAATGCTAAAGGAAGGTGGACCTTCATAGGTAGACATGAACGTGGGAATGCCTACGTGATGTACGTGTGTGTCACTCCCATGCCAATCGGAATGTCAATCGGAATGTCATGTGGGTTCTTTGTTTTGGATTGTTGTATGGGTTGGTAAAGCAAAGGTGGAAAGTTGTCTTTTGGGTGAGATGGGTGGCGCTGAAAAGGGCCGTATTAACAGGAACTTGAACAGGAACTTGAACGGGAACGCAGGACACGGGAAACGTCCTCCTAGGCAGCCGGCTCTGCTACGTCATTCGTGTACCTCTGTTTCTCTTCGCAGAGATAGTGTAGTTGTAGTTGCTTCTGGTGTTTCACCAGCCCGGTTAGCTTGAGGTAATCGCAGTCTGGGGACCACTTGTTATGTGCCGCCCAAGGATTGTCGTGGGGTGCCCATTGTCTCAGCCGCACACCACATTGGAAACAGCTCACACCATCGGCACCCTGAGTGTAGACAAAGCCCGCATGAGCCATCTCTTCAGCAGTCTGATACATTTGCGTGGGCCACGTCTCAAACGAAGCGAGCCTTCTTTCAAAGCGTAGATAATAGTGCGTTGGCGTTTGACTGAGCAGTGACACCGCCTCCTCGGCATGACTCTTACTCCAATATCCACGAGTATCTGTACTATCCATCCCCACATCTTCGCCACGCGTCGTCATACCACTCTTCTTTGTTTCAGCCATTCTTGATTTTATCACATCAATTTTACAAGTGACACTGGGCCACTAGAATCCACTCTTGTTTTATGGGGGAAGAACCGGATCGAAATTGGCTGCTTCCTGGTTGGTCCAAAACGCAACGCACCGATTGGTTCGTTCCGGTGCCTGGCCTGCACCTCGGTTTTCCAAAACGACCCGACCCTTATGTTTCTTTTCCATAGGAAATGGATTTTACCATGAGAGAGAAAGCACAACTCGGGTGGGGTGCTGTCTTCTGATTGGTCGATGCTGTCTTCTGATTGGTCGACAATCCAGGCTTCGGATTGGTCCGATTTCGATCCTGTTTTGGGGAAGGGTTGTCCATCCATCAGACGTTCAGACCCTCTTAGAGTACAGGCGTTCATCAGACACACATCGCTATCATGACGAGCAACCAAAGTACGCCCTATCGTTTGGAGAGGAAAGATACCACCCGCTCCAGACGGTTAAGAACTGCTAATCATACCTATCGTTTGACTTTCAACCCAGACTACTTGGACACCGTACCACCGGAACGCGTCCCCATGGAACTGCCAGCTTTATTTGACAGGGTGATCGATGACTTTTATGAACAGATGTCAGGTCAGAAGGGAGATCGTATTGGTCTAGGTATCGATCATCCCGCTTTGAACACTCCCATACGGATTCCCTTTCGACGTTTTGAAGATCTCCATGGGGTAAATATTTTACAGGCCGTGGAAAAAGTCCAACAGTCCAACAAAGACCTGAACATCGATGACACCATGGATGTGACTTTAGTACACGTCGCAGATCCCGACAGGCTAGGATCGGGCAGTGGTGCTCCCCGGCTGAAAAACGTGATTGGACTCGAAGCTTTTTTAACACGCAAAAAGTGCATCGTACGGATCAAGAACGAAGATCAATCCTGTTTGGCACGGGCCCTGGTGGTGTCACAGCATTATGCCCACAAGCCTCACCCTCTGACCCCAGCATGGACCGCCCAGCGAATGAGACTGACGAGAACAAATCGCGACGACGTTCAAGGCATACGGGCAGGGGCCTTGTTTCGACGCCTTGGCCTGCCTGAAGGTCCCTGTCGGGGGCTGGACGACCTCGCACGCGTGGGACGGGCCTTGACCCTCCTGCATTATCAACTGAAAGTCTACAGTCAAGAGGTGGGTCAGAGACTGTTGTACAAGTGTGATGAGGCTCATCACCCGACGCCACGGTGCTGCATCTATACCATCATGATCAGCACTACGATGTCATCACTTCCATGTCCGCCTTTTATGGCTCTGTCCATTACTGCGAACGCTGCGACAAACGTTACGACCATCCCGAAAAACATCCCTGCACCAAGGAATACCGCTGTTACCGCTGCTTCTACTCTAGCTATTGCGGACCCCAGGAAGAGCACGGGATCCCTTGCTTGACATGTCAAGGTTGGTTCCCCAATCCAACGTGTTACACCCGACATCTCCAGTCACCGTCAGAGGGAAAACCCAGCGCCTGTCAATCGATTCACAGGTGCCCGAACTGTTTTCAGCTGGTCCGCGTCTTGGAGACCCCCATGGTTCACCACGAGTGCTTCGACGAAGAACATCCCTGCTTGGTGTGCCGAGAACCCATGACCCCAGACCATCGCTGTTACATGACGCCTCTCCGTGAAGAAAATGAGGAGGAGGAGGGGGAGGGGGAGGAGGGGGAAGAGGAACAACATCACGTACAAGACGACGTCCAATACGTCTTCTACGATTTTGAATGCATGCAAGACACGGGGGAACACATTCCAAATTTGTGTGTGGTGCAACTAGGATGTGGACGATGCATCAGTGAAGTGAGCAAGAACTTGTGCGAACACTGTCCATGGAGAGAAGAAGGGTATGGTCCCAGCCGTGAGATCATGTTTCGAGGACCCACCACGCGACATGATGTGTGCGTGTGGTTGACCACGTTGTCTGAAATACCCAAGAAGAAGCCCAACCCAGAGGAAGAGGAGGGCAGCACACGCAAGGGGACAACAGCCCACCTGGGGAAAAAAAGAAAACGGGATGGCACCCCCTCAAGAAAGTACGCTTCCAAACGTCAACGGCATGCATCATCCCAGCAGGAGTTTGAAGAGGTGGAGGAGGTGGAGGAGGTGGAAGAGGTCATGGAAGTGGAGAAAACAAAGAAGCCAAAGAACAAGAACACCTCCTGCCATACAGTCCCGAAGGAGGATCGCATTTATGTGATGGCCCACAATGCACGATCCTATGATTTACACTTAATCCTGAAGGGCCTGTCCCCCCTCCTGATGACACTCCCCACCAAGATTCGACATGGCCAATAAATTTTGCAGATGACCCTGGGACGGTTGTGTTTCGAAGACAGTTTAAATTTCATCCCTTACCCCCTGAAAGCCTTTCCCAAGAGCTTTGGGTTGAAAGAAATGAAGAAAGGGTACTTTCCACACTTTTTCAATACGAGAGTCAATCAGACCTACAGAGGTCCCTATCCACCAGCCGTCACGTACGATCCTGATGGCATGTCTCCCGCGGAACGCACAGCCTTCCTCCAGTGGCATACCCAAAAAGTGCAAGAAGGAGCCTTGTTCGACTTACAAGAAGAACTTTTAGCTTACTGCCAGAGCGATGTGGACATTTTGAGACGGGGATGCGCCGACTTCCGACAGAACGCCATCCACTCGGTGGGCATGGATCCCTTTGTGGAAGTGATGACAGCTGCTGCTTTCACCATGAAATCCTTCCGAAAACACGACCTGAAACCCAATACCATCGCCATTCTTCCACCTCAAGGCTACCAACCCAAGAGAAACTATTCCCAGGCCTGTATGCACTGGCTCCACTATCTGATGGAAAGGGACCCCCATCTGCACCTCCAGCACGCCAGGAATGGCGGTGAAAAAGAGTTCACCTGTGGAGAGGGCCAACATCGGTACAGCGTGGATGGGTACGATCCAGCGACAGGCACCATCTACGAATTCCTGGGCTGTTTCTGGCATGGGTGCAAGACCTGTCACAAGACCCAACGTGGAGAACCGCATCCCGTCCTGGGCACGTCGTTGGGAGCCCGTTACACCGACACCCACTACCGCTTGAGTCTCTTGAATCAACACCCTGAGGTGAAATGGATCGTCGCCCTGTGGGAGCACGAGTTTACGAAAATGCAACGGGAGGACTCCGCTCTACGTGCTTTCTTGCAGGGATCCCACTGTAGTCACGACCCTGGGCCGCTCAACCCTCGCGACGCCTTCTATGAAGGACGCACCAATGCCACGCGATTATGCTACGAAGCCCAAGAAGGTGAAACCATCAAGTACATCGATATTCGTTCCCTTTATCCCTACATTTGTAAGACCGGAGCGTTTCCCACGGGACACCCGACCCTTCTCCATCAACCCCCTGTGGACACGTTGTTTGAACTGAAAGGTCTGATCCAATGCCGTGTCCTACCCCCGAAACGACTCTACCATCCGCTACTGCCTTACAGATCGGGTGGCAAACTGCTCTGTCCTTTGTGCCGTTCGTGTGCCGATACCCGGTCAGACTCCCCCTGCGAGCACACGGACGAAGAGAGGTCATGCGTGGGGACGTACGCCACCGTAGAACTCCAGGAAGCTGTGAAGAAGTATGACTACCGGGTGCTTCAGATCTACGACGTTTGGCATTTTGACACCTTTGCACAGCATGACCCCGGCACCCAGCAAGTGGGACTCTTTGACACTTACATCGATCGGCATTTCAAGGAGAAGCTCGAAGCCAGCGGATACCCAGAAGGATGTACAGATCACGACGCTTACATCCAGGAGATGTACGACAAAGAAGGCATTCGGTTGGACAAGGACCGCATCGAAAAAAATCCAGGACGTCGCACGATTGCCAAGATGCAACTGAATTCGCTCTGGGGCAAGTTTGGGCAACGGATAGACTACAGTCAGAACGTCTATATGAACGATCCTGTACAGTACTTTGCCTTGTGGAGGGATGACCGCAATACCATCGAGGATGTGACTGTTGTCAACGAACACATGGTGGAAGTGACCTATACCCAGCAGAAAGAATTCCAAACCCCTCATTCTCATTTCAATGTCGCCATCGCTGCTTGGGTCACCGCCCAAGCACGTCTCAAGCTGTACGAGACCCTTGCCCTGGTGGACCGCAGGGTCTTGTACTTTGACACGGACAGCGTCATTTACATTCATCGACCCCACGACGCGAATCCAGAGCTGGGTCATTCGTTGGGTGAGTTTACAGATGAACTGGACGGAAACACCATCAAGACGTTTGTGTCAGGAGGTCCCAAAAACTATGGCTATGAGTTAATGAACCCCAGACCCGATGGAACGCGCACGACCTGCAAAGTGCGAGGGTTCACTTTGAATTACCGAAACCAACGCCATCTCAACTTTGACACCATGAAAGGACTGATACTGGGACAACGGTCTGGGAAAGAGGAGGAGGAGAAAATCAGTTTGGATTACCCTCATCAGATCATTCGAAAAGGACCTCGGCACGAAAACGCACTCGTGACCCGCCCCACCCGAAAAGACTATCGTACCGTGTACGACAAGCGACGTGTCGTCTACTACGAAACCACAGGCCTACCTGTAGACACGCTCCCCTTTGGGTACAGAGACGACTTTCTATAAAAAATTTCATGACAGGGGATCGAAACTGAATCGACATGGACCCCTACAGAAAAAAAAAAAACGGATCGAAATCGGACCAATCCGAAGCCTGGGTTGTCGACCAATCAGAGGTCGTGCTCGAGCCATGGTGGGCTCTGATTGGTCGAACCGAGGTTGTGCTTTCTCTCTCACGCTACAAGCCTAACCCTATGGAAAAGAAACACAAGGGTCGGTCCAGTTTGGAAAAATGGAGACTCAGACCAGACACCGGAACGGGCCAATCAGAAAGCAGGACCTCCGTGGCTCTTAATACGACTGATGCTCTCCGGTCATCACTTTTCACTGAACGGACCAAGCAACCACATCGCCCCCCTCTGATTGATGTTCCTCACGTTGTGTTGGTTGTTGGCGTTTTATCTGGAAGAAACACGTGTTTGGAGAGAGTAACATCAAGTGTTGACACACCTCCGTGAAGACTTGGAAAGAAACAACAACAACAACAACAACAACAACGAACAGAACATCCGGACAACATCATGTCGAAACGGTTGAATGACAAGACACGAAGCGACATGAGTGGCCAAGGAAGCAGTGGAGATGGGAACGGTGACATGACTGCTGAACTGTGGGGTGAAGTGTACGACTTGCTGTGTTTAAAGATGAAGACCGACGACGCGTACGCCAAGTTACGTGCGAAGGGCGACAACCTGATGTGCAAACAGATACGTTCAAAGATGAGGAAGCTGACTGAACCCGAGAAAGGCACATTGAAGAAGACGATAAAGAAGATCCAGAAGAAAAAGACAAGCAAGCCCACAGCCGTTGTGATCCCCACAGCAGCAGCAACACCCACCACCACCACCACCACAGCGCCAGTCCCCACCACCACCACCACAGCAGCAACAGCAACAACGGCTGCAGCGACAACAGACATCATAACGATGGGGACATCCTTTTTGAAACCTGCAACGCCTGCAAAAAGACGATCACGGAAGAAATTATCTCTGAAGATCTCTCCTCAAGAACAGCTGTAAGTACCCTGCTCTTCTTTGTCTCAGTCATTCTTGATGTGATGTTGATGTTGATGTCGATGTTGATGATGACTCTACCTATTCCTATGATAAATGGACTCTGTCCTATGATTGACAGGACCCCTGATGTCAGTTCAGCCCAGTCCGTGCTAGAACAGTGGTGGGAACAAACCCCTCGGGAGCCCACCTATTCACCGAATGCCCCTGCTGTGACGATGGCGACAGGTGACCGTGATGATCATGAAGCGCTCAAGCTGGCCACTCTCCCTTCCATGGATCTGGACACGCTCCCCCTGCTTGAGGCTTCTTGGTCACCAGCATCCCCGGAAGATGTTCATGTCTACTCCTCAGGTACGCCCCTGGTTTGCGACGATGATGATGATGATGTTGATGACAACGTTGACCTGGATCCTTATGGAGAAGCTCAACTCACTCCCCTACAACGCGGATGTCGTGTTTGCCGACACAACAACATGCTAAGATACATCAGTTGCAACAGCGGGCAAGTGATGTGTCATGTCTGTGGTCTGGAGCTCATAGACTGTACTTGTAGTATGTTGACCTATGACAGCATAATGACATATGATGACATGCCTATCACATCTGCTGAGGATCACATCTTATGGTGATCCTCCTCTTCACTCGAAGAACTTGTCAACACGTAAGCTGCAACCGTGATCAAGTGATGTGTCATGTCTGTTTCAGGGAGGCCATAGACTGTACGTGTTGAACGGATGGACCTCTCACATGGTTGAGGGAGGACCACCTCTTATGGGCTTGAAGATGGAAGAGGAAAACGTTGTCGCGTTATTGTTGTTGTTGTGGTTGTTGTAGGGACATGCAAAGCACTCCCTCCTCCATTGACTTTTCGTATTTCCATTGTATCTGGTTGTGATTGGTTTTTTCATGATTAAACAGTGATTGATTTAACTGACTCTTTGTGTCTTGATTGATCTCAACTCCAATAGAGTGCCGAACCGATGGTAGAGGTTGAGTTGAGATGTCGTTTACGTTGTCTGTCCGTCTGTCTGTCTGTCTGTCTGTGCATCTGTCATGTCAGTGCACACCCAAGTGTAAAATTAACATAAAAATAGATAACAGAGAAAGGCCATGCTTGAAAGATCAGCTGCCTGGTGTCAGTCATTCCAGTACGCATCGATCCCCACACCCCTCCCCGTGTACCATGTCATGTCATGGATCATGTCATGGATCATGCCGTGTGTCCGTCAACCCAAACACAGGATGACGTCACGTGATGAGGTGGAGGAGGTGGAGGAGGTGGAAGCTAAGGTCATGACCTTCCGTTGAAGGGAGTAGGGTGGAGAGTTTCATAAAAGCAGGCGAACCCTCAGGCCTTCTTTCAGTGAAGTCACCGTCATCATGGAGCAAAGACGTTCTATGAATGTCATGTCATCCTCCCGAGATGTCATCACCGATTCCGAGTGGGTGTCTGAAAAGGCGAGAGAACAAGAAGCGAGAAAACGTCCCCTCTTTAGGGACGACACGTGGCGACTCAGTGACATTCTGGAGGGACCTTTTCCTTCTTACACCCTGTGTCATCCTTCTCATCCTCACTATGAATCATTTCAAGAACGTCTGAGGTCTTTTAAAACGTGGCCTAAACAGATGACCCAGACCCCGTATGACATGGCCATGACTGGCTATTTCTATCCAGGACAAGGTGACTATGTGACCTGTTATTGCTGCGGTGTGGCACTCCGCCAATGGGAAGCCACAGACTAACCCTGGAAAGAACATCTGAAGCACGCCAAAGTCCCCTGAAAATACTTGTGTGTGTTTTGTCCTGATGGAGAAGTGAACGAAAAATACAGACGTTTGGTGTCCCAAGAAGCACGGAAGAGAAGAGTCGAGTGTCTTGTTCACCCCAAGTGACAAAGTTTCTTTTTTCAAAGTGTACAGACGTTCATACCCTCGTGTTCACAAAAATCACAGGGACGCCCCCCCTAATCCTGTGACTTTTTGTTTTGTGGTGTTGGTTCATGTGAGCGAGGGGATTAAATTTTTTTAAAAACCCATAGTCGTGTTCTGTGGTCTGTAGGATGAAGAAAAACAAAACAGGATCGAAATGCACACCCCGATAAAAAAACCGGATCGAAATTGGACCAATCCGAAGCCTGGGTTGTCGACCAATCAGAGACCGTGCTCGGGTCATGCGGGACTCTGAATGGTCGAACCGGGGTTGTGCTTTCTCTCCCATGGTAAAATCCATTTCCTATGGAAAAGAAACACAGGGGTCGGTCCGTTTTGGAAAACCGAGGTGCAGACCAGGCACCGAAACGATCCAATCGGGGGCGCTGCCTGGGGAACCAATCAGGAAGTAGGGTGTCAGTGGCTCTCCTATAAAAACAAAACAAGAGCGAAGCCACTCACACACACACACACACTGCATTCTATGAAATCCATCATGTCAGCTCGATACAGTTGTATGAAGTGCCAGACCGACAGTCACAGTTACCTGTACTGCCCTGAAGTGACATGCCTCGAGTGTGACACTCAAGGTCACCGTCACTATGTCTGTCCGAAGATGAACAGTCAAGAGAAGCAGGAGAATCGGAACCTGGGTCCCTGTTACAACTGTGAAGCCATGGGTCATTTCGCTGCAGATTGCCCAGAACCCAGTCAAAAGAAGACTCCCCATCGCCTGGACCGCTGTTACAACTGTCAAGCCCTGGGTCATTTCGCTGCAGATTGCCCAGAACCCAGTCGAAAGAAAACGTTAGCAACACCGTCTACGTCGACACCCGTGGCATCCGTGGCACCCGTGACACCCGTGACACCCGTGACACAAGTGGTTCATCTCATCGAAGACGTGCACGTCGATGTCCTCGACCTAAATGAATGCCTCGCACAACTCCGTGCGGGCATCACACCTCTTGTAGAGAAAAGAAAACGGGTCAGAAGCCTCTCAAGAAAGCACGCTTCAAAGCGCCGACGACACCTTCAGTCCGAGGATGAGATGGAAGTAGAGGATGAAGAAGATAGATCATCTGAACAAAGTGACTAACGCATGGGCCATGCTACCCCACTGTTTTTTACCAGTGTCCCATCGTTTGCAGTTTTTCCAGTGTTCCAGTGTTCCAGTGTTCCTGCCGTTTCCTGTCGTTTCCAGTTTCCAGTTTCCAGTTTGTTTTCCAACGGCCCTTTTCAGGGCCACCCATCTCTCCCGAAAGACAACTTTCCTCCTTTGCTTTGATGACCCTCCAACCCACACCATGAACCCGTCTCCTCCTCCTTTCCTCCCTCCCTCCCTCCCTTCACCACCACCACCACCACCACCACCCTCCCTCCCTCCCTCCCTTCACCACCGCCACCCCGTCTATGTTTAGAACAACCACAACCGCAACAAACGATGTTTGATCCCGTTCACCTTTTACGGGCGCTTCTCCGGGTTTCCCCCCCCTCCCCCTCCTTCTCCCCAGAAACGGAGGCAACGCCCTCTTGAAGGCGTGCGCCACCGGACACGGAAGTGACGCCCTCTTGGAGGCGCACGCCACCGGAAACGGAAGCGACGCCATCTTGGAGGCACGCGCAGGTACCCATCATGCACTGCGCAGGTCACGTGACCGGAAACGGATGTGCCGCCATCTTCGTTCCAGAATCCTGAGTGGTTCCAGAATCCTGAGTGGTTCCAGAATCCTGAGGTGGTTCTGTACAGATGTACTTTACTACTCACTTGAATTGTTTCAGCTGTCTTTAGTGGTGAGTTGAGCGCTCGAGCACCACCAAATCAGGCAATCACTTGAGTTGCTGGACTTTCGTTGTTGTTGTTGCTGTGTATTTAGTTGAGAGTTGAGCGTGCAGTCGTCACTTGCAAACTACATGATACTGATAATATTGTTAGCATAATGTTAAGTTTCATATTAAGGAAGCAATGTATATTTCTGTTGTAGGACATCACAATTGAATATCAACACGAAAAACTGCCTTTGGTTCAGGTTAAGACAGTGAAACTCAAGTTCGGCAGACTGGAACAAAAGCACGCCAATAACTACACGTGTACCGCCTCCAATGAGGCTGGAACTGTGGAGAAGGATGGCAACGTTGTCGTTCAGTGTAAGCAGCAGGTCTTGCTTTCATGATCCACCCAACCATGCCAGTCACTCTGCTTGTCCTTCTGTTTGTACCTGCTTTGTAGGCCATGCTTCCTGTATCGAGCTGTCATGTTAACACCCCTTTGGTCCCCAGCACCCATGCCCGTCTTTCTGTTTGTACCTACTGTGTGTAGGCCATGCTTCCTGCATCGTGCTGTCATGTTAACACCCCTTTGGTCCCCAGCACCCATGCCCGTCTTTCTGTTTGTACCTACTGTGTGTAGGCCATGCTTCCTGTCCCGTGCTGTCATGTTAACACCCCTTTGGTCCCCAGCACCCATGCCCGTCTTTCTGTTTGTACCTACTATGTGTAGGCCATGCTTCCTGTCCCGTGCTGTCATGTTAACACCCCTTTGGTCCCCAGCACCCATGCCCGTCTTTCTGTTTGTACCTACTATGTGTAAGCCATGCTTCCTATATCGTGCTGTCATGTTAACACCCCTTTGGTCCCCAGCACCAATTCCCGTCTTTCTGTTTGTACCTACTATGTGTAGGCCATGCTTCCTGTATCGTGCTGTCATGTTAACACCCCTTTGGTCCCCAGCACCAATTCCCGTCTTTCTGTTTGTACCTACTTTGTGTAGGCCATGCCTCCTCTATCGTGCTGTCATGTTAACACCCCTTTGGTCCCAAGCACCTACGTCCGTCTTTCTGTTTGTACCTACTCTGTGTAGGCCATGCCTCCTCTATCGTGCTGTCATGTTAACACCCCTTTGGTCCCCAGCACCTATTCCCGTCTTTCTGTTTGTACCTACTGTGTGTAGGCCATGCCTCCTCTATCGTGCTGTCATGTTAACACCCCTTTGGTCCCCAGCACCTATTCCCGTCTTTCTGTTTGTACCTACTGTGTGTAGGCCATGCCTCCTCTATCGTGCTGTCATGTTAACACCCCTTTGGTCCCAGCAACTACGTCCGTCTTTCTGTTTGTACCTACTATGTGTAGGCCATGCTTCCTATATCGTGCTGTCATGTTAACACCCCTTTGGTCCCAGCACCAATTCCCGTCTTTCTGTTTGTACCTACTATGTGTAGGCCATGCCTCCTATATCGTGCTGTCATGTTAACACCCCTTTGGTCCCAGCACCTACGTCCGTCTTTCTGTTTGTACCTACTGTGTGTAGGCCATGCTTCCTATATCGTGCTGTCATGTTAACACCCCTTTGGTCCCTGCACCAATTCCCGTCTTTCTGTTTGTACCTACTCTGTGTAGGCCATGCTTCCTCTATCGTGCTGTCATGTTAACACCCCTTTGGTCCCAGCACCAATTCCCGTCTTTCTGTTTGTACCTACTCTGTGTAGGCCATGCCTCCTATATCGTGCTGTCATGTTAACACCCCTTTGGTCCCAGCACCAATTCCCGTCTTTCTGTTTGTACCTACTATGTGTAGGCCATGCCTCCTATATCGTGCTGTCATGTTAACACCCCTTTGGTCCCAGCACCAATTCCCGTCTTTCTGTTTGTACCTACTCTGTGTAGGCCATGCTTCCTCTATCGTGCTGTCATGTTAACACCCCTTTGGTCCCAGCACCTATTCCCGTCTTTCTGTTTGTACCTACTGTGTGTAGGCCATGCCTCCTCTATCGTGCTGTCATGTTAACACCCCTTTGGTCCCAGCACCAATTCCCGTCTTTCTGTTTGTACCTACTCTGTGTAGGCCATGCCTCCTCTATCGTGCTGTCATGTTAACACCCCTTTGGTCCCAGCACCAATTCCCGTCTTTCTGTTTGTACCTACTCTGTGTAGGCCATGCCTCCTCTATCGTGCTGTCATGTTAACACCCCTTTGGTCCCAGCACCTATTCCCGTCTTTCTGTTTGTACCTACTCTGTGTAGGCCATGCTTCCTTTATCGTGCTGTCATGTTAACACCCCTTTGGTCCCAGCACCAATTCCCGTCTTTCTGTTTGTACCTACTCTGTGTAGGCCATGCCTCCTCTATCGTGCTGTCATGTTAACACCCCTTTGGTCCCAGCACCAATTCCCGTCTTTCTGTTTGTACCTACTCTGTGTAGGCCATGCCTCCTCTATCGTGCTGTCATGTTAACACCCCTTTGGTCCCAGCACCAATTCCCGTCTTTCTGTTTGTACCTACTCTGTGTAGGCCATGCCTCCTCTATCGTGCTGTCATGTTAACACCCCTTTGGTCCCAGCACCAATTCCCGTCTTTCTGTTTGTACCTACTCTGTGTAGGCCATGCCTCCTATATCGTGCTGTCATGTTAACACCCCTTTGGTCCCAGCACCAATTCCCGTCTTTCTGTTTGTGTACTCCAAGCAAACGCCACCATGTGTAGCGGATTCATGCAGAAAGTGCACACCATTTTATAACCTTTACATCGCTATTAACCCCAAAACATTTGCGTCAACAATATCAGCTTCACAAAAATGTAGACACCAATACAACACATGCCACGCCAATTCTATTGTCAGCCAATCAAGAAACAGTCACTTAGTGGGCGTGGTCTAACCGTTTTAGTTGTATAAGGAAACTTAAACAGTAAATATTGCTTGGTTAGACAATCACTTACAATCCACTTTCAGTGTGATATGTTAAGCCTAAGTACACTGTGTGTGTATGTTGTTTGCATGGATTGGTAGACAAATATTTGCACCTGGAAAAAAGTTGAGCACCCTCTGACAATTTGGTCATGATATCTTTAAACCTTTTTGCTTGCCTAAAACCGATAAAAACCTAAAGATGTACTATTGGCTGGAAGAGTCGATAAATTATAAAGACAAAAATGTTGACATTTTAGAAAGTGCAATCCATATTTCATTATGTGTTATGGTCAAAATTGGTACGTGACTTTTTTTATCAAACAGCAGGGTGTCCTACATAGCTGTGGTTTGTATATAATTGCTACAAATGACACCCAAGCCAATGTCAATAGAGAGTATAGCGGACACGTGCCGGATGACCACCTCTGCCTCATTCCTCCAGTGAAACGTGGGACGGTGGGGTAGCCTTGTGCTTAAAGCGTTCACTCGTCACGCCGAAGACCCGGGTTCGATTCCCCACACAGGTACAATTCGTGAAGCCCATTTCTGGTGTCCCCCGCCGTGATATTGCTGGAATATTGCTAACAGCGGCATAAAACAGTACTCACTCACTCCAGTGAGACGCCTGATGCATTACTCGTGCAGGTGCTGCTATTCACGGTGCCACGCGTGTTTCAGTTCCCGTATATTGTCTACTGAGGGTCAAACATCTCTGTCTTGCATCCAACGCTCCAAATGTGTTTCGGTTGGCTGCGATCTTGTCTCATGGGGGTCAAGGGATCTTCCAATATCAACCGAGTTCGCGCGACATAAATTAGTGAGTGAGTGAGTATGGTTTTACGCCACTTTTAGCAATATTCCGGCAATATCACGGCGGGGGACACCAGAAATGGGCTTCACACATTGTACCCATGTCTGGAATCGAACCCGGGCCTTCGGCGTGACGAGCGAACGCTTTAACCACCAGGCTACCCGACCGCCCCGCGACATTAATTAAACTTTTCAAGGGGTGCTTCATTTTTTCCAGGTGTATATATGTGGACATGTTTTTCATCTCCACAATGTCCTGAAATGATATGTGTTTGCCTTAGTTAAGCCCAACTTTGCGGACACCCCGTACTCGTCAATCTACGGCTGGGTAAACCACAAGTCGGAGATCACGTGTGTTGCCAATGCTGTACCTCTCGCTGTCATCTTTTGGAAGTACAACGACGCCATCATCACCGATGGACCATTCTTCAGTATCAGCTTAAAGCAAGGAAATCGAAAGATGATCAGCATTCTAGAGGTATTTATACGGGTAGCCCTGTTGTTGGTCATGATCACCGTGCAGTATATTATTATTAATGTTGTTATTATTTACATATTAAATTAAACAAAATGCAGCAAAGAGGGTTTTGGTGATCCTGACACAGTCAGGCGGGATAGGCTCATCATCAGATCAGAGCCCGTGCCCCTTCTACACGCAGCCCAGACAGCGAATGGGACTTCTCCCAGGACGCGCAACCTCGAATGTGAAGACTCCCTGACACTGCAGCACTGATGGCCCCATCTTTAATATCAGATCGTTGCGGAGATACGATCAGATGATCAGCATTCTGGAGGTGTTTGGGAATGCCTTGTCTCATCGTTCCATTGTCCCCAGGTCCACAGCGGACTTAGGAAACAACAGCGGTTTTCTTTGATTTCCGTCCACAAGGATAGGTTTTACAAATGAGAAGTGAAGAATCCTCCACCTGATTCTTATCGGGTTGTATCTAAAGCTGCTAAGCTGTATTTTGCGCAATGCATGCAGTATATGTGAACACAAATACCCATGTTTTAAGAAACATTTAATGTGCTCCTGAAGGTGATTAAAAAAATATTTGCTTTAAACGTTGCCCAAATAGAATCGATTACAGGCCTAGGACATCAAAGCTTTTGTGAAAACGTATATTTTGTTATATGTTGTTTAGCTCTAGACCAAACCCTCTCCTCCCTCCTCCCCCTATCATCATTGTATTGTTTATCCTTCAGGTTTCGGTGAGTGTTGAAAATAAAAACACCATATTTGGGAAGTTCACGTGTGTGGCTGAGAACAACCTTGGCGTGTCCGAAAAGGACATCAACTTGAAGCAGGCTGGTTGGTCCAATAAGCTCAAACAGACTTGAATATATTTTTTAATATTTATTTAAAAAAGGCTTTTTTAGAAAATGCTGGAAAATGTAATTTTGGCTCAGGTTTTACAGACCAAACTTAATTGTTCACCTGATATACTGCATATCCTGGCAAAATGATTTGTGAACAAAATTGTGCAGTAGAAAATTCATGTTCTAAAGCAGGAAGCGAGACTGTATTCTGCCTCTAGCTTAAATCCTAGCCCCCAAGATTGTGTGTTCCCTCAGGCAGGACAGTAATTATTTTGACATTGCAGACATTGTCCATTTAGTTGATGATACTGTTAAAATTTCAGTGAAGCCATCGGCCCCGAGTATTTCAGTTGATATGGTGACCCCCAGGAGCTTCCGTCTGCTGATTACTAAAAGTCAAGAAACTGGTGGGCCTCCCATCATTGACTACAGGATTGTGTATTACGCTCAAGACGATGTTAAGAACAAGTTCAAAATGTGGGTACCTGTTAGTAAGTGAAAAAGTTGATTAATTCCATTAAAATAAGGTGAAGCCTTAAGATGAGGTTAAGACTACATGATTGTGTATTACGCTCAAGACGATGTTAAGGACAAGATCCAAAGACGGGTATCTGTCAGAAAGTGAAACTTATTAATTCCATTAAGATAGGGCGAAGCCTTAAGATAAGGTTAAGACTACATGCTTGTGTATCACGCTGAAGAAGATGTTAAGGACAATATCAAAAGAAAGGTAACTGTCAGAAAGTGAAACTTTATTGATTCCATGAAGATAGGGTGAAGCCCAAAACAAAGAAAAATATTTTCCTCTTTTCCACAGACATAGTTTCATTTAATTCTAATGGAGTGTTGTTTAACCCTGTCATGTTTCATCAGTCTAATGTGTTCTGTATTCGTCAGATGCAAACT
This sequence comes from Haliotis cracherodii, assembly GCF_022045235.1. Lineage (NCBI taxonomy): Eukaryota > Metazoa > Mollusca > Gastropoda > Lepetellida > Haliotidae > Haliotis > Haliotis cracherodii. The sequence goes on along the minus strand of NW_027266281.1, from coordinate 623,071 downwards.
CCGAGGAATTGCAAACTCAGCTCTTCATCGATTATCTTGGAGCCAAGGTTAAATACAACATCAGGGTGAGGGCTCGCAACAGCGTGGGCTATGGAGCCAAGGCAAAAATCTCTGCCAAGACACTGGTCTACCGTGAGTTGAAACCTGATACATAATGTTGCAGTGATTGGCGTTTCTCGTGGCTGTATGATGCATTATGATCATTCTACAGGTTATGGATTTTTTTCTTTGTTGGAATCAAAAGGTATGGCTTAAGAGGAAAGTTGACATACCGTATTCAACCCGCTCTTATAAGCGCCCACGGCGATATTTGCCAATATATTGGCTAGTGAACAATCACAATTAGCGACCCTTCCAATTGATCAATGTACACAAGACGTTTTTATTCGCGTATAATACGCACTCGTGGGTTATATGCACCCTTAAGTATGGGCAATTAAATTCTGGAAAAAATATATCTGCCGTATATAAACATTTCAGGCAGTCAGCATAAACCACGAAATTTATCTTTCAACTTTCACTAAAATGAAATTCTAATAAGAGCCCCCTAGCCTATTTCTAATTTTGAGAGCGCCCTGGACGCTTATTACGTCGAATACGGTAGCCTGTACAGACATTGACTGTATTCCTTATGAGAGCAGAAATAATAGATGAATTGTTGTAATCGTTTCAACAACCCACCCTTTTGCGTCCAAAGGGACGCACTGTGGAGATTATTGCGTCCATTCTTAATTTGTTTGTAAAGATGATGAACTATTTTATACGTTCTCTGTGTTTGTGTCATCATCATGATTTCCATTATATCTGCACTTAAGTATTTTCGTATCATGAACTATCATGCTTTGATTAATGTTTTGACCTGCGAGAAACATGCCACAAACTATCCAGAGCTTTTCTTCTAGAGGAAAAAAAAAAATTCTCCCTTTCCCGACTGACTAATATGGAGACCAGACTCCCAAACCTGAATTTCTTGTTTTCCTTTTATCATCATTGTATGCAAATAATAAATTGTTGCCGTATATTTTAGATACAGAAATACGTGCTGGACAGGATAAATGTCCTGAAAAAATTGTCCTAGGATTTGCATCCCATTCCTCTCTCATCCCCCTCTGAAGATTAACCAGTTGGTCTTTGTGGCTTGAAACACAACTCAGCAGTGTCTTAGTTTTTTAACTTGCATCTATATTCCAGCCCCACTGTCTCTGGAAGTCCCCGCTATTGTGAATGATCCCATTGTCGGCACCAAGTTCGTGATGACTTGCAGCGCAAAAGGCAGTCCGTACCCATCATTAATCTTCCAGAAGGTGGGGTACTTGTGTTTGGGATCCCATTCACCTGGCGCTGGTTGTATCTTGAATTGTGAAGTCCAAATGTCGTTCTTGTCAGACCATGCAAAACGTTATCAGATTGTATGCTATATAGAGAATATCACCCTCGTGTCTTTTGATATCAAATATATCAACACGAGTTGATAAAGGTGGTAAAACTCCGAGGCTTGCCGAGGATTTTTTCCACTTTTATCAACGAGTGTTGATATATTTTGTATCAAAAGACACGAGGGTGAGATTTTATTTATCATCCAACATCATTCTTCCAACTTTTTCAGTTTGTAGAAAGTAATAAGCCGGGTCTTAAGTGTAAAAAGTACTGCTAACAGCTTCAGTAGCAGAGCCATTAGTGATGTCATTTGATTGTGACGTCATGGAAACCAATGACATCACAATGGTCTGCAAAGTATACAGTATAGATATCACTTGATCTCACCCAAGCGATATCTCCTGTGGGAGCCAGTTTTTGCAGAACCATGCCCTTTGTAATATATGAAATCACATGCATTCACACAGAGGTAAGAATATTATATATCGTAGAGGTTATGAGGAATATCGCTGTGCGTCAGCAAATTGATTTAGTCTTTACAGACAGGATATGAAGTGTGACAAAACACATTAAATTATTATATAAGTATTAGATGGGGCCTAATCCTCGACTCATTACAGGACAACACAACCCTGTCGGGGGAGAGATATAAGATGGCGGCCCTAAATGATGTGGATCGAACCGAAGGGATCCTGATGATCGAGCACCTCCAGAACACCGATGAGGGGACGTACTCCTGTGTCGCCCATAACCAAGGTGGAAATGTGTCCAAGTCTGTCTTCATCGACAGCATTGGTGAGTGTTAAAATCGGGAAACACGTACGTCAGGCAAACTAAGAGGGTTTTTTTAATGCCACGTGAACTGTTAGAGTCTGGGTAGTGTATGGACGAACCAACGTCCTTATTATTTGTGTATGTCTGGGGTGTACACCACCAAAGCTCTGTCTCAAAGACTTACCATAATCCTTAATACAATCAAGGAAGGACTTTCTTTATATTCACAGACAGTATTTGTGTGGAATTAATGCCACGTGGATTCTCAAAACCTCAAAGGATTTGTTTGACTTTTAACAATCTCAGAAAAGAAGTTTCAGTCTGTCAAACGTTTGATTTTTCAGCTTTGTACACCACTATCCCACATGACAAACTAAACGAAATACTCTATTCCTTGATCCATGGGGCCTATGTTACAAAACGTGGTGAACACAGATACAGTTCCGTATGTATATTCAGAGGTCAAGGACAATTTGTGAAAAATGAAAGCAAATGCCATCTGAAGTTTACTGAGAAAGCAATATGTGAAATGCTTGACTTCCTCAGTGATAACATCGATGTAAAGTTTTGGGGTAAGACATTGAGGCAAGATACAGGCATTCCCATGGACACCAACTGTGCTCCCCTTCTTGTGGATCTGTTTCTTTATGCAAATGAATCGGAATTTCTGTTTGGATTGGCAAAGTCAAAACAAGGCAATTTGGCCAAGATGTTAAACTAAAGCTTCAGATATTATCGATGATCTGATATCGTTCAATAACAATCAAATAGCCAATTCCTTTTCTCTGATTTACCCACCTGAACTAGAAATAAAGGAGACCAGTGTGACCGCCTCATCAGTTTCATTTTTAGATCTATGCATAGAGTGTCAAAACACTCCCCACAAGGGATGACTTCAACTTTCCCTTCATGTCGAGCAATATTCCAGCAGCTCCAGCCTTTAGTGTTTACATTTCGCAACTTTTGAGATACAATCGAACATGCCCTTCTGCCAGGATTTCAAAGAAGTTCAAGAGACTCTTGCTCAGGAGTTGTTTAATCAACATTACAACATTCAAGACCTGAGTAAACCTATCAAAAAGTTTTATTGTAGACATGTGGACACATATTCATATTTGACGCATCAGTGACAAAATTATGTCCGTGCAATTCCCTATTGTGACTTGTACCATATGTTCCTGTATTTTTTAGTCAAACAATTGACTTGCCTTTGCATGTGTTTGTGACGGGTGCCACCACTGGAACAGGATAAACTTTTTTCGCGAACACCTGGTATCATTACCATTTGATAGTGATTCATAAACACATGCTCATGATATAGTCGGAATTGTACAATCGACTCTGCTTTATGCAGATATTTTTATTAGATATGGAAAGGGTCTTGTCGCTTTAATTCCCACATTATCCATGTTGATTTAACTTTGGTCACAAGATATCAACGTGTGCTGTTCTCTTTACAGTGCCACCTATTATTGACCCTATCATTAACAAGACTGAGCGAGAGGGCAATGCCGTGGAACTTGTGTGTGTTGCCAGGGGAGACCCAGCCCCGATGGTCACATGGAGAGTCAAGGGCTCCGACATCCCCATGTTCGACAGTCCGGTGAGTCATACAGTTGTTAAATTGTTGTTGTTAGTGGACAGTCAAGTACTACAACATCATGTCGAAAAGACTCAAGTGTAAACCTGTTGTTAGCTTGATGGTGTTGTTATTGTCTCAGGATATTAAAGCAAGGCTTTGCAAATGAATAAGCTTTAAGGTTGTTTCAAGTTTTTATCCCGGACTTGGATCATATCATATATACTCTGCAAAACAAGAAACCCAAAAGTGATTTCATATTATATTATATATATATATCATCAAAATATGGTAATCCATTTTTTTCAAATTAGGCAGGTACCATTGTCATTGACTCACGTTCCATATGACACACATGGAACAGTAGATTTTCAAGGTGAAGGTTATCTGTTCTCATTATCTCGTATGGCCATCATTAGAGTTTTATCAGACTGGAATCATCAGCCAGGGAAGCAAACAGATCCCGAATTGTGGCCTGGGGGAATGTTCAGCCACACTGCCAGCAGTGCTTGTGCCAACTGTCGGGGGTTCTGTAGTTGCTGCTGATGTGCTTGCAGACGTTCATGCAGTGCATCCCATATATGTTCATTTAGGTTTAAGTCTGGAGACCTGGAGGGCCATGGCAGGACCTGGATGTTGTGATTCCTCAAAAAGCCTGTTGTCAGTCTTGCCGTGTAAGATAGTGCGCTGTCTTGTTGGAAAATGACGTTCACTTGTTACATAAAGTGAAGGACGTGTGGCTGAAGAATACCATCCGTGTAACGTTGTGCCGATAGATTTCCCAGAACTTATACCAAATCTGTTCCGCCAGTGTAGGAGATTGATGCCCACAACATCACACTACCACCACCAAATCTGTCTAGTTCCTGTATGCAGTTTCGCGCATAACGTTCCCTTCGATGCCTGTAAACACAACGTCTACCATCCGCACGGCGAAGCATGAAACGTGACAAGTCACTAAACAAAACGTGTCTCAATCGCAGTTGTGGCGATACTCTGTGACCTTGACCCCATTGACGTCGCAGCCGACGACCCAAGCCTGTCAAAATGCACACAAATGAATCCAAAACCAGGCAAAAATGATTCATTCATTTTTTTATTAATTTTGTATGGAAGTCGGCCCCACACCTCTGTCAGATATTTACAGTGTTACTGCTTGTGTCTTTCTAGTATATATCTCCTTTATACCACTGTGAAATGTTTTTGATAAGGATCAAGATCCTCCTATCTGTCATGGCCCCAGGAAATATTTATTTAAGCTTTAAGGCAGTATGCGTTTACTGCATGTCAATGAAATTTGGTATGTGTCTTCCTCAGAGCAGGCCACGTTCGGATCAGGTTGTTAGTGATTTACGTATCAGGCCAACGTCGCAATGAAGGTCATTTGTAAAGTAATTTGACATTGTCTCTGGAAGACCCTTTTATGCAAACCATTGTGAAAACCTTACATGTGTAATGGTATGGCATTGAATGGATAGGTTTTTAGCGACCTTCATTGTAGGTCCAGGTCATCGAGTATTCATGTGTAAGGATGTTCTGCTTCTATGTGTATTGAACCAACTCCATGTTTTCGACATAATCGTCGGGGCTAGAACACATTTAATCTGGAACTAGTCAAGCACTGAATGACTGAACATGAGAGTCAAAATCCATTAACATCGAAGTGCATATCACTTTGTTGAATTAAGGTAGTGAGAGTCTTCACCATTGAAGAACGCATTGAAGTAAAGCCTCCAATTCAAGTTACGGCCGCGACACTCACGTTCACCAGATTGCAACCAGAGCACACCAACAACTACACATGTACCGCCTCCAATGTGGCTGGAACTGATGAGAAGGATGGCAACGTTATCGTTGAGTGTAAGTACCAGGGAAAGTCTTCATGGTAACACCCAGTTGGTCCCCATCACCCCATCCCAGCCTCTCTGAGTGACTGCATACGCTGTGTGGGTCCCAAGCACCCCATGGTTCTATGTGTGTTTGGATTCATAGCCTGAATAGAAAGTTTCCAGCACCCGATGATTCTCTGTTTGTGGATTTAGAGGCCAATTTCACGGACAGGCACATACTAAACACCTCAGAGGAGCCATTAACATTATCCACCACATATTCACTATACTACACAAATCTAGTAATCTCTTACCAAATTATTCAAAAATATATCCATCCAAATTATGTTAGGTTGAAATTGTCGAAAAGGAACCCATAACACGTGTCCTTCGAGACATGCAAGGACATCATTTTGCTCTAAAAAATCAGATTCTGCCATACATGTCTCTCCCAATCCTTATATGACCATCGTCACAAAAGTCTACCAAAGTACGAAATTTTTTCAGCTTCGTTGATCCAAATTTTGAATCCTGGCACTATAAACGTATGTCCATATCATTCATCCATGCTTATGTTATGCTGGTAAAGTAGAATGGGTTTATGTAAACAGAGAGGTACCGACATCATTCCCGATACATTCGCAAAGAACGACGTTCTATTCTCATATTTACAATCATCAATAAAGTCTGTCCGATCTATCTGAGGCATCCTACGATCACGCTCAGTCTCGTCTCACCTCTGGCGGGTTTCTGTCCTGTCCCAGAAACTCAGAAGTTCTGTGTGTTAACCTTACCGTTCATGTCCTTGTGTTCTGATGTCCTGGCTATCCCTTCTGTCTCGTCTGTTTGCTGTAGTTCTCTCTGGAGTCGCTTGACGAGCTCTCATCTCACCGTATCTCCATGTGTACCCCTTCTGTCTCGTCTGTTTACTGTAGTTCTCTCTGGAGTCGCTTGACAAGCTCTCATCTCCCCGTCTCTCCATGTGTACCCCTTCTGTCTCGTCTGTTTACTGTAGTTCTCTCTGGAGTCTCTTGACGAACTCTCATCTCACCGTCTCTCTTCACATCCTCCATAAGCTTCCCTACCTTATTAAAAGGAGTATTGCGACGTCATCTGCCTAGCTCGTGTTGCTGGAATTATGCTAAGTCATTAGCCATTCCATATACCATTTCCCCCAGGATCTTCCTAAGTCCAAGTGTGTGGACTTTATCGTCCAAGGGCTCTGAGCCCATGATAAGTGGGAAGCTTTATTTGTTTGTTTTGTTCGATATCATGTGTACATCTTCTGTCTCTATCAGCAAGTTCCACATATGAAGGATTCTCATTTCTGGCTCAGTGAAGATGTCTCGTATCTTTTCCTTGCACGGTTTATAAGTATATGTCCTTTACTCCCGATGTTTGTTGTGAAAGATGATTAAATGTCAGTTGGTACAACATGTAGTCTGTGGCATGAATCGATGCTGTCGGTGTTCACCACTTGTGTGACTGGTCCTGACGAGGTCGTTTAGGCAGGATAACCAATAGTCATTCCAATTCCCACCAAAGACAAAACATTACGATGGCTTTGAGCTTCAACATTTTGATATTTTGAAAAAAATGTTGACATTTCAAAGCAGAATTTTTATGCCCAACAAGGATGATATTTTCTGTAATTGCGTTGATATATTGAACGTTTGCTTTTTTCACCAGGCGAAACTATAAGACTTTATAAAAATTATCAAAAGTTAGTATGCCTTTGATATTTTGATTTCAACTAAAAGAGTTTAATCTATAATTATTTTATCGGTGAAACATTTGCGAACTATGCAGACACATTAATGCATTAGAGGCGATGTTGTTCTGTCAAAAAGTCAGCTTGTAAGTCATGTTATACCAGAGCAACTCAAAACAGTGAAGTATGCCGTGACATGGTGATCTACATAGTTGGGGGAAATTGGAATTTGTACTAACGAAAAACATGCTGAAAATGTATTATGTTTTATCACTTTGAGTGTGTGCTTTTTTCACCAGGCGAAACTATAAGACTTTATAAAAATTATCAAAAGTTAGTATGCCTTTGATATTTTGATTTCAACTAAAAGAGTTTAATCTATAATTATTTTATCGGTGAAACATTTGCGAACTATGCAGACACATTAATGCATTAGAGGCGATGTTGTTCTGTCAAAAAGTCAGCTTGTAAGTCATGTTATACCAGAGCAACTCAAAACAGTGAAGTATGCCGTGACATGGTGATCTACATAGTTGGGGGAAATTGGAATTTGTACTAACGAAAAACATGCTGAAAATGTATTATGTTTTATCACTTTGAGTGTGTGATGTTTTATGTGTTCCCCTGACTCATGTTTAATCTATTCCTTTGTGTCATAATTCATCAGCTTCACGTTGTCATGTTTTATCCGTTTCATTAAGTCATGTTTTATCAACTTCACTGTCATGCATATCCATTCCACTATGTTATGCCTACCCGTGTCGCTATATCATGCTTTATCCGTGTCACTTTATCATGTTTTATCCGTTTCACTGTGTTATGTTTTGTCCGTTTCAATATATCATGCTTTATCTGTTTCACTATGTTATGTTTTGACCGTTTCAATATATCATGCTTTATCTGTTTCACTATGTTATGTTTTGACCGTTTCAATATATCATGCTTTATCTGTTTCACTATGTTATGACCTGTCCGTTTCAATATATCATGCTTTAACCATTTCACTTTGTCATGCTTTACCCGTTTCACTTTATGATATTTAATTTCTTTCAATGTATCATTGTTATCAGTTGTACTGTGTCCTGTGTTTGCCCCAGGAGTTTGGACCGCATTCTTCATTGGGACGCTGGATGTCTTAGTTTATGGAGGCTGGGAACAACATTGACAATAAAGGCAAACATGAAATCTCTGACTTGACACCGCCCAGTTGAACTTGAACATATTGGCAGTGCTTGTATCTTGTTTAATGCAGCATTCACCTCTAGAAACACTATGACGCCATGATGTCCGTTCAGACTGACTGTTAGCTAGAGTTTTTAACGAAAATGATCTCCAGCAGATGCTTAGGCTTTTGCGAGCTGACTGCTCACCAGGTTTTAAAAAACAAATGACCGAAGAAACTTTGTATGGAGGAAAATGACTGATCCCGAAGGTGACATTTTTACCAACTCTTTTACCAACATTGTATTTTCTCTCTTCAGGGCAACTGATAAACCCTTAGTGTAGTGTTGTGGCTGGGTTTAATCCGAGATCGGAGGAACATTCGCGATTGGCGACAAGAGAATACAGAGAGTACCAGGTATGTATATAAGTATCTCACTACCATGCCACCATTGACATTCCCTAGCTAACCAATGACAATTAGACTTTTTTCATTTCCTGAAGGAACCCGCCGTCTACAATAGTGGTATCCAGACCTCTGAGAGAATTATGTTGAAAACAATTAGCTACCAACTCAATAAATGCAGTCCATCACAGTTAGGCACAGAACTATTCAGTCACCCCTCGTACCATGCATACTGAATATATACTGCATCTCATGTGTTGCGGAACCGGATACAGTCACAACCTGATAGATGGCATCCAGTGTCCAGCACACCCAAGTGAAGAGCAAAGTGATCTTGAAGCGAACATGTAAATCATCAGTTCAGATGGAACATTTCAATTTTCTAGCATCTGATGAAATTACTTGGAACATTTTTTTGAAAATTTGGCCTGACACTGCAAACAGTGGACAAAATATCTTGTTCTTATCAAGTGATAGAAGTGGTGATACCTTTGAACTGGGCATTTGGAATGACAGAACCAGTGTGGGATAACAATGGCATGAAATGCTTTTCAGGAAAGGGGACTCTTCTCAACACAAATGTGATCATTATTCAGCTACAGAACTGTATATGTAAATGTACACATATCGATAACTTTGCCTCAGATACACACGTGGTTGATGTTGAAGATTTACTCCACAGAACGTAGTCTGTGCAATGGATGTACAGATGTTAATATCTATATATATATATAAATGCATCTGGCGATTATGAGTAACCTGCAGGACTTAATATTTCTGACAAGAATAAATCAAGTGTTTCAATGACACAACTAGCTTGTCAGAAATGAGTTGTGGACTAGTTGGACATGACCAGTGATGTCTACTGCAGTGATCTGTCGTCAGTAAGTTACTATATTTAGATACTAGCGTGGTGTGTAAACTTCCGTAACAGCATAGCGCGGACGGTGATAGAATGTTATGGAAACTTTAATGTTCTAGTTCTTTTAGACTAGTGAGGACTGAATTCATGTACGATCGATACCCGAATAACAGTAGGCACGTCGGAGCACATGCGCCTTTTGTGGGGAAAATAATTCACGTCCAAGTCCAGTTTGTTTGTTGTTTAACGCCGCACTCAGCAATATTCCAGCTATATGACGGCTGTCTGTACAAAAATCGAGTCTTGACCAGACAATCCAGTGATTGACATCAAGAGCATCGATCTACGCAATAGGGATGTAATATGCATCAACCAAGTCAGCGAGCCTGACGACCCGACCCCCTAAGTCGCCTTTTATAAGTGTAGTCGCCTTTTACAGCAAGCATGGGTTGCTGAAGACAGATTCTACCCCAGATCTTCACGGGAGACGTCCCATTCCACTTATCGCAAATACTTCCTGTGAATATAAAAATGTCCTTCATTAACAGGAAAAAGGACAAAACGTGTCAGCTGTTGTAGAAATGGTGAATATTTACAATCCCCCGATTGTCTCACCGTTTCTGCAACAGCTGACACGTGGTGCCTTTATCATCATGACAAAACCACTTCTGTTGTCTAATCATCAGTACAATATGTTACAAATCTTTACGTATGCGGACAAGCCACATGTACAACAGCCCTTCATACGTTCTTGTCTTATCCAAATATGTCATACATGGAGGAGTCCATTCTCACAAGTAAAAGGCGACTAACGGGTGGTTCATACATGTCATCGATCCCAATTGCGTGGATCGAAGCTCATGATGTCAATCACTGGATTGTCTGGTCCAGACTCGATTATACACAGACCGCCGTCATTTAGCAGGAATATTGCTGAGTGCGGCGTTAAACGTCAAACCAACCAACCAACCATTCTGACAACATGGAAATCCCCGCACAGATTCGGGTTAGAAATTATACTAAACCGCAAAAGAAACGTCACCATGGATAGATATATAAGAAACCCTATTTGTCCAAACACTGTAAACATACTTTGAGACATATTAAACAGATAAAACTTGGCAAAACTGATCATCAAAGTGGAAATTAAAGTGTCAAATGTTCTTAAAATGAAACACAACACTATTCTCTGAGAAAATGGCATCACAAGTCAGTATGTCGTGTGTCCACAATGTGCATTGATGACTGCCGTGCAACGTCAATATATGGAATGAATGAGGCGGTTGATGAAGGCTATGGGCACTTGAGCCCACACTCTGAGGAACGCCTGAAGCAGCTTAGCTGCAGTCGTCGGCCTTGGTCGGATGTCATTCAGCTGTCTTTGAATCTCGTCCCATAAGTGCTCAATGAGATTTAAATCGGGACTGAGGGCAGGCCACTGCATGGTTCAGATGCCATTCTGCTGGAGGAAGTCTCTTGTTGCTCTCACAGTGTGACCACGGGCATTATCATGCTGAAAATCGTGGATGCGGCGACGTGCCAATGAGGTATGGCGTGTGGTCTCAAGACTTCATCAGTGTACCGAGCTGCTGTGACACCATTGCCTCTCCCAGGACCGATGTTCTGGAAGCCCACAGGGCCGACCCTCTTTGCAAGACCAATTCCACCCCACACCATGATGCTCGAACAACAACGATTCTCTATCAACCACACACGCATCCAAATAAGGTTCCCCATGGCGTCGTCATACTCTTTTTGCTGCTGAGATACTGTAACGGCTCTTATCTGAGAAGAGCACCCCCTCAAATGCTGGTGTCGATAAATATCGATAGTTTTCAGTATATGACCTTGAACGCAACGTTGACCATTGAATCCTACCTCACCTCATATCCATAACCTTTACATGAGACTCTCTTTAAGCCAGTTTAAAGAGAAAACTGATAGCTTTACAATGTGTGTTAACACATACACTGTGTACACAGGAAACGAATTCAATGCAGGGGGTCGAGCCATATGGGGTGGTGTCGTGTAGGCAGGGCTGAACACCAGTTGTGAGGATCAGTGTTTTTCTCTCCTTCCCACAAAGGACCAGCGGTTCCTTCACCCCCCCCCCCCCCCCGCCCCCCCAAGATTCTAAGATTCTACATTCCACACTGTAGGACGACGTGTATCTGATTCGAAGAATGGGATAGAATAATGGAATTGGCAATAGTGCTAGTGGTAGGCTTATGTACATAACCAGAGACTACAATGTCACACATTGGTTAGTGCTTCACGCTATGATCTCCCCTTACCTATCTGGAAGATGCACTATCCTAGCCCTCTTTGTATAGGACGAGCAGAGAGCATGTTAGTGGAATGTAATTTTGCAACTTGAAACTCTACCACCTCTGCTCAGATCTGAACACATTGTGTCTACTGGAGGATATAGTGTGTACTTATATTTCAAACTCAACGGCACGAACATGTTAATTACCAACTTGCCTTTTCAAATTCTAAACTCTTCAGGCACTCGTAAAGAGCAACCTCCTCGTGGTGAGTGCTGGGTAGCGCTAAAAGCTCTTCCCCGGTGTGGAACCGGGGTAGAATATTTCCAAAGCACCCCATTGCTGGTTGTAAGAGGCGACCAAAGTGTGCAGCCAGTTTGCCGTGGGTTGCGTCCCTGTGTCGGCGGAGGACGGGAGTCTGTTAGTTGAGGGCACTGGTTCCTGGAACTGTGTTCCTTTGCCCAACACACTACCTCGACCCTTACTTCGCCTAGACGGGTGGTAAGATGGGCCCGGTCTTATCAATCGGCTGGTCATGCCAGGCCCTGTGTGTAATATTGTGTATGCCCACATGTGTTGTATTTCACTGTATATTTTGGTCTTGGCCGTCCATATCTTGTGTGTATTCTCAATTTTGGATTGAATAATTTGCCTAGAGTCTTATGCCAGAAGGCGGTCGCTCATGGGCCAATCTGGTACTTTCGACCTCTGAGTTCTGTATGTGTTCAATTTCTTTTCATGGGCCGAACCAGCCTGGCATTTTATTTGTTAGACAAATACAGCTATTCATGTTGTTTTTACTGGAGTATAACACCTCTGTATCCCTGATGTTTCCATTTTGGAGATCCGGTGCAGGAAAACATCGCTCTTTGTAGCACTCCATGGTGGGTGGGGAGCAGGGGTGCTAAATACATTAATTTCATCATGGCTCACTATATATCTGGTTCAAACCGCAATGACAAGAAGAGACGTCTGGAAGCTGAGTTTTTCTCATCTGATGACGATGCTTCTATTTCACAAACTTCAAATTCTTGGGCTCGGTTTATCGTAGTGGAATCACGTAATCAACTACCTTTGAAAATCAATCCTTTTGCCATATCTAAAGCCATTAAAATTATCTGTGGCGAGGTGAAGAATGTTTCACGGCTCCGGAGCGGCTCTCTTTTGGTGGAGTGTGCATGGAGACAGCAGGCTATTAATCTTTTAAAATGTACTAGCTTTGCAAACACAGAAGTTGTTGTTTCTGAACAAAGAACGTTGAATTCGAGTCGGGGATCATCCGCGACATAGCTCGTTGCCTGGCAGAAATGTCAAAAGAAGACATTTTGGAAGAACTTAAAGGACAAAGTGTCACATCAGTGAAACGTTTCAATAGAAAAGATGGTGAAAATATTGTTCCAACAAATACTTATTTGTTCTCCTTTTCTCTTCCAACAATTCCACAATCTATTAAGGCAGGCTATGTTAACATCGGAGTGGAGGTGTATGTCCCCAATCCACTCCGATGTTACAAATGTCAAAAGTTTGGCCACGGCTCCAAATCATGTGATCGTCCGACTGTTTGCCACCGTTGTGTTGAAAATCATGATGGTTCAGGCTGTACAGCAGACCTGAAATGTACAAATTATAAGGGTCAACATGTAGCGTCATCTAAATCCTGCCCTTTTAGGACACGTGAAAAAGACATTTTGACAATCAAATGTCATAACAACATCAGTTACTTTGATGCAAAAAAACTCTATGATAGCCGGACACCTTCATCCAAACAATCTTATGCTGCTGCCGCCCTTCAACCAGTCGATCTATAGAATGTCAGACCGACTTGACGTGGACACATTCTGAACACCCGCTGCCTATGACTACATCACGTGACAGTCAAACAACTCATTCTGTCAGGTTGTGGCCCCATCTACACCCACTCCTGAAATACCAGCTACCAACAAACCATCAACTGAAATGGCGAAAAAACAAAAGAAAAAACAAACCAGAAATATCACAACTAAGATCCCCACTCTCACTGACACATCTATAGATGTTCATAATTTCTTTGACCCTCTTGAGATGGATGTCACCCCATCTTCACACCACAAAAGTGGTGACTCCTCTTCACGTTTACGTGAACGATCTCTGGTAGAACCACCATGAATCATTCGAATCTAATTCAATCGAATTGCCGAGGATTTAGGCACAATTTTAACGAACTGCAATTATTATCAACGGATATTTGTCCATCAGCAATTTCTTTACAAGAAATGTACCTTAAAACAACCGACAAATTTGATTTAAGGCAGTATAGTTCGTATCATTCCTTCTCTCCTCCGGGAGATAAAGCTACTGGAGGAGCTTCTATTTTGGTGCGGCGGGGAGTTGTTCACAGTCCTTTTCCGCTTGACACGAATATGCAAGCAGTTGCAGTTAGACTTTCACTGCATATTGCCTTCACACTTTGCTCCTTAAACATTCCTCCATCCTCAAATCTTCAGCGTAATGATCTCCAAAACTTATACGACCAGCTCCCAAAGCCCTGTCTCATCATGGGTGATCTTTTATGGGGAGGTTCTATCATTAATCAAAAGGGAAAAGTAATCGAGGATTTTGTTTCTGATAATGACCTATGCATCTTTAATGATGACTCGGACACCTACTTACACCCTGCAACTGGTACGTATTCATCATTAGATCTGTCTTTGACGGATTCAGTTTTGTTAAATGAATTCTCATGGTCAGTCCACGATGACCTATGTGGGAGTGACCATTTCCCCATGGTGCTTAAACCCATTCATCCCACTGATGATCCACCTTCACCTCGATGGAATTTTGTGAAGGCTGATTGGCTTTTATTTCAATCTTTATGCAAAGATAAATTACAACCTACGTCTTTTCAGAATGTTATTGACCCAATTCAGTTGTTCTCAGATCAACTGAATGAAATTGCTGATGAATCAATACCTAAGTCCTCGATCAACCCACGTGTTCGTAAACCGTGGTTTGATGACACTTGCAAACACGCTAGGAAATGTCGTAAGAAGGCAGAGAAATACTTCCGTAAACATCCTACTGTCCATAACTTGAACACCGTCAAAATTTCAAATGCTCAGGCGAGACGTCTATTCAAACAAAATAAACGCCAATCCTGGCAGAATTATGACTCAAAAATTAACTCTCGTACCCCTATGTCCAAGGTATGGAACATGATAAAAAAGATTAAAGGCAAGGGATCAAATTCTACAGTAAACCATCTCAAGGATGGCGATACTTTGCTAACAGATAAATCTGATATTGCCAATAGACTTGGGAAAACTTTGTCTCAACACTCGTCTTCCTCAAATTACGTTCCTGAATTTCAAAAATATCAGCTCCAACAGGAAAAGAAAAAAGTAAATTTTACATCTGATAATGGTGAAGATTACAATGAGGTATTTTCACTACATGAGCTACATACTGCCTTAGGGCAAGCTCATGATACAGCAGCAGGCGCTGATAATATTCATTACCAGCTACTGAAAAACTTACCCGAATCATGCCTTGAAACTTTGTTGACTATATTCGATGACATTTGGACATCAGGGACGTTTCGGCCTTCATGGCATAATGCCATTGTTATACCAATACCCAAACCTGGGCAGGATCATTCTGATCCATCAAATTACCAACCTATCTCTCTAACTAGCTGTGTTTGTAAAACGATGCAACGCATGGTAAATAATTGATTAGTGTGGTACATTGTAAATAGGCAACATGCTGTATCGATGTTTTTCGATTTAGAAAAAGCTTACGATACAACATGGAAACATGGTATTTAAAAAGATCTTCATGATTTTGGATTAAGAGGCCGTCTGCCTCATTTCATATCACAGTTTTTAACAGACAGGCAATTTCAAGTCCGAGTGGGTACAACCCTGTCTGATCATTATAATCAGGATCAGGGTGTCCCACAAGGCAGTATTTTGTCTGTCACTTTATTCAGTATAAAAATTAACAGTTTGTCAAAAGTTTTAACTGATTCAGTTGATGGTTCACTTTTTGTGGATTATTTTAACATAGCTTGTCGTGGTAAAAATATGCACACAATAGAAAGGCAATTACAATTATGTCTCAATAAAATTCACAAGTGGTGTCTAGAGAACGGGTTTAAATTTTCCAAATCAAAAACTAACTACATACATTTTTGCAGGAAATATAAACCGCATGAATACCCTGAGCTATTTCTAAATGGCACCCCTATCAAAGTGGTGAAAGAGGCAAAGTTCATGGGACTTATTTTTGATAACCATTTAACTTTCCTCCCACATATTAAATACCTAAAAGCTAAATGTCTGCAGGCACTCGACTTATTGAAAGTTGTTTCTAATTCAAAGTGGGGAGGGGATCAAACAACCCTCCTACACTTATACAGGTAACTAATCCGTTCAAAAATTGATTATGGCTCCATCATATATGGTGGAGCCTGAAAAAGTAACTTACAAAAACTCGATACCATCCATCATCAGTGTCTGAGGCTTTGCCTTGGAGCCTTTAGAACGTCTCCCATTCACAGTCTCTATGTAGAAGCAGATGAGCCTTCTCTTAAACAACGCCGTTTAAAATTATCTTTACAATACATCACTAAATTATATTCTAATCAGTCCAATCCAGCTTTTGAATGCATATACAATCCTCTCTACGAGGATCTTTACAATAAGAAATCAACTCTCACTCCACCACTCGGAATCAGAATAAAATCAGCTTCTGATATTAAACTCCAAGATATAGCTCCTACTAAATTTTTCTCATCTCCTCCTTGGCAGATGGTAAAGCCAGAAGTAGACCTGACATTAACAAAACTAAAGAAATCAGATACTAACCAATTAATTTACCAACAAGAATAACTTCAACTAAGAAACACTTACGACACTTATAAATCTATATTTACAGATGGATCCAAGGATGGTGGCGCAGTTGCTAGTGCCACTGTCATTGGATCCAGAACAATATCTTCACGATTACCTGATAACAGTTCCATATTTACAGCAGAAGCACATGCCATTTTCACAGCACTAAAATATATCAGTCATCAATCTAAACATAAACAATTTATTATTTTTTCTGATTCACTTTCATGCCTTCAGGCGATTAAAAATATGTTACCCAAACATCCACTTTTAATCCAGATTCTCGAATTAATAAATGATCTTGCTACTGGCCAATATGACATCGTCTTTCGTTGGTTACCAAGCCATGTTGGTATCATTGGTAACACAATGGCTGATGCTGCTGCAAAGGCAGCACTCAACCAATATGTGACACCACTTCTGATCCCATACACTGATTTTAAACCTGTCATTAGATCTTACATCCGTGATCTGATGCAAAAGATTGTTAGTGGCTGTACCCTTGAGGGGGATTGAAGTAGCGTAAAATCATTGTCCCCCTAAGAGGGTATGTAAGTCCCATATCATTCGAGGTATTTTTCTGCACACTAGGCTTTTAAACGTAGTATCTTCGTTATTTTAATCTAAGGCTTAACTGGTACACTTTCGCCAGTGACTGAAGGGATGATATAAATCCTGCCGGGGTCCATGTAGGAAGCAAAAGTACTGTAAGTCCCCATGGTCCCAAGTATGGTGATCTCCCTTCAGTTGCTGACGATTTCTAGCCCATTTTTATATTGTGGTGTTCATTAATGCTTACTGCCTTTTACTATTCTCAACTAGTTTTAAATCAAGTCTGTGATAGTCTAGTTATTCTACTGTCCTTCGTTGACAGCTTTTTATTCAGTCTAAATATATGTTTCATAAATGTATCATAAATGTATCATAAATGTATCATAAATGTAACTTCTCGTCACGATATGGCTGAAATATTGCCCATGTGACGTTAAATAATAACTCACTCACTCACTCACTCACTAAACACTTCATGTCTTTTCTTGCAAAGATTAAAAACAGATTCTGATTAAGGATTGTAGCTTTTTATTCTCATTTCTAAAATGTGAATCAGTTCTTATACAAGAATTGTCTGGGTAGATGCCTGCCCTCTTTATTAAATATAAGCGACAAAACCCTTCAGATATTCATGAGAACGATCTGTCTTCCATTGTACAATTCTGACTATTTTATGAATATGTGTTTATGATTCACTATCAAATAGTGATGACTCCAGGTTTTCACAAAAAGGTGAGAGTACTCATACCCCGCCCCACCGGTGGCACCTGTCACAAACACATGCAAAGACAAGTCAATTGTTCACCTGAACAAACACAGGAACACATGCTACAGGTCAACCAGGAGAATTGCATCGAACACACTGATGGGTCAAATTTGGATATTTCCTTCACGTCTACCATTACACTTTTTTAAAAGTTGACTGTTGTAACTCTGATGAAGAAACTTTTGAGCAAGTGTGGTAAAAAAGACAGTTGTGTATGACTAATTACAGGAGAAAAGAGAACTTTCGTTACGGATACAACTCCAGCTAAGGGTCCGACAAGCAACTATACTGAACCAAATTATAAAACTTCCCAATCCTAAAATTTTAACATTTTGGCCAGTTATCATTTGGGGCCCTTATTATGTAACTAAACAGTAATGGCCACGTATTGTCTTCAGATAGCACCCGCTTTTGTGCAGGTGAACCGATCAAAATCATGTGCACAGCACTATAGTCGCAAAAGTGGTTTTTCACGTGCAACTGGTCACGTGGCCATAATACCGCACGCCTTTTCAGCCATACTTGTAAGCAGTCATTGACAAAAAAACAAAAACAAGAAAACAAAAGTCTTTACGGCCATTTGTCATGCCACGCCTTTCAAATGTGCAACGTGAACGTGCCATCGGCATGTTGCAGACGGGAGTGAGTGAGTGAGTCTGGTTTAACGCCGCTTTTAACAGTATTCCAGTTATATCATGGCGTGTCAGCTTAATGTGGGAGGAAAGCCCGAAGTTATTACCGAATACCGTAGGTGCTTGGAACAAATTATGGTAACCACCGTCAATAAAAATCCTTTTTTGATTATTAATGATTAAAAATTACCTTCCCCGATACATATGTCCGTTGTATATCATATATGGGATTACTTTTAAAAATGGGAAGTTTTTAATTTGACTATATAACGTTTTTAACACGGGGCTTGGTTTCATAGTTGCTGGCGTAGATGCGTGGACACTCTTACGAGGTGACTTCCAAATTGAAAGGGGCGGTCGAGTAGCCCAGTGGTTAAAGCGTTCACTCGTCACGCCTAAGCCCCGGGTTCGAATCCTGGCATGGGTACATTGTGTGAAGCCCATTTCTGGTGTCCTCTGCTTGAAACCGCTGGAATTTTGTTAAAAGCGTCGTAAAACCATACTCACTCACTCCACGTAAGAACGTTGAGTAAAAGCTGGAAACTCGTTCCTAAAAAATAAGTTGTAAACGCAGTAAATGACCACACAGGATATATAAGAAACATTATATTACATTTAAAAACACACTTTTAGGCTGACAATCCAAGAGGTACAAAAATAGGTAGTAGTATATATGTTAGTGCGCTTACGAATGTTCAGACTATTGTCACTGTTGAATATCGCAAAAGAGGCTTATTGTCGTTCTGGAATCCAGGAAAGAGTTTGGATCTTACTTGATGACAAAGAGGTATCCAGCTGCACTTGGTAAAATGATTATTCAAGGTCACTCTTGTCACTCTTATACGTATACAGCAAGCCGTAGGAACTGTCCCATCCTGAAACTTCCCCAACGATAAAGCCTGCTAAAGTTCATGGGCAAATAAACAAAGGTAGATAACTCTATTTCTAGTACAAACCCATTTTGGATAGCTGGATTCGCTGCTTGCCATAATTTTAACCGCAGTGATACCATTAGACTCACAGAATAAATATATCTACAACAACCACTAACATTACTTACACATAGCAATATATCCGATTATAAGACAAATTACATAAACAAAATATACTTCCAAATATACATCATCTGGAAATATATAACATGGAAATATTAAAGTAACATGGACAATGGAACTAAGAAAAATAGCTAAAAATGATACAGAAATCATATCTTGTATCTGTAGATTAATTTTGTCTCAGGTGACATCAGGAATCCTTCATATTTGCTCATTTTGTGGACAATGAATGAGTGTGTACAAGTGGAGTGTCTCATGGTAAAATGTTTAGATACATGTATAATGACTGCTTAATTGTAGGTAGACATGGTATGCCGAAATGTTTTTAAATGCTTTTATCGCATTACGAACTAACGGAAGGAATATAGGATATGTTCGTACGGTCCGCACGCACGGAAGTAAGTGGACATAAAAAGTATTTCTCTATGAGGCCACAGCACAATTGTATAGTACACCCAATGAGGTCCCGTTTCTCCTGGTGGATCTCATTTTCTTATCAAGTGTAAATCAAGTGGTTACAATAAGAATAAGTAACAATTTTAGAATGTCAACATTGGTGCCCAGATTGATCAACCGTATAACATTACTGGTTTTAGCTTAGTTGCGGGGTGTCTGCTTTTCCCTATTTTCGCTTCCTGTTTCTAATTCTATCTGATGCATCTTTTGCCGTCTTCCCAATAAGTACTCACCGACCCTTGTACGATAGCGCACTAGAATTATGACAATAATAATAATAATGACTCCCATGACAGACAGTCCGATAGCAAGACCTGTCTTGTCATCTGTTGGTCCAGTGGATACGCTTCCCTCTGTTGTTGGTTTTTCAGGTGTTGCTTGTGAACCTGTCAGTGCCGTATTTCCAAGGCTTGAGTTCGGTATTTCTAAAACAACGAAAGACTCATCAACGTCAATACAGTGACATTCAGTCATCTGAGTCATGCAAATCTTGCTCGGATACAATTTACACATATTACGACACACGGGACCTTCCGAATCACAATCTTTATAATAAATATTTTCAAAACTAGAAAAGAACATTCAATTTCTGTTTTACAGAATAGGATTAAATATAGAATCTCTCCCGTGATTCTCGGAGCAATCCTCGGAGTTTTTCCTCTTTTATCAACTCGTGTTGATGTATTTAATATCAAAAGACACCAGGGTGGGATTTTATTTATTATCCAATATCATTCTTAAATCAAAATACGCGACGAAAAACATTGTGATCTATGAAAGCGATATCTACAATGCATCTTCCGTGGGAACCAGTTTTGTATGATAAATGGACATTTACAACAAGCACATCGCTGTGAAGTGTTGATTAGTCATGCTTGCCATGAGAACAGGGTGACTTTTTTCTGAATGTGGCGTATAACAGCACTCAATACAAGACATCATGACAATCAAATACTCCTGGAATAGTCCAGGGTCTCGGGGTAAGGGGCATCCATTGATTGGACCACTTTAAGAACAACGTACCTCCTGTCGATGTCGCTGATGCTGTAGATCTTGGGGGAGGTGCTGGAATACAAGATGTTATACTGTGAAATCAGATTACAGAATATGCCCTCCGCTCCCCCCGCCACACACGCACGCACGTACGCACGCACACCAAATCAAAAGGTCTGAACGTATCTACCCCGCAGAGAGGTGATGAATTACAATATAAGCTTCATCAAGAGGACAACAGTTGTATTTTAACACAGTAACTTGACAGTTTGTGTTCTCACCTAAATTGAACATGACACAAATAAGAAAACTAGTTTTTCCATAAGGTTTTGCCTTATATTGTTTCACATTATTGATCAGAATATATAATAAATTGTACCTCTAGACGTGGGTCTAACGGTTGTGGTTGTGGAAACAGCCTCTGTGAAGAGATAAACATTTGCCCTTTTACTTCGTAGACGTGTCACTAGAGTTGTGTAATAATTATAGACATGTCTTTGTCGTTGTTATTTTTCCTCGAAAACTTTCTTACTACAGACGACCTTCTAACCCATCGTCAAGTATTTGACATGAATATCACATCAATAATGTAAATGAAGGTTAACTTTATTATCCTCGCTGTCAGAAACGTGGCAGTTGTGGGGCCAGCTATACAGGTATTTTCAATCACCTGCGTGTACAGGTGCAGTACAGAGAGTAAACTCTTATACTATACAAGTATTTATTAAGTATTTCAATAATGAATGTGAGCAGTATCAGGATATCTTTCGAACAAGACATACTCGCTTGAGATCTTCGGTAAGAAATAGTACTTAAAATAATACGGTACCTGAATTAAACGTGAACACACTCGGTAATAACGCTACTTTTATACTTTCATGTGAAAATAACACTGTAGTTTTTTCTTATGTTGTTCATAATTGTAGCGGGCTTTTAGTTGGGTTGTGGGAGCAGTCTCTGTAAATAGCATATCATGTGCTGTTACCCTTAATGTATTATGTGTGTATTGTACGATATTTCAGCAAAAACATTTCCATGTAGTAACCTAGTCCATGGACAGCTCTCATATGATGTACGTATTGTTGGATAATTGCTTTCATTTTGGATTTCTTTACCAAAGGAGAGAAAGTACTACGTATATAAAAAGAGAGGTTTGATACCGTGGTTACTTTGTTTTTTTCTATAATGTGTCATTGTATTGTTTGCGAGAAAGATCTGAACAACCATAAACTATCAATTATGAAAAAGTATGAAACAGTAATTTGATATAATTCATATGGACAAGTGATACAGCCAGCATTTCATCATAACCTCTCCTGGTCTTGTGTTTTCAACATTGAACATTTTGGTCTCAATGAAAGCGACGAGACTCTTTTCGTTATCTTAATAATCTCTGCCAAAGCAGTCATTTGTGCGATTCCGACTGTTGTGCATCACTGTCAAATTGTATTGAGAGCACATGTTTGCAAAAAGGTGAGCGAATCCTACCTCCCTGGTAGCACCCTTTACAAACACACGCAAGGCAAGTCAAGTGTTTATCGGAACACATACGGTAAAATATGGTACAAGTCTCAATGCGGAATTGCATCGGACTTCAACTTGGTCACCAATGCATCAGATCTGCCCTCATACGTCTCCCAAAGAACTTTTATTCAAAGCTTTACTGAATAAGGCCTTGATTGCTATGATACTGATCAAAGAAGTTTTTATTCAACGTCGAATGGCTTTCTAGCTTTTGACTTATTATAGATTTCTGAGTTTATAACTTCTATGTTCAATTTCTTGTTTGTATTTTCACGAAAAGGTAAAACGGTGACGTTATTAAAACCTAATATCAGCACAGTGGTTCCGTAGATTCCGTTTGTCTTTCGAGAAATATATTTAATGTTTTTGTTTTGTTTTGTTTTTTAACGCCCCACTGAGCAATAGTCCAGCTATATGGCGGCAGTCTGTAAATAATCGGTTCTGGACCAGACAATCCAGTGAGTGACATCATGAGCATCGACCTACACTATTGGGATACATTTATCAACCAAGTCAGAGAGCCTGACCACCCGATCCCTTTAGTCGCCTCTTACAACAAGCATTGTCGCCTTTTACGGCAATCATGGGTTGCTGAGGACCTTTTCTACCCCGTGTATGACAATGAATACCAACCACTCAGTTTAACAATACCACCGCAGGTGAGGGTCTCCGTGTTGTTGCCACACATAAAGTTGACACTGACGTCTCCAAACCGATCAGCTGTGACAATAAGGGAGGATATTAAAGCTGAATTAGATATTTTGTCCATTGTCTGGTTCTCCAGGAGTGTGTGTGTAACGGCACCAGTAGTCAGAGTAAATCCAGCATGTCGAGAACAGTAGTAGTTCTGGATGTCTACTGTCAGAGTGAGATTAGTGCCAGGTTCCAGGGCGTTGGTGTCCATGTCGCTGCTGATGTTGCACTGTGGTGGACCTGGTTGTAAAGAAGCAAATGTACTTAATACCGAAGTATTAGCAGTGTCATACCTATATCATGACGAGGAAAGCAAACACGTCAACATAAACCACAAAAGACACTGGCAGTATGAAAACGGCGAACTGTGCGAGTAAAAGTTAAAATTTCATACATTCTACATCCTACATCCAACATCCTCGACAACAACAAAAATAATAATAATAGTAATAATAATGTGTTGTTGATTGGACAAAACAAGAAATTCATATCAGACAATAGATCCCGACGCCCTCGCTCCTCCCTCAATCGCTTATATTTACCAATTATGATGGGAGGGCGTGGTTTGATTAATGTGGAGGCTCTTCATGATAGAATTGTTTTGTGCACTTTTGCACACAATTATTTGTCTGATGATCCTCTTGCGAAGCATGTCAAGGCTCACGAGGGAAACAAGGGATTCCACAGTTTGCGGGCCAAGGATGTGGGACATAATCTTAATGTCATTCTTGATTTTGTTGATGGTTCTGTACTGCTGGACGGTACAGAAATGAATGTCAACCAAGCGAAGTGCCATGTCAAGTCGGCCCAGACTCAGTTTTTTCAAGGAGAGGCTATCTGAACGGCCACTGCATCGAGTTTATGTGTAGTGTATTGAGAAGATCAGCAATCCCGCAGAGTCATTTGCTTGAATGAAGTCGTCTGGCCTGAAAAGTGAAACAGAAGGCTTTCTGTTTGCTGCTCAGGACCAGTCACTTCCCACTCGAAACCGTCAATGTGTGATTTTGCATCCAAATGTAAATATCAAATGTAGATTATATTATGAATTTAATGAGACTGTTCAAAACATTGGCAGTGGATGCCCAGCTTTGGCACAAACACAGTATTTTGAGCGACATGGTGGCGTGGCTCGATCATTTTATTACCGTCTTCACCATGCTTGTGGTTTTGACAGAGAGGTCCATCCATGGTACGACCCGGAATATGTAGAGGGCGTCATGGAAAATGATAAATACAAAATCCTTTTGAATAGTCCCGTAGCCTCAGACCAATCCAGGACAGCAGACCTGATCTTGTCCTTTTTGATAAATCCACTGAAATCACATATATCATTGAACATTCTGTCCCTTCTGACACTAATGTGATTGACAAGATTCAGGAAAAACATTGCAATACGCAGATCTCGCTTTCGGTTCCGTGAAGATCCTGGTTAAAATAGGTCTTCAGCAGCCAGTGCTTGTCGTAATAGGCGACTATGTTTGTCGTAAAATGTCAACTGACGGGATCGGGTGGTCAGGCTCGCTGACTTGGTTGATGCATGTCATCGATCCCTATTGCGTGGATCGATGCTCATGATGTCAATCACTGGATTGTCTGGACCAGACTCAATTATTGACAGACCGCCGTCATATAGCTGGAATAGTATTTAAAACTAGTGTGTAACCTAAAAAATATATTAGTATACATAAACAGTGAATTTTAAAGCCGGACCGAGATCGCTGGCAGCCTAAGGCCACCGAACTGGGGACCCTAGTGACTACGGTACATCTACTACCTGTAAGTGTGATAATAGAGGGTCGTGCCATTGATGATGTATACCGCATTTTTCAGCAATATTCAAGACATCACTGTGGCATGCTAAAAATAAGGAAACGTAGACCAAGAAATGCCAGCTTACATGGATATATGAACAGCTTGTGTCAGAAGGTCAACTTGAATTACGACTCACTTTTCAACAGGTTCTGGACACCATCACATTGCAGAGTCCAACTTCTGTCACATATGTAGTCCATCGACACATCGCCTAATCGGGTGATATCGACGTTGAAGGTTGTGTTAAGGGTTACATCTGACACATCACTGACGTTGTGTTTCATGGTCAACGCTTCAGTCACAGCCCCAGTAGTCAGATCAAAGCCCGCCTCCCGAGAACAGTAGTAGTCTGTGATGTTCACTGTTAAAGTCAGCTGTGCTCCAGGTTCCAGTGAGTCGGTGTCCTCGTCACTGCTGATGTTACAATGTGGGATCTCTGGTGGCAGGATAATGCGAAGAAAGTGATTTAACAACACACACATTTGTGAAAGGGAGTTAGTATAATCTGACAACATCTATTGCTCATCCAAATAAATCATTAACACATTCGTTCTTTGTTTCTTTTGAAACACGAGTTACCAAATGTCTCATGGGTTTTCTATGACTGGATGATAACCTTTAATCTTGATACTGACTATTTCAATAGTGTTGGAACTTAATAAGTGGTCAAACAGTTATAAAGCCGTGGAGTGTAAGGTAAGCTACATGACCGTAAAGCAACCTTGGACCTCCAACGCGACACAGCCTAAACGTACGTGAATTTATATTTCTTAGAACAAAGCATAGTGTTTCGACACATTTCCTGTAAAATTAATTTGATAGACAAATACTGTTCTAATTTTCACTTGCAATTTGATTTTTAATATATTAAGAATCAGAGATTAACAGAACACAAATGGAATCCAGCCAGGATTAATCAGATAACTACGATATGTACTCATGAGAGGAAAACACTAAACACTCACTGACTGTCGTCAGCGGACACACGTCGACAGGGATGGCATCTACGACAGTCGCATCCACGATCTTCCACGTACCAACATCTGCCACCCTAACACTGTCTATAGTGAGTGTAGAGTGTGTGTCGTTCATGGATGCCCTGTATCCAGCCACCGGGCTGCAGCCTGGGTTGCAGGTGACGACATACCGGTTATCAATTGGTCGTACCCATATAAAACCTGTGTACTTGCTTCTGTCACCTTCTATTGTGTATTCTGTTCCAAGCAGACCGACACCCCCCGGACACGTGGAATCTGTGGGGGCAGCATCTAGAATGAAACAGGGGTTGTTACTAATATAGCTCTTAGAATATCTTCGCTGCTACATATTTTTTTAATTATTTTTTTGTCGGCGCTAAAGCTGTTAACTTCACTGAAGATATAAACCACTAAGACATGCATGACTTTCCTCCCGCATTAAGCCGATGCGCCATGATGTAACTGCTTTAAACCCTCAGTCGCTTTTACCTGGAATAAAGCCACTGGTATTGAGTATATGAACCATCGCAGAATAAACGAAAGACTGTACGCGATGTGATTCATGCTAGATTATTCCAGTAGTGAAGGGAAGAGTGGCTTACGATTCAACTGGAATAGCACAATTGACGCAGCTTTTGGCAGACATTTCTCATGATTATGCAGATGGCTTTTGTCACTTTTATGAAGATTGCAATACTAGTTATGATTTGATAACGTGTGATGAATTTCAGACAGCATGGGACGTCACTCATAATACCAACCTCTGACCCGTTTTGACACAGCTGGGACATTGCTGAATAACAACGATCAAACAGCAGAAAGAGCTGAAACCAGACAAGGGGTGGCAGTGCGACAAGATGACTGCTACAGACCTCAGTGCTATTTTATTCCGGCAGTTTAATGATATTTTAATGATTTATATTGAATACCTGTCGTTGGAAGACTTGGTGATGTAGTTGTGAACACGGCTGTGTCTGTTCCTTCCCTTGTTTCTGCTGATGATAACACTGTTGACAAAAATGTCATTGTACATGCAACAAAACGGGAGACAGGATGTGTGCATTGCACACGTACTATGACCCATTATTGCAGGCATAAGTCATAGGAAAACGATGAGAGATAAAGGACTATGGCAGCAATGGACACAACTATGTAATGGAACGTATTGGTTTCTGTTTGTCCGTTGTTTAACGCCGCACTACTCTAGGTGTACGAAGGTATATATCCTGTAAATAATCCAGCCTGAAACAGACTATTCATTGATCGACAGCATGGGCATCGATCCAGGCATTAGGGATGCGATAACATGCATCAATCATGTCAGCAAGCCTGACCACTCGATCCCGTTAGTCGCCCTTTATGACTAAGGTGGGTTGCTAAAGACCCACACTAACCAGGATCTTGACTAGGGTGTTTCGTTGCAATGATTGAATGTGTAGAAATGAGTACGTTATCTCAGCAACATGGATTGTTTAAAATTTGTTATAGTGGGGTCGTGGTAGTTTAAATGTGCATGATTGTGATGATGAATGTTTCACTTTCGGCAAGTACCTGATGTTGTATTCGCATCCCCTGGAGTAGAGGCTGCATCTGCTCAAATATAAGTGAATAATAATTTTCCGCATTCGTTATTGCAACTGCAAGACATTATCTAACTAGCCTTCAAACTTCATTCATAGTGCCTAAGAGAGTCCCTATGTCTTTCCCATGCCAAACCATTATTTTACATGCTGGTCTTCCTGCCATCGCGCGTTCATAAGGTACCTTAGCTCACAACTATCTGAAGCATATTCATGATTTACAGTGTGTACCAACGGATAAAATAGCTCTGCTTCATACAAGTTCAATAAGAATAGTGTTATTCCGAAATCAGATTATGCATCTTTCAATACATATTCATGCAAACATCTCTTTGATTGAAATATGGAATAAACATATTTCGGACCTTTCATCTGGTCTCTTCATTACACTGCCTAACCTGGCACCCGCTGCCTCACCTTGCACCCACTGTCTCACCTTGCACCCGTTGACTCACCTTGCACCCGCTGCCTCACCTTGCACCCACTGTCTCACCTTGCACCCGTTGACTCACCTTGCACCCACTGCTTCACCTTGAATCCACTGCCTCACCTATCACCCACTGCCTCACCTTGAATCCACTGCCTCACCTTGCACCCACTGCCTCACCTTGAATCCACTGCCTCACCTTGCACCCACTGCCTCACCTTGCACCAACTGCCTCACCTTGCACCCGCTGACTCACCTTGCATCCACTGCCTCACCTTGCACCCACTGCCTCACCTTGCATCCACTGCTTCACCTTGCACCCACTGCCTCACCTATCACCCACTGCCTCACCTTGCACCCACTGCCGCACATTGCACACACTGCCTCACCTATCACCCACTGCCTCACCTTGCATCCACTGCCTCACCTATCATCCACTGCCTCACCTTGCACCCACTGCCTCACCTTGCACGAACTGCCTCACCTATCACCCACAGTCTACACCCTGCATCCACTGCCTCACCTTGCACCCACTGCCTCACCTATCAGTCACTGCCCCACCTTGCACACACTGCCTCACCTTGCACCCACTGCCTCACCTTGCAAAAACTGCCTCACCTTGCAATCACTGCCTCACCTTGCAATCACTGCCTCACCTTGCAATCACTGCCTCACCTTGCACCCACTGCCTCACCTTGCACTCACAGCCTCACCTACCACCCACTGCCTCAACTATGACCCACAGCCTACACCTTTCATCCACTGCTTCACCTTGCACTTACTGCCTCACCTTCCACCATCTGCCTCACCTTGTACCCACTGCCTCACCTATCACCCACTGCCTCAACTTGCACCCACTGCCTCACCTTGTACCCACTGCCTCACCTATCACCCACTGCCTCAACTTGCACCCACTGCCTCACCTTGCACCCACTGCCTCACCTATCACCCACTGCCTCACCTTCCACCCACTGCCTCACCTTGCACCCACTGCTTCACCTTGCACACACTGCCTCACCTTGTACACACTGCCTCACCTTCCACCCACTGCCTCACCTATCACCCACTGCCTCAACGTGCACCAACTGCCCCACTGCCTAACATCTCACCCAGGTACAGCCCTGATCTGTGTGTTCTACTTCCTGCTAACCCCTCACCCAGGTGCAGCCCTGATCTGTGTGTTCTACTTCCTGCTAACCTCTCACCCAGGTACAGCCCTGATCTGTGTGTTCTACTTCCTGCTAACCTCTCACCCAGGTACAGCCCTGATCTGTGTGTTCTACTTCCTGTTAACCTCTCAACCAGGTGCATCCCTGATCTGTGTGTTCTACTTCCTGCTAACCCCTCACCCAGGTACAGCCCTGATCTGTGTGTTCTACTTCCTGCTAACCTCTCACCCAGGTACAGCCCTGATCTGTGTGTTCTACTTCCTGCTAACCTCTCACCCAGGTGCAGCCCTGATCTGTGTGTTCTACTTCCTGCCAACCCCTCACCCAGGTACAGCCCTGATCTGTGTGTTCTACTTCCTGTTAACCTCTCAACCAGGTGCATCCCTGATCTGTGTGTTCTACTTCCTGCTAACCTCTCACCCAGGTACAGCCCTGATCTGTGTGTTCTACTTCCTGCTAACCTCTCACCCAGGTGCAGCCCTGATCTGTGTGTTCTACTTCCTGCCAACCCCTCACCCAGGTACAGCCCTGATCTGTGTGTTCTACTTCCTGTTAACCTCTCAACCAGTAGCATCCCTGATCTGTGTGTTCTACTTCCTGCTAACCCCTCACCCAGGTGCAGCTCTGATCGGTGTGTTCTACTTCCTGCTAACCTCTCACCCAGGTGCAGCTCTGATCGGTGTGTTCTACTTCCTGCTAACCCCTCACCCAGGTACAGCCCTGATCTGTGTGTTCTACTTCCTGCTAACCCCTCACCCAGGTGCAGCTCTGATCGGTGTGTTCTACTTCCTGCTAACCCCTCACCCAGGTGCAGCCCTGATCTGTGTGTTCTACTTCCTGCTAACCCCTCACCCAGGTGCAGCCCAGATCTGTGTGTTCTACTTCCTGCTAACCTCTCACCAAGGTGCAGCCCTGATCTGTGTGTTCTACTTCCTGCTAACCCCTCACCCAGGTGCAACCCTGATCTTTGCCAACACCCAGGGGAATCTGATCTATGTGTTGTGTTAGGTTGATGTTGCATGTTATAAAATACACACCAAAACTCTGAGTCAGAAGCTACATTAAGCTGTATCCACTACAACAAGCTGTATCCACTACAACAAGCTGTATCGACTACAACAAGCTGTATCGACTACAACAAGCTGTTTCGACTACAACAAGCTGTATCCACTACAACAAGCTGTATCGACTACAACAAGCTGTATCCACTACAACAAGCTGTATCCACTACAACAAGCTGTATCGACTACAACAAGCTGTATCCACTACAACAAGCTGTATCGACTACAACAAGCTGTATCCACTACAACAAGCTGTATCGACTACAACAAGCTGTATCGACTACAACAAGCTGTATTCACTACAACAAGCTGTATCGACTACAACAAGCTGTATCCACTACAACAAGCTGTATCCACTACAACAAGCTGTATCCACTACAACAAGCTGTATCCACTACAACAAGCTGTATCGACTACAACAAGCTGTATCGACTACAACAAGCTGTATTCACTACAACAAGCTGTATCCATTACAACAAGCTGTATCGACTACAACAAGCTGTATCGACTACAACAAGCTGTATCGACTACAACAAGCTGTATCCACTACAACAAGCTGTATCGACTGCAACAAGCTGTATCGACTACAACAAGCTGTATCCACTACAACAAGCTGTATCCACTACAACAAGCTGTATCGACTACAACAAGCTGTATCGACTACAACAAGCTGTATCCACTACAACAAGCTGTATCGACTACAACAAGCTGTATTCACTACAAAAAGCTGTATCCACCACACCATCAGCAAACACACTCCAAATCGACGTCCATCCTAATCGATCAGGAGTTCCTGCCCTTCCTTTAGCTCGACAACCTCGTGTGAAGCGGTTACATTTGCCGTTGATTTACACTTTCTCCACCATACACAGCCCAGGCGTGGAATGTGATCAGTTGCATACACTTGGTGTCCGAGATGTAATGTGCAATGACGCTATTCCTTAGCGAAAATAGCACTTTATATCATTAAGCTTTAAATACTTCAGCCCAAATTGAGCGTATTATCACTAAATGTATGATCATGTCTAAGTCTTCTGCTGACGTTCAAGGTACATCTACAGTTCTGGTATTAGGACTATATGTACAGCCGTGGCGGGGTACCTCAATGAGTGAGTGAGTGAGTATGGGTTAACGCCGCTTTTAGCAATGTTCCAGCAATATCACTAGAAATGGGCTTCACACATTGTACCCATGTCGGGACTCGAACCCGGGTCTTCAGCGTGACGGGAGAACGCTTTAACCACTAGGCTACCCGACCGCCCGGTACCTCAATGATTCTTCCTGGCACAATACATGTTATGTACCGCATGTCAACATACCTGTCGTAGTCCCAGGTGTCGTAGAGGCTGTCACTAGTAACAGAAATGTTGATGATTAGACAGACCACATAGTCTATAAATTCACCATGCGAGATATCCACACGTCATCTTTGTTTTCTATTAAACTGTCGTGCAAAAGAAATTAAAACTTGAAAATTGAATTTGACCCCAAAATAAAAAGGCTCTCAAGACGTTAATAGGCGGAAAACTGCCGAAAGACCGCAAACTTAAGATCCATAACACAACTATGATAGACATACATAATTCGACGTCGCCATCAAATAAACGTTTCTTTTTTGTTTCATTTTCGACACCATCAAACATAGGTGTACACTATATTTTAGCCGTCAGTTAAGGTATACAAAAGACTACGTGTGGATGTTATCAATGTGTTAATATCAATTCACAAAAGATTCACTTTTACTTAAATGACAGGGCCCATAGTTCCTAAAATATAAATCGTCAACGCCAGAGAATAAGCATATCGATTATCTGCCCAAACCGATTCCATTGAGGGTAAAAGGCAAAATAATGATGGGGAAAATATACGAATTGACCACTGACCTCATTGATGACGAAGTGTTCGCGAAATGCCGCAATATCTCAGAATACGAAGTGAACGTGTGTTCTGATCCATCACAAAACAGCTCTTACATTAAGAATCGGAACAATTGTGTTCATTATACAAACAGTTATACACATGCAATATAGATGCAAACATCATTATAAATTCATTAAAAATATTTTATCGGACTTCATTATCTACGTCAGCAGCGTTACTACTTTGCTTATCCGTATATTATAAATCTGACAGAGTAACTGAGCTAAGCATAGTATGGCTATGGAGGTTCATGCAAACAACATGAAACATTAACATAATGCACTCTGCTCACCACAGAAGGACGTCACAGCCAGGATCAGAAGCACCAGAAACTGACTACCACTCTGCGTCATCTTCTGTCGAAGTAGCTACTGTGAAAATATTGCTGATACTTGAAAAAAAGCTCCTCTCAAAAGCCAGTACACATGAATGATAGCATTGAAGTGTATTTTAAGAAAGAAGTTCAGGAAGATTGTTTACATTCAGGCATTTAATGCATGGTAATTCGTTGAATAATGCATGTTGGACGGATATGTTGATTCAGTTTCACAGTACACTATGGTGTATATGCACTATGACAGGATCTTATGGTAGAGCGTCGCCCCGGAGAGCGAAAGCTCCGGGGTTCGAATCCGACCACGTAATACCAAACGGCGTTAAAAGATGGAACTTGTTGTTACTCTGCCTTGCGTTGGGCATTAAAGGTCGAAATCAAAGGCAGGTCGGCTGGGAGTCAGTATACTGTGTTTGAGTGGGGTATTCATGTTAAACTGTGGTATGGTATCTCATTGGACTAGCACTATAAAATCATTAGCCCCGCTAGTAGAAGCAGCCACACACACACACGTGCATGCACATTGCTATATAAGAGTGATAATCTTGGATGCCTCACCTCACCTCACCTGATATCGTCTCACCTCACCTCACCTGATATCGTCTCACCTCACCTCACCTCACCTCACCATGACAAGGAGGCAGGGGCACCTGGTAAAGCCATGTAAAGAAGCACTATGGGGCGTGCCAGCACCCGACACTCTGTATCGCTTGTAATCCATAAACATTAAGCCATGACACAAAACATTTAACTGATACTGAGCGGGTTACAAACGATTACAGAGGAGACAGCTTAGGTGCGCCTCCATACTCATAAACGGTGCGACTCCTGTTACAAAACCTACAGAAGACGAAAATAGTCCAACGAAACGTCTATAAGAATACCTGTACACATAAACTCGCCCGCCGCAACACACGCCCTCCTAGCAATCACCTTGACTCCCCCCTGCCTGACTCAAAGTCCTGCCATCTACCTGACTCTCTACATCGAACCTCTGTCCTCGCCCATCTTACATTTCCCACCATCCATTTCACTCCCCTATCCCCAATCCCATCCTTCAACCATCCTTTAGATAACATTAACATCCATGACGACTTTTTTACAATCCATCACACCCGTAAAAACATCCATTTCACCCCTCTGTACCCTCCATCTCACCCTCTCTACCATCAATCTCACCCCTATCTACCATCAATCTCACCCCTCTCTACCATCAATCTTATCCCTCTCTACCATCAATATCACCCCTCTCTACCATCAATCTTATCCCTCTCTACCATCAATATCACCCCTCTCTACCATCAATATCATTCCTCTCTACCATCAATATCATCCCTCTCTAGCATCAATATCATTCCTCTCTACCATCAATATCATCCCTCTCTAGCATCCACCCCACCCTCTCTACCATCGATCTCATCCCTCTCTACCATCAATCTCACCCCTATACCATCAATCTCACCCTCTCTTCCATCCATCACACCCTCTCTACCATCAATCTCACCCTCTCTACCATCAATATCATCCCTCTCTACCATCAATATCATCCCTCTCTAGCATCCACCTCACCCTCTCTACCATCGATCTCACCCTCTCTACCATCCACCTCACCCCCTCTACTATCAATCTCACCCTCTCTACCATCCACCTCACCCTCTCTACCATCAATCTCACCCCTCTCTTCCATCCATCACACCCTCTCTTCCATCCATCACACCCTCTCTACTATCAATCTCATTCCTCTCTACCATCAATCTCATTCCTCTCTACCATCAATCTCATTCCTCTCTTCCATCCATCACACCCTCTCTACCATCAATCTCATTCCTCTCTAGCATCCACCTCAGCCCTATCAACTATCTATATCTCCTCTCTCTACCATCCATCTAATCCCCTCTGTCAACCATCTCACCATCTCTACAATCCATTTCGACCTTCCTTCCACCCACTTCAACCACGTCTCATACCCACCGGCATTATTTCCTCCTATAAAACATGTATAACAAATCCCTTTTTAATCTTACATCAACCCCTGAAACTAAAGGTTGGTCTCATGAATGACACGAGTGTGTTAGTCATACTGCAGTTACACAGTCCTTACAAAAGAGCTAATTCTTTTCTTTTCATTCCCGGGGATGTTATTAAAATAAGAAAAAGACAATCGTGATGTATGAAAACATATAATGTAACCACATAAATGTAAAGTTACCTCCTATGCTACTATATTGATGTGTATGCATGGCAACGACTTATACAACCTCTAATAACGAGGTCACATCCGGGTTAGAATAGGTCTTCAGCAACCAATGGGAGGTTGGGATGGGATGGGGTGGTCAGGCTCACTGACTTGGTTGGTGCATGTCGTCGTATCCCATCTGGCTAGATCATGAGGATTGTCTGATCCAGACTCAATTATCTGCAGATCGCTGTCATAGGGCTGGATTTTGATTGTGTACGGCGTTCAACAACAAGCAAACAAACAACGAAAATAATGCTTGCTCGTCGGCCATATTTGTTGCTATTATTTCTATACTGTTGCTATTATGCTCACTGTAAACAGATGAGCCTGGAACGACAAACCAGTGGTTGATAAAATGAACGTCCCATGCCGTCGGGGTCGCATACCGAAAGACGTTAACATATGGTACTTGATGTTCGGCATTATGGAAATAAAACAAAGGCTCTTAGGCTCGGAGTCAGTACTGTGTCTGAATAACTATCCATGTTAAACTGCCGTCGGGGTCGCATACCGAAAGACGTTAACATAGGGTACATGGCGTTCAGTATTATGGGAATAATGGGCTGAGCCTGAGTACCTATCCATGTTAAACTGCAGCATGGTATTTCAGTCTGGACTGGTCCATGCAACCACACGTTCAAGCAGGTCGCTATAGAGTGAGTGAATATGGTTTTACGTCGATTTTAGCAATATTCCAGCAATATTACTGCGGTGAACAACAGACATTGGCCTCACATATTGTACCCCAGTGAGAATCGAACCCGGGGGTTCAGCGCAGCAAGAG
Organism: Haliotis cracherodii; assembly: GCF_022045235.1. NCBI lineage: Eukaryota > Metazoa > Mollusca > Gastropoda > Lepetellida > Haliotidae > Haliotis > Haliotis cracherodii. Next base: position 587,260 of record NW_027266281.1, on the reverse strand, counting down.
AACACTTAAACCACTGAGCTACCCCACCGCCCCATGTCTCTATTGAAACGCAAGTGCGACGTTAAACCTCCTTTCACTTCACCTCACACTTCAAATACCACCATGGAAGGGTACGAGAACTCACCAGCTATGTCGACGTAACGGTACAATACTCTACTTGGAGCTGTTGAGGTAGGTTTTCGGCGGTACTGTCCACACGAGAGTACTGTCCACCATGCACGAGACTTGCTACCTTCCAGAAAGCTGAGTCACATGGAATAACCCGGTGAATGTATCATATCCCTATCAGCGAAACACTTGCTCGATTGCGTCATAATAACTGAGTACACTTCAAGGTATATTGGCTATATATCGCCCCTCGTCGTGTTACCAGCACGTGGTGACGGGGCATATTCTGCTCTGAGCTCCCTTCAGGGAACAAACAGATGGCACCAGAGTCGACTTTATTCAGGTCGTCGTAAACATTTCCGTGTTTATGAACACTAATGTAATAAGAAACCATGTTTCGTTTAGATATACTCTAGTCGTATGTCCATGTTGTTGTATGCCGCAGTCTTAAATAGTCACTGAGTAGCACTACTAGTATCCGATTTGTCATCTCTTCCAACAAGCATGAGCGATTTTATCAAAAATAATACACTGTCCCGGATCATCATTGACAATATATGTGCTTCAGACTGTTCAAATATGATAAAGTTGTCAGCCAACACATATTGACTTGCTGGAATATGTTTAATATTTACGCTTATAGAATTAATGAGGATAATATCTGGTTGTGGAGATGAAGCTGCAGATGTAGATACAAGAAATGCAGGTTTATGAAAGGCTGGCTCAGTATAGGTTATACATAAGACGATCAACTCATTGTGGGCACATATTTTACGACAACGCATCAAACTGAATTCATGGACGGGATTAGGCCCAGCCACCTTCATACTGATATCGAATTCATGGAAGAGCTGCAGATGTAGATGCAGGAACTGTAGGTTAATCAAGGGTTGGCTGCAGAGGTAGATGTAGATGTTTCCTTATCTTGAAAGAGGTATTTGTGACAACTTTATGTCGGATATATTTGTGTTAATTCTCTTTTGTTATTATCAGGCGATAGCGGTCAAATAGACACAGAGCCGATTCCCTTCCACTGATTCACCCACGTGAAATAGAAATAAAGGAAATGAGTGAATCGTACAATCGACTCTGCTTTATGCAGAGATTATGTTTATGTGTTTCGTTGCTTTATAATACATTCCAAGTTCTAGATGTCTAATTTAAGTTGGGATGTCATCGACAGCATTGTATTTTTCTAGCGACGCAGCTATGGGTAATCTTGCTTTTCCTTCTGTGTGTTCTAATGAAGTTCATAAGAAAGAAACTACAAACTCCATCAGTGGAAATAACAACTCTAAACACGCCCTTTGATGAGATCAGCAACGCATTTGGCAGCTATCGTTAAATAGTCTATTTAATATATTATTAAGATTTTCATGAGGGAATTTGCTTCTCAACCTAACTATTCGATCCGTGATCCGTTCAAGACTACATCTCTACATTTGACCCGTGAAGATCCGGGGTAGCATACGTCTTCCGCAACCCATGCTTTCTGTAAAAGGCGACTATGCTTGTCGTAAGAGGCGACTAACGGGATCGGGTGGTGAGGCTCGCTGACTTGGTTGATGAATGTCATCGTGTACGAATTGCCTGGATCGATGCTCATGATATCAATCACTTGATTATCTGGTCAAGACTCGATTATTTATAGACCGCCGTCATATAGCTGGAATAATGTGCGGCATTAAACAACAAACAAACAAATCACTTCAAACATGCTTCACATAAGTATTCCACACTTTCTTAGTAGTTTACAATTTTCTTAAAACGTATTTTGTACACAAAACTTAAGAACATTCATCACATTCTTGAATGCCACTACATGTACACACAATAGAGCAGATAATAGATTGTATCAGTTGAAAGGTGTACAGACATAGAGAATTGAATTATCACCACCTGCCATTTTCACCAAAAGTGCAACGTCATCACGACGTCATCACAACGTCAAGGGGTCTTTCAAACTCGAGAAGTGGCCCGGAACATCACCAGCAGTGATGCGATAAAAACAATAAACTCGAGAATGGCAATACTGGCGTCTCGTCATTCGGCAGAGCCTGGGGATGTAACTCACCGATGGTTGAGGCAATTTGAAGACAGGTTATATAGCATACATACGCTTCCAATGAGCTCAAAGCCCAGTTCGTTGATATGTCTATGACTGCAACGCTGCAAATTGAATTAGGGCAACGTAACATGTCTTGTTTTCAATATGTGTTTATTCAGAAGATCAACTGTCTGCCTGGCGTTGACGTTGTATTCTGTTGACATTGTACATGTGACATTGTACCAAGCATTGGACATGGAGCCAGACTAAAGGCAGAGCAGGTCAAGTACCCCAGTATACCATGTGTGTCGTGAGACCCGGCTTAGAGTGAGATCGGGTGGTTTTAATGTGTGACCTGACTGCGAGTGCGTGCTGTGTTTCACGTCGCCTTGAACAGTTATATCACGGCGTGTCAGCTTAATGTGGGAGGAAAGCCCGAAGTGATGCAGGTCTCGGACGTTTACCTCTTCGGTGAAACCCACGGGCACGGGTATGGTACTAACAAGCCTAGAAACATAAACGGGGCGAACCGGGATTCGAACCCACAATCATAGGCTTATGGCGTGCCCAAGGGACGCAACTCTGCACAGCGACTCCCGGCGCCTTAGACGACTGTGCCGCCCGTGCCCCCGTGTAATGGATGGAAATGAAAATATAAGTTGTCGACCGATCTCGAGGGGCATATATTGTGATGTACTCCGTGACGTGAGTAATTCAATAAATCAAAAACCTCTTGTTCAAACCAGTTACAGTTATTTACAACACAAAATCGGCTTTATGATAACAAACACACTTTTATGATAACAAACTTAATAGAATGTTAGAGGTATCTGGCCCTCAGGCATGCTTTTGGCGTAACCTCAGTTATCCAGAAACGACCTTGTTGACGGAATTCAACATGAGTTGAGAGGTTTTACCCCCCGTTTAGCCATGTTCCAGCAAGTTCACAGCAGAGGAGCACAGAAACTGGGAAAAGGTGAGAATACAACCTGGGCTTCCAAGCGAAGGCTTAGTCCTTCACAACATCCGGCGTTCATCGTCAGAGAGGCCTATTTAGCAGTGAATTTTTGGCTTCACCTCAAGTTTCACTTTGGGATTTCATCTCCTGACAGAAATTGGGGATTCACCCGGGATATAAAGTAAACACAAACACAAACCAAGGTGTATCGTGACTCGACTCTACGGACACTTACAAAGATTACGGCAAACCATGGAGTGTCGTGATTCGACTCTACGGATACTTACGAAGGTTATGGCAAACGATGTTGTATTGTGACTCGACTCCACGGACACCTAAGAAGGTAATGGCAAACCAAGGTGTGTCGTGACTCAGCTCTATGAACAGTTACGAAGGTTACGGCAAACCAAGCTGTATTGTGAATCGACTCAACGGACACTTACGAAGGTTACGGCAAACCATGGAGTGTCGTGACTCGACTTACGAAAGTGTTAGGGATTTTTGTGAAACCATGGAACAAGGTAAAATCAGTCTATTATGGCTGGTCGAAAGTTCGCAGGCCAAGTAATTCTAAGCATCACTGCGCCCCGAATTGTAAAACAGCAAAGACGTAAAATTTATGATGGCAGGATCTCTCGATAAATCGTTTGAGGATTTTGTGACAGAAAAGAAAGTGTGGCGGACGGGAGCCAGTGCAGAGGGCGTGAGTCAAGGGAGAAAGGATCGGAGGAGCTAGAATATAGACAAGGAACTTCCACGGAAGGTTAAAGGCAGTGTTGCACCATTCCTATGTTGTACTGACGGTCCTTGTGTAAGTTCATATGGGAAAGATTTGGGGAGGGCTTCCAGTGTCATCACTGAGGATAGGTTGCTGCTTCACGTAATTGTAACGATTTGTGCTACTTTGGTTTGATGCAAGAATCGTGGGCTACTCACTAACCATGTTAATTGTGATGATGCTAGAGGTTGATGTGTCTTGCCAATGAAACTGGAAATCATTGGAGTAGTGGCGGCATTCGCTGGACTGGTTGTAAAACGATTGATTGAGTTAGGAATCAATGTCATAAATCAATTCGAAATAAAAACTGGTTCATTGAGGCTAGCATTAACATGGCAGAATGTGTGAAATTGATTTTTCATTGATGGCAGAACCTATTTTCACCTAGATCGTCAACCTGATTATGGTCTTCATGAAAGGCTACTGACTGGTTCAACTTTTGTCATGATCATGAGGTTTGAGATGAATTGGCCTATGGGAGAACGGACATGATAGGTTGGCCTGGTAGCATTGTTAAACTTGGTGAATCAAAGTTTGGCAAACGAAAATATTATAAAGGTCCATATGTTGAGGGCCATTGGGTATTTGGAGATGATGAGACATTGGCCTGAAACAATATTTGTATGGTACGCTTATTGAGATATTGACACTTTGATATCATTCAACAAACGGTTGATTTTACCTGTTTCCATTATCATTTCTGATTGCTGAAAAGCTAACAATCCTCTCGATTCTGATCCGGATTATATGCATCTCACTGTCAACCACTCCAAGAATTTCAGAGACCTCATCACATGTCTGCATACAAATACAGTCAAGAAGCGTACCAGCGCCTACAGAGGACTGATATGCATGAGGAATAAAACATTCGTTGGTGTATGTCATGACTAGGCGTGCCCGCATCCCTCCAGGATCTAACCTACAGAGGCAGGCTGCGGTTTGTTCCATATACAACTGGAGAAATAGTTCCAGAGAGCATCCCCTCTACACGGACACATTAAACGAGAGATGGGGTGCTCATATGGACAACACAACCATACAATGGCAATGGTCGACTCAAAATAAAACTATTCAAGCAGTCATCAGTAGTGATTGCAACAGACAACATGGGTAGTATACGATACCTGCTTAAAGCTTAAAGCTTGCATTATCTAGGCAAGCTAAGATGTCCTATCAGATCTCTGATTGGACTACATCACAGCTACTCAAAACCAAAGAAAACAGAGAAGATGCCTATTTATCTCAAAAAATCATGAAGGCTTCAGTGGCAGAACTGCTAGCGCCATGCTGAAATATACAGTCTAACATGGGAAGCTGCGGAGCTCACACTATTAAGGCCCTTACAAGAAATCTGGCATCAAGGAACGCAGTAACCATCAAGCAAGTGGTAGTAGGCTGTGTATGGAAAACATATAGGTCTGGGCTAGGTGATCAGTGTGGTCCTGAAGGTTCCAGATATACCTCAGACCTCAAAGTAAGTTGGGCATAGAAAACGTAGTCTGCTGAGTACATTCATGGTGGTACAGATAGTGACTTGTTGTTCACAAAATAATTACACGACACGGTTTGTTCTACATGTTTCGGGGAGAAGTGAAGAAGCTATTCAACACTCCAATGTCTGAACCATATGCTTTCATTCAACACATTAACGTCTGTAGCAGCCTGAATATATTCAACACATCGATGTCTGCAACAAAATCAATGTATTCAACGAGCTAATGTCTGTAACAACATGAATATTTTAAACATGTCAATGTTGTAACACGTACATGCATTCAACACGCCAATGTCTATACATTCCACGCATTAATGGTCTGTAGCATGATGGTATGTCTGATTGTATTCAATTTGTCAATGTCGGTAAGAATATGAATGTCTGTACAAACATTTCACCTAGGACATGTGAGCACCATGTGACACAAGAAGATCCATCAAGTCTCCTCGTCCCTGTGATGATGCTATGTTTGCTGCTGTTTCACGTTTCTTGTTCTTGGCGTTGACGTCCACAATAACTTTGGAGACGATATACTTCACCACCTCCATCTGTCCCATCTGACAGGCTAAGTGAAGGATGTTGGTACCTCTTTTATCCACGAGTGACGCATCAGCTCCTTTATTTACGAGTAACTCTACTACTTCTTATGTCCCTTTCCTGCTGCCAGCATCACCGGTGTTCGCTTCTTCAATCCTCTGCTGTTGATGTCCACTATGTCCTGTGAAGGCAAATACTTTACCACATCCACATGGCCATTAAAACAGGCCAAGTGAAGGACGTTGCTGCCAGCAGCATTATATGCTAGTGACAAATCAGCTCCTTTTTTTACGAGTATCTCTACCACTTCTGTGTGTCCGTTTCTTGCTGCCAGCATAACAGGTGTCTTCGTCTTCCGCCCTCTGCTGTTGATGTCAACTATGTCCTGTGAGAGGACATACTTCACAACCTCTATCTGTCCACATAAACAGGCCAAGTGAAGGATGTTCTCATGACTTTCATCCACGAGTGACATGTCACCACCTTTATCCACAAGTAGCTTAACAATTTCTATGTGTCCTTTCTCTGCAGCCAGCATGACCGGTGTTCTCCTGCAACTTCCTCTACCATTGATATCTACCATGTCATGTGAAAGGACATACTGCACGACCTCCACATCTCCTCCCCGACCGGCGGAGTGAAGGATGTTGTTACCGAATCTATCGACGATTGACACCTCAGCTCCTTTACTCACAAGTATCTCAACCACCTCTTTATGTCCATTGCCAGCTGCCCACATCACCGGTGTCCTGCCAATCTTGTCTTTACAGTTTATGTCCGTCCCTCCCTGGGACAAGATGACTTCCACCCTTGACAGGTATCCCATCTCGGAGGCACTATGGAGGTCGCACAACGATGGTACTGTAACACAAAGTTTTCCTTGATACACATCTTGGACATCATTTTGAGAGCAGGTTGCAAGACATCATATGATGGCGAGAAGGCAATGGTATTTATAATGACGTAAAAACGTCCTTATTTTCGTCATTATACGAAAAAACCATGAAAATAAATATTTATTAATTGGTGTCCGCTTATAAACCCAGTGAGTGAGTGAGTGAGTGAGTTAAAGCTTAACGTCACATCGGCAATATTTCAGCCATATCATGACGATATAAACCCAGTGAAAAATATGATTGGACATTATTCCCATGGCAGCTTTTCTTAAATGCAGGGGATACAGATGTGGTGCGGTGTGGTGCAGCAAAACTATGTACAACTCTGGGGATCAGCTTTTTGATAATAGCACACGGGTTCATGTTTCATGTGGCGCGCGTAATGTTTACTGTTGAACCCAACTGAGGAAATCTTACTTGACAGTAAGCAAGCAGATGGAGGAGTTGCAACGGTGACATTGGCTAATCGGCAATTGGGCTGTATCAAATCATTTAGATCTCTCACTGGTGACGTGCCAACCAAACGGTGTAATGAAGGGGTCATTTCTTTATTCAGGGTGGTTAATACAGACAATTACGAATTACCAATCACAAATTGTCTTAAGTTTAACGATATATATATTTTTTTATAAAAGCATATATAGACCGCTTTTGTGGTCTAGTGGTAGAACGTCTGCCCAGTGAGTGGTAAGGGCCAGGGTTTGATCTCCGGTCGTGTCATACCAAAAGACGTTAAATGATGGTACTTGTTGTTACCCTGTCTGGTGCTCGGCACTGAGGGGCTAAAACAAGGACTGCTCGGCATGGAGTCAGTACACTCTGTCTGAGTGGGGTATTTATTTTAAACTGAGGCATGGTATTTCAGTGAGCTGGCACTATAAATCGGCATCAGTGTGGACTAGTACAAGCAGCCATATACACACACTTGTATGCACGTGTATGTGTATGTGTGTGTGGCTGCTTGTACTAGTCCAGGCTGATGCCGATTTATAGTGCTAGCACACTGAGATACCATGCCGCCCTTTAACATGAATACCCCACTCAGACACAGTATACTGACTCCGAGCCGACCAGTCCTTGTTTTAGCCCCTCAATGCCGAGTGCCAGACAGGGTAACAACAAGTACCATCTTTTAACGTTTTTTGGTATGACGCGGCTGGGGATCAAACCCCGGACCCTCTGCTCTCCAGGCGGAGGCTCTACCATTAGACCACGGAGACGTTCCATAGCATAGAGTGACGACCTGGTATAACCATTGTATTATGATATACAAATAACTCTCCCGGGGGTATCCATACTGCTTCTTCTTAAAATCCACATAGACCTACACCGAGGCCTAGTGGGTAGAGCGTCTCGCCAGGGAGTGGAAGGTCAGTTGTTGCATACCTGACTGCCTCCTGCCATAAAAAGTCATGGCACTAGTTCGCGGCATTAAGGGGATAAAACAAGGATTGGTTGGCGTGGAGTCAGTATAATTTGTTTGAGTGAGGTATCTAAGTGGGCTAGCATTATAAAAAAAAATAGTGTGGACTAGTACAGTCAGCCATAAACACAGGTGCATGCACGTCTGTATGCAAGTGCAACAATCTGGAACTTGGCTTTCAATTTCACTTCACCACCTAACCTTCCACCCATATAGAGGCCTTGCCTTATTGTTTAGATTATGAACTTGTAAAGTATTTCCAGTAGATAGTCGTCATGGGGTATTTGCTCTTACATTTGTACATATTAACTACAAATACAATTGTTGCAAACTGAGGCCTGCCTCCTTCGGCTTTCTAACAACAAGGAAGAGGATGACAGTGGATGAATTGACAGTATCTGATCAGCGCAAACAATTGTCCAGTCACTTTCTCAGACGTTACCATTTGCTCTCTCAAAGAGTCTGACAGCTACCAGAACATGACACGCAAATATTCCGAAAAAGCAAGTAAGTCTATTATGGGTCAGAAAATCTAGGTACCTTCAGCCAAATAATGAACAGACGTTAGGTGTTCCTTTTGATTATACAATTTGTACATGTGTACTTACAGAAAAAAAGTACTGTGCTTCATATAGAGTGATGTACATGTTATGTTGTTCAACACAACAGCATAACATTTTGGCATTCGTCTGATCAATGGTTTATTATAACACGTTTGTTGACAAAACCCATACCTGGTTAGAGGAGACAGAATAGGACGCCCTAAAAGAGGGGTGGTGTAACATCTCAATTAAGAGTGTCAATATCGGGTATGTCCACCATTTGTGTTGATACAGGTAAGGCTGAGCCATAGCGTTGAAGACAATAGCTGATTGAAAACGGCGAGGGGATGTTTAGCCCAACTGAAGTAGTGTTACCGGCTGGTTCTGGTGATGTCTTAGGTGTCCTACAATCTCATTCCAGACATGTTCTATTAGGAAGAGGTCAGAGTAAACAGTCTGCCGAGCCTGTACAGCAATGTTATGCTTTCTCTTAAAGTATGTTACAACACGTTCAATGTTTTGAACGTGCATTATCTTGCTGTGACAAGACATTGTGTCCCTCCATTCGCACAAAGGGGAGAACATGATCAGGTCCCACTTGTACAGAGCGGTCTTAGCGCTTAGATGATCGTAAATCCCATGCTTTAACATAGGCTTACGGTAGTCGTAGCGCTAAGATCGCTTTGTGCAAGTGGGACCTGGAACCAAATGATCCTGGTAGCATTTAAATTGCCATTAACAATGATGAGTTCTTCCATGAAGGTTGATGCCTCACAATACCATTACACTTTTACCCTCAAACTGACTTTCTCCTGGACGCTGTATACATCAAACTAGACATGGAAGAAAAACTGGGCGAATTGCTGGACATCGGGCTGATATTTTGCTCCCTCAACAGGTTGCGTACATTTCTGCTACTGATCGGTCTCAACCCAGGCATTTTCCGAGCTGTTGATATGGCAGTTTGGTATTGATTCCGTAGATGCAACAACAGAATATTGATGTTTATTTGTTTATCACTTGTTTAGAGATAATATTGTGTTTTTAATTGTCCGTCAACTTAGTTTTTCGCCATTCCTGTTTGCAGCATTCCACACAGCGCAGACGTTGGTTTCAGCAAGCCTAGGCATTGTACCGTTACAATCAGTATTTTAGTGAGCACCTGGTAGCTAAACAATTCATGTATGCTGTTCACATTACAAAAACGGACGAGGGAGTGATGAAGAGATGAGGGAGAGATAAAGAGACGAGAAAGTGATGAAGAAAGTGATGACTGTCCTACAATTGTCATAGCGATTTAATTACGACAACGATTCTGAATGAACATTTAATTCCAAAGGCTAATTAATTACCCTAGAGCCATGACATATATATGCACTAAATCATTAAATTGCCGTTATTTATATGATGCTAATCCCCATTGTGTTGTACATCGATTATCTGCCATCCTGAAAGAGATGCGCAAGTATGTCACTGATAAATAATACAATAATTAAGGTCAGAACAACTCGTTGTCAGAACACGCAGACAGTAAATCAGCTGGACACAAAGCTTGACATAAATCAGCTAAACATCGATCAGCAGGAAATTAATCAGCTTGACATAAGTCAGTTGGACATTAATCAGCTGGACATAAATCAGCTGGACATAAATCAGCCAGACAAAAATAAGCCGGACATAAACCAGCTGGACATAAACAGTGGAACATCAATCATCAGGACATAAATCAGCCGGACATTAATCAGCCGGACATAAACCAGCCGGACATAAAGCTGGACATAAATTAGTTGAACATAAATCAGCTGGACATACATCAGCCGGACATAAATCAGGCGGACATCGACCAGCAGGATATAAATCAGCTGGACATAAATCAGCTGGACAGAAATTAGCTAGACATAAATCAGCCGGACATAAATCAGCTGGACATCGATCGGCTGGACATAAATCATAATTACTGTTTATTGTAAATAGGGTTTTGGATGGTCAAGGGTTGTAACCCCAACTCTAGCTCTAGTGAATAAATTGACAGAGACACAAACCTTCCAGACAGACGTTTTCACATCCAACCGTCACAGATCGGGATGTCAGATTGCAGACCTCGTATCCACAGGGATTATTCTGGACCTTGAGAAAGCAATGAAAAGTATAAAGTGTCGATCTCTGACTTCTGTCACTATGAATTTAAGGCGTCGATATATAACTGTTTATAGAAGGTGTAACGTGGACCCTATGTCGTGATATATACCTGTTTATGGAAGGTGTAACATGGCCCTTGTATCGTAATATATAACTGCTTATTGAAGGTGTAACATGGACGTTATATCGTGATATATAACTGTTTATAGAAGGTGTAACGTGGACCTTATATCGTGATATATAACTGTTTACTGAAGGTGTAACATGGCCCTTATATCGTAATGTATCATACCGACTCTGTGGTCAAGAAGATAGATTGAATGCAAGGTCGTTTGTTCGATCCCCGACCGCATCATACCAAAAGACGATAAAAGGTGGTAAAACAAGAACTAGACACGCACGCACGCACGCACACTATATGCGAAATAGAAGGTCATTGATGAATGTCGACGCGCGACTTCTTGTGTCAAAACTGCTGTATACCAAAAGTTGCTGTTCCATTGTATTGAGTTGTTTGAGGGATATCATCTCACAAAGGGACAAACTCTGTCCAGCCCAGCAAAAATTATGGTAACACAACATTTGCAGAAAACCTCCGCTGTTCTGTTCAACTGCCGTCATCGATAGATCTCGGACTTTTCAAATTATAATTACTTATAGCACTGAGGTTAAGTGAAATGGGGTTTAACTTTTAAGGGCTGTGAGGGAAGGGATGTGAGAGAAGGGTTGTGAGGGAAGGGTTGTGAGGGAAGGGTTGTGAGGGAAGGGTTGTGAGGGAAGGGCTGTGAGGGAAGGGCTGTGAGGGAAGGGGTGTGAGAGAAGGGTTGTGAGGGAAGGGCTGTGAGGGAAGGGCTGTGAGGGAAGGGCTGTGAGGGAAGGGTTGTGAGGGAAGGGGTGTGAGGGAAGGGCTGTGAGGGAAGGGGTGTGAGGGAAGGGTTGTGAGGGAAGGGCTGTGAGGGAAGGGCTGTGAGGGAAGGGTTGTGAGGGAAGGGGTGTGAGGGAAGGGCTGTGAGAGAAGGGTTGTGAGGGAAGGGTTGTGAGAGAAGGGTTGTGAGGGAAGGGGTGTGAGGGAAGGGGTCTGAGGGAAGGGTTGTGAGAGAAGGGGTCTGAGGGAAGGGTTGTGAGGGAAGGGGTGTGAGGGATGGGTTGTGAGGGAAGGGTTGTGAGGGAAGGGTTGTGAGGGAAGGGTTGTGAGAGAAGGGTTGTGAGGGAAGGGCTGTGAGGGAAGGGCTGTGAGGGTAGGGTTGTGAGGGAAGTGTTGTGAGGGAAGGGTTGTGAGGGAAGGGCTGTGAGGGAAGGGTTGTGAGGGAAGGGTTGTGAGGGAAGGGTTGTGAGGGACGGTTTGTGAGGGAAGTGTTGTGAGGGACGGTTTGTGAGGGAAGGGTTGTGAGGGACGGTTTGTAAGGGAAGGGTTGTGAGGGACGGTTTGTGAGGGAAGTGTTGTGACGGACGGGGTGTGGGAAGGGTTGTGGAGGACGGGTAAGGGAAGGGGTGTGAAGAACGGGGTAAGGGAAGGGTTCTGAATGACGGGGTGAGGGAAGGGTTGCGAAGGACGGGGTAAGGGAAGGGTTCTTAATGACGGGGTGAGGGAAGGGGTGTGAAGGACGGGGTAAGGGAAGGGGCGTGAAGGACGAGGTGAGGGAAGGGTTCTGAATGACGGGGTGAGGGAAGGGGTGTGAAGGACGGGGTAAGGGAAGGGTTCTGAATGACGGGGTAAGGGAAGGGGCGTGAAGGACGGGATGAGGGAAGGGTTCTGAATGACGGGGTGAGGGAAGGGGTGTGAAGGACGGGTGTGATGGACTTGGTAAGGGAAGGGGTGTGAAGAACGGGGTAAGGGAAGGGTTCTGAATGACGGGGTGAGGGAAGGGTTGTGAGGGAAGGGGTGTGAAGGACTGGGTAAGGGAAGGGTTGTGAAGAACTGGGTGAGAGAAGGGATGTAAAGGACGGGGTGAGAGAAGGGGTGTGAAGGACGGGATGTGAGGGAAGGATTGTGAGGGAAGGGGTGTGAAGGACGGGGTGAGGGAAGTGGTGTGAAGGACGGGGTAAGGGAAGGGTTGTGAAGGACGGGTTGTTAGGGACGGGTTGTGAGGGAAGGATTGTGAGGGAAGGGGTGTGAAGGACGGGGTGAGAGAAGGGGTGTGAAGGACGGGGTGAGAGAAGGGGTGTGAGGAAAGGGTTGTGAAGGACGGGTTGTGAAGGACGGGGTGAGAGAAGGGGTGTGAAGGACGGGGTGAGAGAAGGGGTGTGAGGAAAGGGTTGTGAAGGACGGGTTGTGAAGGACGGGGTGAGAGAAGGGGTGTGAAGGACGGGGTGAGAGAAGGGGTGTGAAGGACGGGTTGAGAGAAGGGGTGTGAAGGACTGGGTGAGAGAAGGGGTGTGAAGGACGGGTTGAGAGAAGGGGTGTGAAGGACTGGGTGAGAGAAGGGGTGTGAAGGACTGGGTGAGAGAAGGGGTGTGAAGGACGGGTGAGAGAAGGGGTGTGAAGGACGGGTTGTGAGGGAAGGGGTGTGAAGGACGGGTGAGAGAAGGGGTGTGAAGGACTGGGTGAGAGAAGGGGTGTGAAGGACGGGTTGAGAGAAGGGGTGTGAAGGACGGGTTGAGAGAAGGGGTGTGAAGGACGGGGTGAGTGAAGTGGGGTGAAGGACGGGGTGACCTAAATACAACTTACATGGGGATAACTCTTTGGACGGCCACTGGGTCCGCCCGTCTTCTCCTTGGATTCATCAATTGATTGACGACAGGACGCGAAAACGAAGGAATCTTGGATGCATTCAAGTTGGCACAACTTGAAGTCAATATTTCTAAAAGTGACAGATCTGATCTTCAATTTCTCCGTCATCTGAAGATCACATTGGCCATTTGTTCTGTATGTTGAAAGTACCAACATGAAGTAAATAGCCAGCTGCAGACTGCTACTTAAACACAGTGGCATCGTCTTGACGTGTTCACAGAGCACAGTTTCAACAAACTGGTTAGACGAGTACCAGAGACTGTAACACTACCAGCTTGAATGACTCCTGCCTTTTAAGCAGGACTGTTGCACATGACGACGATGACTTAAAATATAGCCTACGTGTCGATTTGCTGATATGGGTCATTTATAGATACATGTTTTATAAATACATGTTGTTGTACTACACAGAGGTCCACAGCTAGGTAAGTGAGGGATTTCCTTTCCATCATCTACACCATCAGCCTACAATCCCATCACCTACACCACCATCAGCCCAACAGTCCCATCACCTACACCACCATCAGCCTAACAGTCCCATCACCTACACCACAATCAGCCTAACAGTCCCATCACCTACACCACCATCAGCCTAACAGTCCCATCACCTACACCACCATCAGCCTAACAGTCCCATCACCTACACCACCATCAGCCTAACAGTCCCATCACCTACACCACCATCAGCCTAACAGTCCCATCACCTACACCACCATCAGCCTAACAGTCCCATCACCTACACCACCATCAGCCTAACAGTCCCATCACCTACACCACCATCAGCCTAACAGTCCCATCACCTACACCACCATCAGCCTAACAGTCCCATCACCTACACCACCATCAGCCTAACAGTCCCATCACCTACACCACCATCAGCCTGACAGTCCCATCATTTATACCACCATCAGCCCAACAGCCCGTCACCTACACCACCATCAGCCTAACAGTCCCATCACCTACACCACCATCAGCCCAACAGCCCGTCACCTACACCACCATCAGCCTAACAGTCCCATCACCTACACCACCATCAGCCTAACAGTCCCATCACCTACACCACCATCAGCCTAACAGTCCCATCACCTACACCACCATCAGCCTAACAGTCCCATCACCTACACCACCATCAGCCTAACAGTCCCATCACCTACACCACCATCAGCCTAACAGTCCCATCACCTACACCACCATCAGCCTAACAGTCCCATCACCTACACCACCATCAGCCTAACAGTCCCATCACCTACACCACCATCAGCCTAACAGTCCCATCACCTACACCACCATCAGCCTAACAGTCCCATCACCTACACCACCATCAGCCTAACAGTCCCATCACCTACACCACCATCAGCCCAACAGTCCCCTCACCTACACCACCATCAGCCTAACAGTCCCATCACCTATACCACCATCAGCCCAACAGTCCCATCACCTACACCACCATCAGCCTAACAGTCCCATCACCTACACCACCATCAGCCCAACAGTCCCATCACCTACACCACCATCAGCCTAACAGTCCCATCACCTACACCACCATCAGCCTAACAGTCCCATCACCTACACCACCATCAGCCTAACAGTCCCATCACCTACACCACCATCAGCCTAACAGTCCCATCACCTACACCACCATCAGCCTAACAGTCCCATCACCTACACCACCATCAGCCTAACAGTCCCGTCACCTACACCACCATCAGCCTAACAGTCCCATCACTTACACCACCATCAGCCTAACAGTCCCATCACCTACACCACCATCAGCCTAACAGTCCCATCACCTACACCACCATCAGCCTAACAGTCCCATCACCTACACCACCATCAGCCTAACAGTCCCATCACCTACACCACCATCAGCCTAACAGTCCCATCACCTACACCACCATCAGCCTAACAGTCCCATCACCTACACCACCATCAGCCCCACAGTCCCATCACCTACACCACCATCAGCCTAACAGTCCCATCACCTACACCACCATCAGCCCATCAGTCCCATCACCTACACCACCATCAGCCTAACAGTCCCATCACCTACACCACCATCAGCCTAACAGTCCCATCACCTACACCACCATCAGCCCAACAGTCCCATCATCTACACCACCATCAGCCTAACAGTCCCATCACCTACACCACCATCAGCCTAACAGTCCCATCACCTACACCACCATCAGCCTAACAGTCCCATCATCTACACCACCATCAGCCTAACAGTCCCATCACCTACACCACCATCAGCCTAACAGTCCCATCACCTACACCACCATCAGCCTAACAGTCCCATCACCTACACCACCATCATCCAAGTCACGACCAAATCCGAGGTCCCCAAATCTTTTCCTAATTTTGCCATTGTTTTCATCGCATAGTTCTTCTAGTTACACTCTGAAATATCTTCGACTTCTCTACACATTTGCCGAACAGCTTTCTTTTATCTGAAAGTATACTATTTTAACTGAAAATCAAATGTACTTAATGAAGTATTTTCTGCCACGCACATATTTTACATAGCTCCACCATGTCCACCATTATTTTTTCATTTATATATGGAAATAATATCAACAAAGGTGGAGATGTAATATCATACACTTCCAAAGTCATAGGTGTGTTATGGGTGTAATGTGTTATTTGATATGTCATATGTGTAATAGCATGTGATATGTGACACGTGTTGACAAGTGTATGATATGAAGAATATATTGTGTGTTTCCAAGTCTGTTTACATTAATTTATAATGCACTAGAAGGCATTCGGTCATTGGACTGGGCAGCTAAGTCACCTAGGAAAGAGCATCTGTGGAATGCTCTCAAGTCGGGACTGAAGGACAGAGACCTAGCCCCTATCAACGTGGCCCAGCTTTGGGTAGCTCTTCAGGCGGAATGGAGGACAATACCAAGGACGACCGTACGCAAGTTCATCAACAGTATGCCATCAAGGTGTCATGCATGTATCGCCCACATCGTGGACACACCAGTTATTGATCTACACGCCCGAATTTGTTTTTAGACATTTATCGTCATTACACCTTCACTATCATTTCATCAGTTCCCCTATATTTGTAGGCAGTCATCTATATACACATTTTGGGGGGGGGGGGGGGGGGGGCGTACGTTGTTTTTTTGTGCTATTCATGTCAAAATTCATCTTCAGAGGGTCGGACGAAACATAACATGAAAGCAAAACAAACTTAAGAATGCAACTGATAAAGCCAGTGAATAAAAGATATATCCATTGGCTTCATGTGCAGATAGTAATGAAAATATCAAAGGTCAAGTAGGAACTTTCGGCGATCGAATCCCAATTAACCATCGGAATCCGGATAAACTACTGGGATAATTTGCTGTCATTATCAAAGAAAGAGTCTGATATCCTAAATAGCAGTGTATTACTGAGACGTATCTGTGGTATGTTACACGTTTTGGGAACTTTGGAGATATAAATTGCGAAACAGTTGGGCGAGGACACTAGCCTAGCGCCAGCAGCAGGATCCATTTCAATACCTCTGCTTGCAGACCTCTGTGGATTGGAACATTTCTCCCACACTAACACAGTAGGATTTGGCCGAAATATGTATGAATTGTTACCTTGTTTCGTTTAGTTGATGTGTGTTCATCTGACTGCACTTTGTAACGTTATGACAGGCAGACTCTAAACAAACGTGGCATTTCATAGACTAGGGTTGGATCAACTTCCCTTTGATGAAGGGCAGTTATTCTGACCAGTGGATTGTCACGAAAGGAAAAGAGAAACAATTTGTGAAGGCAATTGTTGATTTGCCTTTTTGTTGTTACGCTACTGTAAAAGAAAGAGGTTCCAGATGGAACTACATTGATTGTCGTCGCTGTCCGACGGACACGTGGCTAACCTTCTGACGTAATATATGGTATTGCCCACATTCCAGGAACACTTTGGCCCTTGGGCATGCCAGAAACCTATGATTGTGGGTTCAAATCCCGGTTCAACACCAATTATGTTTCTAGGTTTGTCATCACCATACCCGTGCTCATGGGTTTCACCGAAGTGGTAAAGGTCTTGAGACCTGGATCATTTCGGGCTTTCCTTCCACATTAAGCTGACACGCCGTGATATAACTGGAATACTGTTAAAAGCGGTGTTAAACCCAACTCACTCACTCACTCACCAGGAACACTTTCAATGTTTCGGTAATGTTTGTGAGAGATGGGAAGAGAGATTTCGGGGATAGAATTGAAGAATGACATTATATGAGAAAGAGGTTATCAAAGCGTGTGTTAGACGATGGTAAATGTCCTGTATATTAGGAATAAACACTGTGTATTTAGCTCGGAAAGGATAAAAGATACAATGTTTATTCCAAATGCAGAATATTATAACCTCTATTTATAACTCACCCATGAAGAGAAAACCTGTTGACTAATAATACAAGTTTAGTAAAGAGCGTTTTATCACGTCACGTACCACGGGACCATGTTTTGCATCAGGTGGTCGTCGGTGCACTGTGCAACTGCAATCCGCAAGGCCTGCTCTACTCCAAATCGAGCAATCTACTCCCGATCGACACAACTATTTTTCACTTGACACCAGAAATGCGTACTGAGTAGTTGGTTCTTGTCCCTTCTGGTGACATGAGTGTAGTCACACAACTATTCTTGAAGAGGCCTTGTGTATTGTCCTCATTAGCTTGCTATACACATTTCTGTCCATGACCCTCAGCGTCAATCTGTCAAATAGTGATGCCAAAATCAGATGACATCTCGCCACATTATTATCCAGCACTGTATTGTCACAGAACCAAACTATTCTCTTTCACTTTACTCACTCACTCACTCACTCACTCACTCACTCACTCACTCACTCACTCACTCTGATAACATGAGCATCCCACCACGTTCGTACAGGGCCGAAGGGTCGCTTATTTATAGACAACAGTGAACGTCACACGAGGAGTTATTTTATGCTATCTAGTCCCTGTAGACTGCACTTCCTCGTGAGGTCGACCACAGTGTAGAGATGTCGGATTGTTTATGCTGGAGTACACAATTTGTGAGTTCTCTTATCTAATATACAAATATGTTTGATTAATATAATATGTCATGAGCAGCGAGAATTCCATAGAGCTGACTTTTTCCTTTTGGCCTCTTGAGGAACTGATTTATTTTTCTCGCCTGAAATATACAAATACATACGTTCGTTAAATAAGCACACGTTTGATAAATTATGATGTGAATAGACCTTGATGGATACAATCATGGTATATCTGAGGAATCTAACTGTGCCTGTGACTGGCAATTTGGGCAAAAACTTTGTTTATTTGCTTTATTTAAAACAGTGAGTGAGTTGAAATTTTAAGTTACTTCGGCAATGTTTCAGCCATATCGTGACTATCAAGGTAGTGAGTGAGTGACTGGGTATAACTTTGCTTTTAACAGTATTCCAGTTATATCGCGGCGTGTCAGCTTAATGTGTGAGGAAAGCCCAAAGGGATGCAAATGCTGCTGACAAAACTAGAAACATAATCGGGGCAAACCAGGATTCGAAGCCACAATCATAGGTTTCTGGCATGCCCAAGGGACGCATCTCTGCACAGCGAATAGTGGCGTCTTAGACGACTGGGCTAAAAGTAATGACTGTTACTGTAATGTTCGATGCAGACTGGTAATCAGAAGTTGGAAGAACATGAGAACATGCAAGTTGTGAGAATGAACAAATTAACATTTACTTCCAGTAAGCATCACATGTGTGGGCTTCGAGGCAGCAGGCAATGTGCGATAGAGGGGAGGCAACTATCGCTATACAAGTGTTTTCAGGTTATGAGGACATATCTTCAGATAACTAGATGTTAGATGAATTCCCTGACAATTTATATGTCTTGTCAGGCAATTCAACTCAAACGGAAGACATTGGAGATATAATGTCAAAGATTAAATACCCTTGTGTTTTCAAACTTTTGCATAAACTTCAATCCGATAATAAATTTCTTATTTGATGTATGCAGTAGACATGAAAGGTCGGGAAATGGAACAGCTGAACACATAATTTACCTGGCATGTCCGCAAGTTGCTCTTGCAGCTTACTGGCGTTGTTGAAATGGGGATCGTGTGTTTCAACTTTTGGGAACCTAATGTTTTCCTGACACTGTTAAGTCACAAAATGACATCTGGTGATGATGTCTGGGGCGATGGTGGTGCAGAAGAAGGCGTCTCCATGCTGGCAAGGATTGAAGAAGAGGCGATTGATAACAATGAGGCTGACGATTGAAATTGAATAAAAAGTCTTGATGACAGCTGTCTCCATTTTATTTGCACCCATGCTTCAAAAAAGCGTGTTCGACCGAAGGATATAATGTGATCCATATTTTAAATATATGTTTAACATTGTACACGCGATAATCTGTACATGTGTTAACTTTATTAAGACATATTTGTTTTTCATTTCTATATCCAGTTCCTTGTTACTGGGTGCCTTATACAAATCTCATCTAAATACATAGTCTACCCCCCGTGAAGATTCTGGGGTAGAATAGGTCCTTCAGCAGCCCATGCTTGCCATAAAAGGTGACTATGCTTGTGGTAAAAGGCGACTAACAGGATCGGGTGGTCAGGCTCGCTGACTTGGTTGATACATGTCATCGATCCAAATTGCGTGGATCGATGCTCATGATATCAATCACTGCATTTTCTGGTCCAGACTCGATTATTAAATACTGCCGTCATATAGCTGGAATATTGCTGAGTTAAACAACAAACCAACCAACATAGTCTACCATAGAATCAGAATATAGCCGGACAGTTTGATATCACTTGATAACTGAAAGAAGATCAACAGGTGATCTGCTTCATCTAGACATTTGACATCCCTGATCTTTGTCCACCTGGGGGTGTATAGGATGTCACAATGATGGACCAGACAATCATGTGATTGACATCATGAGCATCAATCCATGCAATTAGGACTGATGACATGCATAAACCAAGTACTGACCATCAGCCTGACCACCCGATCCCGATAGTCGCCTTTTACGACAAGCAAAGTCGCCTTTTACGACAAGCATGGGTTGCTGAAGACCTATTCTATCCCGGATCTTCATGGGTTGCTATCCATTTGGAGAGGTGAGATACATATTATACACAATTTCCGCTTGCTCGCTCGATCAATAGATGAAATTAAGCGTTAAAGTTAGTTCGTAAACGTTCAAGTTATGAAATGCAAATATCTTTCAATAGGTGTATTTTTATCAAATCAGGGACTTATGGAAAGTAAGGCAGAAAAAGATAGACAGTATTTCATATATTTCTTACAGCGTATCTGGTTAAATCATGAGATATACATGATACCATTTACATAGTCAGAACGTTGCCCAGATCCTACGGTCCAAAACTCTCATTGTCTATACGACTTGTGTCTGTAGCTCAATATAGGAACAACCTAAGAATTATTGACAACAGCATTGAGCCATTAAGTAGTCTTGCGCTAGTTTTGTTCTACTAGTGTGGGAAAATTCAACACCAAAACTTATACTGCGACTGCCAAATCTGTCGACCTACATATGCAGCTGTCGGCAATACATGCATGTCATCATTGGTACACCCTGGTTCTCCGTTTATCTCGCCACATTATTATCCAGCATTGTATTGTCACAGAACCAAACTGTTATCTTTCACTTAATACACTCACTCACTCGTCGCTATATATGTGCAATAATCTTGGACGCGACGTTAAACCCAATCTCACCTCACCTCACCTCACCTCACCTCACCTCACCTCACCTCACCTCACACACACTCACTCACTCACTCACACACTCTCTCTGATAACCTGAGCTTGGCCTAATGAATAGTAGCACACCACGTTCGTACAGGCTTCGAAGGGTCACTTATTTACAGATAACAGTGAAAGTAACACAAGGAGTTATTTTATGCTAGCTAGTCCCTGTAGACTGCACTTCCTCGTGAGGGAGACCACAGTGTAGAGATGTCGGATGGTTTATGTTGGAGTACACAATTTGTGAGTTATTTACTTTTATCTAATATACGAATATGTTGGATCAATATAATATGTTCTAAAAGAAAATCGACGGGCATCAGTCACACAAGTTTCTGAATTTGAGAAAGTAATGTTATCAGCACTTAGCTAACTCTACAAGTTAGAAAGCATTCTCTAAGAACAAAATACTCACTGTATAAACTGTATATCTGGCTAAAATCTGTTGTTGAAGGAACCATTGATTTAAACGGAGAAAATGTTTTGTTTTGGTTTCAAGGCAAACACAACAACCCATTGAATATTGTACTTTCAATAACAAAACAAGTAATATACAGACAATGCAGCAATTAATTAGCTAATACTTCATTTCCAAACGTACCTACATGCTGCGAGGGTAAATTGAAAAGTCTGTTGGCTCTCAGCTATTTCTTTTTGTTGTGTAAGTATTCAACAGTTGGATGTCATAACACAAGGTTTTACTGATCACCACATCTGGTTTCAACAAGTCAGCTAGAGGTGAGAGAAAGTTCGGAATCAGAAAAAATTGAGAAATGAGCTGTGATTGTGTACCTGCCCAAATAGGGCTTTTCACCAAAGGAACATATGGAGATATAAGAGTGAGCGAGTATTGTTTTACGCCGCTTTTAGAAATATTTCAGCAATACCATGGCGGGGGACACTAGAAATGGGCTTCACGCATTGTACCCACGTTGGGAATTGAATCCGGGTCTTCGGCGTGATGAGCGAACGCTTTAACCACTAGGCCACCCGACCGCCCCGTAGATATAAGAAAGCACGCATGGGGATGACTGTCCAACATATTGAAAAGATGAATGGGCTACAGCTGAAGAAAAACAGAACAGCAAAGAAGATGACTTCGTTCTGGGCATCCGCCAAATTGACGTTATGCCAAATCTCACTCCACCACATGTTATGGCTAAATCGACATGTTACTATTCAACGTATCAATGTCACTGCTGGGATCTGATACATTCCACTGTAGGGAACGGTTTGCAAGGTGTCCGTCATGTTAACACTAGATTAGAAGGTGACCCAACGAAACAAATCCAGGGACTTTATGACCTTTTCATGCCATATTGTGATCAAGAATAAGACATGTGTATATCACAGCAAGCAGTGGAGATGTGTGGCCCCAATCCCACCAAACATGGGTATAAGCTGGTGATGTCAGTTGACAACTGACGAGCAAAAACTAGCAACATGGAATACTACGTCAGAGAATAAAGTCAAAGAAAAACGCCAAGGAGAGCTCTGTTCATAATATGCTCTACTGGTAAAGAACAATGTGCATGTGCATATACGTGGCAATGGTTTCAGTAGCAAATTGTGTCTTTGCGTTTCCACCACATGCACCACCGCTGACTTTTGTCACTTCTCTAAACTCAAATCACACCTGTATGGTAGAGCTTTTACTTGTAACGTCGAGGAGAGTGTAGCCATCAGACCTTGTTTGGAACCAAGATGACGTCTTCAACAGGGCAGCGATAATAAAGTTGGGGCATCGCGGGGTGAAACTGTAAAAAAACGTGGATAAGGCAGTTTATGTGAGGGCACGAAATGCTCTGTTAATCCTGGTGCACTTGACAAGAGCTGGCTCAACTAAGCTGGAAATTGTTCCTGAATAACACAAGAGCAGAATACATGTCCATATCTCCACCTGGCATTATTGCATTTGCAAGAAGCTACTCTGAAATTCAGTCTTTTCTAAACTGATGAAGACATGAGTGAGTGATTTGGGTTTTATGCCACTTTTAACACTATTCCAGTTATATCGCGGCGTGTCAGCTTAATGTGGGAGGAAAGCCCGAAGTGATGCAGGTCTTAAACGTTTACCACTTCGGTGAAACCAACGAGCATGGGTATGGTGCTAACTAACCTACCTAGAAACATAATGGGGGGGGAGAGGTAGACCGGGATTCGAACCCACGATCATAGGTTTCTGGTGTGACCAAGGGACGCAACTCTGCACAGTGATTCGCGAATGTCACAGCATGTCATTGTCAACGTATTTGTAATGCAATGTCACAGCCTGTCATTGTCAACGTATTTGTAATGCAATATCACATTCTGTCATTGTCAACGCATTTGTCACCCGAGTGTCTTAAAAGGTCAATATATCAAGAGGAGTTGATTTATGTACAATATTCGAGGCTTGTCGAAGGTAGTTTAATGTTTGAGTTTGGAGCAAACGAGGATGCACGTGAGATTATACACATCTGATGTGCAAAAAACGATTTATGGTTATTTTCGAACGATCAAACAATGGATAAGCCATTTATTTATTTATATGTCTATTTCTTTAATTTGCATGGAGACGAAAAAGGTGGTTATTTGTTAAATAACATCTTGGCTTTAAATCCAGTATTACCATGTTGTTTACCAGTCAGTCACTTGTCCACAGACTCAAGTTGCTTTCACAGACACACAGTCATAGGTTGGAATCCCGGTTCACCCTGATTAAGCTCCCAGATTTGTCAGCGTCATACTTGTGGTCGTGAGTTTCTCCAAAAGTGGTAAATGCATAATACCTACATCTCACGCCGTCATATAGTTGAAACACGTTCAACCGAACTCACTCACTCACTCATTTTATTTTTCAGTGGATGTTTCAATGACAATGATGCATAGAAGAAATCGAATTCTGGTTCTGCTTAACCTTGTGGTGTGCTTTACTCATGGTAAGCACAGTTTATACGTATTCCTTCACAATGATCAGATGGGGGGTAAGTTAAATACCGCATGAGCAGTAGTTTTGTAAGGGAACGGTAGCAAACTCGGTGCAAGTCTCCGGTTCGAAATTATGAATGATTCAAAGAAGATTTACATGAAACAACATTCACTCACTGGAGTTTTCCATTCCATTACATTAGAAGCCCTTGTAGATACCACATGTGGCTGTTATTGCTCAGTTCTCGATAAAATATTGGTATTAATAATATTCATAATTAGCTGATAATTTACTTTTTGTTAAGAAAAACATGATAAATGAAATGCTAAAGTATTTAAGGAAAATTTGCACACCCTTACTAATCTACTATGATACGCTTTGGATATTGACTTTTCTCTCACAAGGGAAACTATTATCATTCAATGTCTATTTTAAAAATAATGGCTATGTTTTTCACTTTGCAATATGGCTGAAATATTGCCGATGCGATGTAATATTTGAACTCACCCACGCAATTTGAAAAAAGCCGACTGTGACATTAAACAACCCGCACGTGTTTTGTATTTAACCTGTATGTCTGTGTAATGAAGAATGCTGTTGTGAAACTTGTATGTTTTCCAGCAGAGGGAATCCTTGTGCTGAGAAGTTACTGCGTTTGAAGTGATTGTACGTCTGTATTGTAAATATGATGTCAGCATCACGTTATAAATTTTGACACATGAATTTCATTTACGTATATGTTCTATACATAGTTCGTCTGTTAGCCGTTGATCTAGCGACGTGCATGCACGCATGTGTGTGGCTGATTGTACTAGTCCCGACTGATGCCGATTTATAGTGCTCGATACCATGCCGGAGTTTAACATGAACACTCCACTCAGACACAGTATACGGACTCCGAGCCAACCAGTCCTTGTTTTAGGGTAACAACAAGGGTAACAACATGTACCATCTTTTTAACGTATTTTGGTATGACGCGGCCTGGTATCGAACCCCGGACCTTCCTCTCTCCTGGCAGACGCTCTACCACTAGACCACGGAGGCGGTCCGTTGGGGAATGAGGAAGATGGAACAATAAAACATACCACTGCAATACCAACAGATACCACCAACACAGCTCGTTGCTTTAAACGCCGAGGGTGGACAACAATATATGTCCTAATCCACGTTCAAATACATACAAAATGCATCATCTACCCCACAACATTGAGGCTAAAGTTGACGATTTCATATGTGTTCTCACAAGTTTGTTATATTTTACAAGCGTATTACTTGCACATTATTGCTATTTTATATTCAACCACTGTATTTAAGATGACAACAGGTATTTTGTCATTTCAAAGTTCATGGTATCTTTTACAATGTGTTTTTGTGTTGACATTTATTGTTTTCATGAATTGATACTATTATTGTCCACGAAATGGTAACTAGCTGTTCATTGTGGTAACCTTACTCTTTCACGCTCCTTTGTCGACAGGTATTTAATAACTAACTTGTTCGCATCGCGATATGGCTGTAATATTGCCAGTTCGATGTCAATTTTTAACTCACTCGCTCGCTCGTTTTGATATGTAGTTGTTTTATGTGTGAGGTATGTTCGTCTCCTTCCTTTCTTTAACGCCGCACTCCAATAGATAAATCTACCAGACAACCCAGTGTCCGTTATTGCGTACAACGATCCATGTTATCTGGAAACGATGACACGCTATCAACCAAGTCAGCCAGCCTGACAACCTCTTCTATCCCGGAATCCCGTGGTCTATGCGATGTATATATTGTGAGATTAACAGTAGCCCCGACATCAGCAGTAACGTACTGATAGTAGTGATAAAAGTACAACTCTCTTCTAAGTTACAGCTCTGACGGACACAGACTGCCCAGGAGGAGTAGCTCTTCTTGGATCAGAATACACAATAGTAGGTGACAGAAGCAACTATACAGGCTTTATATGGGTACGACCAACTGGTGGCCGGTATGTCGCCACCTGCAACCCCAGCTGCAGCCCGGTGGCTGGATACAGGGCAACTATAAACGAAACAAACTCTACACTCACTATAAACAGTGTTGGGGTGGCAGATGTTGGAATTTGGAAGATCGTGGATGCGACTGTAGTGGGTGCCGTCCCTGTCGACGTGTGTCAACTGACGACAGCTCGTGAGTATAAAATCATGGAAGTCTGGAAAATAATTGTTGAGTTAATGGAATATCGTGAACCCTAATCACTGAGATGAGTCAAGCAATATAAACTCACAAATAAAAAAGATAAAGCAAACGTTGTAGTACTTTTCCCCGCCAAGGCCAAATATGGCCATGGTAAAATCCCCAAATTCTTAAATCTTACCACGACCTGTTAATTTAGGTCTTGATGGGACTGGTGTCTTTATTACCCAAGATGTAATGAAGTTATAGACAACCACGGAACCGTGTGTACCTTGAGGCTTGGGAAACATACAGCCTTACCCTTCTTGATTAAGGTCATCAATTACTTACAATCATAAATATAGGGAATTAATTATTGGAATGTAGCCATCATTGATGTGCATATTTACATTACCGTGGGCGATGCATCTGAACGCTAATGCTAATCACAATTCAATTTCACATCATGCATGAAGAGTGTGTGATGCACGTGCACACAGAAGCCAAAGCGGTGCCTAATAGGGGAACTCATAATCACTAATACATTTGAGCTAACATGCTCTTAAAATATTCAAAGTATATATTATTATTACCGAAAATATTTGGGAAGTCAAAAAGTGTATTTGTTTGCCTGAAGGACAACTGCCATCAAACGACCAAAATCGTCTTGTCACATTAATAACACTACGCAATAGATTCAAATCTGTTCTTGTTACAAATAGGTAATTCCGTACAATAACAGGAAGCCGACTTTCAGCATCTTCCGTTAACATCTTCCGTCCCTCTGTGGTAGTGTCATGATGTGGGGCGGTATCACACATGACAGGCAAACTGATTTGGTCACAAAATTGTTAATGGACGTTTGAGTGGCCAACACAAAAATTGCGTCCTGTCGTTGCTACTTTCGTAAAAATTATCGGCAGAATTTTTGAATTGTCAGACCACATTGTGCCCAGGTGGTCTCCGATTTACCAAAAGAGACAGCATACGAACATTGGGCTGACATGTCCCCTAAAGAGCATTTTCAGGATGTTCTTTGGCAGAGAGACCCAGCACCTGCGTTTGTAGAATATTTGCTGCGGGCAATACAATTGACAGCCATATCCAAGTTAATCAACAGCATCGCTCAATATGGGGAAGACACGAGATACTAATCTCCATACTCGAAAATATTTTTACACACTTCTTCATATGTCTTCATATTGTTTGTCAGAAGTATGGATATTAGTGTGTTTTCATTTCTCATATGTCTAAAGAGCACAGCCTTTAATGATCAATGGATGCTGTTATTATACGACCCACTCCCTTTCACAAACATGTCAGTTTTGTGTTGTTAACTCACTTTCTTCACATTATCCTGCCACCAGGTGCCCCAGAATGTAACATCAGCAGTATCAAGGACACCGATTCCCTGGAACCTGGAGCACAGCTGACTTTAACAGTGGACATCACAGACTACTTCTGTTCTCGGGAGGTGGGCTTTGATCTGACAACTGGTGCTGTGACTGAAGCGTTGACCATGAAACACGACGTCAGTGATGTATCAAACTCAACCCTTAACACAACCTTCAACGTAGATATCACCCGATTAGGCGATGTGACGTTGGACTTCATGTGTGACAGAAGTTGGGCTCTGACTTGTAATGGTGTTCAGAAGCTTCTAAAATGTGGGTAGAAAAGTCCTTTTCCTTACAATAGGAAATATCTGAGTTAGCGAGTTCGGATAAACGCCTCTTTTAACAATATGTCAGTTATATCATTGGGTAACAGCCTGGTTTAAATCTTGACACAAGTCATTTTTACCGTACAACACGAGTAATGTCCGAGTCAGCGAGTTTGCCTTTACACCTTTTTGAAGTGACACAAGTTTTAGCCGCTTATCAATTGGGTGAAACCTGCGGGCACGGATGTGGTACCGACAAACCACTCATCACAAGAGACTTGTCTGGGATTCAAACAAATGATCATCGAATCCTACCATAGCTAGGGGAAGAAATCTTGTTCTGCAAGTTAAACATGACCAGTCTATCTGCACAATACATAGCATCTCTAATAACGAACTACTAAGGATGATTATGTTTTATATTTATATATTG
This sequence comes from Haliotis cracherodii, assembly GCF_022045235.1. NCBI lineage: Eukaryota > Metazoa > Mollusca > Gastropoda > Lepetellida > Haliotidae > Haliotis > Haliotis cracherodii. The sequence goes on along the minus strand of NW_027266281.1, from coordinate 558,705 downwards.
ATTACATTACATCTCATTTCATGTTATTTGAACCAATATATGTATGTACATTGTCAAAGTATTTTGTTCTTTCTACTTTTATTCATGATCCTCAGGAAGCTAATATCTGATTTTATCTATGTATTTATTGCAACCAGCACTGCCACAGTGCAACATCAGCAGCGACACGGACACCAACGCACTGGAACCTGGCACTAATCTCACTCTGACAGTAGACATCCAGAACTACTACTGTTCGCAACATGCTGGATTTACTCTGACGACTGGACGCATTACCAACACACTCCTAGAGAAACAGACAATGGACAATATCACTGACGCTGTCCTAGCACAGCCCTTGAATGTCACAGCCGATCACTTTGGAACCGTCGCTGTTACATTCCTGTGTGACAACATCACCAGGCCACTTATCTGTGCCGGAGTTGACAAGTTGAGCGGTAAGGTTTTCTATGCATGTATATCTTTGTACGACCTGTGAAGATCCGGCGTCGAATAAGTCCTTAGCAACTCAAACTTGCCATAAAAGGCAACTATGCTTGTCGTAAGAGGTTATTAACGGCATCGGATTCGTCCAGTCGTCTTAGGCGCCGCGATTCGTTATGCAGAGTTGCGTCCCTGGGGCTCGCCAGAAACTGATGGTTTCTATGTTTGTCAGCACCATGCAACTGGAAGACTGTTAAAAGTGGTGTTAAACCCAACTCACTCACTCCCTTATAATTATCAGTATGTCATGTGTACATTTATTGCTTCCTTGCCATCGGATCATAAATTACAAATGTTTTCTTCAAAGACCCTTTTCAGAAACCTTGGTTGAAGAATGAATATTTATATTTCGCTCTAAAAAAACTATTTGATGTTGTTTTACGCAGCTGACACATACCACATACCAACAAAATGAGTTCCGTCTTTTGAAACGGTTTCAATTTTTGCAGATGCCAATTTGTCCAAATTGCAAAAGAAATTAACAAATGAACCATTACTATTTCGGACACGTTTATGCCAAATGTTTTAAATGTGACAGAAAGGCCCCAAGCAGTAGAGATCTAGCGCAAATACCGAAACTGATACCCCAGTGTCCTCGCCAAGCTGCTTGAACTCGACGACAATTGACAAGGGCAACGCAATGTTTGTTTGTAAACACTGTATTGGCATATTTATCTCAAATGACCCCAATGGAAAATCGCTTTCATCCGCTGGCGTTATCCAGCCTAAAAACTATCCGTTACATGACGAAGAAACTTATATCAGTATACATTTGTAATATATAAATAAAACACTCCTTGGGTAAGCATACAGATCTTCAAAAACTAATTAAGTACAGTACACATCGTTTAAAACGAACTCGCTTACACTGAACTGACGGATATAACAAACTATTTCTTGGTCCCGCCCATTTCCTGTATATTTGCTGTACAGTACACTTATAACGTATTACAAATAAGTGTTTCCTTTGAGTTCGTTATAACCGTAGTTTACTGTAGTTACAATCTTAGATGAGCGTCGAAGTCACTGGTCTTTATCTTTGTATTTATCGAGTGGATGTCTGTCCGTGATTATTGGTTATGCAATATCAGACGAATCGTCCTTTTTGCAGTTTACACACGAAGTGTAACCAAAATTTTCTCTCAACACGAGATTGATCATGACTTCTATACCCCTTAACTTATAGCTTTCTGATATTTCTTGTATGGAAGACTGCACACAAGCCATGAAACCATATATGACTGATATATGACTGATCGGCTGAAATTTAATGCTTTCAGTTTTGAGACTTGACTCTTCGGGCTTATCTCGAGACACGACCTTCTTGAACATCTATTTTGATTGATCCATGCATATACTTTTCACATCTGATATCCTCAATTCGACTCAGTTTAATCTGTTTGGGCGTATAATCTAGAATGGTTATTGTCATGCAATGACAACTGATAGATACTTGAACTGGATCGATGTTTCTGCCGGTGGACTGAAGTCCCCGTGTTTCATCATAACCTCAGTAGCAACTGTCTTTGCTAAATCAACTACAAAATAAATCTTTTCGCCGCGACAGCTTACCCTCACAGTGTTGCAAAACAAATATACACACCCCTATTTCTGAACCATGACAAATGGCAATAATCATTGAATGGGATGACTGACCACAGGAGTTGGGCGATACCAATGTCACCAGATATAACACACATTTGACAACAAACAAAGAAGATATTGGTGAGTTGTGATTGAAATTTACGAAGTGCATCTATCCATCCCAAGCTGTGATCTTGATGAGTTATTGCTAGGCTACCACAATATCCTTCCTGGAAATAAAATATGGATGCTTTAAGCGGTCACATCATAACGATTATCGGAAGTCTATGGCTCATCGTTAATATTGCTTCAAAGGAACTCGCTTATTTACTCACTGAACGGATATTGAAAAAAAAAGTTTAAAAAAACCCATTGACATGCCTTACTGTGAAACAATACAGTGTATCATGGTATGAAAGGAATTCTCTTAAAGCGTGCGAGAGAAAAAACATTTGCAGTGGCAGTCATGACTGAACAACTTCTATTCACCTGCTCCAGAAGCTCAGTAGGTAAACAGTGGCTTACAAAACTTAACACGACATGTGAAATTGCAGGTTCTATTCACGTCATGAATTTTAACCAGTCTTCAAACACAACGGTGTTACATAAGGCAAGTTTTTAAAACGTCAATTGTAAAACTGAAGTGTTGCACTTGAAATGTAATCATCAGGTCCCGGGCATTCCACCAGAACACTCAGGGAATTGTTGATATTGCCTCTCTTAGGGGGTTTACCAACATCTCCGTTGTGGTGTGACATCTTCAAAAGTATATTATTTCAATTCAAACATCATTGTGCATACACAAGATGATACGGCCGACATGCGGTCTACGTCACTAGAGAATATATACAGTTAATGAGCCTTAAGAATAGCTAAAATCAAAAAGTTATTTTTATCTTTCTACGGCTATGAGCTATATTCTTAACTCACTCATGACTAGAGGCGGTGCGGTAGCCTAATGGTTGAAGTATTCGCTCGTCGTGCCAAAGACCTGGGTTCGATTTCCCACATGGGTACAATGTGTAAAGCCCATTTCTGGTGTCCCCCGCCCTGATATTGCTGGAACATTGCTAAAAGCAGCGTAAAAAAATCACTCACTCATGATTCACAATGTTTTGTTTAAGATGTAACGACCACCAGTGTCGACACCTCCACGGTACCAACCGAGCAACCGTCCACCTCCAACAGACCGACGTCCACGCCCAGCAGACCCACGCCCAGCAGACCCACTGCTACTGAAGACACAGACACTCCAACTGATGCTACTCTAGGCCTTGCTATCGGACTGTCTCTGCTTGCCGTCTTACTTATAATTGCTGTCATCCTCATTGTTCGCTATCGGGATAGAAAAGGCGGAGGGACCACACTATTACATACGTTTTAAAAGTGACTGAAGACGGTTGAAATGTTTAAACTATTACACATTTTAAAATGTTCCATGTCAAATAACTGATTAAGAGAACTTACTCATGGGTCAGTTTAAAACAAATAGTTTCCACTTGTTTAACATAAGAACGGCTGGCAAGATAAGGAAGAGTTCAACATAAGGAATGTTTGAGGGATTGAATATGTTTTTCCGCCACTTTTAGCAATATCCCAGCCATACCTCACTGCATCCATGTTTGGAATCGCAATGCACGGATGAGGCATTGTAATTGAGACCAGGATGTGTTTTGTCATAAACTATCCCTGACTACACAGATTAGAATGTCAAGTATGTGTCAGTCATGTTTGTTTGATATTTCCTTTCTTATTGTAGACATATATGGCATAATAGGAGTCAATGTTTACAACGTCTGAAGCTAATTGACTGTATTTTCCTCATGTGCTTTTTTTATAACATAACCATTAATAACGTTCAATTTCAAATCAAATTTGTGTGTTCCCTATGTTTTGTTTATACTCAAGTACAGACATATAGTTTGTATATTCATTGTAATTATTACAATATGATCGGATGAATAGGTCAATTTCCTCTCCACACTTATTATAAATTATAAGCCATATTTAGCGAATCAAAATGTAAGCTATGTTGTTTGAGAAGGGAGTTGTTCAATGTACGAGTATCAATGTACACTACGTTTAGACATAAATGTGAGAAGCGTTGCTATTGTACATGATTTAGGGCATACTAAAACTCCATGAATTGTGTCTGGGATGAAGTGGTCACGTGGAAAAATATGTCATAATTGACAGTAAGATAGTGCAACATGATGTGTTACATTATCTCGATGGTATTTGCTTGGAAGGCTATTTGGTACGAAAGCCTCGTCGTGCGAAATCCCAATCAAGTGGTTGATTTTTAAATAGAAATTTTGCGTTCTTGAAATAAAACTGAAATAACGAAAAACTAATCGATATTACGAGAAACCAATCGAAGTACCGAGAGAAAATAATTGAAATAACAAGAAATTTTTTCGATTATAAACAAAAAAAGAACTGGCACCAAAGTGGCATCATTAGGCTTTCGTAATTTCGGGCTCAAAAAGGAAGCTTTAGTACGAATGTGGCCGTGTCTCAAATTATAACAGAAAGGGGGCATATGACACTGGATAATCGAGGGTGATGTTTTGTTTGATCAAGCATCACACAGGGACAAGGTGCAGTTGTGTCTGTTTGTTAACACAGCTGTCAGTATTATTCCACCTCTATCAAGGATGGGATAGCCTGGCTGTATTCGTTTGTTCACACTGCATTCGACAATATTCCAACTGTATTAAACAGTGGGCACTGGTGAAGAGCAACCTCCTCGTGGTAAGTGCTGGGTAACACTAATCGCTCTTCCCCCGTGTGGAACCCGGGTAGAATATTTCCACAGCACCCCATTGCTGGTCGTAAGAGGCGACCAAAGTGGGCAGCCCGTTTGCCGTGGGTTGCGTCCCTGTATCGGCGGAGGACGGGAGTCTGGTAGTTGAGGGCTCTGGTTCCTGGAACTGTGTTCCTTTGCCCAACACACTACTTCGACCCTTACTTCGCCTAGACGGTTGGTAAGATGGGCCCGGTCTTATCAATCGGCTGGTCATGCCAGGCCCTGTGCGTAATATTGTATCTGCACACCTGTGTTGTATTTCACTGTATATTTTGGTCTTGGTCATGTTAAACTTGTATGTACTCACAATTTGTGATGGCTTTAATTGCCTAGAGTCTAATGCCAGAAGGTGGTGGCTCATGGGCCAATCTGGTGATGTTGACCTCCGAATAATGTATGTCTCTAATTTCTTGTCAAAGGCAGAACAAGTCTGACATTGAATTGGTAGATAAATATAGCTATTCGTGTCTTCTTTGCTGGAGCATAACAATCCTGTATCCCTGGTGTTTGCATTCTGGATATCCGGTGCAATGTAACACTGTCCTTGTTGACACTCCATGGTGGGTGGGGAGCAGGGTTGCTGAATACTATTCTTTCACCATGGCTTATAATCATCCTGGTTCAAAGCGTAGACATCTAGAATTAGGCTCATCTGATGAGACAGTTGCAAATATTGATTCTTGGGCTCGCTTCCTTGTGATCGAGGCTAAAGATCATGAACCCATCAAACTGAACCCCTTTGCCATTTCTAAAGCCATTCAAGTATATTATGGAGAGGTTAAAAACGTGACACGACTTCGTTCTGGCTCCCTTCTTGTTGAATGTGTAAGGAAACAACAATCAATCAATCTGTTATCAATCAGTCAATTTGCCAATATTGAGGTTGTTGTTTCTGAACATTGTCCGTGACAGGACTCGTTCTTTGTCGGACATGTCTGAACAAGAAATTGCTGAAGAACTTAAACTCAAGGAGTATCTGCTGTTAAACGTTTTTCCCGCAAGAAGGATGATTCAACTTTTGAACCAACAAATACGTACTTGTTTACGTTTGCCCAAACTTCTATCCCACAATCAATTAAAGCTGGATACGTCAACATCGGAGTGGAGGTGTATGTCCCCAATCCACTCTGATGCTTTAGATGTCAACATTTTGGCCATGGCTCTAAGTCCTGTAATCATTCTGTGGTTTGTCAACGCTGTGGCGACAACCATGAGAGGACTGATTGCAAACAAGCCCTCAAATGTGCGAACTGTGATGGCAAATATATGGCTTCCTCCAAATTCTGCCCTATTTGGCAAAATGAATAAAAAATACTAAAGATAAAGTGTGAAAAAAACATAACTTTTGGAGAAGCTAGACAACTGTTTAAGTCTCAATCACCACCTCAATCGACACTAAATTACTCTGCTGCTGTCTCAAAGCCAGTTCAATCTTCATCTGTCTCGTGTCAGACAGAGTTGACATAGATCAAATCTGATCGACCCCTGGCAACTGCTCCTGCCATCGAGCCTGACAACTCTGATGCAAAAAACAACAGCACCTCCTTCAACATCTCAGGCAGCGAGTCAGACTCCACCTGAACCCACAACAACTGCGAGTGTCAAGCGGTCAAATCGGGAAAGAAAAAAGTTAGGTAAAAAACAATTACCAAGGAATCCCTCTCCTTCAGAGGTACCTCTTCAAAACTCCTATAGTGCTCTGGACATGGAAGTAACACCATCGTCTGAGAATTCTGGTAGGAGTTCTTCCTCCTCACGTTCGCGTGAGAGATCGCCTATTGAACCACCATGATTCATTCGCCTAATATACTTCAATGGATTTGCAGAGGACTAAGAAAGAATTTTAATGACTTTCAATTGTTAGTTCAAGATTATTACCCGTCAGCATTATGTCTCCAAGAGACATATCTTAAGCACACTTATACGTTTGATCTCAGGCAGTAACACTGTCATCATTCATTTTCTCCTCCAGGTGATAAAGCGCCCGGAGGCTCTACTATTTTAGTCAGACAGAACGTTATTCACTGTCCTGTACATTTAAATACTAATCTTCAAAGCTGTAGCTATCCATATTACTTTGCACATTGCATTTACTTTGTGCTCTTTGTATATCCCACCTTCATCTGCTCTTCGACAGTCTGATCTACAGAATCTTTATGATCATCTCCCTAGGCCCTGCATCATCATGGGCGATTTAAACGGGCATAACCCTCTGTGGGGCAGTGCAAGTACAAACATCAAGGGGAGAGTTATTGAAGATTTGGTTTCTGATAATGGTTTATGTCTATTTAATGATGATTCAAACACCTACTTACATCCTGCTACTGGAACCTATTCTGCCCTTGATCTGTCTCTCACAGATTCAAACATTTACAATGAATTTGAATGGTCTGTGCATGACGACCTATGTGGAAGTGATCACTTCCCTACTGTCTTAAAAACTGTAACATTGGATGATGACCTGACTGATCACGGTGGAATCTTAGCAAGGCCAACTGGTCCTTGTATGAAAGTTTATGTGTTGATATATTATTACAACCTGACAACTTCATACATGTACCTGATCCCATCTAGTTATTTTCGAATCAACTCAATGATATTGCTGACAAAACAATTCCTAAGTCCTCTGCAACTCCTCATCTTCGTCAACCATGGTTTAACTATGATTGCAAACAAGCAAGAAAGTGTGGGAAGAAAGCGGAAAATTATTTTCGCCGACATCCTACAGTTCACAACTTGAATACTGTTAAAATTACTAATGCCAAGGCAAGACGTGTCAATCTTCGAGGAACTATGTCTCAAAACTTAATTCACGTACACCTATTTCCAAGGTGTGGAACATGGTTAAAAGAATAAAACGCAAAGGTTCAAAATCTTCTGTACATCATCTAAAAGAAGGTGACAGATTAATAACTGATAAATTAGATATTGCAAATAAACTTGGCGAAACTCTTGCCAAAAATTCTTCAGCAACAAATTATGTCCCTGAGTTTCAAAAATATCAGAAACAACAGGAAAAGAAAACAGTTAATTTTGATTCTACTAATGGTGAAAATTACAATGAAGTATTTTCATTGCATGAGCTACATACCGCTCTTGAGCAAGCTCATGATATTGAAGCATTTGCCTGAATCATGTCTTGAGACACTTTTAAATATCTTTGACCAAATATGGACTTCAGGGCATTTTCCTCCTTCGTGGCATAATGCCATTGTAGTCCCCATACCAAAACCTGGCTGGGATCATACAGATGCCTCAAATTATCGCCCTATATCGCTAACCAGTTGTGTTTGCAAAACCATGGAGCCAATGGTGAATAATTGATTAGTTTGGTATCTGGAAACCAATAACCTTCTCACAAATATTCAGTGTGGTTTCCAGAAAAATAGAAGTACTATTGATCATTTAGTATGGTTAGAATCGTTTGTTAAAAATGCTATTGTTAATAAATAACACGTAGTATCCATTTTCTTTGATCTTGAGAAGGCATACGATACTACCTGGAAGCATGGCATTCTGACGGATTTACATGATTTTGGCTTGAGAGGTCGTTTACCTCATTGTATATATCTCAGTTTTTAACAGACAGGCAATTTCAAGTCTGAGTGGGTACAACCCTGTCTCGCCATTATCATCAGGATCAGGGTGTCCCACAGGGCAGTATTTTGTCTGTCACTTTATTCAGTATAAAAATTAACAGTTTGTCAAAAGTTTTGAATGATTCAGTTGATGGATCACTTTTTGTGGATGATTTTAACATGTCTTGTCGTGGTAAAAATATGCACACAATAGAAAGGCAATTACAATTATGTCTCAATAAAATTCATAAGTGGTGTCTAGAGAACGGGTTTAAATTCTCCAAATCAAAAACTACTGCATACATTTTTGCAGGAAATATAAACCGCATAAAGACCCTGAACCTTCTCTTAAACAACGCCGTCTGAAATTATCTTTACAATATGTCACTAGATTATATTCAAATCAGTCAAATCCAGCTTTTAATTGCGTCTTTAATCCTCTCTACCAAGATATTTACAATAAAAAATCATCTCTCGTTCCACCACTCGGAATAAGAATCCAGTCTGCCATGTTTGCTTCTAATATTAAATTGCATGATATTGCTCCCTTTCAACTGTTTTCATCACCTCCTTGGCAAATGGTTAGGCCAGAGGTTGACCTCACATTAACCAAATTAAAGAAATCAGATACTGACCAATTAATATACCAACAAGAATACAATCAATTAAGAAACACTTATAACACTTATAAATCTATATTTACTAATGGTTCCAAGGATGGTGGTGCTGTTGCTAGTGCCACTGTCATTGGATCCAGGACAATATATTCGCGATTACCAGATAACAGTTCTATCTTTACAGAAGAAGCAAACTCCATTTTTACCGCACTACAATATATCAAAAACCAATCTAAACATAAACAATTCATTTTTTTTTTCAGATTCTCTCTCGTGCCTTCAGGCGATGAAAAATATATCATCCAAACATCCGCTTTTAATCAAAATTCTTGAATTATTTAATGATCTTGCTAATCATAATCTTTGGATCATGGCAAGTGAAACAATACAGCACAGCCAATCGCGGCGCCTTTCGTGACTCGAGGACCCATTGCCCCTTACAGGGCATTGTTTGTATGTTTATTGTTTACCGCTACACTTAAACATGTCATAACTATGTGACGAAGGCCTGTCAAACTAGGGATTGAGAGTATGAGGAACGTCCGACGCCTGTCGGGATATGATCACACACAATCAACAAAGTCAGTGAGTCTGACCACCCGCTCCATTCAGTAGCCTATTTCGACAAATATGAAGGCTTGTCACCACAGTATTTTACAAGCTACTCTTTGTAAGTAGGATCACCACTTCGACTATTCTCCTTGAAAAAAAAAAATATTTCTTCGCCGATTCCGCCGTATTGATCCCATGCCACGAAGAAAGGGTTTGACTCGATGTGTGGAATTCAAAAGCTGATGATCCACGGGACCGACTACCTCACGTTCTTCATGATCTAATTCTGTGAGTGTCCACCTCATCTCTGCACATGCCAAACATGACTTCCTTAGGCCCACAGGAGTTACTTCCCCTGCTTTAGAATACGACTGAGCACATCGGCCCATGCTTCAATGGCTTGAGTCGAGGCTTGACAAAGAAGCGTCTTAAATTAACTCAAACGAATTAAGGTGATGTTTTCTCCTTGAAGACGAGACACTCTTTCTCATTGCTTCTTCAAGCCTTTGTCCAACAGACAGGGCATGTTTCCTGTATAGTGTATATTACCGACAAAAATATAGCAACTCATGATTTAAATGTAGCTATGGTTAAGGTGTGCATTTTCAAAACCGTGGCATCTAAACACAACATCTAAGCACAATGAAATTTCGAATTATTGGTACAGGAGAGTTGAGGTGAGGTGAGGTGATTTGAGGTGAGGTGAGGCCGCCTGAAAGCATACCATAGGCAGCAAAGACTGGGGTGGACTAGGCAAAACAAAGGACGGGCTGCGCGCAAGTGGTTCCGACTCAGATAGAAGAACACGCTGTTTGGGAAGTAGCAGTATGATCGGTACGGGGTGGTTGTGTCATGGTTTGGGGCGGTGTCACATATGATAAACGAACAGATTTGTTATTTTTGGGAACTGGACATTTGACCGGCCACCAACATGTTGACGACATTTTGCAAGGTAGATAATTTTTTATGGATAACAATACTGTAAAAAGCGACGTTTTGGTATAGATCCTTATACCGTTTTCAAGCAAGACTGAATGAGGGACTAGGTACAGAATATATATAGTAGGTGGAGGATTAAAAGTAACAACAATTACATATATGATCGAGATAACATAGATACGGTGTTGACAACAAGGGGATAATACTGTTTAAGATACAAAATAAGACATTTTGCAAAGCAACCTGTTGTTGTCCTTTTCTCAAGAAATTTCGTCACTGATTATCTACGACTAGAAGGCATTCGGTCATTGGACTGGCCAGCTAAGTCACCTAGGATAGAGCATCTGTGGAATGCTCTCAAGTCGGGACTGAAGGACAGAGACCTAGCCCCTATCATTGTGGCCCAGCTTTGGGTAGCTCTTCAGGCGAGAAGGAGGGCAATACCAAGGACGACCGTATGCAAGTTCATCAACAGTATGCCATCAAGGTGTCGCGCATGTATCGCCCACATCGTGGACACACCAGATATTGATCTACACGCCCGAATTTGTTTTTTGACATTGATCCTCATTACACCTTCACTATCATTTCATCAGTTCCCCTATTTTTTGTAGGGAGTCATCGATATACACATTTTTGGGGGGGACGTACGTTGTTTTTTTGTGCTATTCATGTCAAAATTCATCTTCAGAGGGTCGGACGAAACATAACATGAAAGCAAAACAAAATTAAGAATGCAACTGATAAAGCCAGTGAATAAAAGATATATCCATTGGCTTTATGTGCGGATAGTAATGAAAATATCAAAGGTCAAGTAGGAACTTTCGGCAATCGAATCACAATTAACCATCGGAATCCAGATAAACTACTGGGATAATTTGCTGTCATTATCAAAGAAAGAGTCTGATATCCTGAATATCAGTGTATTACTGTGACGTATCTGTGGTATGTTAACTGTTTTGGGAACTTTGGAGGTATAAATTGCGAAACAATTTGGCGAGGACACTCGCCTAGCGCCACCAGCAGGATCCATTTCAATACCTCTGCTTGCAGACCTCTGTGGATTGGAACATTTCTCCCATACTAACACAGTAGGATTTGGCCGAAATATGTATGAATTGTTACCTTGTTTCGTTTAGTTGATGTGTGTTCATCTGACTGCACTTTGTAACGTTATGATAGGACAGGCAGACTCTAAACAAACATAAAGTTTCATAGACTAGGGTTGGATCAACTTCCCTTTGATGAAGGGCAGTTATTCTGACCAGTGGATTGTCACGAAAGGAAAAGAGAAACAATTTGTGAAGGCAATTGTTGATTTGCCTTTTTGTTGTTACGCTACTGTAAAAGAAAGAGGTTCCAGATGGAACTACATTGATTGTCGTCGCTGTCCGACGGACACGTGGCTAACCTTCTGACGTAATATATGGTATTGCCCACATTCCAGGAACACTTTTGCCCTTGGACATGCCAGAAACCTATGATTGTTGGTTCGAATCTCGGTTCAACACCAATTATGTTTCTAGGTTTGTCATCACCATACCCGTGCTCATGGGTTTCACCGAAGTGGTAAAGGTCTTGAGACCTGGACTATTTCGGGCTTTCCTTCCACATTAAGCTGACACGCCGTGATATAACTGGAATACTGTTAAAAGCGGCTCACTCACTCACTCACCAGGAACACTTTCAATGTTTCGGTAATGTTTGTGAGAGATGGGAAGAGAGATTTCGGGGATAGAATTGAAGAATGACATTATATGAGAAAGAGGTTATCAATGCGTGTGTTAGGCGATGGTAAATGTCCTGTATTAGGAATAAACACTGTGTATTTAGCTCGGAAAGGATAAAAGATACAATGTTTATTCCAAATACAGAATATTATGACCTCTATTTATATCTCACCGGCGAAGAGAAAACCTGTTGACTAATAATACAGGTTTAGTAAAGAGCGTTTTATTAAGTCACGTACCACGGGACCATGTTTTGCATCAGGTGGTCGTCGGAAGCACTGTGCAACTGCAATCTGCAAGACCTGCTCTACTCCAAATCGGGCAATCTAGTCCCGATCGACACAACTATTTTTCACTAGACACCAGAGATGCGTACTGAGTGAGTGACTGTGGTACCTTCCAGTATCATGAGTGTAGTCACACAACTATTCTTGAAGAGGCCTTGTTTATTGTCCTCATTGCTTGCTATACACATGTCTGTCCATGACCCTCAGCATCAATCAGATGTGATCTTGGCTTTGCAGCAATGCCATAAACAGCGAGAATTCCATAGAGGTGACTATTTCCTTTTGGCCTCTTGAAGAACTGATTTTGTTTCTCGCCTGAATATACAAATACATACGTTCGGTAAATAAGCACATGTTTGATAAATTATGATGTGAATAGACCTTGATGGATACTATAATGGTATATCTGAGAAATCTAAATGTGGCTGTGACTGGCAATTTGGGCAAAAACTTTGTTTATTGGCTTTATTTAAAAGAGTGAGTGAGTTACAATTTTAAGTCACATCGGCAGTGTTTCAGCCATATCGTGACTATCAAGGTAGTGAGTGAGTGAATTGGGATTAACTCCACTTTTAACAGTATTCCAGTTATATTGCGGCGTGTCAGCTTAATGTGGGAGGAAAGCCCAAAGTGATGCAGGTGTCAGATGTTTACCACTTCGGTGAAACCCACGAGCACGGGTATGGTGCTGACAAACCTAGAAACATAATCGGGGCGAACCGGGATTCGAACCCACGATCATAGGTTTGTGTCGTGCCCAAGGGACGCAACTCTGTATAGCAAATAGCTGCGCCTTAGATGATTGGACTAAAAAGTGAAGACTGTTATTATAATGTTCAATGCAAACGGAAGACATTGGACATATAATGTCAAAGATTAAATATCCTTGTGTTTGTAAACTTTGCATAAACTTTGGGAAATGGAACAGCTGAACACATAATTTACCTGGCATGTCCGCAAGTTCCTCTTGTAACTTACTGACGTTGTTGAAATGGGGATCGTGTGTTTCAGGTTTTGGGAACCTAATGTTTTCTGGATACTGTTATGTCGCAAAATGACATCTGGTGATGATGTCTGGGGCGATGGTGGTGCAGAAGAAGGCGTCTCCATGCTGGCAGTGATTGGAGAAGAGGCGATTGATAACAATGAGGCTGACGATTGAAATGAAATAAAAACTCTTGTTGACAGCTGCCTCCGTTTTATTTGCACCCATGCTTCACAATAGGGTGTTCGACCGATGGATATAATGTGATCCATATTTCAAATTATGTTTAACATTGTACACGCGATAAACTGTATATGTGTTAACTTTATTACGACATGTTTGTTTTTCATTTATATATCCAGTTCCTTGTTACTGGGTGCCTTATACAAATCTGGTCTTAATACATAGTCTATCCCCCATGAAGATTCTGGTGTAGAATAGGTCTTCAGCAGCCCATGCTTGCCGTAAAAGGTGTCTATGCTTGTCGTAAGAGACGACTAACAGGATCGGGTGGTCAGGCTCGCTGACTTGGTTGATACATGTCATTGATCCAAATTGCGTGGATCGATGCTCATGATATCAATCACTGGATTTTCTGGTCCAGACTCGATTATTACATATTGCCGTCATATAGCTGGAATATTGCTGAGTTAAACAACAAACCAACCAACATAGTCTACCATAGAATCAGAATATAGCCGGACAGTTTGATATCACTTGATAACTGAAAGAAGATCAACAGGTGATCTGCTTCATCTAGACATTTGACATCCCTGATCTTTGTCCACCTGGGGGTGTATAGGATGTCACAATGATGGACCAGACAATCATGTGATTGACATCATGAGCATCAATCCATGCAATTAGGACCGAAGACATGCATCAACCAAGTACTGATCATCAGCCTGACCACCCGATCCCGATAGTCGCCTTTTACGACAAGCAAAGTCGCCTTTTACGACAAGCATGGGTTGCTGAAGACCTATTCTATCCCGGATCTTCATGGGTTGCTATCCATTTGGAGAGGTGAGATACATATAATACACAGTTTCCACTTGCTCACTCGATCAATAGATGAAATTAAGCGCTAAGGTTAGTTTGTAAACGTTCAAGTTATGAAATGCAAATATCTTTCAATAGGTGTATTTTTATCAAATCAGGGACTTTTAGACAGTAAGGCAGAAAAAGATAGACAGTATTTCATATATTTCTTACAGCGTATCGGGTTAAATCATGAGATATACATGATACCATTTACATAGTCAGAACGTTGCCCAGATCCTACGGTCCAAAACTCTCATTGTCTATACGACTTGTGTCTGTAGCTCACTATAGGAACAACATAAGAATTATTGACAATAGCATTGAGCCATTAAGTAGTCTATCGCTAGTTTTGTTCTACTAGTGTGGGAAAATTCAACACCAAATCTTATACTGCGACTGCCAAATCTGTCGACCTACACATGCAGCTGTCGGCAATACATGCATGTCATCATTGGTACACCCTGGTTCTCCGTTTATCTCGCCACATTATTATCCAGCATTGAATTATCACAGAACCAAACTGTTATCTTTCACTTTATACACTCACTCACTCGTCGCTATATATGTGCAATAATCTTGGACGCGACGTTAAACCCAATTTCAACGCACTCACTCACTCACTCACTCACTCACTCACTCCTCACTCACTCACTCACTCACTCACTCACTCACTCACTCTGATAACCTGAGCTCTGCCTAAAGAATAGTAGCACACCACGTTCGTACAGGGCCGGAGGGTCGCTTATTTACAGATAACAGTGAAAGTAACACAAGGAGTTATTTTATGCTAGCTAGTCCCTGTAGACTGCACTTCCTCGTGAGGGAGACCACAGTGTAGAGATGTCGGATGGTTTATGTTGGAGTACACAATTTGTGAGTTATTTACTTTTATCTAATATACGAATATGTTGGATCAATATAATATGTTCTAAAAGAAAATCGACGGGCATCAGTCACACAAGTTTCTGAATTTGAGAAAGTAATGTTATCAGCACTTAGCTAACTCTACAAGTTAGAAAGCATTCTCTAAGAACAAAATACTCACTGTATAAACTGTATATCTGGCTAAAATCTGTTGTTGAAGGAACCATTGATTTAAACGGAGAAAATGTTTTGTTTTGGTTTCAAGGCAAACACAACAACCCATTGAATATTGTACTTTCAATAACAAAACATGTAATATACAGACAATGCAGCAATTAATTAGCTAATACTTCATTTCCATGCGTACCTACATGCCGCGAGGGTAAATTGAAAAGTCTGTTGGCTCTCAGCTATTTCTTTTTGTTGTGTAAGTATTCAACAATTGGATGTCATAACACAAGGTTTCACTGATCACCACATCTGGTTTCAACAAGTCAGCTAGAGGTGAGAGAAAGTTCGGAAACAGAAAAATCTGAGAAATGAGCTGTGATTGTGTACCTGCCCAAATAGGGCTTTTCACCAAAGGAAGATATAAGAGTGAGCGAGTATGGTTTTACGCCGCTTTTAGAAATATTCCAGCAATATCATGGCGGGGGACACCAGAAATGGGCTTCACGCATTGTACCCACGTTGGGAATTGCACCTGGGTCTTCGGCGTGATGAGCGAACGCTTTAACCACTAGGCCACCCGACCGCCCCGGAGATATAAGAAAGCACGCATGGGGATGACTGTCCAACATATTGAAAAGATGAATGGGCTACAGCTGAAGAAAAACAGAACAGCAAAGAAGATGACTTCGTTCTGGGCATCCGCCAAATTGACGTTATGCCAAATCTCACTCCACCACATGATTATGGCTAAATCGACATGTTACTATTCAACGTATCAATGACACTGCTGGGATCTGATACATTCCACTGTAGGGAACGGTTTGCAAGGTGTCCGTCATGGTGACACTAGATTAGAAGGTGACCCAACGAAACAAATCCAGAGACTTTATGACCTTTTCATGCGATATTGTGATCAAGAATAAGACATGTGTATATCACAGCAAGCAGTGGAGATGTGTGGCCCCAATCCCATCAAACATGGGTATAAGCTGGTGATGTCAGTTGACAACTGACGAGCAAAAACTAGCAACATGGAATACTACGTCAGAGAATAAAGTCAAAGAAAAACGCCAAGGAGAGCTCTGTTCATAATATGCTCTACTGGTAAAGAACAATGTGCATGTGCATATACGTGGCAATGGTTTCAGTAGCAAATTGTGTCTTTGCGTTTCCACCACATGCACCACCGCTGACTTTTGTCACTTCTCTAAACTCAAATCACACCTGTATGGTAGAGCTTTTACCTGTAACGTCGAGAAGAGTGTAGCCATCAGACCTTGTTTGGAACCAAGATGACGTCTTCAACAGGGCAGCGATAATAAAGTTGGGGCATCGCGGGGTGAAACTGTAAAATAACGTGGATAAGGCAGTTTATGTGAGGGCACGAAATCCTCTGTTAATCCTGGTGCACTTGACAAGAGCTGGCTCAACTAAACTGGAAATTGTTCCTGAATAACACGAGAGCAGAATACATGTCTATATCTCCACCTGGCATTATTGCATTCCAGGATTCGAACCCACGATCATAGGTTTCTGGTGTGACCAAGGGACGCAACTCTGCACAGTGATTCGCGAATGTCACAGCATGTCATTGTCAACGTATTTGTCATGCAATGTCACAGCCTGTCATTGTCAATGTATTTGTAATGCAATATCACATTCTGTCGTTGTCAACGCATTTGTCACCCGAGAGTCTTAAAAGGTCAAATATATCAAGAGGAGTTGATTTATGTACAATATTCGAGGCTTGTCGAAGGTAGTTTAATGTTTGAGTTTGGAGCAAACGAGGATGCATGTGAGATTATACACATATCATGTGCAAAAACCAATTTATGGTTATTTTCGAACGATCAAACAATGGATAAGCCATTTATTTATTTAAATTTCTATTTCGTTAAATTGCATGGAGACGAAAAAGGTGGTTATTTGTTAAATAACATCTTGGCTTTAAATACAGTATTACCATGTTGTTTACCAGTCAGTCACTTGTCCACAGACGCAAGTTGCTTTCACAGACAAACGATCATAGGTTGGTATCCCGGTTCACCCTGATTAAGCTCCCAGATTTGTCAGCGTCATACTTGTGGTCGTGAGTTTCTCCAAAAGTGGTAAATGCATAATACCTACATCTCACGCCGTCATATAGTTGAAACACGTTCAACCGAACTCACTCACTCTCTCATTTTATTTTTCAGTGGATGTTTCAATGACCATGATGCATAGAAGAAATCGAATTCTGGTTCTGCTTAACCTTGTGGTGTGCTTTACTCATGGTAAGCACAGTTTATACATATTCCTTCACAACGATCAGATGGTGAGCAGGTTAAATACCGCATGAGCAGTAGTTTTGTAAGAGCACAGTAGCAAACTCGGTGCACGTCTCCGGTTCGAAATTATGAATGATTCAAAGAAGATTTACATGAAACAACATTCACTTACTCACCAGGGAGTTTTCCATTCCATTAGAAGCCCTTGTAGATACCACATGTGGCTGTTATTGCTCAGTTCTCGATAAAATATTGGCATTAATGATATTCACAATTAGCTGATAATTTACTTTTTGTTAAGAAAAACATAATAAATGAAATGCTAAAGTATTTAAGGAAAATATGCACACCCTTACTAATCTACCGTGATACACTTTGAATATTGACTTTTCTCTCACAAGGGAAACTATTATCATTCAATGTCTATTTTAAAAATAATGACTATCTTTTTCACTTCGCGATATGGCTGAAATATTGCCGATGCGATGCAAAATTTGAACTCACCCACTCAATTTGAATATTGCCGACTGTGACATTAAAAAACCTGCACGTGTTTTGTATTTCACCTGTATGTCTGTGTAATGAAGAATGCTGTTGTGAAACTTGTTTTCGAGGGAATCCTTGTGCTGAGAAGGTACTGCGTTTCAAGTGATTGTACGTCTGTATTGTAAATATGATGTAAGCATCACTTTATAAATTTTGACACATGCATCTCATTTACGTATATGTTCTATACATAGTTCGTCTGTTAGCCGTTGATACAGCGACATTCATTCACGCGTGTGTGTGGCTGATTGTAACAAGAATGGTAACATCAAGTACCATCTTTTTAACGTCTTGGTATGACGCGGCCTGGGATCGAACCCCGGACCTTCCTCTCTCTGGGCAGACGCTCTACCACTAGACCACGGAGGCGGTCAGTTGGCGAATGAGGAAGATGGAACAGTAAAACATATCACTGCCATACCAACAGATGCCTATATCACAGCTCGTTGCTTTAAACGCTGAGGGTGGACAACAATACATGTCCTAATCCACGTTCAAATACATACAAAATGCATCATCTACCCCACAACATTGAGGCTAAAGTTAACAATTGCATATGTGTTCTCACAAGTTGTTATATTTTACAAGCCTATTGCTTGCACATTATTGCTATTTTACATTCAACCACTGTATTAAGGATGACTACAGGTATTTTGTCATTTCAAAGTTCATGGTATCTATTACAATGTGTTTTTGTGTTGACATTCACTGTTTTCATAAACTGATGCTATTATTGTCCACGAAAGGGTAACTAGCTGTTCTTTGTGGTAACCTTACTCTTTTACTCTCCTTTGTCAACAGGTGTTTAATAACTAACTTGTTCTCATCCCGATATGGCTGTAATATTGCCGATTCCATGTCCAATTTTTACTCACTCACTCGCTCGTTTTGATAAGTAGCTGTTTTATGTGTGAGGTCTGTTTGTTTCCTTCTTTCTTTCTTTAACGCCACACTCCAATAGATAAATCTACCAGACAATCCAGTGACCGTTATTGCGTACAACGATCCATGCTATCTGGAAACGATGACACGCTATCAACCAAGTCACCGTGCCTGACAACCTTTTCTATCACGGAATCCTGTGGTATATGCGATGTATATATTATGAGATTAACAGTAGCCCCGACATCAGCAGTAACAGTACTGATAGTAGTAATAACAGTAAAACTCTCTTCTAAGTTACAGCTCTGATGGACACAGACTGCCCTGGAGGAGTGGCTCTTCTTGGATCAGAATACACAATAGTAGGTGACAGAAGCAACTACACAGCCTTTATATGGGCACGACCATCTGACAACCGATATGTCGTCACCTGCAACCCTAGCTGTAGCCCTGTGGCTTGATACAGTGCAACTATAAACGATACACACTCTACACTCACTATACACAGTGTTGGGGCGGCAGATGCTGGTACCTGGAAGATCGTGGATGCGAATGAAGTGGGTGCCATCGGTGTCGATGTGTGTCCACTGACAGTAGCTGGTGAGTATAACGTCATGGAAGTCTAGAAAATATTTGGTGAATCAATGGATATCATGAGCCCTAATCACTGAGATGAGTCAAGCAATATAAAAGATAATGCAAAAGGACAAATATGGCCATGTTATAATCTCTAAAGTATTAATTCTGACTACAATGACGTCTTAATTCAGGTCTTGATGGGACTGGTGTCTTTATTACCCAAGATGAAGTTATTAATAACCACGGAACCGTATGTACCTTAAGACTTAGGAAACATACAGGCTTACCCTTGTTGCTTAAGGTCATCAATTACTTACAATCATAAATATAGGGAAGGAATGACTGGAATGTAGCTATCATTGATGTACATATATTCATATTAACGTGGGCGATGCATCTGAACGCATTATCTAATCACAATTAAATTTCACATCATGCATGGAGAGCGTGTAATCCATGTTCACACAGAAGCCAAAGCGTGTGCGCTAAAAGGGGAACACACAATCACTAATGCAATTGAGCTACCAGGCTCTTAAAATATTCAAAGTATATATCATTATTATCAAAAATATTTGGCAAATCAAAAAGTGTATTTGCTCACATGAAGAACACGCACCATCAAACGGCCTTCAATGCGACCCCCCCCAAAATCGTTTTGTCACATTAATGACACAACACAATAGATTTAAATCTGCTCTTGTTATAAAAAGATAATTCCGTACAATAACAAGAAGGCGAATTTCAGCATCTTCCGTCAACATCCCCGGCTCTCTGTGGTAGTGTCATGATGTGGGGCAGGATCACGCATGACAGGCAAACTGATTTGGTTACAAAATGTTTAATGAACATTTGATTGGCCAACAAAAAAATTGCGTCCTGTCGTTGATATATTCGTGGGAATTATCAGCAGAAAATTTGAATTATCAGACCACATTGTGCCCAGGTCCTCTCCGATTGACCCCAAGAGACAGCATACGGATATTGGGCTGACATGCCCCCAAAAGAGCATTTTCAGGATGTTCTTTGGCAGAGAAAATCTGCGGCGCGCAATACCAAGGACAGCCATATCCAAATTAACCAACAGCATTGCTCAACATTTTGAAGACACAAGACACTGAAGTTCACGCCCGAAATTAACTTTTACACACATTTATCGTCATTACACCCTGACTATCATTTCATCATATTGTTTGTTAGAGGTATGGATATTAGTGTGTTGTCGTTTCTCATATGTCTTACATGTATGTTGGGAATATTAATTGTATTACACCAGCCTTTAGTGATTGCATAAGTGATCAATGGAGGCTGTTATTATACGACCAACTCCCTTTCACAAACATGTCAGTTTTGTGTTGTTAAATCACTTTCTTCACATAATTCTGCCACCAGGGATCCCACAGTGTGGCATCAGCAGTGACGAGGACACCGACTCCCTGGAACCTGGAGCACAGCTGACTTTAACAGTGGACATCACACGCGACTACTGTTCTCGGGAGGCGGGCTTTGATCTGACTACTGGTGCTTTGACTGAAGCATTGATCATGAAACACAACGTTAGTGCTGTATCAGATGTAACCCTTAACACAACCTTCAACGTAGATATCACCCGATTAGGCGATGTGACGTTGGACTTCATGTGTGACAGAAGTTGGACTCTGACTTGTAACGGTGTTCAGAAGCTTCTAAAAAGTGGGTAGAAAAGTCATTTTACTGTACAACAAGAAAGATCTGAGTTAGCGAGTTTGGTTTAACACCTCTTTTAACAATATGCCAGTAATATCATTGCGTAACAGCCTGCTATGGAAGGAAATCATGAAGTGACAAAAGTCAGTTTTACCGTACAACATGAGTTATGTCCGAGTCAGCGAGTTTGCCTTTACACTTTTCTGAAGGGACACAAGTTTTAGCCGCTTACCAATTGGGCGAAACCTGCGAGCATGAATGTCGTCCCGACAAACAACTCATCACAAGAGACTTATCTGGGATTCAAACCAATGATCTTCGAATGCTACCAAAGCTAGGGGAAGAAATCTTGTTCTGCAAGTTACACATGACCAGGCTGCCAGCACAACATATGTCATATCTAATAACGAACTACTAAGGATAATTACGTTTCATATTTATATATTGATTACATTAAATCTCATTTCATGTTATTTGCACCAATGATATGTATGTGTATTGTCAAAGTATTTTGTTCTTTCTATTATATGCATGATCCTCAGGAAGCAAATATGTAATTTCATCTATCTATTTGTTGCAACCAGCACTGCCACAGTGCAACATCAGCAGCGACATTGACACCAACGCCCTGGAACCTGGCACTTATCTCACTCTGACAGTAGACATCCACAAATACTACTGTTCTCGACAAGCTGGATTTACTCTGACGACTGGACGCATTAACAACGCACTCCTAGAAAACCAGACAATGGACAATATCACTGACGCTGTCCTAGCCCAGCCCTTGAATGTCACAGCCGATCACTTTGGAGACGTCGATGTCATATTCCTGTGTGACAACATCACCAGAACACTTATCTGTGGCGGAGTTGACAAGTTGAGGGGTAAGTTTTTGTTTTTTTATGCATGTATGTTATTGCATACTGAACCGCAAAAGAAACCTCACCATGGACAGATATATGAGACACCTTATTTGTCCAAACACTGTAAACATACTTTGAGACATATTAAAAAGATAAAACTTGGCAAAACTGATCATCAAGGTTGAAATTAAAGTGTTAAATGTTCTTAAAGTGAAACACAACACTAGTCTCTGAGCAAATGTGCGTGTGTCCTCCATGTTCATTGATGACTGCCGTGCAACGTTGATACATGGAATGAATGTGGCGGTTGATGAAGGCCATAGGCACTTGAGCCTACACTCTGAGGAACGCCTGATTCAGTTCAGCTGCAGTCATTCAGCCGTCTTTGAATCTCGTCCCACAAATACTCAATTGGATTTAAATCGGGACTAAGGGCAGGCCACTGCATGGTTCTGATGCCATTCTGCTCTCTTGCTGATCTTGCATTGTGGGCACGGGCGTTATCATGCTGAAACTCGTGGTTGTGGCGACGTGCCAAATGAAATATGGTGTGTAGTCTCAAGACTTGATCAATGTACCGAGCTGCTGTGACACCATTGCCACTCCCTAGACCGATGTTCTTGAAGACCACAGGGCCGACCCTCTGTGAAAGACCAATATCACCCAACACCATGATGCTCGGACCACACCACGAGTCTTTCTCAACAACACAAACATCCGAATAACGTTCCCCACTGTTGCGATGCAGTAACGGCTCTCATCTGAGAAGAGGACTCTTCTCCACTGCTAGTGGCACCAATGCTGGTGCTATGTTGCCCACTGAAGGCGGTCCCGGTGATGGCGTCATGTCAGAATCGGTCCTCGGTGTGGCCTGTGACAGTGGAAGTGTCTGCTCGTCAATCGTCGACGCACGATGTCCGCACTAATGTGTCGCTGGTTTGTCCCCATAGTCTGTCAAGCAGTTTCCGCAGCAGTAACAAAGCAATCTTGAAGATGCTCTCGCACAATCTGACGATCCTGACGTGCGTGCGTGCCTGCATGTGCATGTAAGTTAAGGTGAAATGGGGTAAGATGTCGCGTTCAAGACTATTCCACGTGTGTGTGTGTGTGTGTGTGTGTGTGTGTGTGTGTGTGTAGTCGTCTTGTCTAATACCGTTTTTATAGTGCTAGCCCACTGAGATACCATGTCGCATTTCAACATGCATAGCCCACTCAGACACAGTATACAGTACTGTACTTAAGCGTGCAAGAGTAAAAACACGTGCAGCATGGACTAGCGACAGTCCTGACATGCTATACTGAACAACTTCTATTCAGCTGCTCCAGCTCAGTGGGAAGACAGTGGGTTACAAAACTTAACACGATATGTGAGGTTGCAGGTTCGATTCACGTCATGAATTTTAATCAATCATCAAACACAACTGTGTTACTTGAGGCAAGTTTTTAAAACGTTAATTGTAAAACTGAGGTTTTGCAGGGCAGGTCCCGGGCATTCCACCGGAACGCCCAGGGAATTGTTGATATTGCCTCCCTTAGGAGTTTACCAACATTTAAAAGAACCTTCTGTTATTGTGGTGTGACATCGTCAAAAGTTATAATTTCAATTCACAAAGCATCATCGTGAATACACAAAACGATACTGCCGATATGCCATCGACGTCACTACTTCACAGGCTTGTATAAATTGGACATGCACGTGCCCCCATAACCCGTGAATACATACAGTTAATGAGCCTTAAGAATAGCAAAAAAGCAATATACAAAAAGTTCTTACACTTGATCTTGCTACGGCTATGAGCTTTATTGTTAACTCACTCATGATTAGAGGCGGTGCGGTAGCCTGATAGTTGAAGGATTCGCTCGCCACGCCGAAGACCCTGGTTCGATTCCCCACATGGGTACAATTTGTGAAACCCATTTCTGGTGTCCCCCGCCGTGATATTGCTGGAATATTGCTAAAAGCGGCGTAAAACAATCACTCACACATGATTCACAATTTTTTGTTAAAGATGTAACGACCTCCACTGTACCAACCGAGCAACCGTCCACCTCCAACAGACCGACGACCACGCCCAGCAGACCCACTGCTACTGAAGACACAGACACTCCAACTGATGCTACTCTAGGCCTTGCTATCGGACTGTCTCTGCTTGGCGTCTTACTTATAGTCGCTGTCGTCCTCATTGTCCGCTATCGTCATGTAATAGGAACTTACATCGTCACAACACGTGATAGTGACTATCAAAGAACTGATAAAGAAAAGTGATTCGCGAATTATTTTAAGTACAGATATGTCCGTTTGCTGGCTGAACGAAGTGCTTGCCAGGTAAAGTTCAAAATATTTCAGCATCATCAATGGATGAATGAGTAAATATGATTTTAAGCGGTTTTTACCAATAGTCCATCCACATCACGGCGGTGACAACATAAGTAGGATTACCACAAAAATACGAATCTGGCTTTATTATTTTACCAGGACAGTGTGTCTTCTTTTAAGCAGCTTTCATAAAATATTGTTATTGCAAACATATATGGCACTAAAGGAGTTCATGTCAACAACATGTTTAGGTAACTCGCTGTATTTTCATTATGTATATTTTCTGATGAAAAGTCATTTCGAACATGTATATGTTGTGTATACTCAGAAACAGATATGCAATTAAACGTGTTGTGTGTACATTGTAGTTACTGCAATCTAGTTGACTTGATGGCTTAATTTCTTCAGCATTCATTTCCAATTGAATGGAAAATGATAATCCACGTTTATCTATATCGACTACATTCATCGTACTGGGGTGAGTGAGTGAGTGAGTGAGTGAGTGAGTGAGTGAGTGAGTGAGTGAAGATGGTTTTACGCCCCTTTTAGCAATATTCCAGCAATATCACGGCGTGGGACACTAGAAATCGGCTTCACACATCGTGCCCATAGCGATATGTCAACACCTACCAATGTTAATCCTCTTCTGTTAATCCTCTACCTACTGTATATATAGTATGTACTATGTCCCTCATTCAGTCTTGCTTGACAACGGTATAAGGATCTATACTGAAACGTGGCTTTTCACAGTATTAAATAAGTTGTTATCCATAAAATTGCGTCTATCTTGTCATCCGTCAACTTCTGAGTAATGCCTATCAAACACTTTAGCTCTATTGTGACAGCCACCACAACACACGTACATTATTTACACCACTAACCCAATGGAAATGAGTACTCCTCCATTCTGCGTCAAGTCGGCACAGGTGCGGTGCAATTTAGCGTCTCATGTTCTCAGGTGTGGAGTCACCAGAAAGTTACCACCGGCTTCCTTTCAATTTGCCACTGGTGATCACAATGTTGAGCATGTATGACCTGACAGGGTGTTGTGTCCTGTGAGCTACTCCTACTCCCTGTATGAACTGACAGTGTGTTGTGTCCAGAGAGGTACTCCTACTCCCTGTATGACCTGACAGTGTGTTGTGTCCTGATAGCTACTCCAACTCCCTGTATGACCTGAGAGTGTGTTGTGTCCTGTGAACAACCTCTGTCACTGTATGAGCTGACAGTGTGTTGTGTCCTGTGAGCTACTCCTGCTCCCTGTATGAGCTGACAGTGTGTTGTGTCCTGAGAGCTACTCTTTCTCCCTGTATGAGCTGACAGTGTGTTGTGTCCTGAGAGCTACTCTTTCTCCCTGTATGAACTGACAATGTGTTGTGTCCTGAGAGCTACTCTTTCTCCCTGTATGAGCTGACAGTGTGTTGTGTCCTGAGAGCTACTCTTTCTCCCTGTATGAGCTGACAGTGTGTTGTGTCCTGAGAGCTACTCTTTCTCCCTGTATGAGCTGACAGTGTGTTGTGTCCTGTGAGCTACTCCTGCTCCCTGTATGAGCTGTCAGTGTGTTGTGTCCTGAGAGCTACTCTTTCTCCCTGTATGAGCTGACAGTGCGTTGTGTCCTGTGAGCTACTCCTGCTCCCTGTATGAGCTGTCAGTGTGTTGTGTCCTGAGAGCTACTCCTACTCCCTGTATGAGCTGATAGTGTGTTGTGTCCTGAGAGGTATTCCTACTCCCTGTATGACCTGACATTGTGTTGTGTTTTGAGAGCTACCTCTACTCACTGTATGAGCTGACAGTGTGTTGTGTCCTGAGAGCTACTCCTACTCCCTGTATGACCTGACAGTGTGTTGTGTCCTGTGAGCTACTCCAACTCCCTGTATGACCTGACAGTGTGTTGTGTCCTGAGAGCTACTCCTACTCCCTGTATGACCTGACAGTGTGTTGTGTCCTGGGAGCTACTCCTACTCCCTGTATGAACTGACAGTTTGTTGTGTCCTGAGACCTACTCCTACTCCCTGTATGACCTGACAGTGTGTTGTGTCCTGAGACCTACTCCTACTCCCTGTATAACCTGAGAGTATGTTGTGTACTGAGACCTACTCCTACTCCCTGTATGACCTGACAGTGTGTTGTGTCCTGAGACCTACTCCTACTCCTTGTATAACCTGAGAGTATGTTGTTTACTGAGACCTAATCATACTCCCTGTATGACCTGACAGTGTGTTGTGTCCTGAGAGCTACTCCTACTCCCTGTATGACCTGAGAGTATGTTGTGTACTGAGACCTAATCATACTCCCTGTATGACCTGACAGTGTGTTGTGTCCTGAGAACTGCCTCTACTCCCTGTATGAGCTGACAGTGTGTTGTGTCCTGAGAGCTACTCCTGCTCCCTGTATGACCTGACAGTGTGTTGTGTCCTGATAGCTACTCCTACTCCCAGTATCACCTGACAGTGTGTTGTGTCCTGAGAGCTACTCCTATTCCATGTATGACCTGATAGTGTGTTGTGTCCTGAGAGCTACTCCTACTCCTTGTATGACCTGACAGTGTGTTGTGTCCTGATAGCTACTCCTACTCCCAGTATCACCTGACAGTGTGTTGTGTCCTGAGAGCTACTCCTACTCCATGTATGACCTGACAGTGTGTTGTGTCCTGAGAGCTACTCATACTCCCTGTATGACCTGGCAGTGTGTTTTGTCCTGAGAACTGCCTCTACTCCCTGTATGACCTGACAGTGTGTTGTGTCCTGAGAGCTACTCTTTCTCCCTGTATGAGCTGATAGTGTGTTGTGTCCTGAGAGCTACTCCTACTCCCTGTATGAGCGGACAGTGTGTTGTGTCCTGAGAGCTATTCCTACTCCCTGTATAACCTGACAGTGTGTTGTGTCCTGAGAGCTACTCCTACTCCCTGTATAACCTGACAGTGTGTTGTGTCCTGAGAGCTACTCCTATTTTCTGTATAACCTGAGAGTATGTTGTGTACTGAGACCTAATCATACTCCCTGTATGACCTGACAGTGCGTTGTGTCCTGAGAGCTACTCCTATTCCATGTATGACCTGACAGTGTGTTGTGTCCTGAGAGCTATTCCTACTCCCTGTATAACCTGACAGTGTGTTGTGTCCTGAGAGCTACTCCTATTTTCTGTATAACCTGAGAGTATGTTGTGTACTGAGACCTAATCATACTCCCTGTATGACCTGACAGTGCGTTGTGTCCTGAGAGCTACTCCTATTCCATGTATGACCTGACAGTGTGTTGTGTCCTGAGAGCTACTCCTACTCCTTGTATGACCTGACAGTGTGTTGTGTCCTGATAGCTACTCCTACTCCCCGTATGACCTGACAGTGTGTTGTGTCCTGAGAGCTACTCCTACTCCCCGTATGACCTGACAGTGTGTTGTGTCCTGATGGCTACTCCTACTCCATGTATGACCTGACAGTGTGTTGTGTTCTGAGAGCTACTCCTACTCTCTGTATGACCTGACAGTGTGTTGTGTCCTGAGAGCTACTCCTACTACCTGTATGACCTGACAGTGTGTTGTGTCCTGAGAGCTACCTCTACTCCATGTATGACCTGACAGTGTGTTGTGTCCTGAGAGCTACCTCTACTCCCTGTATGACCTGACAGTGTGTTGTGTCCTGAGAGCTACTCCTATTTTCTGTATAACCTGACAGTGTGTTGTGTCCTGAGAGCTACTTCTACTCCGTGTATGAGCTGACAGTGTGTTGTGTCCTGAGAGCTACTCCTATTTTCTGTATAACCTGACAGTGTGTTGTGTCCTGAGAGCTACTTCTACTCCGTGTATGAGCTGACAGTTTGTTGTGTCCTGAGAGCTACTCCTACACCATGAAACGAGAGAGAAAAAAACACATCTAAGCTGGTCTGAGGCATTTGATGACAGACGCCCCGTCAATGCATTTTGGACCCACATATCATATTTTTTTTTATAAATGCAACAAGATCCACTCAGTTCCGCTTACACATACACAACTAGGTATACCACTGTTCGATAGAAATACGAGGCCAATACAACAAAGGGGCGGAGGGGTAACCTTGAGGTTAAAGCGTTCGCTCGTCACGCTGAAGACCCGGGTTCGATTCCCGACTTGCGTACACTGTGTGAAGCCCATTTCTAGTGTCTCCCGCTCTCATATTGCTGGAATGTTGCTACAAGCGGCGTCACACCATACTCACTCACTCACTCACACCGAAGAATCCATATGTTAAGCCCATTTCTGGTGTCCCCCCCCCCCCCCCCCCCCCCCCCCGTGATATTGCTGGAATATTGCTAAAAGCGGCGTAACACTATACTCACTCACTCAACACACCGACGAATCCATATGTGAAGGACATTTCTGGTGTCCCCCGCCGTGATATGACTTGAATATTGCTAAAAGCGGAGTAAAACCATGATCACTCACTCACTCAACACACCGAAGAATCCTGTAAAGTGTGTTGTATATCGTGTCAGCTTGTTTTTTTTAGCAACACAGTAGAGGGAATGTCTAGATATAGGAACACTACACGCTGAGGCGGCGAATGGCTACGTTTTCTTAACGATAATAGAAAGTAGGTATACTACCCTGGATCATCGAGGATGAAGCATTGATCAAGCATTGATCAAGCATTTGTTCTCAAACGGGGGGCCGGGGGCGGTCGGGTAGCCTAACGGTTAAAGCGTTCGCTCCTCACGCCGAAAACCCGGGTTCGATTCCCGACATGGGTACAAGGTGTTAAGCCTATTCCTGGTGTCCCCCGCTGTGATATTGCTGGAATATTGCTAAAAGCGCCGTAATACCATACTCACTCACTTACTCACTCAAACAGTGGCCATAGTGTAGCTGTGTACGTTTGTCCACAAAGCGGTTAGCGGTAATCCAGGTAAATGAAACAGTTGACAGTTTGTATTTATAACACAACAGTCAACATTATTGCAGTTATGTCTAAAAGAAGTTTCAATGAGCACATTTAGACATGAATGTTTGGAGCGTTGCTATCATTAATCATTTAAAGTATCATAAAACTTCGATGAGGGCTAAGCTAACATTAGGAAACATAAAAAAATAATGTATGGGTAGATTAGGACAGGGGCGAACGTCACTTTGAAGTGCATATCAGCTGTGTGAAGGTCACCTTAAGTACCGGGTGTGGTGCAGTTTAGCTTCCAATGTTGTCAGCCGTGGTGTCAGAAAAGAGTTACCACCGACATCCTTTCAATTTGCCCTTGTTGATCACATTGTTGAGTTGGTAGCGCACACCTTCCCGTGATATAAACACAGAAAATAATATCCAAGCTGAGGTTGAGACAAGTGTAGACAAATGTCCAGTCAATGCATTTTGTCAGCTCCTTGTGTTCGTTTGTCAACAAAACAGTTAGCAACAATCCAGGTGTATTAAACAGCGGACAAGGTATAATTGCACGCGTTTGTTAAAACAACAGTCGACATTGTGTAGGTGTATTCCTTTGTTAAAACAACAATCAGGAATATTCCAGGTGTATCAAACAACCGACATTGTGTAGGTGTATTCCTTTGTTAAAACAACAATCAGGAATATTCCAGGTGTATCAAACAGTCGACATTGTGTAGGTGTATTCCTTTGTTAAAACAACAATCAGGAATATTCCAGGTGTATCAAACAACCGACATTGTGTAGGTGTATTCCTTTGTTAAAACAACAATCAGGAATATTCCAGGTGTATCAAACAAGCGACATTGTTGTAGGTGTATTCCTTTGTTAAAACAACAATCAGGAATATTCCAGGTGTATCAAACAGTCGACATTGTTGTAGGTGTATTCCTTTGTTAAAACAACAATCAGGAATATTCCAGGTGTATCAAACAGTCGACATTGTTGTAGGTGTATTCCTTTGTTAAAACAACAATCAGGAATATTACAGGTGTATCAAACAGTCGACATTGTTGTAGGTGTATTCCTTTGTTAAAACAACAATCAGGAATATTCCAGGTGTATCAAACAGTCGACATTGTTGTAGGTGTATTCCTTTGTTAAAACAACAATCAGGAATATTCCAGGTGTATCAAACAGTCGACATTGTTGTAGGTGTATTCCTTTGTTAAAACAACAATCAGGAATATTCCAGGTGTATCAAACAGTCGACATTGTTGTAGGTGTATTCCTTTGTTAAAACAACAATCAGGAATATTCCAGGTGTATCAAACACTCGGCATTGTGTAGTTGTATCCGTTTGTTAACGAACCTTTCAGTAATATTCAAGCTATATCGGAAAGGTTGTCGAGGAGTTTCATGTATCAGGCTGTGTATATATTGTTAAAAGCGGCGTTAAACCCAACTCACTCACTCACTCAACGCAGCACAGCCAGTGGCGGCGCCTCTCATGATTGGGCGACTCGTTATGCCTGAACTGAGTGGAGTTTGTTTGCTGCTTAGCGCCACATTCAGCAATATTCCAGCTAACGGACGTGCAAAACCAGTGAGTGGTGTGATGAGCACGTCTTAATTCCGTCTGGGTACGATGACGCGCAGATCAACCGGACCACCCGATCCATTCAGTAGCCTGTTGCAATAAATCTACTTGCCTTAGGGGTCCTTTCCTTTGTTTGTTTGTTTGCTTGTTGTTTATCGCCACCGCACTCAGCAATATTCCAGCTATATGACGGCGATCTGTAAATACTCGGACAAGACAATGCAATCATTGACATCATGAGCATCGCTCCACGCAACTGGAATACGATGACATACATCTATCAAATCAGCGAGCCTGACCACCCGATCCCGTTAGTCGCCTGTTACGACAAGAATAGTCGCCTATTACGGCAACAATGCTTTGCTGAAGACCTGATCTACCCGGGTGAGGATCTATCGAAATCCTGGGGATTGATATCATCCTTTGCAAGGGCGAAGTTTGCACAATCGAGCGTCAAATTTATGTTTTGTTAATCACCACAATATTTTACAATCTACACTCAGTAAGGGGCGGTCGGCTAGCTTTGTGGTTAAAGCGTTCGATCGTCAAGCCGAAGACCCGGGTTCGACTCCCGACATGGGTACAATGTGTGAAGCCCATTTCTGGTGTCCCCCTTCCGTGATATTGCTGGAATATTGCTGAAAAGCGGCATAAAACCACACTCACTCACTACTCTCAGAAAAGTTGACAGTCACAGGTCACATTTTTCTTGAACGCTGTATCCACCTGGCTACCCGCCCAATTACTCAAGACATAATCCTGCGAGTTTTCTCCTTCCTACGCAAATACCAAAGGGAACCTCCATAAGCTCACAAGGGTCAGGTAGCCTAGTGGTCAAAGCGTTAGCTCGTCGCTCAAAGACCCGGGTTCGATTCCCGACATGGGTACAATATGTGAAGCCCATTTCTGGTGTCCCCCTCCGTGATATTGTTGGAATGTTGCTAAAATCTCACTTAAGCTCACAATAGGTACTCCCCTTGCTTCAGTGTTCTACTTGTGCAACCCAAAAAACAGACGAAGGGTTGAAGATGAAGTGAGATAAGTGAGAGGAAGCATGGCCAACACGCCCTAAACAGTTTAAGGTTCTTCAACCCGTGGAAGGGGCGGTGCGGTAGCCCAGTGGTTAAAGCGTTCGCTCGTCACGCCAAATACCCGTGAAGATCCGTACTGTGTTTGGTGGTGTGTCTCACCTCTATGCTCAACTTCTGAGGGTCGGACGACATGGAAACTCCCCTTGCTTGGAACTGATTACGCGTCTGGTACATATTGAGGAAGGTCCAACAATGTCAAACAGTTTGAAC
Organism: Haliotis cracherodii; assembly: GCF_022045235.1. Classification (NCBI taxonomy): domain Eukaryota; kingdom Metazoa; phylum Mollusca; class Gastropoda; order Lepetellida; family Haliotidae; genus Haliotis; species Haliotis cracherodii. The sequence continues at coordinate 526,177 of NW_027266281.1, read as the reverse complement.
CTTGACCCCAAGTGTTATGAAGTTTGAACATGTTTCAACACATAGCACTGCGCACGGATTATTGACCGTGAGTGTGCTAGGGTTGGGTCCCACCTTCAACATCATTTCGGCAACGTGACGGCGACTGAGCTTACTGTGTAAGGACCGCCTCCGTGGTCTAGTGGTGGAGCGTCTGCCGGGAGCGTAAGGTCGGGGTTCGATCCAACGCTGCGTAATTGATGTTACTTTGTCTGACGCTATAAATACGTTTCTTCTGCTGACGTCACTTCCTGTTGGTACAACATCACCAGCGAGTCGACCTTCGCTGTTGCAACGAAAATATAGTAGGTTTTACTAGTTTAGTATGTCTTTTGAGGAACACTTTTCTGAGAAAAGATATCAAGATGATATCAGGAAAGATATAAAAGATACTCTCGAATGTTTATTGCGGAGTCAACAGCATACCAACGCATTGATACAACAGTCTCTGGAGTTGAATGCCCAAAATGGCGGACATGCTCCCCAAGGTCCGTCGAGTTCACCGAGTCCCGGTTTTAGCAACGCTGAAGTCGCCACCGGCACAACACGTCAACATGCGACGAATGCAGTTGATGTGCAGTCTGAATTTCAAGTAATCAAGGACAGTTATCAACGTGTCAAGCTAGCTGCCGATCACAAACTGCAGGATTTTCGCGGAGGAATAAAACGCCAGGACCAAACAACCTATTCTATTATAGTAAAATGTGCGCGGTATATTGAAACAGGTTTGAAAATATTACAAAGCATTGAGTCAAATGACAGTGAGAATATTCAGGACATTTATGTTGTACTGTTAGCTAATATTCGTTATCTACAAGGTGAATATGCTGCTCTTTTAGTTAGTGGTGCTGTTAACCCTGAAACCGCACGATTGTTCAGAACATTTAGAAGAAATACCTCTGGTTTTACTCCAGACGCAATAAACGACATGAGAAACGCTGCAGCCGTAGCTTCAGTATCAGTACAGCAAGATCGGAGATCCTACCGTGGACGCTATCCGTTCCAACCAAGAGGCCGGGGATTCAGATCACGTGGATTTGGACGCAGTGACTTTAACTTTCGACAAGCACATTCTTCACAAGACGTGTTAACGGGTCGAAACATCCCTACCACTCGCGATAATGAAGGGGGACAATAAATATTGAAAGACATTGCAACAAATTCCAGTTATTAAATGTCAGCGGTCAAGAATAAACTTTGATTTTACTGGAGTCAGACATTAAATATATTCTTTATAACATTGTATAACATTGTTAAACGTTTGAACATTGCCAAGAGAGCGTTTAAGGTGACAAAAGTAGTCTCCCTTGTTTTGTGTGTACTAGATTTCCATTTGTGTTAGAGGTTTGATTTACTCCCTTAGACTGATATGTTTTAATTTCTTTCTCTATTTTATGTTATTTTTTTTATTTTTAGTTTATGCAAGTGTCTTAGTTTATGTTCATTTAGAAATATTTGTATGTTTCTGCTTTAAAACATAAATGTGTATCGCCTATTGGAACTGTACCTAAAAAGGGGGGGGGGGGGGGGGGGAATTACGATTGATACATGATTTACGGGAGCTGAACAGTGCTTGTTTAAAACAGGGATACCAATGTGAGGACATTAGAACGGTTACACAGTGTGTTAAAGCAGGTGATAGTTTAGTTACACTTGACATTAAAAACGGATTTCATCATATACCCATACACCAAGATGACAGAGATTATCTTGGGTTTCAGTGGCAAAATACATTTTATCGATGGAAGGTTCTCCCATTTGGCTTATCAATAGCTCCGTACTATTTTTTGTAAAATACTCAAACCAGTTGTTATGTATCTGCGATCTCTTGAACTGAGAGTTGTGTGTTGTGTAGATGACATTCTACTTATGACTTCTCCTGCACATATCGTATCACAAAACTAACAATTAGTGAACACTCTTTCAAAGCTTGGGTTTTTTATCAGTTGGGATAAGTCTGACTTAGAGCCATGCAACACCAAGTCTTATTTGGGTTACATAGTGTGCACAGACGAAGAATTCGCCCAGTTGAGAATCCCATCATCACGGGTAAGGAAACTGAAAAAAGACATAAGGCGTTGTCTTGCTTTACCTAGGATTGAGGCCAGAGTGTTGGCTCGCATCTCTGGTCAGTGTGTATCAATGTTCCGGGCTGTTGCCCCAGGGAAAATAATGCTGAGAAATACATACAGACTTCTTAGTAGAAGAAATAGTTGGGAGGATAAATTGACACTAGATTCGCCAGCTAAGGAGGATATGTTTTGGTGGTTTACTGCTCTTGATAACTGGAATGGACAAAGTATAATTATTCGACAACCTGAAGTGCAAATAGTTACACACGCAAGTTCGACAGGTTACGGCGTGGTATGCAACGGGAAACAGGCAGCAGGATTTTGGCCTCCACAGATAAGCAGACTTCACTCAAACAACAGAGAGATGTTAGCCATTCTCATGGCGTTGCACACCTTTGGTCCAAGTTTAAAAGGAAAAGTTGTGAATATTCTGTCCGACAACATATCTGCAGTATCAGTACATAAATCAGCTGGGAGGTCCAAGTCTGCCCCTGACAAATATCATGAAATCAATATGGACGGTGGCTCACAAGTACGACCTTCATATTCAAGCAGGCTTCCTGGCTGGGTGCAAGAATGTAGAAGCAGATGCTCTCAGTCGTCTCCCAGACCTATACGAGTGGCACCTGATTCCAGCCCTATTTCAATACATAGACAGACTGTGGGGACCCCACTCAGTAGACCGGTTCAGCTGGGAACATACAACAGTCGATTTTGGGACCCGTGAGGTTCACGGGTGGACGCTTTGTCTCAAGCAAACTGGGGGATTCACAACAACTTTGTAAATCCGCCCTTCCGTCTATTACCAGAGGTCATAGACAAGGTCATCCAGGAAAAAGCAATCGCGACTATCATAACACCTGCGTGGAGAAACAGACCGTGGTTTCACAAACTGAGAACGATATTGACCTGTTCCCCAATTCGAATTCCAAAGACCTCCTGGACAATTCTAAGTTCAACGTGCAAGGTGGAACCTTTGAGAAATCACAAATGGCGCCTGTACGCCTGGAGAGTGTGTGGAGACGGAATCTAGAACAAAAAGGTTGGTCAGACAGGGCCATAAGTCTACCACTTTGTCTGGCACCTAGCACTCTTAAAGTGTACAACGGAGCTATTCAGAAACTACAACAATTTTGTCATGATAATGAACGGTTATTTCCGAGATGTGATGAAATAACTATATTTGACTTTTTGTGCTCAATAGCTGATAGTTCGTCTAGACCATTATCTCAAAAAAAGACAACAGTCTCTGCTCTCACTCACTTGTTCAAATGTGCGAACGAGTAGTCAGTTTTGGACAATTACGAAGTCAATATGATGATCAAAGCATTGATTAAATCTAATACTCTACAACCCCGTAAACTGTCAAAGATCATGCCCGTGGAACCGTTTATCAATTTATTTCGTCAATGGCCAAACCATCTGCATCTACAGCTTAAATTGTTAAGGTTAAAGGTTATTGTATTGTTGTCTTTAACATTAATGTTGAGACCGTCGGACATAGCCGGTAAAGGCGTTGTGTTTGATCCCAATTACAATGTGAAAAAAGGGGTGGTATTTTCAACTGATGATGTACTTTTCCATGATGATGATAGCGCAACCATATGGTTGCATGGTATAAAGAATGACACCGACAGGTCAGGATTCGAGGTACATCTCCCACCGGGATCAGAGAGAAAAGTTAACCCAGTTGAAGCTCTTAAAGTGTACATAGAACGGACAAATGGTGTTAGGCTCAAACATGATATGCCAGTATTTCTAACACTGCAGCGACCTTACAAGGCAATAACTGCTGCTACAGTCGGTTCGATCCTAAACGAAGCAATCAGATTAGCAGGTTTAGGTGGATGTTATACAGCTAAATCTTTTAGGCCGACGGGGGCGACTAAGGCCATAGACATAGGGTTTGAACCAGATACAATTATGTGCATGGGTCGTTGCAAGACAAGATCAGTGTTCTTTGACCACTGTGTACACAGTAAAACCCCTGCCTCTTACACAACTGATGTTTTGACAAAATGAGGTTTATTGTTTGCATTTATGATGTTTCGATGATGTCTGTTACATAAAACGTTAATTTCCTACATACATTTTGCAGAATGCACGCATTTTCTGTTGAATATCTGGTAGTAGCTCTCTATTTAGTCTATAACTATTATTTTAGTTTCGTGGTGTGTTGATTATGTAGGTTTCAGTAAACAGTAGTTAGTACACACCACAAAATAATTATTATCAGCAGAAGAAATACGTTTCTTCTGCTGACGGCACTTCCTGTTGGTGCATTTTCTTCTATTTCTTTTGATTATATAATGTATAGTTTATAGACTTTCTGGTGACGTTGTATTACGGGAATAAAGGCTTTAACTATTATTTTAGTTGTGTGGTGTGTTGATAACGTAGGTTTCAGTAAACCCCATTTCACCTCATCTCATCTTAACGTGTGTAGAAAGTTCAAAGTCATGACGGAGGACATGTATCACGTAAAACAAAGGAGGCATCGACATACAGACAACTATATCATAAGAAAGGTTATCATGGCCAGGGAACGATTTGACGCATCATGGCTGAATCAATGTTATTTTACCCTCAGCTGATAACCCCCAACTTAATTGTATACCGTAGCAAACAAGTTGTACCAGCATCATGATAATCTTCATCGGGTACGATCATCTTCACCGATCGCATTTGTTCTCAGTTCAACAAATATTGAACATTAGGGTACATGCAATTAAGGTCTATTATTGTATGCATATGTATGGGTCATAGGTCAGAGTCTCCTTTGGGATGGACCATGTGCGAGCGGGTATCAAAGGTATTTTCGTTGAGTGAGAGAGTGGGGTTAAATGCCGCTTTTAACGCTATTCCAGTTATATCGCGACGTGTCAGCTTAATGTGGGAGGAAAGCCCGAAGAGATGCAGGTCTCTTCGGTGAAACCCACGAGCATGGGTATTGTGCTGACAAACATAGAAACCTAATCAGAGCGAACCGGGATTCGAACCCACAATCATAGGTTTCTGGCGTGCCCAAGGGACGCAACTCTGCACAGCGAATCGCGGCGCCCTAGTCCCCGTATTTTCGCTGAAGATCAATAAAGTCTTCGCCTTACTCCCTCAAACATCATATCTTTGGTGAACAGTCAGCAGAGCAAGGATCATCTTGAACATTTAGGGGCATCTGTGTAATGGCTTGCTGGCGATTTCTCCTTGACCTGAAATCACAGTGCGTAAAGGCAGTGGGTAGCCTAGTGGTTAAAGGATGACCCGAGTTCGAGTCCCAACATGCATAAAGTGGGAACCCATATCTTCACCCGCCGTGGTATTGCTGGAATATGCTCAAAGCGGTGTAAAAACATACCCACTCACTCACCGCACAGCTTACGGTTAACGTTTTATAAGCCGACATTACAGTTAGAACAACGAAAACGGAGTAGCAGACGAATTTCGTGTTCTAATGATCTGTCCGATATATACCAACTTTAGAAAGTTCTATCGACCAACAGTATTCATATGCACAAGCGTCCGCCCGAGGAACGGAAGGCCCGGGGTTCGATCCTCTGCCGCGTCACACCCAAAGACGAAGGTACTTGTTGTTGCCCTGTCTGGCGCTCCGCATTAAGTGCCTAAAACAAGGACTGGTTGGCTCGGAGTCAGTATACTGTGCCTGAGTGGGGTATTCATGTTAAACTGCGGCATGGTATCTCAGTGAGCTAGCACTATAAATCGGCATCAGTCCGGAGTAGTACAAGCAGCCACACACACACGTGCATGCACGTCGCTATATAAATACAATGATCTCACCTCACCTGACATCATATGCACATCCAAGTATATTTAAATTTGTCCAGTTAATGCATGATGCACGTCACAATATTATGTCCCGACAGGCGAAATGTATTTACTTTGTCATAAATGAAAGAAGGACTGTAAAATTCTAACATGATACAAGTATATTGTTATTGAGAGTTACACTTAGGCTGGTACCGATATGGGGCGGGCGGGTGTGAAGTGGTGGGTCATGCCTTATGCCACTGTCAGCTTTTGTCCCCCTATTGCGATACTTGGATTTAGGACATGTAACAAAGTTAAGGACAGGGGCCTATGAATAAACTTTGGTATTTGTAACAAGATATCATGGCGAGGAACACCAATAGGATTCATACAGTAGGGGGTGGAAACATGGTTTTTAGTATGACGAAACAGGGTTTTTAGTATGACGAAACAGGGTTTATAGCATGACGAAAAAGCGTTTTTAGTATGACGAAACAGTGTTTTAAGTATGGCGAAACAGTGTTTTAAGGGGTTTAAGTATGGCGAAACATGGTTTTTAGTATGTCGAAATGGGTTTTTTAGTATAATGCAACAGGATTTTTAGTATGACGAAACAGTGTTTTTAGTATGATGACACAGGGTTTTTAGTATGTCGAAATGGTTTTTTTAGTATAATGCAACAGGATTTTTAGTATGACGAAACAGTGTTTTTAGTATGATGACACAGGGTTTTTAGTATGACGAAATGGGTTTTTTTTGGTATGAGGATACGTTTTTTTTTAGTATTACGAAACAGTGTTTTTAGTATGACAAAATAGGGATTTAGTATGGCGAAACAGGGCTTTTACTATGACAAAACAGGATTTTTAGTATGATGAAACAGTGTTTTTAGTATGACGAGACAACACTTCGCCGGGAGGCTGCCTCACAACCTCACGTCATGACACTGAGCTTGGGTCACGTGTACGTACACGGATAATGTGATATTGTTTACATGTAGTTTAATATCTGAAAATGATATTCTCCACTTTCTGAGGTGGTGGTGAGATGAAAGGGTGTATTATTATAACAGAATACTGCACTTTTGTTGGGACGAGGATGTATGAATGCTTGTGTGTGTGTGTGTGTGTGTGTGTGTGTGTGTGTGTGTGTGTGTGTGTGTGTGTGTGTGTGTGTGTGTGTGTGTGTGTGTGTGTTGTGTGTGTGTTGTGTGTGTGTGTGTGTTGTGTGTGTGTGTGTTTGTGTTTTCGAGTACGTTGATTGTATGTGTGAGTGTGTGTGTTTCTGTGTCTGTGTCTGCATGTATATGTGTGTGTACGCATGTGTGTGTAGGTGTGTTTGTACCGGTGTGTGTGTGTGTGTCTGTGTATGATTGTGCAGGTATGTGTCTGCGTGTGTATAGTAATGTTTGTGTGTGTTTATGTGTGTGTATGTGTGTCTATGCATTTATGTACGTGCATTGTATGTGTGAGTGAGAGAGAGAGAGACAGAGAGTGTGTATGCTTGTGTGTGTGATTGTGTCAGTATGTGTGTATATGTGTGAGTATGTACGTGTGTGTGTGAGTATGTTCGTATGTGTGTGAGTGTGTACGCATATATATGTGAGTGTGTATGTGTACGTACATTGTATGTGTGCGTGTCTGTGTGCGTATGCGTGTGTTTGTTTTCATGTGTGGGCATGTGTGTGCGTGTGTGCACACAGGGCCAAACACAACATACACACTACAACGAACACGCACTACATTTACGCACCTAGTCATATAAAAGTGAGTGCAGTAATCTGGAACGCGAGATTGAACCCAAATTTAACCTCGCTTTGACCTCCCCCCTCCTCCCCCGTATACATGACATTGTATACAGCTATAGTTCTTCCAACAGTCTCGTAACGGAATAAAATGGCCATTTCGGGACAATACACAACCAAATATTCCCGAGAAACTGTGGTTCCCGATGACATCATTCAACAAGCTACTATATTATATGATTACATGATCAGTTTTCCCGAGAGAGAGCGGTGTACTGTAGTTACCTGGGCTTAAGAGGACACCTTTCTAGAGGGTTTTCCCGTGGTTTACTCCCGCTATGCCTGCATAACACGGTTGCGAAATCATGTCTCTACTGTTTCAAGCTTTGGGGTCGTGTTCGGCAATATGACGGTATGGCCCCGAAGCTTTCAAATAAGAATTTGAAATGGATAGGCGTCTTTTTCATGTGCACAAACTGCAGCAAGCAAAGTGGATATTGTTTGTGTGCATATTCTTGACATGATACTGGCATCCTTCAGAGACTAATTGGGGGCGTGGTGGCCCAGTCGTCTAAAGCGCCGCGATTCGCTACATACTGTAGGGGATCGAAACGGGGTTTTAGTATGATGAAACAGGTTATTTTAGGATGACGAAACGGGGTTTTCAGTATGATGAAACGGTTTATTAAGTATGGTGAAACGGGTTTTTTAGTATGATGAAACCGGTTGTTAAGTATGATGAAACGGGGTGTTTGGTATGACGAAAAAGGGTTTTTAGTATGATGAAACGGGTTAACGTACATGGGTAATGTGATGTTGTTAACAAGTTTCATATGGAAATGATATTCTCCACTTGGTGAGGTGACGGTGAGATGAAAGGGTGTATTGTAATAATAATATATATAATATAAGAATATTGCACTTATGTGTGGACGAGGATGTACATATGCTTGTGTGTGTGTGTTTGTGTGCGGGCGGGCGGTGTATGTGTTCGATTACGTAGATTGTATGTGTGAGTGTGCACTTTCACTGATATCTTTTGAATGTAAATGAATCCACTAATATGATAATAGAGAGTGAGTACTCCCTAGCAATATTTCATAAATAATACGGGCAGAAAAAAACTAGAAATGGGTTTCGCTCATAGTACATATGTTGGAATCGAACCCGGGTCAACCCATCGTCCTCTATATGAAAATACGGGCATATTAGCCCGTTTTTATTGTGTAAGATTTAGAACTGAAAGTCGTTTTTATATAATTACAGCTCCCTTTGACAATTAATTCCCCTTCTTATACAACAGTGTGACGTGAAGGGGGCGAGACACACGTGAGTGCTACGATAGACGTATAGAACATTATCTCCACCACAAAGGGACATGCGTCACCTCTACACTTGACTAAACAATTTCTCGGAGAGCAATGGTTGCAATGGATTAAATAAATATATTTTATACAGTTTTTTGGTGCAGGGTTTCAGGTTAAAGCTTCAAGGTACGACAAGGGCACAGACAGGAAGACACCTCTGATGCAGGTAAGTTGATATGAATTGGGGTTTAACGTCGCGTTGAAGAATATTGTACTTAAATAGATGTGCATCAACGCGCGCGCGTGTGTGTGCATCTGTGCGTGTGCTAATACTAGTTTGGACATTAAGCTTAAGTAATATCGACGTTCTGATCTCTTTCTAATATGGTCAGTTAGAAATAAACGAAACCAGTGAAACCGCCTCATATTTTTCATATTTAGATGTATATATCGAGATTAAGACAGACAATAATACATGCACAAATTTTCTTCAGCTGTAGCCCATTCAACTTTTCAAAATGTTGGACAGTCATCCCCATGCGTGCTTTCTCCAGGGCGGTCGGGTAGCCTAGTGGTTAAAGCGTTCGCTCGTCACGCCGAAGACCCGGGTTCGATTCCCGACATGGGTACAATGTGTGAAGCCCATTTCTGGTGTGCCCCGCCGTGATATTGCTGGAATATTGCAAAAAGCGGCGTAAAACCATACTCACTCACTCACTCACTCACCCACCCACCGACCCACTCTCACTCACTCACTCACTCACCCACCCACCCACCCACTTACTCACTCACTCACTCACTCACTCACTCACGTCAATATATATTCCAGAAGCCCTAGTCTTTGGTCTCCTCATTTCACAAGTTTTGAGAACAAAGTTTTTCTTCAAAGATGTCAAGGATTAGGGCTGACAAGAGTGTATCCACAAGGCTGTGTGACAAGAGGGATTAGTATTAGTTAAACTTTCCTGCAGCATGCCCTGTCTACGAAGATTTCAAACAGGGTCATACGACTATTTCTCAGAAGTTTTTTTATCAGGATTTCAGTCCCACAGCCTCGGTAAATGTTCAAACTGCTGTTTTATGGAAATGTAGGGCACGGTTCCAAATTTGTAACATCACTGACACAAGTGTTGATCCTTAGTTTAATTTGTACAATAAATGCATGTTCCCGTGTTTGTTCATGTGCACACTTGACTTGTACAAGAACACGCACGCACGCACACACGCACGCACGCACGCACGCACAACTCCATTCACCTAAGCTTTTCACGAACACCAGGTATCGTCACTATTTCATAGTGATCCATCAACACATACTTATGATATAATCGCAACACTGAACTGTTAGTTTCTAATGTTTATCTACACATTTGTTTTGAATAGGATCGCCAAAAAGTTAAAATTTAAATGTAAAGTTACATCGGCATTATTTCAGTCACATAGCTACTCTCCCAAAAGGGAAAGTAAACATCCAAATAATGAAATGTGTAACACCTTACTACCACAGGTATCTTCCGATGTGAACGATGACAACGAATCTGTTCCTACTGTGTGAGTATGGTTTCATCCCTTGCTTTAAGATTTCTAGATGATGCCCCACATAGCCCGCTGTCAGAAGTTATAGATCTAGAACTTCTAACAATTGCGAATAAATTGACATGTTCATGTCATATCGACACGGGACATCTATCAAGTAGCGAATAGTGCCGAGCATATCCGATATGACTACAAGGACTACAGCTCTAGATGTCCGTGAAACAGTTCACAAGTCTTACTTCCGATCATACGGGCCAAAATTATGTCGGTAATACCGGTTCAACAACCTGAGAATATTGTTAAATTTTTAAATGCGTCTTTCAATGTTTTGTTCTTAGATGAATCCTGAATGAAGTGGTTGAACCTAACCTGAATAATAAATAATAAACTTAAAAATAAAATATAAACTCATTTATTCGAATGGTAACGATTGTATGATTTTATGTTCCAGTAGTTTTCATATGCCCTTCGTCTGCTGATTCCAACTGTCAGTGGGCCACGGAAGAAACACCGTGCCCTGAATGTGTGTCGGGATGGTATGGAAGCAGCTGTGACAACAGGTGTGTTGGTTTTTGTGACAACGGTGGCTGTCACAGGGACTCAGGACAATGCCTGCAGTGCCAGGGTGGCTACTATACCTCCACCTGTACAACAAAGTGTCCCTTACACTGTAGGGAGAACGATGACGGGCATGCATACTGTGACCGAACGACGGGACATTGTTCACAATATTGTAAAGATGGCTGGTGGGGAGACAGGTGTGAGCGAGCCTGCAGTGAAGGATGTGTGGACAACTCCTGCTTATCCTGGAATGGGTATTGTAACAAGGGCTGCCTCCAGGGTTGGACTGGTGACGATTGTGGCACAAGGTGTCCAAGCGGCTGCCATCAAAACGCAGATAAAAGAGGTAGATGTACCCAAGGTTGTCGCTTTGGCTTCCACGGCCATCACTGTGATCAGCCCTGTGATAGTCGCTGCATGGAGCAGGACTGTGTTTACGATCACCAAATAAAGTCTGTAGTCTGTAGACAGGGCTGTGTGGACGGATGGATGTCTCCTGACTGTCGAAGGAAGTGCTCTCGCAACTGTGAAGCATGTCTGCAAGAGTCTCGAAATTGTTCTCGATGTTCGCAAGGCTACTGGGGAGTTGACTGCGCCAGTGTGTGTAGTTCCACGTGTTCTAAGGGGACATGTGATATGGAAGGAAAGTGCTTTGCATGTCAACCTGGTTACTTTGGCAACACCTGTGAACGCCATTGTGGGACTGATTGTGCCAGGTGTGACATGACGAATAAAGACGGGCGATGTGATGAAGTTTGTGTCTCACTTTGTTCAAACAATACAAATGGACTTCCCGGCCCTAGTTATGCTGTACATACAGGTGAGTTTCTATGTCATTGAGAAATTGTAGCGATCAAAGCCAAAGTTATCATTAAAGTCAAATGCTGTTGACCTTTTGTACAGCTACATACACGTAGTACATATCACGTGACCATCCACTTCATTAAAGTGAACACATCTTCATTCTATTAATTTTTGTTAGTCTACTGAAGCTAGTCACATCCTAGGCCACAGTCAGTTATACTTCGATGTGATTTGCGATTATGTTATTCGTTTTTTTCTCACGTAAGTGTTCAACAGTTGTCGAGTAAGAAAGTTCCCACATGTTAGAACAGTGAAATTACTTTCTTCATAGAGCTTCTAAAATGATGTAAATTAGCCACGCTTTAGGAAATTTCGGACATTTGAGTCCACCTCCATAAGAAAAGGTAATGTTATACTGGAGACGTTCATTAGTATTTCAAAAAAACATGGCTCCTAATTTGATATATTAGTCATAAGGGTAGACTGATGGTCAGTAACAAATTTCCGATATTTGCTCATTGATCTGATTGGTCAGTTGAAGGATAATGCTTAATTGTTGAGAAAATACATGACGTCATCGATTGTGCATGCCGTCACAAATTCATTACCTGACGTCATCTTCACAATAGCTTGCCTTCAGCGAGTATCGTTTTATGTCGCTTTTAGCAATATTCCAGCAATATCACGGCGGGGGACACAAGAAATGGGGTTCACACATTGTGCCTATGTTGGGAATCGAACCCGGGTCTTCAGCGTGACGCTTTAAACACTTGGCTTCCCCACCGCTCCTGCCTACCTTGAAGTTTATCAGTAGGGTTGACATTTCATAAGGCTTACTCACTTTACATGTCTATGGTGTATGTGTCTGTTTCTTGTTAAACGCCGCACACAGCAATAGTCCAGATACATGACGGCGATCGGAAAATAAGTCTGGACTAGATAATCTAGTGATTGATATCATGAGAATTGATCCACACATCTGAGATACGATGACATGCATCATTTAAGTCAGGGAACCTGACAACCCGATCCTGTCAGTCGCCTCTTTCGACGAGCTTGGTTGTTGAAGACCTATTATAACAGGGTTATCTTCACAGGTTATTTTTGGCTGGTAATATATGGAATAACCTCCCTGAAACTGATCATTTGTACCACGTGAATGAATATTCTTATGAACTGACATGTTCATGATAAAACTAATAAGCATTTGCCAAAGATGTGTAGCTGTTCCATGGCAATATGTATTTCCCAACCAACAACTTCTGATTCTACCTCGGGTGGCCCAGTCGTCTAAGGCGCCGCGATTAGCTGTGCAGAGTTGCGTCCCTTGGGCACGCCAGAAACCTATGATTGTTGGTTCGAATCCTGATTCGCCCCAATTATGTTTCTAGGTTTGTCAGCACCATACCCGTGCTCGTGGGTTTCACCGAAGTGGTTAACGTCTAAGACTTGCATCACTTCGAGCTTTCCTCCCACATTAAGCTGACACGCCATGATATAACTGGAATAATGTTAAAAGCGGCGTTAAACCCAACTCACTTACTCCAATCCAATGAAATAAAAGGTTTTCGCCATTTATCAAAAAGAGATCCAACTCGACTATGATACTTAAACAGTGCATTTTTGTTTCAGATGAGAGGAATACATCAGGCCGTTGTGGAAATGGATTCCTGCAGCTTCATGTCACACTTCTCCTCGTGAACCTTTCATTCCATTTATTTTGTAGATGAAATTGTGATGCATTAGAGATGGCCCCGTTGAGGTGACATTGACCATTAGTAACATATATGGGTCGTCTGTTTCATCTTTATGGTCGAACAATATTCAAACTGCATGGACATAACGGACTAGAATACGCCCCAGTCGTTCCATGCTGCCAATACGACACTGTCCTTTGTTGGGATCAGATTACGACATATAACAGCAGCGCATACTGAACTAGATATTATTGCACCCTACCGATAACTGTTTACGCCTCCTAAGCAATTAGTCAAACCAAAAGTAGATATTACACTTACTTACTTTAAAGAATCCGATACAAACCAATTAATCCTTCAGCAGGAATATGTCCAGTTACGCTATAAACATAATTTTCACCACTACATCTTCACAAATGGAACCAAGGATGCCGCCAAATTTGCCAGCGCCGCCATAATTGGTTCACAAACTATTTCTTCAAGCTTACCAGGTACAGCTACATATTTACTGCTGAAGCTGAGACTATTCAAACAGCCTTGACATATATTCAGAAACAAACTACATGTTAACTCTTCATCATTTTCTCTGATTCTTTGTAATGCCTTCAGGCACTTAGATTGTCAACTCGAATCATCCGTTAAGATCGCTTTTCACCCTGGATTCCTCTCCTCTGCTATCTCGAAAGCTTGACCGCTGTCGGTGCTGGTTGAATCTGATAATATTATCACTTTTAGCTATTGTGACTGTTATTGTGTTTGATACTGACCACTGCTATTATATTATGATTATTGTACTTCCAGTCTGTGTACAGCCTTTGTAACAAATGTGCAGTAATTTGTATTGATTTGTAAACATTGAGATTTTTATAATACATTTGTTGATTGCACACCATTTGTTGTTTATTTGTTGCTTTCACACTTAATTTTTTTCTGTTCAGATTTTTGGGTTGATATATTGTTTAAATTTGGGAATCGACACGTAACGAAGCATAGTGTTCATCTTCTGCTTAACTCACACGTTGACTGTCGTCTAGTGTGATATAATGTGATAGAATCTGGACGTTCAGGTAGATAAATATGACATATTACCAAAGGGTAGTGCAGTTCAATACTGTTGTGTTGAAATTGAACCAACCCACGTCAGTATTACGCGATATCCAAAGCTTCGACACAAACGGAAACTATGAATAAAGAATGAATACGCAGGGACCAAGTTTTTTATCTGGCTCGCCCCCTTTACACGTGGTTGTTGGCCCAAGGACATTTGCAAGTCCTCCATTGTGAATCATTCTATTCAAGTTTACCTTGGTAACTAACCAGACACATGTGATGACGTTTATCATGCAAACTTTATTGTTATAGCAGTATTAGGGGAAATATTTGAAAGAATAGGTGTGATAGAGGAATATGTTGGCAATGGTATCATCCACCTTGAATCATCTACCTCACGGTCTTCATACATTGTAACACACGTTCATTGATATAAGACACAAAGAGTATCTTGAGGATTACAATCTTTATTTCAAGTTTTGATATAATTATATAAGTCAACAAATGACAAATTACTTTATGCAAGACCAAAGGAAAGTATTGACGTCAAATATTCCTTCACATGAAAAGGTTTCTACTTGGCGAGAACTCACAGTATGAAGCGTGTTACCATCTCTATGTGGCAGAGATAGTGCAACTAACTTAAACAGTCTCTTCTCACTGAAAGGTACAATGAATGACCCGCACTGGAGGTGTGAATGTTGAGTTGATGGTGTTGATGTTGATGATCATGGGAAATATCTGCTACCACCAGGGACCATTATATATGATAAATTATGACTATTCGCAGTTTTCGCAGCACTTTCCTGCTACCAAGACTTTCTAGATTGACGGTATATGTGAATGTGTTTCGTCAGCTGAAAAAATACGCTGACATATCATGGTACTAGTAAAAAAAAGTAGCTGCACTGGACATCATTTTTGTCACTGTACTGATACATCAAATTTGGAAATATCCTCAACATGCTTTGAAACATTTGCTGAGGCCTTGAATGCTACTTAAAGGAAATTGACATTAGGAAAAGTGGACGTCATCCTCCCTCTTGTCATACAGTCATGAGGAGAGGCTTTGTCACTCAGACCCTTAATGCATAGGTCTAAAGACTAAACCGTGGAGGCGATACACGACACAAGACGTTTTATTTGACGTCGGTTATTATAGGTAACAGTATAACATTGGCTCTTTAAAGATATTATTGCCATGAAACAATGGCGAGGAAATGCATAATAAACTGAAATATTAACATGTGTATTGGAAGCTAAAACATGTTTATTAAAATATTAAAAGGAAATACAAGAAAATCACAAGGATATTCACAACATATTTACAAGTAGAACGTTTTCACATTCAGAAGAAGCCTGCAGAAATATCACATTTTCGAAAATTGTTTGGCAGATCAAGATCCAGGTAGCCTCAAAAGTATAATGTTGATATGGCCCGGGGAGTCTCCGCCATAAGATGGAATAGGTCGGCGTCTTTGGGGTTATCAAATGTTGGTCACTGGTCTCTCTTTCAGCTACTCCAAATGTGTATATCTTCCTGATGGAACTGGGTATATCAGCCATAGATTTTTTTTATTGATAGTAAAATACTTAAAAGGGAAAAAAGGAAGGGTATTCACATCATATTTACATGTAGGTCGAGTTATGGTTTATCAAATTTTGGTAACTGGTCTCTCTTTTTGCCAGTTCAAGTGGGTAAATCAGTGGGAGGGAACTGGCTATATCAGTCATTGGCTAAACCATCATTCGATTATAAAACTAACAAGGAAACAGAACAACTACTACATGCAAACAAAGATTTAAAGTTACACATCCCGAAAAAATCAAGGACGATTATTATTTTATTTATGTATTTGTTGTTATTGTGTGTACGCTGTTTATTTTGTTAGTTCGATGTTTAACACCGCAGCCCAGGCCGGATTAGACAAACCAGAAATTGATATTATTAGTTAACTTGTCTGACTACCTGATCAACTGAGTTGCCTCTTATAGCCGTTAGTTGAATGAGACCTGTGCCAATCCAGAATCCCCACGGGGATCACATTTAATTATTCACTTTGCCTAAATTTAAGTATGAGAGTATAAACAAACGGGATATCATTGAGTATGAGAGATTACGTAAACTATGCATGCATTATTTTTGTAAAATAAATAACCATAACCAAAATAAAATATAGTCAATATGTTCCCCTGTGACATCGAAGATGTAAGGACGCAAGCAAGGCCGAAGAAATCACTTTCTGGGCAAGGAGGAAACAGACATGGAAACGATCTGACATGATTTCTGATTAAGCCTTATATCCCATGAATTTTGGAATATGTATTTTGGGCCTCAAACAACATAATAATGGTATAACCCAGCCGTACATGGTGATCATCAGTTTGACAATTGATCCATACATCCACACAACGACCATCACTTTGGTGTGTAAGGCATATGTTAATACTATTTAGTCATCATTTACATGCGTCTGAAGAGGCACACATAATCTTTCATTCACTCCTGCTACCATACATTCTGTGGAGTTGTGTTATAGTTGTGGTTCTGTTACAAATTCACATTTTTCTTTTACAATCTTTGTAGCCTCTTGTTGTGGACCATACAGATTCCAGCATACACACTATACGTTACGCAGGCCCCGAGACTTCAATCCTTCTTTAAAAGCAACTATTGCCCACACTGCAGTGATTTCAAATAACGTAAGCAACATTCATGTAAAATATCATTTGTATCCACAAATATTCATTTCACATTTTCGTAAGTGTCATCCAAAAATATAATTCATCTTTAGATAGCTTTAGTCAGCGGACATACGTTTGAGCTCAGGTAGATATTCTGTGTTACATTACACATATACATGACGTATGTAGCAATGCTTTGCTCTGTTGTACATCTAACTGGGTCTTGCAATTCGCAACAACGCGCTGTTGTTCGTTTGAATGACGACGTTAAATATGATTATTTGCCTATTCATAAATCCCCATCAACCCGCCTTTTTCAGATACCTCTGCAGCCAGTGAAATGCGCGTGGACGATGTTGTTGGCTTTTGATATGTTGGCACCACTCGTTTGTCAAAAGATTTAATAAGAACGGATATAAATATTTTGTTTATATTTTGTTTTTGGTATCTTGTATCTTACATGTCAAATCATATCTAGTGAGTGACAATGGGTTCTCTGTCATAATTTCAGTCAAAATAAAAGTGACAATTGTGGAGACTATAAGCCACTCATCTTAGGCCATGAACAAAGCAATCACCAAGTTATCATATATCCGTGGGTAGGATAATTAAATCAGTGCCACTTGGTGAACCAATTATATATGCATCGAAGGTATACAAATGATTATCGAGCCATATTGATTTTGATAATGAGTTCACGTGAAATCGGGTTCGACGTCGCGTCCAAGATTATTGCACTTAAATAGCCCCGTACATGCAAGTGTGTGTGGCTGCTTGTACTAGTCCGGACTGATGCCTAATAGTTGTGTAAAAGTTCACTACTGGTACTGTCCACTGTACAGCTGTAACAATTATTTCACAGAAGGAAGTCATGAATCTGATTTGCCATCACTACACAATTTTAGATGAGGGTTATTCACATATAGCTACAGATGTATTAAGTAGATGAAAGTCTCGGATGTGGAGGTGTGACGTCTCATACAACCATCTAGCACTAATACATTGTGAATTTGTATTCAAAGATATTTTCAGTACACCAATAGTGTGCATATTAGTAACTTGAAATAAATGACACCTGTATGAGTCTCGCTGTGACTTGCTACCCATACAGCTGCGGACTGTCTGGGCCCCACCGGTATCTGCATGTCCGTCTTCGACTGGAGACATTTGAAAAGAATCACAACATAAATAATTTCAAAGGCTTGACCAAATACATCATTTGGGGTACAGTGTGCACATAAAAATACCGAATGTCAGAAAGACACACTGAGGTTATACCATACTGGCTATGATGAAACATACATGACTCAGTTACACATATAAATACACATGATACATACTGGACGGAGTCCATTAAAGTACACACCACAGTCCCTCGTGTCGATCTTGTTGGTGCTCGTACGGTGGTTTCTGTATAAGTGCAGGGCCAGCAGCATGGTGGCTGTGGTGGGATCTCTATGGGACAGACGAGTGCACTGCTTGGCCCTGTGATTTGGTTTTAAAGTGTGTGAGTTGGGTTTAACGCCGGTTTTAACAGTATTCCAGTTATATCACGTCGTGTCAACTTCTGTATGTGATGGCAAATGAGTGATTTACAGGCAGATAATTGCTACATGGTAATTTGCCTTTGGATGAAAGGTTATCCTGAATGGGTCACTGTGATCGCATTTCCTGACACTGAATTTCCGGCAAACGCCTATTACCAGAAGAACGGTTTCCTGATACAATGTACTTTCCAATTTTTTTAAGCCTTTCCCGGTGGAAACACAAAGCAATTAAAACAAATGCAATTACACAAAAGAGTAGCGGTAGTCCAATAGCAAGACCTAAGGTGAGGTCGGATGGTGATGACTCTGTCGTAGTTGGACTAGTGGGTGCTGACGATCTGTCAGATACTGTTGGTGAGCTTGGTGACTTATTACTGGTTCCTTAAATAGAAAAAAATGTTAATTCACATTGGGAGAAGAAATTCGCCGATATTTCGTTCTCGTCCTCCACTCAAGCGAAGCACTCAAATGAAGCACTAAAATGAAACAACTGAAATTTGTCAATGTCAATTGTTGGATTACCCTTAATAAATGTTAATCAGGGCAAGAAGATCCAGTGATTAACATTATGACCATCAATCTACGCAATTGAAAACAGAACTTAAAATCCACCAAGTCACCGACTCGTGGTTTTTTTTAGGACCATATTCTAGCCTGGAATCGACACTGGAACAGATGAGGATGGTAGTTACGTACCTGTCGATGTGGGGGATGTTGTTGGTGAAGGAGCAGCTAGAAAGAGAACAACAGACACGTACTATTTGTACAAGACGTTATGTGATTTTGTGAATACAAATTTGTTTCAAAAGGCGAGTTGGCTCCTTTTAATAGGTTTTTTATTGCTTTAAAGCTACTTCACTGCAAAATGTCAATTTTCGGGCGACCCTTAACAAATCTTAACAAAACAAACAACTACACCAACCTTAACAGTATATGTTTGAACTGACGGAATGGTCTGAAGAAAGTTTTTTTTGTTCGACCAGCTCCATGCTGGTGTGTAAATAATCCAATCAGGGCAAAAAGATCCAGTGATTAACATTATGACCATCGATCTACGCAAGTGAAAACAGAACTTGAAATCCACCAAGTCACCGATTCGTGTTTTTTTTTAGGACCATATTCTAGCCTGGAATCGACACGGGAACGGATGAGGATGGTAGTTACGTACCTGTCGATGTGGGGGATGTTGTTGGTGAAGGAGCAGCTAGAAAGAGAACCACAGACACGTACTATTTGTACAAGACATCATGTGATTTTGTGGATATAATTGTGTTTCAAAGGGGATTCCACTCTTTTTAATGGGTCGTTTTAAAATTGTTTATTGCTGTATTGTAAACCTATTGAAAGTGTGTTCTGTGTTGTGATTGGCTAATTTGGGTCACATGACCAAAATGTCAAAAGGTGAAAATATGATATGCTTTCCCAGCGACTGAATCACTGTGTAGAAATACATAATTATTCAGCATTTTTTGCATACTAATTTACATTCATAACAAATATTGTTAATTTTCTCTATTCATGGGTATTATTTGGATTTTAAATTTTAAATTAAAAAAAATTATAATGAAATAATTACCAAAATCACAATCACCACGGCAACAACAGAAGTTAGATGTTGACGCCTCACAACCGAGTAAGTATGAGGTGTTAAAGAGTGTGCATGTTTTTTTTCTCAATAAAACAATAGGTTTACAATATCGATAAATACTATGTGTGTGTATTTCAGGGATTTTATCGAGTATTTGCGTCTTGGAAATTTTCATTCAAGCTTTCGGGTACCGAGATGAATTTCTAAGATGCAAATACTCGATAAAATCCAGGAAATAGACACACACATAGTATTTATCTTCTAAATACTACCTCACTGCAAAATGTCAATTTTCGGATTACCATGAACAAATCTTACAAAAAACAATAACAAATGAAAATCAACCTTTACAGAAAATGTTTGAACTGATGGAATGGTCTGAGTGAGTGAGTGAGTTAAGTTTTAAGTCACATCGGCAATATTGCAGCCATACCGTGACTATCAAGATTAAAGATTATAAATACTTTAAAACGTGTAAAAAAAACTGCCAACGACGGGCAGTAAAATAACTAGACAACATAGAGAAATATTTAAAACTAGTATTGAATCATAAAATAGATACTATGATGCATAACAATACATTATAAAATCAGACTGGAATGGTCTGAAGATAGTTTTGTTTATTTGTATGTTGTTTAACGCACACTCAGCAATATTCGAAATACATCGTAGTCTATTAACAGTCCAATCAGGTTCAGAAAGTCCAATGATTAACATTGTGAGCTTCGATCCATGGAAAATGGGAACAATAACTTTCAATCCACCAAGTCACCGACCCTGACCCGCCGATCCACAATGTCGCCTCTCACACAACGCCTGGATTCCTGATGACCTATCCTAGTCTGGAATCGACACGGGATCTGGTGAGAATGGTAGGTACGTACCTGACGATGTAGGGGATGTTGTTGGTGAAGGAGCAGCTAGAAAGAGAATAACGGACACGTACTATTTGTATACCCACACGTAAAAGAAACGCAAGTGGTTTTAAGCAAATAGGTAACAAAGACGGAACCATAAATTGACATGAGTTTTAGCATGTACTGAAGCCTGATGGTGTTATCAATATTTTTGGTTGCATTTTGGAAGCCCCAAATAAAAACGCAACTTCAAAAAAAGAATCGCCAAAACGCACCATAACAATTAATATATGGACATCATGCACCCATTTCTAGCGCAATCGAAAATGCACGATTCTTGGACCTACCACTCCTTGGTAAACAATGCCGCGCCTAACTCGAATCCAGAGAAACTAGGCTATCGGACGTTTGGAAGCTGGAGAGTCTGTCCAAGATGTTGCCCGTCATTTCAACGTTAACATAATCACAATTTACCGTCTCCTGCATCGATACAATGCTACACAGACCATAGATGACCTTCCTTGGAGCGGTCGTCCTAGGGTCAAAACACATCGACAAGATCGCCAGATTACCCGTCAACAACAGTGACATCCATTCCTAACTGCAAGTGAAAGTGCTCGACAGACCATGGGAACACATAATCGACACATTAGGCAGGACACCGTGATCCGACGTCTCCGTTCCAATAACCTCAGATGTCGCCGACCAGCACGTCGTCCTGTTATCCAACCACGTCATCGACAAGCACGACTTCAGTGGGCACAGGGTCATCACAATTGGCGTCATCGTGAGTGGAGGTGTGTCATCTTCTCTGATGAAGGTCGCTTTCGTGTCTCCCATGCAGACGGAAGAGTCAGAATTTGGCGGCGGCGAGGTGATCGTTTCGCTGACAGAAACGTTGTGGAAAGGGATCCATGGGGTTGCCCTAGCGTTATGATGTGGGCAGGGATTGGACTTAATGTGAGACTTGGACAGTGTGCTTTCTTAATGTTGGTCAAGGTCGGGGACACAGCGTCATTGCTTAGCGGTATATCGACCAGACCCCACGTTGTTCCATTTTTTTGCACAACATCAACAACACATTTTCCAGGACAGAGCTACCATGGCCTTTCTGCAACAACACTACATCCGTGTTCTACCGTTGCCAGCCCTCAGCCCTGATCTGAACCCCATCGAACACTTGTGGGATGAGGTTCAAAGGTGTCTGCACAATGTGCGCCCAGTCCCTACAACTGCCGATGAACTACGCACAGCTGGTCTGGATGTGTGCAGGAGGATCCCTAGGGCCTTCACAAATCGTCTGATCCACTCAATGTACAGGAGATGTGTGGCAGTGATCAATGCTAATGGTGGTCGCACCAGGTATTGACTGACATTTTAGGTATTGACCCGAAACTGTGTAAGCCCTTAACATTTGAAAAACACAATTATGTTAGTATTTATATTAGTATTTCTTGTCTTTACTGTTGAAAATAAAGAACATGTATACTGCCTACTCGACTTTCGTTTCTTTTGGGTGTGAGTATACAAGACGTCATGTGAATTTGTGGAAATAATTTAGTTTCAAAAGGGGAATTCGCTCTTTTTAAAGGGTCGTTTTCCATTTTCGGGTTACCCTGAACAAATTGTAACAAAATAAACAACAACACTAACCTTAACAGTTTAAGTATAAACTGATGGAATGGTCTGAAGACGGTTTCGTTTGTTTGTATGTTGTTTAGCGCCCCACTCAGCAATATTCGCGCTACACGTCGGTCTGTAAATAATCCAATTAGGGCCAGAACGTCCAGTGATTAGCATTATAAGCCTTGATCTACGCAAATGAAAACAATAATATTCAATCCACCATGTCACCGACCCTGATCCGCAACGTCGTCTCTCACAACACGCATGGGTTTATGAGCACCTATTCTAGCCTGGAATCGACAAGGGAACGGGTGAGGATGGTAGTTACGTACCTGTCGATGTGGGGGATGTTGTTGGTGAAGAAGCAGCTAGAAAGAGAACAACAGACACCTAATTTTTTTACAAGATGTTATGTGATTTTGTGAATACAATTTTGTTTCAAAAGGCGAGTTCGCTCTTTTTAATAGGTCGTTTATTGCTTCAAAGCTACTTCACTGCAAAATGTAAATTTTCGGGTTACCCTCAACAAATCTTAACAAAACAAACAACACCGCCAACCTTAACAGTATATGTTTGAACTGACGGAATGGTCTGAAGACCATTCAGCTCCATGCTGGTCTGTGAATAATCCAATCAGGGCCAGAATATCCAGTGATTAACATTTTGACCATCGATCTACGCAAGTGAAAACAGAACATGAAATCCACCAAGTCTCCGACTCGTGGGTTGTTGAGGACCTATTCTAGCCTGGAATCGACACGGGAACAGATGAGGATGGTTGTTACGTACCTGTCGATGTGGGGGCTGTTGTTGGTGAAGGAGCAGCTAGAAAGAGAAGAACAGACACATAATATTTGTACAAGACGTCATGTGATTTTGTAGATACACTTTTGTTTCAAAAGGAATTAGCTCTTTCTAAAAAGTGTTTATTGCTGTAAGTCACCTGCTACAAAAAAATTCGGTTTCCCTCGACATATATACTGAACCAAATTAAAAACTTCCCAATCCTGAAATTTTAACATTTTGCCCGGTTATCATTGTGGGCCCTTATTG
The DNA here is from genome assembly GCF_022045235.1 of Haliotis cracherodii. Taxonomy (NCBI): domain Eukaryota; kingdom Metazoa; phylum Mollusca; class Gastropoda; order Lepetellida; family Haliotidae; genus Haliotis; species Haliotis cracherodii. The sequence continues at coordinate 502,264 of NW_027266281.1, read as the reverse complement.
TGTATTTAATCAGTAGTGGTCACGTATTGTCTTCAGATAACACCCGTTTTTGTGCAGGTGAATCGATCAAAATCATGTGCACAGCTCTATAGTGGCAAAAGTGTTTTTTCACGTGCAACTGGTCACGTGGCCATAATACCGCACGTATTTAGAGCCATACTTGTTAAGAATCATTTACAAAAAAAAGAAAAACACAAGAAAACAAAAGTCTTTACTGCGATTTGTCATGCCACGCCTTTCAAATGTGCAACGTGAACGTGCCATCGGCATGTTGCAGACGGGAACGTCCGTAGCTGAAGTCGCAAGGACGATGGGTTGTACTCGACGGACTGTTTATGATTTACAGACGCGTCTACAGCAAACGGGTACCACCGCTGATCGCCCTCGGCCAGGTCGACAACGTGTGACGTCACATGCAGAGGATCGTCAGAATGTCTTACGTCACCTCCGTAACCGATTTTTGACGGCTTCATCAACCAGAAATGAACTGTTTAGGGGTAGACTGAGTGCGCAAACTGTTCGAAACCGTCTGAGAACTGCTCACCCTCAAGCTCACCGGTTATACTGCGGGCCGATTCTGACTCAATTACACAGACGTCAACGTCAATTGTGGGCACAGCGACACTTACGATGGACTCAGAGGAACTGGAATCAAGTAGTCTTCAGTGAAGAATCCCGATTTAATCCTTGATTTGCTGATGGTAGGGCTGAACGTTACGCCCAGTGTTGTGTACAGGAAGTGTCATCGTGTGGGGTGCTTTCTGTGGCAATGCACGTTCCAGGCTTCTTGTCATCCATGGCAACCTCAACGCTGCTGTTTACCGCGCCTTTTATGGCAGCACATGGACCCGGTTTGATCTTCCAACACGACAATGCCAGACCCCACACAGCAATTGTGACAAGGAATTTCCTTCAGAATGCGGGAGTCAACGTCATGGACTGGCCGTCAAGGTCTCCCGACCTCAATCTCATCGAACACCTCTGGGATGCTCTTGGCAGAAGTCTGCGCACTCTCCAGAACCAACCACAGAATTTACAAGATCTTGGCACCATTTTGCAGCAACAATGGCGTCGTCTCCCCAATCATGTGTTCACAAGCATCACAAGGTCCGCGCGGAGGCGTTGTGTGGCAGTTGTCAACGCACATGGCGGCCATACACGCGACTGAACTTGTGTGCCATCAGATTCTCGTGCTTGGGACTTCTGATTGATGTTATTACCGAATACCGTAGGTGTTTGGAACAGCTTATGGTTACCACCGTAAATTAAAAACCTTCTTTTGACATTAATGATTAAAAATTACCTTCTCTGATACATTTGTCCCTTGTATATCATATATGGGATTACTTTTAAAAATGTGCAGTTTATAATTTGACTCAGTATATTTTGTTTAGTTATCAGCCAAAGGAAAACAAATGCTAGATGTCCATCGTCAACCTTAACAGTATATATTTGAACTGGAGGAATGCTGTGAGGATAACTGTATTAAGATAAATACCTACCGCTCAACTTGGAAACTCCATCGCATGTAAGTGATCTATTGCTGTTGTCACATCTAAACATAACACTGACATTTCCCAAACGATCAGATGAGACGTTGAAGAAGTGGTCCTGGACAGTGTCGGTGATGTTGTGCGTGGTCTGGTTCTGCAACAAGACGTCTGTGACGGTGCCAGTAGTGAGATCAAACCCAGCTTGCTGAGAACAGTAGTAGCCTCTGATCTCCACTGTCAGAGTGAGATTAGTGCCAGGTTCGAGTACATCTGTGTCTGTATCACTGCTGATGTTACACCATGGTGGACCTGGTCGGTAAATAATTTCTGGTGTTTAAAAGGGAAACGTGTCATTCAGCAAAAAGCATTTATGCATTTACAAGCAATATTGTAAATATCTAAAGTAATATATATACTTTTTTCTATGTGAATATATAATGATTTGAACTTAAAACAACTCTAAAATTTAGACTCACTTTTTAACAACCTCTTTACTCCACTACAGCTCAGATCACTGCTCATGACGTCACATGCAAACGACACCGTGACGTCACCAAAACGTGAAAGGACAATATCGATAGTTTTGTTAATGACATCAGTCGTGACATCACTGACGTTGTGTTTCGTCGACAACGTCTCCATAACAGCACCAGTGGTAAGGTTAAAGTCAGTTTCCTGGGAACAGTAGTAGCCGTTGATATACACTGTGACTGTCAGGTTTGTGCCGAGCTCAAGGGCGTCTGTGTCCAGATCACCGCTGATGTTACATTGCGGAATTTCTGTGTATTGATTCCAAAAATGACATTATCAACTTGGCACCACTAAAATTACGTTGGAAATATAAGCAGTTCAGGCGTTGGTTGGTTGGTTTGTTGTTTTTAACGCCGCACTCAGCTATATTCCAGCTATATGACAGCGGTCTGCAAATAATCGAGTCTGGACCAGACAATCCAGTGATTGAAATCATGAGCATCGATCCACGCAAATGGGTGTTGGGAGACAGTTAGATGTTTAGATATATTTAGTTACAATTTATATATTTGACTGGCTGATAACATATTGGCTGATCAGTTTTACATATTAAAGCAATATCCATTAATATAACTTGTCTGATGTCCGAATGTCGACGCTAAGTATTCTTTTTCCGCATGTCCACTCAGAACATTTTGATACGGATACCAGCACGTATTGTGACGTTGTAACAATACATACTCATTGTGTGATCGTATAATATTATGTCATATCCTGAGCCGTCGTTATACATAACATGCACAACAAAACGAAAATAGCAGTAGCAGAACAATTTGGTATTGACGACAAAAAGTAGAAACACGTAAATTAACAGTGAACGAGGCAGAGGATAAAATTTTCACTTGAAAAGTAATTGTTGGTTAACCCTTTAAATTCGCATTTGTTGACTTATTGATATGATCACAAAGGAACCAATTTAACCATTCTGTTGACTTCACGGGCGGGGATCACGGGAAATAATACAGGTCCCAAGCAACCTATGCTTGTCGTTAGAGGTGACTAAAAGGATAGCTTGGTCAGTGACTTGGTTGATGTATGTCGTCATCGAGCCTGGCCTCCCGATCCATTTAGTTGCCCCTTACGACAGTGACACTAGACCAGGAATCAAAATGGCTAGATCTGATGGTCTATAATCTGTCGAAATCTTGTGTGTAAATACTTACTAACTGCTGTGAGATGACACACGTCTACAGGGATGGGATACACTACAGTCGCATCCACGATCTTCCAAGTGCCAGCATCTGCCACCCCAACACTGTGTATAGTGAGTGTAGAGTGTGTGGCGTTCATAGTTGCACTGTATCCAGCCACCGGGCTGCAGCTGGGGTTGCAGGTGACGACATACCGACCGTCAGTTGGTCGTACCCATATATAGGCTGTAAAGTTGCTTCTGTCGCCAGTTATTGTGTATTCTGCTTCAAGACGACCAACACCCGCTGGACACATGGAATCTAGTAGGGAAGCACCTTGAACACAAGTTGTATGAAAGATTGCTAAGACATGGAGTACAATCACTGTTATTGATGTTGAATTATTGAAAATGCCCTACTTTGGTTGTGGGTGTTACTGATACAAAAGAGCCATTTATTGGAGATTGTTGTCAAAATTGCATGTTTGAAAATGCTGGTGAAGAAATATTGTTGATTTTAGACTGTTGACTGTAGACGGCTGAAATCAATCATAAACACTGCCCAATTAAAAGACGTTTAATGCTATTTGCAATCACGCTTTGATAAGGTAGTGGGTCTTCTTGTACCTTCGTAAAACATCATAAGCCTCAAACTGTTCAATATATTACAAGGTGACATGTTCTGCGAGAGATAAGATAATCACTTAAATTACAGTGAAAGAAAACAAGCTACAGGACATGTTGCCCATTATTTTGTGTATTATATCAACTTATTGATAAAAGAATATAGTTTCTTACATGCTTTTTTTTCCAAGTGTATTTTTAAGGCCCTGCTGTAAATCAATAAAATATCAATATAGGCCATGGCCTAGGTAGATGATAACAGCATGGATAGACTGAAGTAATTACATTGCTCTCCTTACGTTATACGCACCTGTTGACGTAGGTGTCACAGCCGTTGTAGATATGGAATCTGTTTTGGAATATAATCATATAATAAAGAATTGCGATTTTCGTTTTCATGTTCATGTTTGCTATTCACTCACTCATTGTTTGCGGGAAAAGATATAACGCACTTTCAATATGTTTGGTATCAACAATTCAGTAAAAATAGACAAATGTGACAACGTACCAGAAGACGTCGGCGTGTCACCTGATGTCGAAGAAATATATACATTGACTTGATCGTATTGATCTTTACACATCTTCCACCAACCAATTTTTTGTAACACTTATTTTCGCAGATTTATCACGTGTCAGACTGTCGTTAAAGGTTAATAAATACATGAGTAATTATAAAGCTCGTGGGTATCTTGTGATTGTTGGTGCTGTAATACTCATTCACGCAATGCTTGTTTGCCAGTGAAAATATGAGGCTCTTTCAATACGTTTGGTATGGAACATTGAATGAACACAGATAAATTTGACAACGTACCGACAAACGTTGGCGTGTCACGTGTTGTCGAAGAAATATCTGAAACGAATGATCGAAACATATTTCAGAGGCACATTATATTCCAAATATACTAGCCACATAAAGAAACTGTGCACGGAGAATATATAGATATAAGGGCACACCGTCCATATATGAAAAATAGGTTTGAACACAGCAATTATTGTAGAAATTCAAACGCTCATGCACGTGCCATGCGATATGACGTCATTGATGGGGGCCTATGGACGTGCAATGTGTTACGAATGTGCATCCTGTGCAGCTGAACACAGCATGTGCAACTCAAAATTCGCTTTCACTTTGGAAAGCATGATCTGTGGTCATTCAAAAATTCAAAACTTCTCAGGCACAGACACAAACAAATCATGCCAAGATTGACAGCTGCACAGCGTCATGAAGCCATTGGAATGATCCGAACGGGAATTAGGCAACATTAGGTGGCAACACATTTCCAATGCCATCGTAACACGATATCGGCATTGGTGAGGCGTTATCAGCACACAAATGACGTTGCCGACCACCCACGTTCAGGACGTCCACGAGTAACGACGCCAAGACAGGACAGATGGATTCGAGTTACACATCTCTGACACAGGTTCCAAACGGCAGTAACGACGTCCCAGACAATTCTTGGACTGCGCCGTATCCATCCCAACACTGTCAGGAATCGTTTACGTCAGTACGGGATTCGACCACGACGCCCTGCCATACGTCCCGTCCTGACACACCGTCATCGCGTGAACCGTCTAAGATGGTGTCGAAATCATGTTCGCCAACCTCGAATGTGGTGGAGAAATGTTGTCTTTACAGATGAATCGAGGTTCAACATTTCCCACAGTGACGGGCGCGAACGTGTCTACCGGCGTTTGGGGGAACTTTATGCACGCAACTGTATTGTGGAGAGGAATCGTTTTGGAGGTGGCTCTGTGATGATTTGGGGTGGGATAACAGCACGGCACCGAACCCCTTTGGTGGTTGTTCAGGGCAATCTCACCGGTGTTGGCTACAGAGATCAGATTCTGAGGCCTGTGGTCATTCCTTTCCTGCAACATCATGGCACGGGATTGACATTTCAACAGGACAACGCTCGTCCTCACAGGGCTAGGGTCGCAATGGATTTCCTTCACCATAACAATGTCATGTTACTGCCATGGCCTGCAAATTCTCCAGATCTCTCCCCAATAGAGCATGTATGGGATGAAATGGAGCGCCGTCTGCGTCGTCTTCCACATCCTCCAGATAACGTCCGTGACTTGGCACAGGATTTGAGGAGGATATGGCAGGCCATTCCCCAGGCCTTCCATGCCCATTTGGTAGACTCCATGCGTCGCCGATGCACTGCTGTGATTCACGCACAGGGTGTTCATACCCGTTATTGACTTTGTGACTTTGTCGTTTGAACCCCTACTCCATTTTGATCTTCTGACGTCATCGTAACAGATGTTAATCAGGTCCCGTTAACATTTTCTAATGGTCTGATCATTCAGCTGCTACAGCGTCTGCATCATTTTGTTCTTGCTGTGTTGTATTTCAATCCAGAATATATTTTCTCCGTGCACAGTTTCTTTATGTGGCTAGTAAATATACACTGAATTGTACGCATCGATAATGGCATACCCTTCTCCATCCAATTCTTTGTAACAAATTATTTTCACAAATTTATCAGCGGCTTGACTGTCGTTAAAGGTTAATAAACACGTGAGTAATTACAGAAGATGTGTGTTTCTGGTGATTGTTGGTGCTGTAGATATAGCATCATATACAAAGGTTCTTGCCATAAGTTCCTTATATATGCTATTACGTAACGACTCAAATACTCAAACGACTCAAACATGATAACTAAGCATGTAGATAAATATACAGCAATACATCTACAGCAAATGCATTGAAATCAGACTAAAACCATCAGCTATATAGCTACAAGCACTTTTATTTAAGCAGTCTCAATAGAAACTATATGAATACACCTTTCAATCAGGGTCATACTTGGAACAGTGAGGTCGTTTGACACATTACCTGTCAGTCAAAATATACTAGTACAAACACCGAATTATAAACACAAATATTGAAATTTTGAACATTGTCATTAAGTTTCATTTATTATGCTGATATACATCCAAATCATCTTTTTTGTTTTGAAATATGTGCAGGTACAATATGTTGGGTAGTGCCAGTTGTTTCTAATGCCCTTAAAATGGGATAGTAATACGAAGAATACAATTACAATATTTGACTTGAATCCCTCTTGTACTCACTGGAGACCATCAGTTCACACACGCCTTGCGGCGCACTTGTATCATTTATTGCATCTCGTATCCTCCATGTTCCAGCATCATTCACTCCGACACTGTGTATAGTGAGTGTAGAGTGTGTGGCGTTCATAGTTGCACTGTATCCGGCCACAGGGCTGCAGCTGGGGTTACAGGTGACGACATACCGACCGTCAGTTGGTCGTACCCATATAAAGCCGGTAGAGTTGCTTCTGTCACCAGTTATGGTATATTCTGTCTTCAAGGTTGCCACTCCACCTGGACACGGGGCTTGTGTAAGGGATACACCTATAGTAGCAATGAAACACCAACCACTACAAGGCTGATCTACTTCAGAATATACCACAGTAACTGTTTTTAGTTTATGGAGGTATTTAAGTAATAACCGGTGCTCATATTGTGTAATTACCTCCTCAAATATACAATTCTTTTTTAATAATTTGTTATAAATAAATAAGTCAACAATAATAAATTCACATCAACTGTAGACACCTCTTCGAAATCAGTAACATCCTTCATTCTATTTTTAGCCAATCAGGAAACAGCATCCGTTGGTGGGCTTTACACAGTTGCTTGGTTAAAAAATATTTCATAAATAAATGTGAAGAAAAAGCCAATCTAAATCATATGATTATGAAGGTTGATGACACATACTTAATCGTTACATTAAGTGAAAAACCTTAAATGATATTTATTTAACCTGGCTACTTTTCAGAAAATAACATGGACATTTAAACTTACTTACCAAGGATGAAAGTCACGGTCAGAACCAGTAATACATGTACTTGGTTTTGTTTAACCATCATTTTCAACAAACTGGAAAGAAATACACAGCGAGATTGCTACATTTTTATCCACTGAGTCTAGTTGAGGACATTATTTGTCATATTTAACTTTTAGCTCCTTCAAACATTAACTATCATCATATCGTTTTTTGAAAGTTTGTGCTTTTATGAGAAGGGACGGTGGCATAGTGGGTAATGCGTTCGCTCGTCACACCGAAGGAGCGGGTTCAATTCCTTCATGAGTAAAGTGTGTGAAGCCCTTTTCATGTGTCCGCGCAGTGGTTTTTATGTGTCATTGCCAACAGCAGCGTAAAACAATCATCATTCAATTCACTATGCAAATAGGTTACGAACAAAAATATCTTTGTTTGACAGAAAATATAAAATTTTAATATTCACTTTCAGTATATATATTTGGTAAAATATATGAAAACAATTGATAACTTACCGATTGTACCACTTGCTGTCGTAGAAATATCTGAAAGTAAATTACGAAAAACATGAGAAGCAAATCATTTAAGAAATATGTACATTGACCTGTGAAATATTTCCGAAACCTTTTCAATGTAACAATAATTGAATTAAAAAGGAGACTACGTTTATAACGAACATGCTTACAACGAACTGACGGATATAACGAATTTATTTTTGGTCCCGAATATTTGCTGTATATATGCTTAAAATATGTTTGTAACGAACTACGGTTATAACGAACTGAAACTAGTGGTCCCTTTAAATTCGTTATAACAATAGTTTACTGTACATGAACAATCATGACGAACCAGCTTCAGTAATGTTACATAGTACAAGAAGGGACATTTAACATTTGCCAGCCAGAGTTTTGAACCCTTGTGTTATAATGTCTTGGTGAGATCCATGTTGAGTTAATTTTAGCATTGCGTCAGCTTTGGAACCCATAAATAAAGTGTACATAATCATGTTTAATCCCAGTTTATTGTTTCACCCGGCATTTGGACACGTGACTCCACTGAACTATTCCTCAAGAATTCGTCTGAGTGCATAACCTGTTTCGATCGCCTGGTCATTGATATAAATAGCTCTGGAGGATTAATGTAATCGATCAAATCTCGGACTCTTGCCAGGGACATTCGGACGTCATCGGATTCGTGTATTAACATACAACACAGGGTCACGTTTTCGCCACTTCTTTATTCGATTCTAATGTTCGGAAAAACTATTTACAGATTGATATATATGTTATATTTCGGGAAGGTTTCTTGGCTGGATACTGTATTCGTTGGGCTAACGTAAGGAAAAATATGCAAATATGAAAGGTCAGGTTGGCACTTCTTTCAGTGTTTTCAAACAAACATGGCGTCGCCTTGTCCCATCGTACATCGAGTCACAATTAACCATCATCTAATGTATTGGAATAATAAGTATTGCTGTTAATGTTGATAGTGATTGATATTGATATTGATTATGAAGGGACATTCTACAAGTGCAGGAAACTTTGGAAACATAAAATGCCAAGCAATGTTAGCGATGACGCTTGTGGCACAAGGATTGGTGAGGCACAAATTACCTGCTAAAACACATAGATCATTTTACCATCAAAATCGTTGAAATAATGATGACGGGAGGCTGACAGGTGCCACCGATTTTGCGTATTTTAACCCGTGGAGTTTTTCTCATTATCCAACAAACAAAATCGGTTATATACGGAACCGCAAAAGAAACCCCACGGTAACATTATTTTCTAAAATTTAACATTACCGTGTCTGGAAAATAAAATTTGACGATAAAAAAAACAAAGCAGGTGACAATAAAACTGATCGCCCAAACGCATCACGGCAACGTACATTGTAACCCGATGCACGTGAGTTCAATGCAAATAGAACTGCACATGCGTTCCTCCATTTCTTTCCCTATGAAAATCCACCCAGATCGGAAAACATTCATTCGTTATTGAATTGCTACCAAGTGACAAGATTGACACGAAATCAGCGACACCAAGCCCTTGGACGATTGCAAGCTGGACAAACCGCTCGGCAAGTAGCCAATGCAATTCAAGTCCACGTAAGGACCATATACACGCTCCAGCAACGGCACCAGACCACCAACACTACAGATTACCGACCACCTAGTTGAAGACCAAGGGTGACCACCCGACGTCATGATCAGGATCGTCAGATTGTGCGACAGCATCTTCAAGATCGCTTTGTTACTGCTGCGGAAAATGCTTGACAGACCATGGGGGCACACCAGCGACACATTAGTGCGCCACGGTGCGTCGACGATTGACGAGCAGATACCTCCACTGTATTGGTACTATTATATCATGAAAGTGTAAAATACCAAAACAGTATATTTGTTGATTTTATCATACATATGAAATGCCTAAAAATGTTGATTGTTATACTGCTAGATGAGTTTCACATGCCATGTTTACAATGTATGTGATGTTTACCATACCAGTAAGATTCATGTAGTTATATATCATTTATCAGGTCACGTAAGATACTGCATGACCAGTTTTGATGACATCTGGTGGTTTGGCCGCCGTCCCTTAGACGAGGTGAGCGTTACTTCCCTTAGTTACACATATATTTATGTCAACATGTCATGGCATAATTGTCTATACTATTATAATGTTATATTGCTTAATATAGTATTATTTAATTGCTTTGTATTGTATTCAGTGATATCATCCTCACTGAGGAGATATCCTCCATAACATGCTTTACCGAACTAAATGTAAAGTAAGTGTTCACATTATATCTTATTGATTGGCATATCAAACACATGTAATGGATGTATAATGGCAATATTCTTTTAATGATCTATTGGTTAGGATGTTTGCCTACATTTTGTAAATATTGTGTTTTAGGGTTTCTTCATCATCATCAAAACCACTGATTATCCATGTGGACCATCATTGGAATAAATCCTGTTGTAAAAACAGCATGCTTTTGTGTCTCTCCATTACCCTGCATAAGCCTCTGCGACAACAGCACTTTCCTTTTATACCCGTTCTGACACTCGTTGTTCTCCATACCTCTTCTCTGTACCCGTTCTGACACTCGTTGTTCTCCATACCTCTTCTCTGTACCCGTTCTGACACTCGTTGTTCTCCATATCTCTTCTCTGTACCCGTTCTGACACTCGTTGTTCTCCATACCTCTTCTCTGTACCCGTTCTGACACTCGTTGTTCTCCATACCTCTTCTCTATACCCGTTCTGACACTCGTTGTTCTCCACACCTCTTCTCTGTACCCGTTCTGACACTCGTTGTTCTCCATACCTCTTCTCTGTTCCCGTTCTGACACTCGTTGTTCTCCATACCTCTTCTCTGTACCCGTTCTCAATACCCATTCTCATTACCTCTTCTCCATACCCGTTCTCCAGCCTTATAATCTCCATCCCTGTCCTTCATACCTCTTCTCCATACCCGTTCTCCAGCCTTATAATCTCCATCCCTGTCCTTCATACCTCTTCTCCATACCCGTTCTCCAGCCTTATAATCTCCATCCCTGTCCTTCATACCTCTTCTCCATACCCGTTCTCCAGCCTTATAATCTCCATCCCTGTCCTTCATACCTCGTCTCTGTACCCGTTCTCCATACCCGTTCTTCATACCTCTCTATACCAGTTCTACATCCTGTTTGTCTATCCCTATTCCTAATCCCTGTTCTTCATACCTCTTCTCTGTATCCTTTCTACAAACCTGTTCTCCATACCAGTTTTTCATACTTCTATATACCCGTTCTCCACCCCCCTTATCCATCCCTCTTCCCCATCCAAGTTCTCCATACCTGCTCTTTGTACCCGTTCGCCATACCCATTCTCCTTCTCTATTCTCCATCCCCGTTCTTCATACCTCGTTTTCTGTACCCGTTCTCCGTACGTGTACTTCATACGTGCTCTCCATACCCGTTCTCCAGCCTTTTCTCAATAACCATTCTCATTACCTCTTCTTCATACCCGTTCTTCATACCTCGTCTCTGTACCTCGTTTTTATATCTCTTCTCCATACCCGTGTCCATCCCTATTCTCCATCCCTATTCTCCATCCCCGTTCTTCATACCTCGTTTTTTATACCTCTTCTCCATACCTGATCTTCATACCTCGTTTTGATACCTCTTCTCCATACCCGTTCCCATCCCTATTCTCCATCTCTTCTCTCCATCCCCATTCTTCATCCCTCTTTTTTATTGCTATTCTCCATACCTCTTCTCCATCTCTATTCTCCATCACTATTCTCCATCTCTTCTCTCCATCCCCATTCTTCATACCTCGTTTTTTATACTTCTCCATACCCGTTCTCCATCTCCGTTCTTCATACCTCTTTTTTATACCTCTTCTCCATACCCGTTCTTTATACCTCGTTTTTATACCTCTTTTCCATACCCGTTCTCCATCCATATTCTCCATTCCTATTCTCCATCCCTATTCTCCATCACTATTCTCCATCCCCGTTTTTCATACCTCGTTTTTTATACCTCTTCTCCATAACCGTTCTTTATACCTCGTTTTTATACCTCTTCTCCATACCCGTTCTCCATCCCTATTCTTCATCACTATTCTCCATCCCCGTTCTTCATACCTCATCTTTGTACCCGTTCTCCATACCCGTTCTTCATACCTCTCTATACCAGTTCTACATCCTGTTTGTCCATCCCTATTCCCAATCCCTGTTCTTCATACCTCTTCTTTCTATCCGTTCTGCATACCTGTTCTCCATACCAGTTTTTCATACTTCTATATACCCGTTCTCCATCCCCCTTCTCCATCCCTATTCTCCATCCCCGTTCTTCATACCTCGTTTTTATACCTCTTCTCCATACCCGTTCTCCATCCCTATTCTCCATCACCATTCTTCATACATCTTTTCGGTACCCTTCTCAATACGTGTACTTCATACGTGCTCTCCATACCCGTTCTCCAGCCTTTTCTCAATACCCATTCTCATAACCTCTTCTTCATACCCGTTCTTCATGCGTCTTCACTGTACCCGTTCTCCATCCCTATTCTCCATCCCCGATCTTCATGCTTCTCTATAGATATTACTACACGAGTGCCTGCCAGATACCATATATCTTTCAACGAGTTGTTTCAAAACGCATCTAACGAGCGAAAGCTTTGAAACAACGAGTTGTAAGATATATGGTATCTGACAGGCACGAATGCAATAATGTCTTTCTTACACACACTAAAATCGCTCCTTTTTCGCCTCGAATCGATGCATTTGTCTGTTCTCATGATGGCAGTGGCGCATTAATTCATGAATAATGTGACCCTACATATAAACCTAAAAACGTGTTCACTATATGTGGATTCCACAGGCGATGATGATAGTGCAAACCAGATAGGATCAAAGAACACACATGATGCCGAGTTAAAAAGATTCACATCGTAGAATTTACCAAATAGGTACAACATTATTTATTACCGTATGACATCCTTACCGGTGACTGACTTCTACAAAATGGCGAGTTCAACAGTATGCGGGATTTTCAGACGCGTATTTTCGTTGATTGAGGGATGGTATATACATAAATGTGTCATGTAAGAAATCAGAAACAATCAGAAAATCTGCCTACTGTTATTTGTTATTATGTTTTCCAGTGTATCCAAGAGTGAGTGAGTGAGTATGGTTTTAGCCACTTTTAGCAATATTCCAGCAATATCACTGCGGGGGACACCAGAAAATGGGCTTCACACATTGTATCCATGTCGTGAAAAGAAACCGGGTCTTTGGCGTGACGAGCGAACGCTTTAACCACTAGGCTAGCCGACCAACCCCAGTGTATCGAAGAGAATTTGTCAGGAACACAGATAGCTGCCTTTGTTTTTCCGTGTCACTTTGCGTGTGTCATGGCGTCACACAGGATGGAAACTTTTACGATTTCTGTTAAATTTCCCTGATCATTATAATGTATATAATTTTAATTCCATAACTCTTCCCTCCAAACGCGGCAGCCAATGTATGCAATAATTAGACGTATTGATCTCTCAAAATGGGAGAGTGTAAAATCTGAATTTTGCTTTGTTTACATTTCATCGAGTACAGATTTCCGAGCACAGTGTTCATTTGCACATCTATTTTTTTCGCTTGATGTCATCTGATAATTTGAGTTGGTGACAAAGACCATTTGTAACTTGATTCTAGAATGTAGGTGGAATTCAGGGATGCTTGTATCTCAGCTAAGTTTGAAATGAACGTGATCTAATAGGCGTTTCATAACCCGAATACATGAAATGTGATTTTGTAAACACTATCCAAAATAGCGAAAAGTGCACTTTGGCGTTCGTGTTTGGGTAATTTCCAAAACATTCTAAACGATTCCAGGTTCCTCGGCGACGTTTCAGAATTATCAATGCTGTTTCGGTGAAAAACAGAAAACAGAAAACGCATAACATGGGAATATATCTATTAACACCATTACGTTCAACACAGACGTAGGTGGATCAACGCAACAGGTATCTCTATACCCATTCTTCATACCTTTTTTCTTCATGCCTCCACTCCATACCCGTTCTTCATACCCGTTTTCTTCACCCATTATACACACCCATTCTCCATACCTGTTCTCCATACCTGCTCTCCATACCTGCTCTCCATACCTGTTCTCTATACCTGCTCTCCATACCTGTTCTCTATATGCGTTATCTATACCCGTTCTCAATACCCATTCTCCATACCTGTTCTCCATACCTGTTCTCTATACCTGCTCTCCATACCTGTTCTCTATATGCGTTATCTATACCCGTTCTCAATACCCATTCTCCATACCTGTTCTCCATACCTGTTCTCTATACCTGCTCTCCATACCTGTTCTCTATATGCGTTATCTATACCCGTTCTCAATACCCATTCTCCATACTTGTTCTCTATACCTGTTCTCCATATGTGTTCGCCATACCTGTTCTCTATACCCGTTTTCCTTACCTGTTCTCCATACCTGTTCTCCATACCCGTTCTCCATACCCGTTCTCCATACCCACAGTATATTGACTTCAAGCTCGACATGTCCGTGTTTTATTTCCAATGTGACGAAATGACAATGGCATCTAAAGAAGTCAAATACCAATGCATGCGGTATCAATTTAATCTTGCGTGTTCAACAAAGCGCAGTTCGGTATGGCCATCATACATACCAGATCGCATGACAAGACTACAACTCATGAACATAACGAACTCTCGTAAAAAGACGTGGACTGTTTTATGTCAACAGCTAGGCAACAGGATTGTCTTACAGCTTGACATCAGTCGACATTAATTAAGGGCTAGCACGTCAGTGAGACACCTGCTTGTCTCACTGTGACCGTACCAATACATATTATACAGCAAACAGTGTAATAAGCCGTTTTTCACTTCCACACTGCTAAATTGTGACAGCTACGATCATATGCGGATACGGCGGGGTGTGAGGGGTGAAGGTGGTATCCGTACCCACATGTGTTCACACGTCACAACGTAGAGTGGGAGAATATGGACTTGAGAGCTTGCAGTAGCATTCCAGGAATGTCCCAGCGGTGAACACTTGAAAATGTTCCCTTGCAGGCAATTGGATGTTCTCCATACCTGTTCTCTATACCCGTTCTTCCAGTAGCATTCCAGGAATGTCCCAGCGGTGAACACTTGAAAATGTACCCTTGCAGGCAATTGGATGTCAGATTGAGGGAGATGACACAGAGAGTCTGAGAGAAATATAGACGTGGATGAACGAGAGAGATTTAGACATTGATGCGAGACAGGGAATGATTGACACAGGGGGTAGATTGAGTGAGTGACTATGGCCTAGCAAAAGGCATAGTATGGTATTCCTGCAATATCATGGCGGCGCGGGGGGGGGGGGGGGGATCAGAAAAGCGTTGCACGCATAGCACCATTGTGAGAATCAAACCCGGGTCTTCGGCGTGAGTGGCGAATGCTTTAACCATTAGGCTACACAAGCTACCCAAGGTATGTAGAAGATACAGCCTCGTCAATACAGCCTCTAAGGGTTATCGCGAAAAATACGGCTCATTGAATGCGGGACATATAAAAAACCACGCGCTCAATACCGCAAATTCACAACGCTGCATAATTAGTGACCGGTGCGGCATAACATGTATTCTATACCGTGGCTTTGAATTCACATTGTGCTTTATTTGTGTGCCACTGCTCTGATGCTTGACACGTAGTTTTAGATTTATAAAAACTCATAACGATTCTTCCTTCCCCGACTTAAACAAAATATACGGCTCCCATCACTTTTACCACATCCGCCACAAGTAGTCCCCACCTCCCTAACCAGACCCTAATCCCGACCGCGTGAACTAAGAAAACATTACGCTCTAACCGTGGACCTCAACTAAGCCGTAAATCCTGATTGTAGTCAGTTGTTTGTGTAACAGATAAATGTACTGTGGGACCCTATTCCTGAGGAATTGCGATGTAAACGTGTCTGCACTGCGGAGATTTACAGGGAAATTCGGTTCAAGGATAGCATATGGGTTACCTGTGCATTGAGGTTAGACGTCGGGAGTAGGGAAATGATAAGGTTAGGGGATAGAGTTAGGAGTAGGTGTAGGGGTACGGATGGTTATTAGGTTAGCGGTTATAGTAGAAGCTAGGGTAGGGCAAGGGTATGTGTAGGGTGGAGGCAGAGGTAGGTGTAGGGTGGAGGTAGGGGTAGGTGTAAGGTGGAGGTAGAGGTAGGTGTAGGGTGGAGGTAGAGGTAGGTGTAGGGTGGAGGTAGGGGTAGGTGTAGGGTGGAGGTAGGGGTAGGTGTAGGGTGGAGGTAGAGGTAGGTGTAGGGTGGAGGTAGAGGTAGGTGTAGGGTGGAGGCAGAGGTAGGTGTAGGGTGGAGGTAGAGGTAGGTGTAGGGTGGAGGTAGGGGTAGGTGTAAGGTGGAGGTAGAGGTAGGTGTAGGGTGGAGGTAGAGGTAGGTGTAGGGTGGAGGTAGGGGTAGGTGTAGGGTGGAGGTAGGGGTAGGTGTAGGGTGGAGGTAGAGGTAGGTGTAGGGTGGAGGTAGAGGTAGGTGTAGGGTGGAGGCAGAGGTAGGTGTAGGGTGGAGGCAGGGGTAGGTGTAAGGTGGAGGTAGAGGTAGGTGTAGGGTGGAGGTAGAGGTAGGTGTAGGGTGGAAGTAGAGGTAGGTGGAGGTAGAGGTAGAGGTAGGTGTAGGGTGGAGGTAGGGCAAGGTGTAGGGGGGAGGTAGAGGTAGGTGTAGGGTGGAGGCAGAGGTAGGTGTAGGGTGGAGGCAGAGGTAGGTGTAGGGTGGAGGTAGGGGTAGGTGTAGGGTGGAGGTAGAGGTAGAGGTAGGTGTAGGGTGGAGGTAGGGGTAGGTGTAGGGTAGAGGTAGGTGTAGGGTGGAGGTAGAGGTAGGTGTAGGGTGGAGGTAGAGGTAGGTGTAGGGTGGAGGTAGAGGTAGGTGTAAGGTGGAGGTAGAGGTAGGTGTAGGGTGGAGGTAGAGGTAGGTGTAGGGTGGAGGCAGAGGTAGGTGTAGGGTGGAGGCAGAGGTAGGTGTAGGGTGGAGGTAGAGGTAGGTGTAGGGTGGAGGTAGAGGTAGGTGTAGGGTGGAGGTAGAGGTAGGTGTAGGGTAGAGGCAGAGGTAGGTGGAGGCAGAGGTAGGTGTAGGGTGGAGACAGAGTTAGGTGTAGGGTGGGGGTAGAGGTAGGTGTAGGGTGGAGGTAGGGGTAGGCGTAGGGTGGAGGCAGAGGTAGGTGTAGGGTGGAGGTAGAGGTAGGTGTGGGTTGGAGGTAGGTGTAGGTGTAGGGTGGAGGCAGAGGTAGGTGTAGGGTGGAGGTAGAGGTAGGTGTAGGGTGGAGGTAGAGGTAGGTGTAGGGTGGAGGTAGAGGTAGGTGCAGGGTGGAGGCAGAGGTAGGTTTAGGGTGGAGGTAGAGGTAGGTGTAGGGTGGAGGCAGAGGTAGGTGTAGGGTGGAGGCAGAGGTAGGTGTAAGGTAAGAGTAGGGTTAAGGATAGGATAGGGTAGAGGTAACGTAAGGGGTAGGGGTAGGATTGGGGTTATAATAGGATAATGATAGGGGAAGGTAGAGTTAAGGGTAGGGGTAATGTTAGATAGGGGTGGAGAATGGGGAGTAGGGGTAAGGGTAAGGATAGGGATAGGGTAGGGTTGGGGATAAGGAGTAGGTTTAATCGTAGGGGTGGTGAAATGAAAACGGTAAGCATAGATTAGGGTAGGAGTAACGGTAAGGGTAGAGGTCGGGGGTAGGGATGAGGGTAGGGATAGAGGAAGGGTAGGGGTGGGGATATGGAGTAGGTATAATCGTCGGGGTGGTGAAATGAAAACGGTACGCGTAGATTCGGGTAGGGTTGGGGTAACGACAAGAGTAAAGGACAGGAGTAGGGGTGAGAGTACGGGTAGGGATAAGGAGCTGGTAGTATGGCTAAGGGTAGGGGTAGGGAAGAGGTAAAGGTAGGGGTATTGTAGAGCAGGGTTAAAGGTTTGGGTTTCAGTATGGGTAGTGGTTAGTGTAGAGATTAGGGTATGTACATGGGTAGGGGGTAGGGTAAGTGTTAGGGTAAGGGTGAAGGTTTGGGTAAGGGTATGGGTGGGGTTAGCTTTGAGGCTAGAGTGTGGGTACAAGTTGGGTAGAGTAGTCAAGGAGAGATATTGGTTTCGGTACGGGTTGTGCTAAAGTTGGGGAGGGTTCAGGTTGGGGATGGCGGTAGGGTTGGGGAGGGTTCAGGTTGGGGATGGCGGTAGGGTTGGGGAGGGTTAAGGGTGGTTGTAGCGGTAGGGTTGGGGAGGGTTCAGGTTGGGGATGGCGGTAGGGTTGGGGAGGGTTAAGGGTGGTTGTAGCGGAAGGGTTTCTGGAAAGTTTGGTGTAAGGGTTAAGACAGCGGCTTGGGTTAGGGGCTCAATACCGTACTATTGTGATACCTCAGTTTGCTGGATGACACCTGTTGACTCTTCACTCAATTTTCGGGGTGGTCGGGTAGCCTAGTGGTTAAAGTCTTCGCCTGTCACGCCGAAGACCCGGTACAATGTGTAAAGCCCATTTCTGGTGCTATTGCTGTGATATTGCTGGAATATTGCTAAAAGCAACGTAAAACCATACTCACTCTCTCACTCATTCAGTTTTCTACTTTCTGTCGATCTACCTCCTGATCGTGCCCATGTTTGTGTACCACAACACAGTTTCACATTAGGAGAACCGTTGTGACGTGTGCAAAGTGTCCTGATCAAATGTTAACGTCACATCGAATACATCAATGAATAAATGAAGTCATATCAGAGACGCCATCTAAATACGCTTTTGGGGAACGATGGTACACAATCAACAATGAGAACACACGATTCTTAGTTTGGTTGTATTTTACCTAAGCAATGAGGTGATGCGACATATTATGTTTTGTCAGTATAAAGATATATATATATATTTGTATATATATACAAATACCATAAGGGTAACAAAATGTCACACAACACGATGTGGAACCTGCCCAATAATAATTGATGACTGCAAGTATACATTTTTAAGAAAATAGACTCTTACTTTCAAAAAACAACAGACCGAATAATTGTACACAGACAACAAATTCAGGATCCAACTGTCCGTTGTATAAATGTAAGCAATCATTTTAATGATTGCTTGGGCGATCAGTTTACTGTTTTTCCGTGTTATAGATAGTTTTACAATGACAAACATTTACGAATGGAAAAAGAACAGATGTTCATTAGGCTTTAGCAATACAACTCGGTGCGCAAAATGTTCAAGGAGAGCCCATTTGGCATGTTTCACATGCATACGTATTGACCGCAACCATAATTGTAACATAAAAATATCCCCTCACCAAATAACACCAGATGGAAGTATGGGCCCAATTCACACCCACACCAACTTGTCCATCCAACACCCCAGTCCCATACCCGCTCCCACGCCAACTTGACATCCAACACCCCAGTCCCATACCCGCTCCCACGCCAACTTGACATCCAACACCCCAGTCCCATACCCGCTCCCACGCCAACTTGACATCCAACACCCCAGTCCCATACCCGCTCCCACGCCAACTTGACATCCAACACCCCAGTCCCATACCCGCTCCCACACCAACTTGACATCCAACACCCCAGCCCAATACCCGCTCCCACGCCAACTTGACATCCAACACCCCAGTCCCATACCCGCTCCCACGCCAACTTGACATCCAACACCCCAGTCCCATACCCGCTCCCACGCCAACTTGACATCCAACACCCCAGTCCCATACCCGCTCCCACTCCAACATCCACATCTGACTCAACATACCTACATACATGTACACACACCCTACACCTTCCTCACCAAAACAGTAAACATATAGCATCAATCATCCTCACCCACAAATCCTACACCTTCCTCACCAAAACAGTAAACAGTAAACATATAGTATCACTCATCCTCACCCTTAAGAAGTATTTCAGTCCCCAGCAATGCATCACATAAATCACGCTTCAAAGCTGCATGTTATCCATAATGCCACACTAGATTATGTCATAACCCTTCAAGACAACGGAATGCGCGAACACCCACTATGGCGTATGATATTATAGAATATACAACATCACTGACCCTTTCATATAAATACAAGTCATTACATAATGATATTCATATACTTACAAATATCAGATAGAAAAGCGTTGAAGTGATAGTAATGGCGGTAAATGTGCCCCGTGGACCGTCATGCATTGTGCAAGCTACCTCATAAAGCACCCAACTTACACAATACAGCCTTCGTATATATTTGTATTCAGTATGGTAGATAGGTACCAATTGATCATGTAAATAAATTGCAAGTGTCTCACCTTTTTGGTTGATGTAACGAACCAAACTATACTTTTCCAAGTGTAGTCCCGAACACTGCCAAGTAATCCCGTCCAGATCAATCCACTATGTTGGGTTTTTTTCTCGTCATGTGCGTGACATCGATATGTGTATTGGCATGTTGACAATGACAACTGCTACTTGGGGGCCAGTGTAGCAGGGTCGTAACAGGCGTCGCCATTCGCTCTGCAGCACTGTTTCCGTTAGGCGTACCAGAGGTCTATAACTCTGGGTTCGAATCTGCCTTAGTCACCCTGACCATGTTTCTAGGTGTGTCAGCACTGTGCTCGTGTTTATATGGTACAGAACATTTATATTTTGATTTTCTCTGATAAGATATTTCAATTTCGCTGTAAATTAACATTAACATTTCGTAATCGATTTTCAAACAGTCTAACGAAATATGACACTTTCATTACAAGGGAAGAATATAGGAGGGGTGTAACAGTTTATAGCAGATGGCCATGATTAAACCGAGTCGCATACGTTTGACTCCATCACGAAACTGGAGTGTTTTCCTTTTTGTAAGATGAAAAGTCGACTTCAATGTTCCTGAACTGTTCAGCACTGTTTATGTATATCTCTGACATCGAACACACTGCTATGCGTGTGAAGGTTGTTGGAAGAAGGTTTATGGGTTGCGTGTGGGTGTGGGTGTGAGTGTGGTCGTGGGTGTGGATTGATGCGGGTGTGTATGGATGTGGGTGTGTGGGTGGGTGTGGATGGGTGTGAGGGTGTGGTTGGGGCTGTGGATGTGGGTGTGGGTGTTGGTGTAAGTGTGGGTGGTGGTTGGTGTGTGTCAGTTGTGGGTATGGGTGTTGTTGTGGGTATGGGTGTGGATGTGTGGATGTGGGTGTGGTTGCGTTTGTGGGTGTGGTTGTGGATGTGGGCGGGTGTGGGTGTTTGTGTGGATGTGGGTGAGTGTTGGTTTTGGTGTGGGTGTGGATGTGGGTGAGTGTTGGTGTTGGTGTGGATGTGGATGTGGATGTGGGTGAGTGTTGGTGTTGGTGTGGATGTGGGTGTGGATGTGGGTGAGTGTTGGTGTTGGTGTGGATGTGGGTGTGGATGTGGGTGAGTGTGGGTGTTGGTGTGGATGTGGGTGTGGATGAGTGTGGGTGTTGGTGTGGGTGGTGGATGAGTGTTGGTGTGGATGTGGGTGTGGATGTGGGTGAGTGTTGGTGTTGGTGTGGATGTGGGTGTGGATGTGGGTGAGTGTTGGTGTTGGTGTGGATGTGGGTGTGGATGTGGGTGAGTGTGGGTGTTGGTGTGGATGTGGGTGTGGATGAGTGTGGGTGTTGGTGTGGGTGGTGGATGAGTGTTGGTGTGGATGTGGGTGTGGATGTGGGTGTGGATGTGGGTGGTGGATGAGTGTTGGTGTGGATGTGGATGTGGATGAGTGTGGGTGTGGGTGTTGGTGTGGGTGTGGGTGTGGGTGTGGATGTGGGTGAGTGTTGGTGTTGGTGTGGATGTGGATGTGGATGTGGGTGAGTGTTGGTGTTGGTGTGGATGTGGGTGTGGATGTGGGTAAGTGTTGGTGTTGGTGTGGATGTGGATGTGGGTGAGTGTGGGTGTTGGTGTGGATGTGGATGTGGATGTGGGTGAGTGTTGGTGTTGGTGTGGGTGTGGGTGTGGATGTGGGTGAGTGTTGGTGTTGGTGTGGATGTGGATGTGGGTGTGGATGTGGGTGAGTGTTGGTGTTGGTGTGGATGTGGGTGTGGATGTGGATGTGGGTGAGTGTTGGTGTTGGTGTGGATGTGGATGTGGATGTGGATGTGGGTGAGTGTTGGTGTTGGTGTGGATGTGGGTGAGTGTTGGTGTTGGTGTGGATGTGGATGTGGATGTGGATGTGGGTGAGTGTTGGTGTTGGTGTGGATGTGGGTGTGGATGTGGGTGAGTGTGGGTGTTGGTGTGGATGTGGGTGTGGATGAGTGTGGGTGTTGGTGTGGGTGGTGGATGAGTGTTGGTGTGGATGTGGGTGTGGATGTGGGTGAGTGTTGGTGTGGATGTGGGTGTGGATGTGGGTGAGTGTTGGTGTTGGTGTGGATGTGGATGTGGATGTGGGTGAGTGTTGGTGTTGGTGTTGGTGTGGATGTGGGTGTGGATGTGGGTGAGTGTTGGTGTTGGTGTGGATGTGGGTGAGTGTTGGTGTTGGTGTGGATGTGGATGTGGATGTGGGTGAGTGTTGGTGTTGGTGTGGATGTGGGTGTGGATGTGGGTGAGTGTTGGTGTTGGTGTGGATGTGGATGTGGATGTGGGTGAGTGTTGGTGTTGGTGTGGATGTGGATGTGGATGTGGGTGAGTGTTGGTGTTGGTGTGGATGTGGATGTGGATGTGGGTGAGTGTTGGTGTTGGTGTGGGTGGTGGATGAGTGTTGGTGTGGATGTGGGTGTGGATGTGGGTGAGTGTGGGTGTTGGTGTGGATGTGGATGTGGGTGTGGATGAGTGTGGGTGTTGGTGTGGGTGGTGGATGAGTGTTGGTGTGGATGTGGATGTGATTGTGGATGAGTGTTGGTGTGGGTGTGGGTGAGTGTTGGTGTGGATGTGGATGTGATTGTGGATGAGTGTGGGTGTGGGTGAGTGTGGGTGTTGGTGTGGGTGGTGGATGAGTGTTGGTGTGGGTGTGGGTGAGTGTGGGTGTGGATGTGGGTGAGTGTGGGTGTTGGTGTGGGTGAGTGTTGGTGTGGGTGTGGGTGTGGATATGGGTGTGGATGAGTGTTGGTGTTGGTGGTTGGTGGTGGGTGGTGGGTGAGTGTTGGTGTGGATGTGGGTGTGGATGAGTGTTGGTGTGGGTGTGGATGTGATTGTGGATGAGTGTGGGTGTGGATGAGTGTGGGTGTTGGTGTGGATGTGGGTGAGTGTTGGTGTGGGTGTGGGTGTGGATATGGGTGTGGATGAGTGTTGGTGTTGGTGGTTGGTGGTGGGTGGTGGGTGAGTGTTGGTGTGGATGTGGGTGTGGATGAGTGTTGGTGTTGGTGTGGATGTGGGTGTGGATGAGTGTTGGTGTTGGCGGTGGTGGTGGGTGGTGGTGTGGATGTGGATGTGGGTGTGGATGTGGATGTGGATGTGGATGTGGATGGCAGTTGGTGTTGGTGTTGGTGTGGGTGGTGAGTGGTGAGTGGTGCGTGGTGAGTGGTAAGTGGTGGTTGTGGGTGTGGATGTGGGTGCTGATGTGGGTATGGGTGAGGAAGGGGGTGGTTGTGCGTGTGTCGTGTGGGTGTGGGTTGGTGGGTGTGGGTGTGGATGTGGATGTGGATGTGGGTGTGGATGGCAGTTGGTGTTGGTGTTTGTGTGGGTGGTCGGTGGTTGGTGGTGGGTTGAGTACCGCACACAGCCCACCATTCCAATTTGGTACACCTTTACTGAAAATAGGCCATTTTGGCTTTCAATGTATTTTGGCACTATCCACTTCATATCTTGATAACCAATATCCTAGTAAATATTATTGAAGCAAATCTTATTCAAACAAAAGTCAAGTTCCTGTTTCAACAGAAGTTACCATTTATTGCTGTGATTTGTGGAGAACCGCACACAGCCCACTATTCTAATTCGGAAAACCTTAACTGAAAAAAGACCATTTTGGCATGTCTTGAAAACCAAAACTTTACACTTTAAATTTCAGGAAATTATCACTTTAAATACATGTAAAATTCATTTACCAACAGATGTTACCATTTATTGCTGTGCCTTATGGAAAACCGCACAAAGCCCACTGTTCTAATTCAGCAAACCTTGACTGAAAATAGACCATTTTGGCATATCTTGAAAACTAGAGTATATTATTCAGGACATTATCATTGTAAACGCATGTAAAACCAAAACTTTACAGTATATTTTTCAGGACATTGTCATTTTAAATGCATGGGAAATATATTTACCAACAGATGTTACCATTTATTGCTGTGCCTTATACAAAACCGCACACAGCCAACCATTCTAATTGGGCACACCTTGACTGAAAATAGGCCATTTTGCTTGCAACGTTGTTTGCCAGTATCCATGCACTTCAAATGTTGATAAATTATATCCTAAAAAATATTTTTCAAGCAAATTCATTTGAAACAAAGCCAAGTTCCTGTTTCAGCAGAAGTTACCATTTTTGGCTGTGCTTTGTGTTGAGAACCGCACACAGACCACCATTCTAATTCGGCACACCTTGACTGAAAATAGGCCATTTTGGCTTGCAACGTTGTTTGGCAGTATCCATGCACTTCAAATGTTGATAAATAATATCCTAAAAAATATATTTTTAAAGCAAATCCATTTCAAACAAATGTCAAGTTCCTGTTTCAACAGAAGTTACCATTTATTGCTGTGATTTGTGGAGAACCGCACACAGCCCACTATTCTAATTTGGCTTATCGCGACTAAAAATTGGCTATTTGGTTTGCTACGAGGTTTCGCAGTATCCACTTCATATCTTGAAATCCAAATCTTTTCAGTATATTTTCCAGGACATTATCATTTGAAATGCATGTAAAATTCATTTACCAACAGATGTTACCATTTATATATGGGCTCTGTGGAGAACCGCACACAGCCCACCATTCCAATTTGGTACACCTTTACTGAAAATAGGCCATTTTGGCTTTCAATGTAGTTTGGCACTATCCACTTCATATCTTGATAACCAATATCCTAGTAAATGTTATTGAGGCAAATCCGTTTCAAACAAAAGTCAAGTTCCTGTTTCAACAGAAGTTACCATTTACTGCTGTGCTTTGTGGAGAACCGCACACAGCCCACCATTCTAATTTGGCATATCGCGACTAAAAATTGGCTATTTGGTTTGCTACGAGGTTTCGCAGTATCCACTTCATATCTTGAAAACCAAAACTTTACAGTATATTTTTTAGGACATTTTCATTTTAAATGCATGTTAATATAATTTACCAACAGATGTTACCATTTGTAGCTGTGTCTTATGGAAAACCGCGCACAGCCAACAATTTTAATTCGGCACACCTTAAATGAAAATAGGCCATTTTGGCTTGCAACGTTGTTAGGCACTATCCACTTCATTTGTTGATCAATAATATCCTATTAATTTTTTTGGGAGCAAATCCATTTCAAACAGAAGCCAAGTTCCTGTTTCAACAGAGGTTACCATTTACTGCTGTGCTTTGTGGAGAACCGCACACAGCCCACCACATCTTGAATCTTTTGTTGATAAGTACTCTACCAATTACGTGTTCAGTTGATGTCTATTTCAGTGGCGTAACGTCCAACTGGTAAAACGTGACCGAAAAATAAGTGATTGTTATAATCACGTTTGTGTCAATAGATAATTGATTGATACTTGATGTATGGTCAAACTTGAAAACAAATCGTGGGAAAAAGATGGTATCATACTTTAAGAATTTAAAGGCAATAGACTTGTAAATATTTCACCGCTTTATCATAAATAATAGAAAAATTTCAACGCCACGGGATAGCCAGCCAGAATACTGCGTTGGGCGTAAAAGGCAAACTAACAGTGAAAAACCATATGACTGGATCTCTGACAATCAGTGATGGCACCAGGTGTTCGCGAGAACGGTCAGCATATGCTGCAGCTCACACAATTTGTCTCAAGAAAAACACGCACCCGTTGACCTACATCTCACATCAGAACTCCCTCCGCGCGGAGGTGTCATCCAAACAAGGGGCGGTGGGGTAGCCTAGTGGTTAAATTGTTAGCTCGTCACGTCGAAGACCCGGGTTCCATTCCCCACATGGGTTCAATGTGTGAAGCCCATTTTCCGGTGTCCCCCGCCATGCTTTTGATTGAATACTGCTAAAAGCGGCCTAAAACCATGCTCACTCACTCATCAAAACAAACCAGACAACCAAGTGATGGACCACAAAGCCAGTCACACCATCGCTCACTTTCTGATTTTGTTTAATCTCAAAACGATACGTTAACTTTGAACTGTGTCCACTGTGCACAACGCAAAGACCCTGCAGCTAATTGAGAAAAAAACCGTTTTAGAATGTTTGTTTTGCAATGTTGATGTTTAAAGTCTAAAAGTTAAGTGTCTGATCACCATGAAATCCACATTTTCACTGAAGCCAACTGCTATGTTTCAACACCTTTACTTCCCAGCATCCGTCACATGTACATGAGACCCACGAAGATCCGGGGTAAATAGGTCTTCTGCAACCCATTCTTGCCGCTAAAGGTGACTATGCTTGTCGTAAGAGGCGACTAACGGGATCGGGTGGTCAGGCTCGCAGAATTGATTCATGCATGTCATCGTATCCCAATTGCGTGGATCGATGATCATGATATCAATCACTGGGTTGCCTGGTCAAGACTCGATTATTTACAGACCGCCGTCACATGGCTGGAATATTGCTGAGTGCGGCGTTAAACAACAAACAAACAAACAAACAAACATGTACAAGATCATGTTAGTGTATCTATATACCCAAATAGTAATCATTCCATCATTATAAGAACAGAACCAATGAGCTTCACACATTGATCAACTAGACTATTCCTCGGCCACACAGCTTTAGTCTCTGTAGCGATGCGAGCCTCCGTTCCCACTTTCTCGACATCGATACTTCTCGCTGATAATCCCACTGATAAGACTGGCGTTCATGTTTGACGTTGATGCATCAACTTATTCTCGGGACATGGTCAAAAGGTAAACACATTTCTGTTAGTTTTGCGTTAGGAATTGCCATTCACTTACTTCTTTTTCAGTCTGCATTTTTGTAAAATATACGTTTATGACAAAGCACATTTATACCAGCATCAGAATTGAAAATTTGTTGTGAAGGATTCTGAATGTAGTCAGGCATGTCGGTTTGATTAAGGATTCACAATAACAGTGCGTTCAGGTATAAAGCGCATTTTTTATTTGCGTGAGTGAGTGAGTATGGTTTAACGCCGCTTTTAGCAATATTCCATCAATATCACGGCGGGGGGACACCAGAAATGGGCTCCACACATTGTACCCAGGTCAGGAGTCGAACCCGGGTTTTCGGCGTGACGAGCGAACGCTTTAACCACTAGGCTACCCGACCGCCCTATTTTAGATATGAACGTACTTATAGTGTAAACACGGGAAACAGGCTAATCACACTAAAACCCCAAATAATCTAAACATGTTTAGATTTCAAGCTTGGTCATCACAAATTGATTCGGTATTGGGTACAGAGTGAATTGGGGCAATGAATTCATGTTGTTTTAGAAATGTATTCAACGGTTATTGTTGTGGTGATGAACAAGGTATGTTGATTACTGTAATGTGATTTGGATGAAGAAATGGTCAAGGTGGGAGAATGATGTGTAGTGTCGATGATGTGAATAAACATGTGACCCAATCACGCGCTGAGCAGGCCTGACTGAACGTGCTGGCTAATCAAGACATTCAGCAGTGTCGTCAGTTCAGATCGTCTGCAGATGTAGCTCGTGCAGAAACAACAAATCTGAATATTGTGATTAGAAACATGCCAGAATCAACGAATGAAAATGTGTTAAACAAGGAAAACAGCTTGATTCGCGAGGGTCTGAGAGAAAGCAATCTTCCAACAACAGATCGTCTTCCCGGGGTAAGTGAGTTAACTGACTATAAAAGTCCATGAGAGATATCAACATAGAGACGGCCGAGAGAAAGCAATCTTCCCACAACAGATCATCTTCTCGGGGCAAGGGAGTTAACTGACTATAAAAGTCCATGAGAGATATCAACATAGAGACGGCCGAGAGAAAGCAATCTACCGACAACAGATCATCTTCTCGGGGCAAGGGAGTTAACTGACTATAAAAGTCCATGAGAGATATCAACATAGAGACGGCCGAGAGAAAGCAATCTACCGACAACAGATCATCTTCTCGGGGCAAGGGAGTTAACTGACTACAAAAGTCCATGAGAGATATCAACATAGACGGCCGAGAGAAAGCAATCTACCGACAACAGATCATCTTCTCGGGGCAAGGGAGTTAACTGACTATAAAAGTCTCTGAGAGATATCAACATAGAGACGGCCGAGACAAAGCAATCTACCGACAACAGATCATCTTCTCGGGGCAAGGGAGTTAACTGACTATAAAAGTCTATGAGAGATATCAACATAGAGACGGCCGAGAGAAAGCAATCTACCGACAACAGATCATCTTCTCGGGGCAAGGGAGTTAACTGACTATAAAAGTCTATGAGAGATATCAACATAGAGACGGCCGAGAGAAAGCAATCTACCGACAACAGATCATCTTCTCGGGGCAAGGGAGTTAACTGACTATAAAAGTCTATGAGAGATATCAACATAGAGACGGCCGAGAGAAAGCAATCTACCGACAACAGATCATCTTCTCGGGGCAAGGGAGTTAACTGACTATAAAAGTCTATGAGAGATATCAACATAGAGACGGCCGAGAGAAAGCAATCTACCGACAACAGATCATCTTCTCGGGGCAAGGGAGTTAACTGACTATAAAAGTCTATGAGAGATATCAACATAGAGACGGCCGAGAGAAAGCAATCTACCGACAACAGATACTCTGTAGTTATCATCGCTAAATGCCACAGCGATGACGACAAAATGAAAATTTCAAGACAGAAGAAAGAACTTGGAAATAGCAAAAACTATAAGGATGTCCACGTCAATACTGACGCGTCGTTACAACAGAGAAGACAAGAATACAACATGAAGTTGCTGGTGGACGTGGCAATCTGATCGTCAATGGAAGCAGAGTACAACAAGTAGGCTCATCCATCGATAGGCGACGCGATTCAGCTGAGAATGGGAGCAGACGATACAACGATGCGAGTTCACACATACGCGACCGCAGCCCAAGACACGAGCGACGACACAGAGATGGTCGCTCGTAACTGGAATGTCCGTGATCATGCTCAGCTAACCAACCTCTATTAGAACACTTCCGTCCATTGGGCAACATTTTAAATTCACCCATGGTGCTGAGAGGTTCGTACAGAGTTTCCTCCCCTGGTCGCAAAGAAGTTCACTGGCTCATCTATGTTGTGGTGTGGCGCCTTTAAGAGACGATATAGGAAGATACGAAAACTTGCCATTGGAAGAAAGGGGGTGTTTTAATGTGGAGCATGAGTGTCATCTCTTGTTACACTGCCCCTTCTATAATAAAATTAAAGCTTTACCATTATGGGAACTTGCTTAGGTTTCTGTTTCCGATATATATACATTGTTTGAACCTGTCTGTCTTTTACGTACACTGGTGTATACGATTCATGTCTTCAAATGAGACATTATGGGAACTTGCTTAGGTTTCTGTTTCTGATATGAATACATTGTTTGAACCTGTCTGTATTTTACGTACACTGGTGTATACGATTCATGTCTTCAAATGAGACATTATGGGAACTTGCTTAGGTTTCTGTTTCTGATATGAATACATTGTTTGAACCTGCCTGTATTTTAAGTACACTGGTGTATACGATTCATGTCTTCAAATGAGACTAATACTACCTGTTTACCTTTGTGATTCAGGTCAACAATTGACGTCAGATGATACAGGATATACCGCCGGAAACATACAATCATTATGGGACGACCCTCATGCTTCCTCGTGCTGCTCGCAACTGCAGCCTGTGTATTGGGGACACGCTATGTCAAACAGCCATACGGCCCCAAGATGTGTGAACAATTCTGTCGCCAGGTTGTTGACTGCACTGGTTTCATTGTGGTGACTCCCGACCTGTCTTGCCACCTGACAACTCAGACCGTCCCTACAGAGACCTCCGGTGTAACAGTACATAAGTTTAACCTA
Organism: Haliotis cracherodii; assembly: GCF_022045235.1. Classification (NCBI taxonomy): domain Eukaryota; kingdom Metazoa; phylum Mollusca; class Gastropoda; order Lepetellida; family Haliotidae; genus Haliotis; species Haliotis cracherodii. Next base: position 472,090 of record NW_027266281.1, on the reverse strand, counting down.
AGACAGGTGGGTTATGGCACGTCAAAAAACTTTCTTTTCTTACACGTTTCTTGCACTGTCCGTATAATCAACTGAATATGTGCCTAAAATGTTTCTGCATACTGACACCAGTAACTCGTGTGTTTCCAGCATTTAATTTTTTCAGTAGTATATACATGCTAAAATGTGTGGTGTGTATACCATAAACATAGTCAGTAGCTATATATACCTCCATTTATTCATTCATTCATTCCATCCATCCATCATCCATTCATTCATCCGTCTATTCATTCATCCATCTATTCATTCATTAATTCATCCATCCATTCATCCTTCCATTCATTCATCATTCATTCATCCATCTATTCATCATCCATCCATTCATTCATTCATCCGTCTATTCATTTATTCATCATCTATTCATCCATTAATTCATCCATCTATTCATCCATCCATCCATCCATCTATCTATTCATGCATCCAATCCATTTCAGTCGTTATAAGTGTATTAAATAAAAATACATTGGAATTAAGCCTCTGAACTGACAATCAGGACAACCGTTCCAACATTATTACTTTCGTGGGGAGAAAGGGCCACCAGTTTGATACAAATGGGGACTTCCGTCAACAGGCACAACGAGGAAAAGCACCTACGGGTTTTGCACTTCTGCGACAGATTCTTGACTTTAACGCCATCAGCTGCAACCACCCTTTGAACGACAGAAATGGGCTTCACACATTTTGCCTATGTGGGAAATCAAACCCGTGTCATCAGCGTCACGGGAGAACGCTTTTATCACTTGGCCACCCCTCCGACCCAGATACATATTTAGACATCAAATTGCTTGGTGTCCTGAAACTAAATATGTTGTAGACATAAGGGTGTATTTGTCTTTCAGACAGCTACTATGCCGGACTCCCCATGTCGTGCACGCTTCACCATTGTCCATTCAAGAACACGAGGACTTCAGTGTGCCATGTGTAAGTATTACATTCAGTTCATTACCCTGGAAGAATGTGGTAACAAAACACGCAAATTCAAAACAAATACCACGCTTGTATCAATGAGGCACGCAAAACGTGCTGAATGCCAAAGAGGTAGGCCTTAGTTCTTGTGTTTGCTCAGCATTCATGACATTAATAATGCATTTCATGTCACTCCTTCACTATCGTGGGATGTTTTCGTTTTCTTGTTGTTTAACACCGCACTCAGCAATGTTCCCGCTATACGACAACGGTCTGAAAATAATTGACAGTCGAGAGATAGACACCATGAGCATCGATCTACGCAGTTGGGATATAATGACATGGATCAACCAAGTCAGCGATGGTTGCTGAAGACCAGTTCTAACCCGGATCTTCAATTGTTCCATTCAATCCGTTGAAATCGTTCAACGGAGTCTGTTCGCAGGACTCTGTTTTGATTTCCTACGGGCCACGGTGGCCCAGTCGTCCAAGGCGTTGCACACCAGAAACCTATGATTGTTGGTTCGAATCTTGGTTCGCCCCGATTATGTTTCTAGGTTTGTCAGCACCATACCCGTGCTCGTGGCTTTCACCGAAGTGGTAAACGTCTGAGACCTGCATCACTTCGGGCTTTCCTCCCACAATAAGCTGCCACGTTGTGATATAACTGGAATACTGTCTAAGGCGGCATTAAACCCAACTCACTCACTCTGATTCTCTAAAGGGTTTTGTAGCTTGTATTTACATGTCATGATGTATTGAATACTGTCAGCATGCATAGCTGATATACTGTTGTCAGTTGTCAATAACAATATGGTCAGGTTTACTTCTAACGGATGTTCCTATGCTTTCATTGTGTTTTCAGCTGGTGGCAGTGGACAAATAAGAAATCCAGAGTTTGTGTCACGGGTCGTATACACATCATTGTCGAAGCCTTATCTGTACCAAATGGATCTAAATAACCAATCTTCTATCAAATACGCGAAATATAAGATAGAACATATTGTCGATATAGCTTTTGTAAATGCATTGAAGGAGTTGATAGTAGCAACCAAGCAGCCTTCAGTGCTGTCCTGTCGCTCTGGTGAAGTAAGACCACGAGCTATTTCAAACGTAAGTGCAACCCGTTTGGTGGTTGACCAGATTAAGTCACTTGTGTTCATGCGTGTTAGGCCGAACATAATGATAATGACGACCCAAGGCAAGGTACAAAATAATTTTAAAGTCAGCAGAGGGTTTTTGACATTTGCTGTACACCAAACACTGGAAACTGTTTACTGTGCTGCTAACCGCCAACTCATTGCATATGATTATGAAGGACGTGTGGTTGGGGTTCTTATAAACTACGTCTTTCCTACTTTTGTCACATTAGATGCCAAAGGAGAAACCTTATATTTTGGCAAGAACAACATATATGGATACTCTTTGGTGACCAATACCACGATGTTCCTGATGGGGGTTCATTATACGGTGACAGGATTTCATGTTTATGGAAACGGCAAAGGCGTTGTTACCTTTAAGAAACAAAACAGCATTTCTACTGTCGACCTTGAACACAGTACAATTAAGAAGCTTATTACCATTTCAAATGAACGGAGAGCTACTGCTCTAGTCGTGTGTTTAGTACCATGAGGTATGTTTTTGGGTACATTATCATTCTCAGTAAATGATATAAACTCATTGTGAATTGATCATGCTAATAATGCTCTCCATATAACAAATGTTGATAGTAATCTAGAGACAACAACCACACACACTACAATGGTTGCTTGAACACGCGATGTCATTATGGTTTGTGAATGATTGACAAACGTATGCGGTATGGTATTGAGTACCGCAATAAACAGACATTGAATATATTTTTGTTTTTCGTTTTCCTGAATTCGAGAACAGCTGTGAGAGATCAAGTTGGTACATGCAGCGCACACTAATAATCCGTCTATGCTGATTGCTTTCACTGAGGAATGCACGCTGTATTTTATCACCTTATTTATTCAATTCCCTGTTTACACAGGTATTTTTGCCTCACATTTAGATTATATGGAAAATAAATTGTAACTTCTCAATAATATGATTCTTTTGGAAAACCTAAGATTTACAAGGACTTTAAATAACGAATGAAACTCATTGCCTGGTAAATATAAATTATACAGGACACACAATCGCTGTTCCAAAGCTAACTTGGACATACCTGTGCAAAAGTTTGTCAAATCGCGAAACAGACAATCAAGTGATGGACCAGACAATCCAGTGATGGACCAGACAATCCAGTGATGGACCAGACAATCCAGTGATGGACCAGACAATCCAGTGATGGACCAGACAATCCAGTGATGGACCAGACAATCCAGTGACACTAAAGTATTAAAACAACACACAAAGTATTAAAGCAACAAAACAACTTTATTTGAACTGATTTTCATTCTTTCCATACTGAGCATACAACACAATCTTTTCCATCACAATCTACATGCCACTCACACCAGACCTGAAGTCCACTTCAAAACAGGGGAGTCAATACAGAGCAGTTGTTAATAAGGCGACCCTGTTAAATAGGGTTCTTCATCTTCAATCATTTTCAACAACCATCCATAAGGTTGTTATGGGAATTCTCTTCATCGAACAATTGAAACAAACTCACTCTGGATTAAGCAGCAATGACAATGCTCACAGAGAACTGGACAAAACGATATTGTAAGTTTTGTAAATGACAATCAAAATAAAACTTACGTAAATCATTGAGTGTTCTTTGCCTGCCCTTGGCACTGGTACTGTTTCGGCCCAACAAGAACAATTGAAAATGTGAACGTCTTTCCAGGACTCTGGGGAATATGACCTTATCCTTCCCAATAATTTTCTCCCTTTGCTAAGCCAGGATGCAACAGCGCATACCAGCCTTATAACCTTTCAAAGTAATATGGCAAATACAATATATAATCTTCACGTTTGCAAGTTGTAGAACATCCAATCATTTGTTTTTTCTATGTGAAATATGTCCAAAATTCCTCAAACTTGTTCAAATGATATTTCCTGTCTCTCATGACCTTCCTGCCCCTTCAATTGCCCCTGACCCTTCTTTAAAGAAATCAAATTCAGGCCTACCAAGGAAAAACTAACGTGTGTTCAAAAACATAAAAATTTAAAGAAATATGACAAAAGTTGAAAATAGGTAGTATGAAAGACATTATGTGAAGAGTTTTTGTAGATAACTGATATTTGAAACTCCTTAAGTGGATGATCATGGGACTAACTTTTTTTATGATATGAATTTTTCCTGAAGGATCAAGTTGGAGTGTAATCCCCAAGTTCTGAAGGCTTTCTACTTCTTGAAGAGGAATATTGTACATATACAATTTCAGCCTATTTCCGGAATCGGCTTTATGAGTGAATGTCATGCATTCAAAAATAATGTCTGATTTTACATTTCTTGCATCTAAAAATATACCCTAGACACCATTAAATGTGCTCAATCATACTGTATAATTCTGCATGTCCCGATGTGCTTTAATTTGTATCTGAAATATATATAATATATGGGGAAATATATATGAACCATTATGCAATGAGTTGACAATTGTTTTAGAAATGCCCGACTGTGCTAAGACAGAACTTGGTGGCAAAAATGGCCATGAGAGGGTCACGAGTCGCTAGTCGGCTTGTCATGGAATAACACGAGTTGTTCACGAATGCCATGATGACATATATTGATGTATCGTCAGCAACCTTCCATGGTGAGAGGGTACAACGTCACAAAATCAAAATCCCTACAAGCACAGTTGCTGGGTGTCCTGGTAGTGCGCATGAAGTTGGAGGTAAATTCAAAGCTCAACAGTTTATAGGAGCATTACTCTGGAATAAACCCCAAATGACTCTACACTCACACAAGTCCAACTCCTTACTTTGGAAATAAAAAAACAAAAACAAATAAAACAAAAGAATGAATGGGAAAAGGCCCCAGCTCTTCACTTGTCTGGTATGAATACATAGTTTCATGGTATGATCTGGAACTGAACCCTACCATCATTTGAATTCCAACTTGTTGGAAGCACAAAAAGTAAATATTTTAAACAAATCTGACTAGCAAAATACATACGTTCAATGCATCCCTGAAGTGTATACAAATTTCCTGAAGAAATGTTGAATGGTTTATGAGTTTTTAGACCATGACAATGACAGGGTAACAGATCCGTTTCCATATATAAACAGCTCTTACATCTGATGACACAGTTTTTGTTATTTTAAGGCTTGGACTTGTATAGAATTTGTAACGCATGTCCAGTTACTTGTGTGTAATCCTCAACCTAAAGTCCTTCCTACCCTGGCAGGTGTTAGAAAAGTCATGAGAAACAAATTGTACACGAAAGAAAACAAGATAAAAAAGGCTCATATTGCTGGGGAGTCCTTCAGCCAGTCTGTCAACATAATCTGCTCCTTTCATAGCTTGAAACATACAAAATCTGCTTCTTTCATAGCTTGAAACATACAAAATCTGCTTCTTTCATAGCTTGAAACATACATTATCTGCTTGAAACATACAAAATCTGCTCCTTTCATAGCTTGAAACATACAAAATCTGCTTCTTTCATAGCTTGAAACATACATAATCTGCTCCTTTCATAGCTTGAAACATACAAAATCTGCTCCTTTCATAGCTTGAAACATACATAATCTGCTCCTTTCATAGCTTGAAACATACATAATCTGCTTCTTTCATAGCTTGAAACATACAAAATCTGCTTCTTTCATAGCTTGAAACATAAATAATCTGCTTCTTTCATAGCTTGAAACATACAATTCCACGATGGGTTTGATGCTGTTTAAAACAGTATTACAGTCATACCATGGCATGTCAGCTTAATGTGGGAGGAAAGCCTGAAGTGATGCAGGTGTCATACTTTTAAAACTTTGGTAAAACCCTCGAGCACGGGTATGGTGCTGACAAACCTAGAAACATAATCGGGACGAACTGACATTCGAACCCACAATCATAGGTTTCTGGTGTGCCCAAGGGATGCAACTCTGCACTGGGAATTTGTCCCGTGCCACCTCCATCATAGAAAGAACTGGCATCAGACTGTATTCAAGATAACAATGAACTGTTTAACTTATATACAGAATCTAACACAGACTGTCATTCTGAAATAATGTCAAAATCTAACAGGCGAAAACCTTCTATATTCATTCCACCAAAGTCGGAAACAATTTGGATATTGCTTTGATGATAAAAATACCATTCTTTTAAGTCCTTCGTTCTTTCATCAATTTTAGCAAGTTAAAAATGCATTTGGAAGTTTGACCACACGTGCCGATAATGATGCTATAAGTTAATCTTAAAATGGGTACAGTTATCACCATTTTAAACTACAATTTAGTGGTGCTTAAGAAAGAGAAATGAAAACCAACTATTCAATACATCACAGTTTCAATTCAAACAGACATTCCCTCTAAAATAAACAAAGTACACATTTGTGTCTTTTTCAAGTAGTAGAAAAAAGGTTTATATTAGTCCCCTGGCCTGGAAAGGAAATTTTAAGTATGGGAACAACGACGGTCGAAAAGGTAAGAATGCTGTATGGATGGGGGCCAAGGACTTAGATAGGTTTTTCGTTTGACACCACACTCATTCCAAACTGCCAGCTAAGATGGCAGCCTGTAAGTAAGTCAATCTTGGCCAGGCAATCCAGTGATTGACACTATGATCAACCATCCACACTTTCAGTGTACGCTGACACACAATCAGCCATGTCACCGAGCCAGACCACCCGATCAGTTATGTTGTCTCTTTCGACAGATCATGTTGGAAGCATCAAAGATTTTGAATAACCTTTCCATTGTCACCGAACACTGAACTAGATTGGGCTGTGGAGAGGTTCTGGCCAAGAAGAGCAACATCTCCGAGCATCTGCAGATTATAAGCTGTGTTGTCCTGAGGAACTGCAGGTTGGACGCTGGTCACTTTCTGCTGGGCTTCGGCCAGGCTGACACCATCTTCTGGACTCGTGCTCTGACCCTGTGGCTTGTCCTGCTCGGGCTTCCTGTACACCAGGATTCCGTCCTCGTCCATAGCGAGAGCCTGGATCTGGCTCTCCCCCAGGCCAGGGTTACTGATGAAGGTGATGTTGATGGAGGACCCAGACTGGACTGTACAAGCTTTCTCGCTACTGGCTTCGTCCTGATCACCCTGGTGAGTGTTTGTGGTTTCCAAGTGTCTGGCATGAGAACCATCCGAACTTTGAGAAGCACCTGAAACTGATCCTTTAGAACAAGCTGAAGCTTGAAACCCAGCTGAAGTTGTTCCTTGGAAACCTTCAGAACTATATCCATGGAAAGCACTTAGGTTTGATCCCTGGAAACCTCCTGTAGTTGAGCCTTGGAATGCACCTGAACTAGAGCCTTGGAACCCTCCTGAACTAGAGCCTTGGAACCCTCCTGAACTAGAGCCTTGGAACCCTCCTGAACTGGAGCCTTGGAACCCTCCTGAACTGGAACCTTGGAACCCTCCTGAACTGGAACCTTGGAAACCTGAAGAACTGGATCCTTGGAAACCTGAAGAACTGGCTTCTTGGAAAGCACCTGAACTTGTAGCTTGTGGACCTTCACTGTGCCGGATCTCGCCAGTGTGGCTGTCCATGCAGAATCCTGGCATGGATGTGTGTGAAGCCAGGGTACCCTGTCTGTGGCCCTCCTGCTGAGGCGGAAAGTCTGGCATAGAAAGCAGAGTGCTCTGTGGACTGTGTGGAGTCTGTGGGTTGGGGCTGTCCCCACTTGTGTCGGCTGTGTTGTGTGCTGCTACGTTGCGAAACAACAACTTTGGTGTGGGTGGCTCGCTCATTTCCTCACTCTCAGATGCTTCGCACTCGGACATCCCAGCTTCGTGAGAATCAACTTGCATAGCTTCGTTCTCCATTATTTCGTCTGATACCTCAATACTCTCATATCGAATGGTTTGGAGTCGTAGTGTTCCATCCTCGTGAACTTTGTACCTAAAAGTGGTAAAGAAGCATACAGTTAGTGACTGATGTGCCGTGTAATATACACCATTTAATACAGAGAATAGCTAGCAAGCAAGGATGAACATAAATTCTGCCATCTGTATGTGTTTCGAGACATTCAGTCTGATTGGGGGATACAAAACACAGGAACCATAGCACCATAATACCTGAATCTGGAGTGTCCTGACTCTAAGACAGACCCTAGCATAATACCTTTACTTGAATCTGGAGAGTCCTGACTCTATGACAGACCCTAGCACAATACCTTTACCTGAATCTGGAGAGTCCTGACTCTATGACAGACCCTAGCATAATACCTTTACTTGAATCTGGAGAGTCCTGACTCTAAGACAGACCCTAGCATAATACCTTTACCTGAATCTGGAGAGTCCTGACTCTATGACAGACCCTAGCATAATATCTTTACCTGAATATAGAGAGTCCTGACTCTATGACAGGACCCTAGCACAACGCCTCTTACCTGAATCTAGAGCGTCCTGACTCCATGACAGACCCTAGCATAATACCTTTACCTGAATCTAGAGAGTCCTGACTCTAAGACAGACCCTAGCACAATACCTTTACCTGAATCTGGAGAGTCCTGACTCTATGACAGACCCTAGCATAATACCTTTACCTGAATCTAGAGAGCCCTGACTCTATGACAGACCGAGGACAATACCTTTACCTGAATCTGGAAAGTCCTGACTCTAAGACAGACCCTAGCATAATACCTTTACCTGAATCTAGAGAGCCCTGACTCTATGACAGACCGGCCCAATACCTTTACCTGAATCTAGAGAGTCCTGACTCTATGACAGGACCCTAGCACAATGCCTCTTACCTGAATCTAGAGAGTCCTGACTCTATGACAGACCCTAGCATAATACCTTTACCTGAATCTAGAGAGTCCTGACTCTATGACAGACCCTAGCATAATACCTTTACCTGAATCTGGAGTGTCCTGACTCTATGACAGACCCTAGCATAATACCTTTACCTGAATCTGGACTGTCCTGACTCTATGACAGACCCTAGCATAATACCTTTACCTGAATCTAGAGAGTCCTGACTCTATGACAGACCCTAGCATAATACCTTTACCTGAATCTGGACTGTCCTGACTCTATGACAGACCCTAGCATAATACCTTTACCTGAATCTAGAGAGTCCTGACTCTATGACAGACCCTAGCATAATACCTTTACCTGAATCTGGACTGTCCTGACTCTATGACAGACCCTAGCACAACGCCTCTTACCTGAATCTAGAGTGTCCCGACTCTATGACAGACACTAGCATAATACCTTTACCTGAATCTGGAGTGTCCGGGGGGCCACTTGAACTTGTGTTGTTTCTTTAGGTGCTTGGTCAGCTGGTTGCCTCGTGTGAACCTCTTCTCACACACGTGACAGAAGTAGCGAGAAGTGTCGAGAATCTGGCAGATATACAGACAAAGTTGGAATCTTTTTGTATCAATTTTCATGTCATGTTTGTGCAACGTGGACTAACCCACAGACAACGAAGCTGACTAAAATCAACAACAACAAAAAATGTGTCATCACGGAAAACCTCCCATAACATCATCCTATTGCTTTCACTAACACACTATACTATTGAGTGAGTGAGTGAGTTGGGTTTAATGTTGTTATGAACACTATTCCAGTGACATCATGGGGTGTCAGCTTGATGTTTGATTTGGTTTGGTTTGTTTAACGCCGCACTGAGCAATATTCCAGCTATATGATGGCGGTCTGAAAATAATCGAGTCTGGACCAGACAATCCAGTGCTTTACATCATGAACATCGATTTGGATACAACGACATGCATCAACCAAGTCAGCGAGCCTGACCACGCGTTCCCATTAGTCGCCTTTTACAACAAGCATAGTCACCTTTTACGGCAAGCATGGGTTGCTGAAAACCTATTCTACCCCGGATCTTCACGGGTCGCTTGATGTTGGAAGAAAGGTGTTAGATGTTTACATGTGGTAAAACCCACAAGCACGGTTATGGTGCAGACAAACCTAGAAACATACTCTTGGCGAAGTAGGCACAACTTATGGACAACAACTGTCAAGACAACATTACAGTATTGATCCTAATACAGTTGTCAAGCAAGACTGAATGATGAACAAGGTACAGAATATATATAGTCTTGCTTGACAACGGTATAAGGATCCATACCGAAACGCCATCTTCACAATATTTAAAGGAGTTGTTATTCATAAATTGTGTCTACTTTGTCATCCATCAACTTCTAAGTAATGCCTATCAAACAAATAATCTTGGCGAACCAGAATTGGATCCCATGATCATAGGTTTCTGGTGTGCCCATGGGATGCAACTCTACACAATTGCAGCACCTCAGACAACTGGCCATCCATGTCCCTACTATGCTACTGTGCATGAAGTACCTTCAGTACAGACTGACCAAACGAGACATTGTCCAGTATTCCAGAAGGTAAAGAACTGGGTAATGGAGACCTATCTTATCTGGGAATCCATGGGTACTTTCTACACCCTGGCCATAGACCCAAACAGGGAGACAAGCATGGGTACTTTCTACGCTCTGGCCAGAAACTCTCATGAGCAGGCAAGACCTTGTTTGTTGTATGAGGTGACTAACAGGATCGGGTGGACAGGCTCGCTGACTTGGTTTGATGTCTGTCATTGTATCCTAATTGAGGTTCATGATGTCAATCGCTGGATTGTCTCCCCTACTACTCCAGTGGAGATCTACCCTGACTCCCCTACTACCCCAGTTGATATCTCCCCTGACTCCCCTACTACCCCAGTGGAGATCTCCCCTGACTCCCCTACTACCCCAGTGGAGATCTCCCCTGACTCCCCTACTACCCCAGTGGAGATCTACCCTGACTCCCCTACTACTCCAGTTGATATCTACCCTGACTCCCCTACTACTCCAGTGGAGATCTACCCTGACTCCCCTACTACCCCAGTGGAGATCTCCCCTGACTCCCCTACTACTCCAGTGGAGATCTACCCTGACTCCCCTACTACTCCAGTGGAGATCTCCCCTGACTCCCCTACTACCCCAGTGGAGATCTCCCCTGACTCCCCTACTACCCCAGTGGAGATCTCCCCTGACTCCCCTACTACCCCAGTGGAGATCTCCCCTGACTCCCCTACTACCCCAGTGGAGATCTCCCCTGACTCCCCTACTACCCCAGTGGAGATGTACCCAGACTCCCCTACTACCCCAGTGGAGATCTCCCCTGACTCCCCTACTACTCCAGTGGAGATGTACCCAGACTCCCCTACTACCCCAGTGGAGATCTCCCCTGACTCCCCTACTACTCCAGTGGAGATCTCCCCTGACTCCCCTACTACCCCAGTTGATATCTCCCCTGACTCCCCTACTACCCCAGTTGATATCTCCCCTGACTCCCCTACTACCCCAGTGGAGATCTCCCCTGACTCCCCTACTACTCCAGTGGAGATCTCCCCTGACTCCCCTACTACCCCAGTTGATATCTCCCCTGACTCCCCTACTACCCCAGTGGAGATCTCCCCTGACTCCCCTACTACTCCAGTGGAGATCTCCCCTGACTCCCCTACTACCCCAGTTGATATCTCCCCTGACTCCCCTACTACCCCAGTGGAGATCTTCCCTGACTCCCCTACTACCCCAGTTGATATCTCCCCTGACTCCCCTACTACTCCAGTGGAGATCTCCCCTGACTCCCCTACTACCCCAGTTGATATCTCCCCTGACTCCTATAGTTCTATACCTGGTGCTCCTTCCTGTAGTGGTTCGTGAGGCTGGTGTAGGACCGCGCCTTGTATCGGCACTTGTCAATGTGGCACTGGAAGAGACTGTCTTTGCTGTGACTCTCCAGGTGGCGCCGCAAGTCAGCGCCACTCTTGGCACTGAAACAATGTCAGTCAGTATACGTTGAAAACATCAACACCTGAGACTATTCAGTCTTCATATCTCACAAAACAAATTCCACTGGGCAACCATGGAAAATATTATATGAATGGATCACTAAAAATCAGTGATGACACCAGGTGTTCGCGAAGAGGGTAAGCTTGTTCTGCCTTTTACAAGGGAGGTCTTGTAACTTATAACAGGACGCATGTACCGAGGACCCCTTGACTTTCAGGATTAATTTCAAACAAACAATTGTGTTTCAACCAAATCACTGGGAGTTTCCGAGAAAACGAGTGTACAGCTCATGGCTGCTTCGGCTTAGTTTACGAGACAATACACACAGAAATCGTAATCTCTGCATACAAAACAATGCCTAGAACAGGAAATACAATTTAATCGGTAAATCATCATGTCTAGTGATGTTTTATCTCAAATTTCAAATTTGTATTGACCAGGTTTAATTGTTATGATCTGTTCGTTTCCCTGAATTCGATGAAGGGATACGATGTAATGTTGTTCTGTGGAAGACAAACACGTTACAACTGCAAATGTAGGAAATGTGTTTGTTCTTCATTCAGATTCGCTTTATAGACTGGGGGGGTCACTTTATAGACGGGGTATAAAAATTAGCATTGATTTTGAAGGCTTGTACAGGGGGGTTGCTCTTAGGTGGTGTCACTTTATAGACGGGGGTATACGGGGATGAAGGAGGAAGGGGGCCTTGGGACCTCTATTTCAATACCAGGGACCCACAAATATATCACTGAGGGTCCTGAGGATTTGAAAATGTACAGACCAAGGTAAATCATTGATGGCATCTATCAGCAGACACACCTGTGAAACGGTATTGAAAGAGTTGTCTCCCTTACTCTTCGCTATCAGATGCTTGGGGGCTCAAGTAGGAATCGAGTTGTATACTTAGTGATAATCATTTTTTATATGGTTTAAGTTCAAACTTTACATTTTCTAAATTCATGAGGAATATTAAAATGTCAGCCACATTTGATTTCTAAATTATGAGAAGTAAGCCGAAAACGAGTCAATGTGGTCCTAATTTAGCAATATGTTCCGAGCCTCCAACTAACAATATGTTCCAAGCCTCCAACTAACAATATGTTCCAAGCCTCCAACTAACAATATGTTCCAAGCCTCCAACTAACAATATGTTCCGAGCCTCCAATTAACAATATGTTCCGAGCCTCCAACCAACAATATGTTCCGAGCCTCCAATTAACAATATGTTCCGAGCCTCCAACCAACAATATGTTCCGAGCCTCCAACTAACAATATGTTCCGAGACTCCAACTAACAATATGTTCCAAGCCTCCAACTAACAATATGTTCCGAGCCTCCAACTAACAATATGTTCCGAGCCTCCAATCAACAATATGTTCTGAGCCTCCAACCAACAATATGTTTCGAGCCTCCAACTAACAATATGTTCCGAGCCTCCAACCAACAATATGTTCTGAGCCTCCAACTAACAATATGTTCTGAGCCTCCTGAAATGCTGTCCCTACCAAGCAGCGTCACCATGACAACTCACCAGTGTTCACAGTGGGCACACTTGAATGGCTTCTCCATGGTGTGTCTGTACCGGATGTGGGCGCGGAGTCCTGACGGGGCGGGGCACGTCATGTCACAGAAGGGGCACTTGTAGTGGTTCACTGTGGGCACAATCAACAGGAGTGACAACAGGGAGTGGGTGGTACAAGTCACAGAAGGGGCACTTGTAGTGGTTCACTGTGGGCACAATCAACAGGTGTGACAACAGGGAGTGGGTGGTACAAGTCACAGGAGGGGCACTTGTAGTGGTTCACTGTGGGCACAATCAACAGGTGTGAGTGTCAGGGAGTGGGTGGTACAAGTCACAGAAGGGGCACTTGTAGTGGTTCACTGTGGGCACAATCAACAGGAGTGACAACAGGGAGTGGGTGGTACAAGTCACAGAAGGGGCACTTGTAGTGGTTCACTGTGGGCACAATCAACAGGAGTGACAACAGGGAGTGGGTGGTACAAGTCACAGAAGGGGCACTTGTAGTGGTTCACTGTGGGCACAATCAACAGGTGTGACAACAGGGAGTGGGTGGTACAAGTCACAGAAGGGGCACTTGTAGTGGTTCACTGTGGGCACAATCAACAGGTGTGAGTGTCAGGGAGTGGGTGGTACAAGTCACAGAAGGGGCACTTGTAGTGGTTCACTGTGGGCACAATCAACAGGTGTGAGTGTCAGGGAGTGGGTGGTACAAGTCACAGAAGGGGCACTTGTAGTGGTTCACTGTGGGCACAATCAACAGGTGTGACAACAGGGAGTGGGTGGTACAAGTCACAGAAGGGGCACTTGTAGTGGTTCACTGTGGGCACAATCAACAGGAGTGAGTGTCAGGGAGTGGGTGGTACAAGTCACAGAAGGGGCACTTGTAGTGGTTCACTGTGGGCACAATCAACAGGAGTGACAACAGGGAGTGGGTGGTACAAGTCACAGAAGGGGCATTTGTAGTGGTTCACTGTGGGCACAATCAACAGGAGTGACAACAGGGAGTGGGTGGTACAAGTCACAGAAGGGGCACTTGTAGTGGTTCACTGTGGGCACAATCAACAGGAGTGACAACAGGGAGTGGGTGGTACAAGTCACAGAAGGGGCACTTGTAGTGGTTCACTGTGGGCACAATCAACAGGAGTGACAACAGGGAGTGGGTGGTACAAGTCACAGAAGGGGCACTTGTAGTGGTTCACTGTGGGCACAATCAACAGGAGTGACAACAGGGAGTGGGTGGTACAAGTCACAGAAGGGGCACTTGTAGTGGTTCACTGTGGGCACAATCAACAGGAGTGACAACAGGGAGTGGGTGGTACAAGTCACAGAAGGGGCACTTGTAGTGGTTCACTGTGGGCACAATCAACAGGTGTGAGTGTCAGGGAGTGGGTGGTACAAGTCACAGAAGGGGCACTTGTAGTGGTTCACTGTGGGCACAATCAACAGGAGTGACAACAGGGAGTGGGTGGTACAAGTCACAGAAGGGGCACTTGTAGTGGTTCACTGTGGGCACAATCAACAGGTGTGACAACAGGGAGTGGGTGGTACAAGTCACAGAAGGGGCACTTGTAGTGGTTCACTGTGGGCACAATCAACAGGTGTGACAACAGGGAGTGGGTGGTACAAGTCACAGAAGGGGCACTTGTAGTGGTTCACTGTGGGCACAATCAACAGGAGTGACAACAGGGAGTGGGTGGTACAAGTCACAGAAGGGGCACTTGTAGTGGTTCACTGTGGGCACAATCAACAGGTGTGAGTGTCAGGGAGTGGGTGGTACAAGTCACAGAAGGGGCACTTGTAGTGGTTCACTGTGGGCACAATCAACAGGAGTGACAACAGGGAGTGGGTGGTACAAGTCACAGAAGGGGCACTTGTAGTGGTTCACTGTGGGCACAATCAACAGGTGTGACAACAGGGAGTGGGTGGTACAAGTCACAGAAGGGGCACTTGTAGTGGTTCACTGTGGGCACAATCAACAGGTGTGACAACAGGGAGTGGGTGGTACAAGTCACAGAAGGGGCACTTGTAGAGGTTCACTGTGGGCACAATCAACAGGAGTGAGTGTCAGGGAGTGGGTGGTACAAGTCACAAATGTTACCACTCTTGTATCGTGCTTGTATCATAATCGAGCACATCTGCGGCTGGAGGAGGACCAGGGATTCTACGTCCAGTTCTGCCTGTGCTCTGATTCCTTGTTATGCACAAAGCTAGGTGATATAGAGTGGGGTTGAACCCCAAGGACTGTTCAAAGGCAGATAATCATCCCCAAGTAAGCAGCAAATATCATAAACAATTCCCAAATGGGAATACAATATTTGGCAATTCATTTTGGCAATTCATGCTAGTGTAGATATAACTCATAGTTTGGTGTTGTGTAGTCACATGAATTCATGGATAACTTGTGTTTGTAAAATCATGATTGATGATTGGCTGGTGTCATTTTGAGAGAGTGAGTGAGTGAGTACAGTTTAATGCCGCTTTTAGCAATATCCCAGCAATATCACGGTGGGGGACACAAGAAATGGGCTACACACATTGTACCCATGTCCGGTATGGAACCCAGGTCTTCGGCGTGACGAGCGAACAGTGTCATTTTGAAGTTTTCAATCTTCAGTCATCCTTCCAGTTTTACAAAAAGTCATGTCCAGAACATCCCACATTCACCTTCATAATGTTTTGAAAAAAAAGACAATGGCTTCACTATGTCTAACATTTTTGTTCAGTTACTGAGTAGAGAATAAACTTCCTTGGAAACAAAACTATACCTGTGTTGAGAGAGGTGCTGAATAATCTGTGTTCAAAAATGAAAAATTGTGTTTGATTGTTTGGTCAGTTGGACTTTCTGATCAGTCTTTGATTATTTAAATCAATCAGAACACAGGACAATAACAATAATAATCTTACATAATTAAAATACCACTAAATTGTATGAAATTATTTATTTAAATAAAATATCAAAAGTTGAACAAAATACATTTTTTCCCCATTTTGCCTGACAAGGGCACAAATTGCATCCCAGATGCATTTGTGAATCCTCCGTTACTCACCATGGTGACGCATGTGGTCCCTCAGTATTCGCTCTGTGGCAAACCTCTTGTTGCAGTGGGAACACTGGTAGCACCGCACTGGAAATAGACAGAACATTCTCAGAACTATTGTCAGACAATCAGTCAGTCACTGGTAGCACCGCACTGGAAACAGACAGAACATTCTCAGAACTATTGTCAGACAGTCAGCTCAGCAGAGGACCGGACAAAACATCATCAGTTCTAGAGAGTGTTGTAATCACGATGCACAATGTTCACTGCGAGATAACAAATGAAATTACACTGTTCGGTATAAATATTAACCAAATTTCAATCTGTCGCTTAAATTATTCACACATTCACTTCAACAATTTCTCCCATGATTCCTGTAGATGTCTTGCCACATCCATCGTAGGGAGAACACCTTGTCATTGTATTCTCTACATATGTACGATTCATTATGCCTTTAGACACCCTTTTAGAAGTATTTTCATAACAATATGCATATAACACATCAGCTGCTAATTTGAGGTTCTTGTTGCGATTTGAAACCTCTAATTGACCAAACAGAATTATGTAAAGTCCACAAACAAGTGTGTCTGTCCAGACCTCATAATTTAGACACAACACATTTATTCCTGGAGATTGGAACATGCGCTCGCAACTTGATGACGTCGTATAATGGACAACGTTATTTTTGAGAGGAGAGTGTTGATGGAGTCATCATTCTTCAAATACATGTATAGGTAAAATATCTTTAAAGCTTGTACATTTTACCATCACCCTTAAAAAGGTGGAACATAACGTTGATATCAACATGGTTTGTCCTCCATACAGTGCTATATTGTGCAAGAAACAACTCCCAATCATTCTTTATTTCTCAAGTACATGTTTTTAAAACCAAACTTTCCTGACAGTCCCTTGCTATATGGTGCTGTCTGATGACAACAGATCTGTCAGACATCTACAAGCCCTTATAATACCTTAGCTACTCGGCAATTCGGCAAGGACTATAGGACTAGTGACAATTTCTACCGTTGTATTCTTTAATAAATGTTCCACCAAACACTAATTACTTCTGAAAATGAGCAGTGAAAACATAATATTTTCATCCATTGCGCCATTCTTGACAATGCCAATAGTAAATTGTCAGTGTGCCAGGAATTTGGTCATCCTATCTATGAAAAAGATGGCTCATGCATCACCGATAAGAGCATGTGCAAGTATCGTGATACGTATGGGATCGTGAGCAAGGTATCGTGATAAGTATCGGATCTTGAGCAAGGTATCGTGATACGTAACTGATCGTGAGCAAGGTATCGTGATACATATCGGATCACACAGTTGGTGTATTGTCCCACCCCTCAACAGTGTGGAGTCTGCAGAAAGAGCAGACCCTAGGTGGGCTGTAATCTCAGTACCGACACAGAGAGGCCAGGGGTAAAACATGGGACAATGAGTCAAACACACAGAGACAAATAAAGTGAGTTCAGACTGTTTCCCCCGTTGTCAGATCCTTAGGGTATTACATCAATGGGTGCACACCAGAAACTAGCAATTTGACCCAATCTAGAGATTGATTTGAATACTTCCAATACAACCCTAATTCCAAAAGAACTTGCTGGAACCCCAGGCTGTATCGTCATAGTGATAGCACTGTGACATGCCATAGTTGATAGACATTACTGAAGGAAGCTCCATAAAATCCCCTTGAAGAAGCATACATTGTTTACCCACAAAAGATCCACCATGGTCGCATCCATATGAAATGGAAAGTAAAACAAGTGTGTTTCTGTGTTTGTTTTTTATGCAAACAAATGACAAATTACAAGAAACAATAACTAAACAAGCGTATAGTCAACGAAGTCATCTATATCCCCCTCCCATTTTAACATTTTATGGTTCAAAACCATGTAACTGACCCAACATTTCTTTTAGCCAATGTCAAAATAGCTGGAATGGAAATTATAAAATAAATATTTCTAAAACTCCTTAATATCAAATGGCACCAATTTTCTACCTGCTTTATATATAGACATGCAATGTTTGGCAAGGAAATATTTAACAGTTTATTTGTTATACTCCATAAGTGAACTTACCCTATATTAAAACTTAAATCCAACTTGTTGCCATGGAAACGTAAAAAATAAACATTTATAGAATTCCTAAATAGCAAAAGGCACCAGTTCAGTATGTGCCTGGTAGACATGCAAAGTTTTGTAAGAAAGTATTCAGCAGCTTTTGAGTTACGCTCCTGAATGAACACCACCCTTATAGAACCTAAATCCAACTTGTTGCCATGGAATCATAAAAAATAAAAAATAAAAAATTCCTAAATAGCAAAAGGCACCAGTTCAGTATGTAGTTTAAACCTATGAAAAGTGACATGGAGAAATATTCAACAGTTTTTGAGTTCTGCTTCGGAAACAAACATCACTCACACAGTGAGCCTATGTCCGGCATGCTTTCATGAAAATTGGAAAATAAAAAAATTGGAAAAATTCCCAAATAGCAACATCTTCACCACTTAAGTGACATAAATCCAAAGTTTGATGAAGAAATATTTAACGGTTTTCAAGTTCCGCTCCAGAAACGATTCAGAAAGACAGACATGCCTATAGTTATATCCCCCACATTATATGCAGGGGGGACAAAAAATCATGGGCAGGACACTAAACAACAACTCTCAACGTATGAATGGGCCAATCCCGGAATGCATCCCTCAAATCTCATTGCCTCATCCCACTCCTAAAGCCTCATTGCCAAAGAAACATCATAAAATCTCTTTCATGACAGGCAGCTGTGAAAGTGCGCCAAGGCTACGGAGGCAGGTGAGCCATGTACAGATGAAGCTGAATGTTTGATGCCTCCTAAAACAGCAGCGGCAGTCTCTAAATAGAAGCACCCTGGCCCAGGTGGCGAAAGAGGCAGAGCTAATTACACTACTAGGGGGCACACGCTATCACACAGAAGAGGGGGGAGGGGTGGGAGTGAGGGGGGTGATGTCAGTCAGTGCATTCTGCTTGCACTCAATGGCTCCTCCAGGCAGTACCCTGTGGAAAGGTGTCTTGGGATCTGGATAATTTCAAGATCAGATATCGCTGCAATGAAATTGCATCACAATGCTTTGCAGACCATTGTGACATCATTGGTTACCATGACGTCATAATTAAATGACATCACTTATCGCTCTGCTACTGAAGCTGTTAGCAGTACTTTTTACACTTAAGCCACTGCTTATTACTGCCTACAAACTGAAAAAGTTGGAAGAATGATGTTGGATGATAAATAAAATCTCACCCTCGTCTCTTTTGATATCAAATATATCAACACTCGTTGATAAAAGTGGAAAAAATCCTCGGCATCTGAGTTTTCCCACTTTTATCAACTTGTGTTGACCTTACACCAACACCCCGGGACCCGACACCCTTGGACCCGACACCTGGGACCTGACACCCCGGGACCTTACACCCTGGGACCTGACACCCCGGGACCTTACACCCTGGGACCTTACACCCTGGGACCTTACACCCTGAGACCTTACACCCCGGGACCTTACACCCTGGGACCTGACATCCCGAGACCTTACACCCTGTTACCTTACACCCTGGGACCTTACACCAACACCCTGGGACCCGACACCCTGGGACCCGACACCTGGGACCTGACACCCCGGGACCTTACACCCTGGGACCTTACACCAACACCCTGGGACCCGACACCCTGGGACCCGACACCTGGGACCTGACACCCCGGGACCTTACACCCTGGGACCTTACACCAACACCCTGGGACCCGACACCCTGGGACCCGACACCTGGGACCTGACACCCCGGGACCTTACACCCTGGGACCTTACACCAACACCCTGGGACCCGACACCCTGGGACCCGACACCTGGGACCTGACACCCCGGGACCTTACACCCTGGGACCTTACACCAACACCCTGGGACCCGACACCCTGGGACCCGACACCTGGGACCTGACACCCCGGGACCTTACACCCAACACCCTGGGACCCGACACCTGGGATGCGACACCCTGGGTCCCAACACCTTTGAACCGACACCCTGGGACCCGACACCTGGGACGAGTCACCTGGGACCGGACACCTGGAATCCAGCACCCTGGGACCCGACACCCTGGGACCAAACACCTGGGACCTGACATCCAACACTCTGGGACCTGTCTAACGAGGGCCTAACATAGGTATAGTATTATCACCACTAGTACAACCATATCTGCTACAACCGCCACCACTACGACAGCCACCACCACTACTACTACCACCACCACTACTACAACCACCACCACTACTACTACCACCACTATTACAACCACCACCACTACTACTACGACCACTACAACAACCACCACCACCACTACGACAACCACCACCACTACGACAACCACCACCACTACTACTACCACCGCTGTACCTACAAATCACACTGGCAAAGCACCACTACCACAACTCCACAGGAACTGCACCAAAACTTCTACAAATCAGAAAAGTTTCCCAAAGGACAAAGATAACCGTGGCCTGCACCAACGTCAGCCTTTGTGGTCTGCGGATGTCGTGGCGACAAATGATTTCTTTAACTGCTTCCTTCTGAAGCCCAGGGCTACAAGTCGGAGGTACACAGCCTTCAAAGCATGGAGGCAGCCCTGTGATGGCTGTGCACCTAAGAAAGGTCATTCATGTAGCCAGTGCACAGCCCCCCTCCACATAGCCTTGCTTCATACAGGTGGACAGCCAGCGTAACTATTCCTGAGAGAGAGAGAGAGAGAGAGAGAGAGAGAGAGAGAGAGAGAGAGAGAGAGAGAGAGAGAGAGAGAGAGAGACAGTGAGAGAAAATGAGACAGAAGAGAGAGAGAAAACCCACAGAAAGAGGGAGAGAGAGAGACACACACAGAGAGAGAAAGACACAGAGTGAGAGTCAAAGAGAGAATGAGATAGACAGAGACAAAGAGAGAGAAAGAAATAGAGAGAAAGAGAGAGAATGAGAGACAGAGAAAGAGAGAGAAAAAGAGACACAGAGAGAGAGACAGAGAAAATGAGACAGGAGAGAGAGAGAGAGAGAGAGAGAGAGAGAGAGAGAGAGAGAGAGAGAGAGAGAGAGAGAGAGAGAGAGAGATGGGGAGTGGAAGGGAAATTATATATTAAACAAAATATTGTACTCAAATTCCCCCAAAACCTTCACAGGATAAGCAGGTGCTCTGAAATATGATGTGTTGTGTTGTGGGGAAAAGAGAAACTGTTTGATTCCTTAATTTCACAGAACTATTTGTATGTTTTCAAGTGCTGACTGAAAGCTATCCTGTCTCAAACATAGATCCCAGTTCCTTCCCCCAGTTTGCTGCTTCCTGCTGATTGGATAATTCATGCCACAGCTCAATGCTGATTGGTTAATTCATGCCACAGCTCAATGCTGATTGGTTAATTCATGCCGCAGCTCAATGCTGATTGGTTAATTCATGCCGCAGCTCAATGCTGATTGGTTAATTCATGCCACAGCTCAATGCTGATTGGTTAATTCATGCCGCAGCTCAATGCTGATTGGTTAATTCATGACGCAGCTCAATGCATTGTTGCAAATAATTTAACTGATCGCTTCTGACGTAACAGAAGATCTCACTCAAAAGTACAACCTGTTAGCATAAAAGACCACCCATCACATTGTCAGGAGTTGGTGTTTTGTATTTCCAGGATCCAGAATTACAATAAATGTTTAAACAACAACAACAACTTCCTCTACAGATTTTCTTGCCATTGGGCAACATTAATTGAGGGAACTTTCTGATGGCAAATGATCATGATGTAACTGTCATCGTGGAGTTTAGCAATGTTGACGGAATGCCCCTTTATTATTTCAAAATAAGTTGCTGATTTGCTAATCGAATACGAAGGGTTACTTCACAATATTTTGATGGTACGCACAAGTTTTATTTTTGTAGCGTATCTGTAATGTTCGTTGCGTATTTGATACGCTTGGATTATATTTTACTGTGTATTTCTGCATTTCTGATGCGTATTTCACGCAGATACGCAGCTTATCTGGAGCTCTGCTGTATACATCTCTCATGGTTGTATGTCAGATTTGCTCACGTGTACAGCTTTCTGCTGGTCCTCTTTACCAAGCGTGTTTAAACCTTGGGTGCAGCCCATGTCTGCTTTACAACAACTGTCATAGAGTTTATGGCCTGTTGTGGCAGTTGTGGCCACAACAGTGGTTCAGCCTACACTGCTGTGCTGCGTGCACAACAGTAAGTGTCAGTCCTGAGACGCGGCGGCGGCCGGGACATGCACCGTCACATGCTCACTATTTCTAACCCAGCAGATGATGAGGTGAGCGGGAAAAGGGGTTAAAATACCCACCTGTCTGACAGTCCGAGCCAGCCTGGTTTGCTGACGAACCGTCAGGTTTTAAAAGTTGAACCCCGATGGTTGGAAGTTATAGTACTAAGATGACAATCCACCAGTTTGTTGCTGTTTCCTCAGAACAAACATTAAACAGTACTATTCTTATGTAGGGCTGTCTATCGACCTGGATTTTGTATTGCAACATATTGCCATACTTTGACCTGTATGGCGATATGTATTGCAACATATTGCCATACTTTGACCTGTATTGCGATATGTATTGCAACTTATTGCCATACTTTGATCTGTATTGGGATATGTATTGCAATATATTGCCATACTTTGACCTGTATTGCGATATGTATTGCAACTTATTGCCATACTTTGATCTGTATTGGGATATGTATTGCAATATATTGCCATACTTTGACCTGTATTGCGATATGTATTGCAACATATTGCCATACTTTGACCTGTATTGCGATATGTATTGCAACATATTGCCATACTTTGATCTGTATTGGGATATGTATTGCAATATATTGCCATACTTTGACCTGTATTGCGATATGTATTGCAACATATTGCCATACTTTGACCTGTATTGCGATATGTATTGCAATATATTGCCATACTTTGACCTGTATTGGGATATGTATTGCAATATATTGCCATACTTTGGACCTGTATTGCGATATGTATTGCAACTTATTGCCATACTTTGACCTGTATTGCGATATGTATTGCAATATATTGCCATACTTTGACCTGTATTGCGATATGTATTGCAATATATTGCCATACTTTGACCTGTATTGCGATATGTATTGCAATATATTGCCATACTTTGACCTGTATTGCGATATGTATTGCAACTTATTGCCATACTTTGACCTGTATTGCGATACGTATTGCAATATATTGCCATACTTCGACCTGTATTGCGATATGTATTGCAATATATTGCCATACTTTGACCTGTATTGCGATATGTATTGCAATATATTGCCATACTTTGACCTGTATTGCGATATGTATTGCAATATATTGCCATACTTTGACCTGTATTGCGATATGTATTGCAATATATTGCCATACTTTGACCTGTATTGCGATATGTATTGCAACATTTTGCCATACTTTGGACCTGTATTGCGATATGTATTGCAATATATTGCCATACTTTGATCTGTATTGGGATATGTATTGCAACTTATTGCCATACTTTGACCTGTATTGCGATACGTATTGCAATATATTGCCATACTTCGACCTGTATTGCGATATGTATTGCAACTTATTGCCATACTTTGACCTGTATTGCGATACGTATTGCAATATATTGACAATTTACATTTTCAGAGTTAATCAGTGTTATACCCTGTATTAATGTCAGATACCATCAGGCTCCTTCCCAGCGCGTGACACCTTCGTTATACTCTCGGTACAGAGAGCTCCGCGATGAGCTATCGCTGTGAGGAGCTTGATAGTGGTGATGTGTACATGCTAATTGATAAAAAGATGGTCAGAGGCAAGTTGTATCAGGGAGATACTATTTTCCATCTCGATATCAATTAGGAACACATAAATATACTTATTCATATTTGCCCCAATACATTGCTACATTTACAAATGTATCGCAATACATATTGCTGAAGATTTGCACCACAACATACCGGTGTACCGGTGTACCATTGTACCAGTGTAGGGGTGTACCGTTGTAACGTTGTACCAGTGTAACGTTGTACCGTTGTACCGGTGTACCAGTGTAAACTTGTACCAGTGTACCGTTGTACCAGTGTACCGTTGTAACCTTGTACCAGTGTAACCTTGTACCAGTGTACCGTTGTAACCTTGTACCAGTGTAGCGTTGTTCCGGTAATGAACCACACACCCTTATTCTTATGTTTACCTTTTTGTTATTTTTAGTCTCGAAAATTCTGCACTGGAAACTATTTATCTGGTCTGGTACCTTTACAATGTCTGAGTGATATTTGGGGGAATGGTATACACTGGTTATTCCACAAGTATTTATACACATATTGCCATACTTTGACCTGTATTGCGATGTGTATATATACCGGAAAACAGAAACACTGGCCAAACTCCTCATTATCTTTATCATTATTATTATTATTATTATTATTATTATTTACAGATTAAAATAAAAAACACAAAGAGGGTTTGGGTGATCCTGGCACAGTCAGACTGGTTAGGCTTATCATCAGCTCAGGGCCCTTGCCCCCTCTACACGCAGCCCAGACAGCGAATGGGACTTCGCTGCCTAGTCAAACCCACCAAGAACTTTTCTTTCACTATTATTATTATTATTATTATTATTATTATTATTATTATTATTTATGATAATTTTTTTATTTAATATTCAAATAATTACTTTTTATGGCTGCAAACTATATTTATTTTCTCGCGCACGCTTGTGCATGCTTGTGCACAAAACACATTTTCAACTTCATTCTGCAGCACATCCGTCGCATCTTGGATTATGCAGCAATCTGATGGTTTTTTTGTGACAATGCACAATTAGCACGTTTAGTCGTTTCAACCCTGCTTGTCCACACCTGCAGAGCCAAGGTAGCTGCATCCATAAAATATATGACACTTTTTGCTCTTTTGAGAAAGCACCTTGTTAATTTAATCTACTGAATGTATCACTTAAACTGACAATTCCTGAATACACCCAACCTATGCATCTGACAGCACAGCACTTTAATAGTGTCAAGGAGTGCAGATTACCTTGCTATCTAGTTCAAGTGCACACTGTGCAAACTACACAATTCTGAAAACCAAAACAAACTCACAAATTGAGTTTAAATAAGATCCTAATTATATGCACTTTTTGCACCGCACACTCTCCTGATAAAGAATAAATTTGTCCAACTGAGCCAGAGAAATTCAGTTAAAAGCAGCACCCTATTTTTTAACCTTGTAATTGAAGAGTAACAGTTTCAAACTTGAGAGTTCACAGAAATTATACATAATCGGCTATAATGGATATTTTATACTCTTAAAACTACACCCCATGGTGGCAGGCTAACTGAAATCTCACTCTTGACATCATCACCAGAACTTTGACGAGATATTTGTACTTAAATTTACCCCCATATCATCTGAGGGAGACCACACAGTCTCATTTTTTTTGGTGGGACAGATTTCAATAACGGTGCCAGGAATGCTGTATATTCCTGCTATTTCCTGACATTCCCTGCAAGTACCTGCATCAGTAACATAACTGAAGTGGTCCTAACACAAATAGATCATATTCTAGAAAATCTGGGAATCTTGACTGTCTTAGGCTGCCTCCTGGTCTTGTGGTAGAGCATCCGCCCGGAGAGCAGAAGGTCCGGGGTTCAGGCCCCGGCTGCGGCATACCCAAAACAATAAAAGATGGTACTTGTTGTTACCCTGTCTGGCGCTGGGCATTAAGGGACTAAAACAGTTACTGGTCAGCTCGGAGTAAGTATATTGTGTCCGAGTGGGGTATTCATGTTAAACTGCGGCATGGTATCTTACTCTCACACGCACAGACGCAGACTTTTGTGTCTATACTAAATAAAACAGGAGAGAGCACACAACCTTGAGAAGCACTCGTAGATGTGAAGGTTACAGATGATTTGATATCATTCAGTCACAAACTGTTGTCTGTTTACAAGAAAAGGTAATGTCCATTTAATAATTTCAGGATTAGATAATTTTTGCATTAGCAGATGAGTTTGTATGGTACTGAAAGCAGAGGAGAAGTCAACAAACAAGATTTGTACAAAGAACTTTCAAGATGTTTGTGTATATTGTTTAACAGGGCAAGAGGGGCTTCCTCTCCTCCTTCCCCGGCACACTGAAGTGGGTCAAGTAAATGTTCTGTCTGTCTTAAAAGTCATTTGTTAACAAGAAAACAGTGTTATCCCTATCCCCAGACTCTTGCATAAGCACTTGGGTTGCCTTATGTCATCAGAAAAAAATACTAAATGTGAAATTAATGAACATGAATGGCCCCTTCTCAGGAAAAAATAATTTTTGGCACCAAATCTTGAACTCAGTCTTGATAAGTATCTCTCAGATAAGCTGACTTCAGGAGGTTCTGAAAAAACATGTTCCCATTGCAGACTCTATGTACTTTGTAAAATAATATGGATCAAGGGCTGTAAATGTGTGTGCTCAAAATCTAAAAACACATAGCAAGGCTCATAATTCTGGACAAAAAGTATTTTACGGGACTAATTTGCCAACACCGTTTTGACAAGTGTCACATGAATGTGACGTCATGGGTTTCTGAGAAAAGTTGTCCCCATTGCAAACGCTATGTTAAAGCACAGAACAAGGGCCATAATTCTGTAAAAATCATAATGACCAGTAATATCAGTGTGGAAAATTTCATTTGTCCACGTTAAAAAGATCTTGAGAAAATTGGTCCTTTTGAGAAGTGAACGGATGGACGGAAAGACAGGCGGGCGGGCGGACGGACGGACGGAAGTATGTACGGACAAATCGTGTTCCTGTATCTCCTAACATGCCTCATGCAGATAATGAGTTCCAGGCGTTTCATGGACCGTATGGATGCAAAAGTAACGGGTTGGGAATTGTTATTAACAGGATTTGGAAATATTGGAACATGAATAACATTAGTTATCATACTTTCATGTCGGGATGATGAGATCTGATTGGTCCGCATGATCCCCCTGGGGTAGGGGGGAAGAAATTTCTCAGCGAGGGAATAAATCTCTTATACCCCGCCATGAGCAAATCAGGCTGCACAAGGATTTCTGAGAGGCAGAATAAATCTCTTATACCCCGCCATGAGCAAATCAGGCTGAACAAGGATTTCTGAGAGGCAGAATAAATCTCTTATACCCCGCCATGAGCAAATCAGGCTGAACAAGGATTTCTGAGAGGCAGAATAAATCTCTTATACCCCGCCATGAGCAAATCAGGCTGCACATGGATTTGCTGAGAGGCAGAATAAATCTCTTATACCCCACTTCAAAGCAAAAACCTGCAAGCTTTTTCCAAGTCAGTGCATGTCCCTTGACATAGCCAAAGCTAACCTCAACTCAAATGAACACCTGTTGTCTATCAATTTTAAATTTGGTTTACAATGTCATATTAAAACATGTGGGTAATACAAATTTGTTGTAGCAGGATCACTTGGGGTACATGGGGTTGTTAGGTTTCAAACCACAACCTCCGGCAGGACGCATACAACCCCATGTACCCCGAGTGATCCTGCTACAACCTATAATGTCCTCCCAAGTAGGGGTGTCACGATAAATCCAACTATCGATATATTGCTATTGGTCAGCACTTAAAGTCATTAAATCGATTGTTAAATCAGTTTTCAATCAATAGTATCGATTTCAGTTTGGAATATCGATAGTTTCGATTGTATTTACCATATCAATAAAATACTTTCATTGCTGTTCAAAATTGTTTTTCTTTTGGTCATGAGTGGTGGTAATTTACACATGCTAATGTGGAAATTTCTTTTTCTTAAATAATTAGGGTAAACAAAAAACAGTTATATCTCAAACTTTACTTATTCATTGTGATGGTTATCACGTTCAAAGGAAACTTCAGTTCCAAGGTTTAATTCAACTCTAAAATCCATCTAAAACGATACACTGAAAACTAATGATATTTATCGCAGTAGTTGCTTGAAATATCAATAGTTATCGCAATAGTGCTTTCCAAACCAAGAGTCACCCCAACTCCAAGGGAAAGGAACAACATACTTAGTGTCGGTAAAAGTTTGAAGTATTCTTTTGAAAGGTTGTTCACATATTCAACTCATTCAACATTAGTACATATTCAACTCACGGGCAAAGTTTAAGTAATCTGCAACACTGCTCGTTTCGTATTGTCCCAGTTATCACCAAATGTGTCAGGTGACCAATACAAACACTTGCAATCACGGGTCAACAGGTCTTAGCATGTTGACAACATGATGAACAGTAGAAGAACCTGTTTACACTGATTGGAGGGTTTTATCAAACTGGAAAATTTGACAATTGAAAACAATGAAAAGTGCAAGATTGTATGCAAAGCCCAAACCTGAATGCAACCAGTGGTTTGCTCATGCACCTCCAATACGTGACACGTCACAGCCGTTGTGGGTATAAAATGGTTCCTTTCATCTCACATTATCTGCGTGACCCCTCAACACTGATGCTGAGAATGCATTAGACGTCTAATTGACAATTCGTGAAGTATTGGCACTTTGTTTAGGCATTATTTGCAACAGTAGACGAAGAGTTTATGTACGTGTCTGGAGCCATGAAGATCTGATGTAGAATAGGTCTTCAGCAACCCATGCTCGCCGTAAAAGGCGACTATGCTTTCTGTAAATGGCGACTAATGGGATCGGGTGGTCAGGCTCGCTGAGTTGGTTGATGCATGTCATCGTATCCCATTTGCGTGGATCGATGTTCTTGATGTCAATCACTGGATTGCCTAGTCCAGACTCGATTATTTACAGACCGCCGTCATTTAGCTGGAATATTGCTGAGTGCAGCGTTAAACAACAAACCAACCAAACCAAACAGATGTCTACTGGTTGCCTCTTACGGCCAACATTAGGTTGCTGGGAATTTATATTGTTTCCCAGAATCTCTGCGATGATGACCTTACTTCCCTGACCTGCAAGCAAGCATGATTTGGTTGAAGCATGTCATCGATCCAAGTTGCGTGGATCAATGCTCATGATGTCAATCACTGGATTGTCTGGTCCAGACTCTATTATTTACAGACCGCTGTCATATGGCTTGAATGCAGCATTAAACAACAAACAAACAAACAAACAAACCTTTGTAAATTTTATGTGATTCAAGTTGAGCTGAGTACTTGAAGTTGAGGTGGGTAATCTGACCCTCATTGTTGGAATCAGGTTTTTCTATCGTGGTAATTAACACTTCACGCATGCACCAGAATAAGAGCATGGAGAGCGCTGAACTGCTGCTGGTGTAATCGGATCTAATTTATTACAAATGGAATCCAAACATTCTCCTGCAACCTAAACACTGGTCCTGAGTGCAAGGCTGTGTGATGAAGAGATGAACGCATACGAAACTTGCATCAGCACTTATGTTTATGTTTCATTTCCTCATGTTTGGGGGTGCACCTGAAGGAGATGATGGTTAACCGTGCTCACATGTTGAAGTGATTTTTAATTAATCTGTTTTGGAATCAGCAACAAGGCGCGAGATTTGGGAACTGCAAGCAACAGAAGCACTGAAGGTGTTCCAGACACAGTTCACATCAAGGGGGGGGGGGGGGGGGGGGGTGAGGCTGCCTCCGCTGCCAGTATCATCACACAAGGCTACATAAGGTCAACTCACTAACTTGCCCTACATGTCTGGTGGTCCCACATGTCTACTTGTCCTAGATCTTTACTGGTCAACTTGTCCTAGATCTCTACTGGTCAACTTGTCCTAGATCTCTACAGGTCAACTTGTCCTACATATATACAGGTCAACTTGTCCTAGGTATATACTGGTCAACTTGTCCTAGATCTCTACTGGTCAACTTGTCCGAGATCTCTACTGGTCAACTTGTCCGAGATCTCTACTGGTCAACTTGTCCTAGATCTCTACTGGTCAACCTATCCTAGATATATACTGGTCAACTTGTCCTAGATCTCTACTGGTCAACTTGTCCTAGATCTCTACAGGTCAACTTGTCCGAGATCTCTACTGGTCAACTTGTCCGAGATCTCTACTGGTCAACTTGTCCTAGATCTCTACTGGTCTGCTTGTCCAAGATCTCTACTGGTCAACTTGTCCTAGATCTCTACAGGTCAACTTGTCCAAGATCTCTACTGGTCATTTGTCCTAGACGTCTACTGGTCAAATCTACCGGTTAACTTGTCCTAGTTATCTACTGGTTAAGTTGTTCAAGTGAGGATGGTTGATTCACTCTGGCGTGTTTTACTGTATGATAAACAACAACCACAAGTCGTTTATTTCTATAATAAAAGTGACAAAACCCATCTTCCATATTCACAAGAAATCAGAGTCCACTGTACGGTTCTGACTATATCCCGCTCTCATGTTAATGAAACACTTACAAATGGTAACGATACCAAGTGTTTGCAAAAAGGTGAGCGTATCCTGCCCCATCGGTGGCCCATCACAAACACATACAAAGGCAGGTCAAATGTTTACCTTACAAAATTTCACGAACATATGGTACAAATCCAAATAAGGAATTGCACTGGACATTGTATTTGTCACAAATGCAACAAGTTTGGGAATATCCTAAAAATAGAACCATAAAGCTCAAAGGTGCCAAACCTAGAATTTGGCAGTCCTGGTGATCAAAATGGTCACCAAAGAAATGATTGCCTTCAAGGTGGAATCAACATGGAAGCATTCTGGCATACCCTTGTCAACAAACAGGACTCCTCCAGCCCTGCCAGGCAGACAATTAGCACATCAGCGTGAACTTGTTTGTTTATTTGGTTAGTAAACACAGCTGGGATGGAAATCATCACGAGCTCCTCAGACCAGGAGGAATGTTGGGTGGTTGTCTGGCCCCGGTGGACAAGACTCCCGGAATGTTGGGTGGTTGTCTGGCCCCCGTGGACAAGACTCCTGGAATGTTGGGTGGTTGTCTGGCCCCGGTGGACAAGACTCCCGGAATGTTGGGTAGTTGTCTGGCCCCGGTGGACAAGACTCCTGGAATGTTGGGTGGTTGTCTGGCCCCGGTGGACAAGACTCCCGGAATGTTGGGTAGTTGTCTGGCCCCGGTGGACAAGACTCCCGGAATGTTGGGTAGTTGTCTGGCCCCGGTGGACAAGACTCCCGGAATGTTGGGTGGTTGTCTGGCCCCGGTGGACAAGACTCCCGGAATGTTGGGTGGTTGTCTGGCCCCGGTGGACAAGACTCCCGGAATGTTGGGTAGTTGTCTGGCCCCGGTGGACAAGACTCCCGGAATGTTGGGTGGTTGTCTGGCCCCCGTGGACAAGACTCCCGGAATGTTGGGTGGTTGTCTGGCCCCGGTAGACAAGACTCCTGGAATGTTGGGTGGTTGTCTGGCCCCGGTGGACAAGACTCCTGGAATGTTGGGTGGTTGTCTGGCCCTGGTGGACAAGACTCCTGGAATGTTGGGTGGTTGTCTGGCCCCGGTGGACAAGACTCCTGGAATGTTGGGTAGTTGTCTGGCCCCGGTAGACAAGACTCCTGGAATGTTGGGTGGTTGTCTGGCCCCGGTGGACAAGACTCCTGGAATGTTGGGTGGTTGTCTGGCCCCGGTAGACAAGACTCCTGGAATGTTGGGTGGTTGTCTGGCCCCGGTGGACAAGACTCCTGGAATGTTGGGTAGTTGTCTGGCCCCGGTAGACAAGACTCCTGGAATGTTGGGTGGTTGTCTGGCCCCGGTGGACAAGACTCCCGGAATGTTGGGTAGTTGTCTGGCCCCGGTAGACAAGACTCCCGGAATGTTGGGTGGTTGTCTGGCCCCGGTGGACAAGACTCCCGGAATGTTGGGTAGTTGTCTGGCCCCGGTGGACAAGACTCCCGGAATGTTGGGTGGTTGTCTGGCCCCGGTGGACAAGACTCCCGGAATGTTGGGTAGTTGTCTGGCCCCGGTGGACAAGACTCGAACGTTGGGTGGTTGTCTGGCTCCGGTGGACAAGACTCCTGGTATGTTGGGTGGTTGTCTGGCCCCGGTGGACAAGACTCCCGGAATGTTGGGTGGTTGTCTGGCTCCGGTAGACAAGACTCCCGGAATGTTGGGTAGTTGTCTGGCCCCGGTGGACAAGACTCCTGGTATGTTGGGTAGTTGTCTGGCTCCGGTAGACAAGACTCCCGGAATGTTGGGTGGTTGTCTGGCTCCGGTAGACAAGACTCCCGGAATGTTGGGTAGTTGTCTGGCTGCGGTAGACAAGACTCCTGGAATGTTGGGTGGTTGTCTGGCTCCGGTAGACAAGACTCCTGGAATGTTGGGTGGTTGTCTGGCTCTGGTGGACAAGACTCCTGGAATGTTGTGATCTACATGGAATCTTCGTACCTGGGATGTTTTCCTTCTGGAGTGCTCTAGGTCCTGGTACCTTAAGTTCTTGTTGTCCTGGAGTGATTCGAGAGGTTATCGGTACCATCAACAGCAGTGTCTGGTCCCAGGGCGTGGGTTTGTTCCTACACCTAGCTTCACCTACACCCAGGCTCACCCAGTAAGCTGGACTATTTGGAATCACAGACCCATGTGTGCAGAATGCCATGTATGTTTTAGGAGGGAAAAACATATTTTGTTACTCATTGTAATATTTCAGCAGAACTCGTACCACAGAGGCCACATATCTATTAATCTTGGTCAGGAGTTATAAAAGGGGCGGTCGGGAAAAAAAAGTGAGGTGAATAACATCCGACTTCGAGCCGACAAGCTGTTGTTACTCTGCTTGGCTCTAGGAATTGAGAGTATAAGACATACTCTCTTTTGGTATGACATGGCCAGGGATGGAATCCCCTACCTTCCACTTTCAATCTCACCTTGCACTTTCAAACTCACCTGACACTTTCAATCTCACCTTCCACTTCCAACCTCACCTTCCACTTTCAATCTCACCTTGCACTTTCAATCTCACCTTCTACTTTCAATCTCACCTTCTACTTTCAATCTCACCTTCGACTTTCAATCTCACCTTGAACTTTCAATCTCACTTTCCACTTTCAATCTCACCTTGCACTTTCAAACTCACCTGACACTTTCAATCTCAACTTCCACTTTCAATCTCACCTGACACTTTCAATCTCACCTTCAGTAGCAGCCCGTCTAAGCATGCCTGAGTGTTACCCTCCCATTAACACAGGTCTATAAAATGAGAAAATGTAAATATTCAACTGAAAGAAAGACGGAGCAGTGCGAGTCCCTCAGCCGACCGACCACACATTCCTGGCCAGGAGTACCTGTGTGGTTATCAGCTGGTAGAATAACATACACACAGCTTGCTCGAAATCACGGCGCAAGATAAAACGTGCACCTAGTCAGTGTGAACCGTCTGAGATTGATGTGTCCCAGCTATCACCATCAAGCAATGCCTGCACACTCAATACCTACTGAATGTCATTTGGTGCAAAAAACCTGCCATTGAGTGAAACTGACAAAAACGTCACTTGGAATATTCCTGATTTGAAAGACAGAGGCTGTTGGCATTATCATTGTCATTCCATTGAAGGGTGTTAAACATCTAGGGGTGAGGTGAAATGGGGTTTAACGTCAAATTCAAGATTGTTTTACTAATATACAGATGGGCATGCTTGTGTGTGTGTGTGTGTGTGTTCGTGTGTGTGTATGTGTGTGTGCGCGTTTGTTTGTGTGTGTGTGTGTGCGTGCGTGCGTGTGTTTGAGTGTGTGTGTGTGAGTGTGTGTGCATGTGTTTGTGTGCGAGTGTGTGTGCGAGTGTGTGTGTGCGTGTGTTTGTGTGCGTGTGTTTGTGTGCGAGTGTGTGTGTGTGTGTTTGAGTGTGTGTGTTTGTGTGTGTGTGCGTGTGCGTGTGTGCGTGTGTTTGTGTGCGTGTGTTTGTGTGCGTGTGTGTGCGAGTGTGTGTGCGTGTGTTTGTGTGCGTGTGTTTGTGTGCGTGTGTTTGAGTGTGTGTGTTTGTGTCCTGAATAATGTTCCTGGGTGGAACTAGCCCTGTGAGATACCATTCCGCAGTTTAACATGGATACCCAACTCAGATATGTTCGATGGGGAAAAAACAACATTTACTAATCGAATATTGCTACAGCCCATCGCTTGATCAGTGGGGAGTGAGTGTTGTTTTAAGCCACAGTCCCCAATAGCTGTATCACTGTCAATCAACTCTGGGCCAGGTGAAATGGAGGTTAATGGGATGGCTGACAACCAAAGCGCAGTCAAGGCTAAAGAGTGAGTGAGTATGGTTTTACGCAGCTTTTGGCAATTTTCCAGCAATATCAGGGCAGAACCCGGGTCTTCGGCGTGACGAACGAACGCTTTAACCACTAGGCTACCCGACCGCCCCATAAGGCTAAAGAACATAAAGCTCCACTACTGTATCCTTCTCATCCTACTTTCAGTTAACATTCACAAGCATGGGGTACTGGGGACCTATTCTACACTGGACCCAGGGAGACAAGCATGGGGTACTGGGGACCTATTCTACACTGGACCCAGGGAGAGACAAGCATGGGGTACTGGGGACCTATTCTACACTGGACCCAGGGAGACAAGCATGAGGTACTGGGGACCTGTTCTACACTGGACCCAGGGAGACAAGCATGAGGTACTGGGGACCTATACTACACTGGACCCAGGGAGACAAGCATGAGGTACTGGGGACCTATTCTACACTGGACCCAGGGAGACAAGCATGAGGTACTGGGGACCTATTCTACACTGGACCCAGGGAGACAAGCATGAGGTACTGGGGACCTATTCTACACTGGACCCAGGGAGACAAGCATGGGGTACTGGGGACCTATTCTACACTGGACCCAGGGAGACAAGCATGAGGTACTGGGGACCTATTCTACACTGGACCCAGGGAGACAAGCATGAGGTACTGGGGACCTATTCTACACTGGACCCAGGGAGACAAGCATGAGGTACTGGGGACCTATTCTACACTGGACCCAGGGAGACAAGCATGAGGTACTGGGGACCTATACTACACTGGACCCAGGGATAGACAAGCATGGGGTACTGGGGACCTATTCTACACTGGACCCAGGGAGACAAGCATGGGGTACTGGGGACCTATTCTACACTGGACCCAGGGAGAGACAAGCATGGGGTACTGGGGACCTATTCTACACTGGACCCAGGGAGACAAGCATGAGGTACTGGGGACCTGTTCTACACTGGACCCAGGGAGACAAGCATGAGGTACTGGGGACCTATACTACACTGGACCCAGGGAGACAAGCATGAGGTACTGGGGACCTATTCTACACTGGACCCAGGGAGACAAGCATGAGGTACTGGGGACCTATTCTACACTGGACCCAGGGAGACAAGCATGAGGTACTGGGGACCTATTCTACACTGGACCCAGGGAGACAAGCATGGGGTACTGGGGACCTATTCTACACTGGACCCAGGGAGACAAGCATGAGGTACTGGGGACCTATTCTACACTGGACCCAGGGAGACAAGCATGAGGTACTGGGGACCTATTCTACACTGGACCCAGGGAGACAAGCATGAGGTACTGGGGACCTATTCTACACTGGACCCAGGGAGACAAGCATGGGGTACTGGGGACCTATTCTACACTGGACCCAGGGAGACAAGCATGAGGTACTGGGGACCTATTCTACACTGGACCCAGGGAGACAAGCATGAGGTACTGGGGACCTATTCTACACTGGACCCAGGGAGACAAGCATGAGGTACTGGGGACCTATTCTACACTGGACCCAGGGAGACAAGCATGAGGTACTGGGGACCTATACTACACTGGACCCAGGGATAGACAAGCATGGGGTACTGGGGACCTATTCTACACTGGACCCAGGGAGACAAGCATGGGGTACTGGGGACCTATTCTACACTGGACCCAGGGAGAGACAAGCATGGGGTACTGGGGACCTATTCTACACTGGACCCAGGGAGACAAGCATGAGGTACTGGGGACCTGTTCTACACTGGACCCAGGGAGACAAGCATGAGGTACTGGGGACCTATACTACACTGGACCCAGGGAGACAAGCATGAGGTACTGGGGACCTATTCTACACTGGACCCAGGGAGACAAGCATGAGGTACTGGGGACCTATTCTACACTGGACCCAGGGAGACAAGCATGAGGTACTGGGGACCTATTCTACACTGGACCCAGGGAGACAAGCATGGGGTACTGGGGACCTATTCTACACTGGACCCAGGGAGACAAGCATGAGGTACTGGGGACCTATTCTACACTGGACCCAGGGAGACAAGCATGAGGTACTGGGGACCTATTCTACACTGGACCCAGGGAGACAAGCATGAGGTACTGGGGACCTATTCTACACTGGACCCAGGGAGACAAGCATGAGGTACTGGGGACCTATACTACACTGGACCCAGGGATAGACAAGCATGGGGTACTGGGGACCTATTCTACACTGGACCCAGGGAGACAAGCATGAGGTACTGGGGACCCATACTACACTGGACCCAGGGGGAGACAATCATGAGGTACTGGGGACCTATTCTACACTGGACCCAGGGAGACAAGCATGAGGTACTGGGGACCCATACTACACTGGACCCAGGGAGAGACAAGCATGAGGTACTGGGAACCTATACTACACTGGACCCAGGGAGAGACAAGCATGAGGTACTGGGGACCTATTCTACACCAAGGGACACAAGTACGCGGGACCTTGTCTCCGTGCAGTCCCTGTGGGGTGCAATACCTACTTAGTCCATAACTGGATCTACAAGGACAGAATTATTTTCGTATCTACCATGTAATCCACTCAGAGGCTGATAACCCAGTTATCGACTGGCGGAGTAATCAGCTGCCTACATGACTGATGGGTTTCTCAGACAGCCCACAGTGTAGAAACACATTACGGAACACTGTGCCTGTAGGTGCAAACAAAGTCCTTACAGGCCATAGAGCAGTGGAATCTGACTAAACCAGATATTTGTCAACAAGTTTATGGTCCAACATTTACTTAATTAATTATCATCATCCAATCTGTTTCGTTTTCTTCAACTTCCACCACTGAAAAGGAGGGGCAAAGAAAATAGATTCATATTATTTGGGAAGGGGGGGAGAGAGATGAGAAGAGTTGCTGGGATCAAGATTAGATATTTTTTAGTCTGAAGATATTTGTTATTACAACTATGGTGAGGTAAGGTTAGATGAAATTGCGTTTAACGTCGCATCCAAGATTATTGCACTTAAAAAGTATAAAAATACATATTTTACATTTTCAATGCTCATGGAAGCTGTCGATCACTTAACGGGAGATAAATCTGGGATTCCAGGCCCGTCAAAGTTACAGCAGAGTTACAGGGCAAATGCTTGCTGACATCCTCAAATCTTCAACACACAGTTAACTCACTCACTTAATCCCACTGCCCCGGTGGAGTATTTGATAACAGCCAGAAGAACAGAGTATTGGCCACATAAACTTCATGTTATGGTCAGTAATCCTCTCTCAGACACATTTTCTGCCACATGAGAATTAGACATGCAGTCGAACTCAGCCCCTGAACAATTCAAGTTTTCAATTCCAGAATCAACAGCAGCCAGCAGTTATCCCACAAAAGACTTTGCAAATTCTTAGAAGACTATGCTGAGTCTATTGAGAGTCAAACTATGATGGACAAGTTACTTATCAAGCTTAATGCAGATACAAGTATCATGGTGTCCCATTCCTGACAACCACTGTCAAGTATAACACTTAGACCCATGAAGATCTGGGGTAGAACAGGTCTTCAGCAACCCATTCCTGACAACCACTGTCAAATATAACACTTAGACCCATGAAGATCTGGGGTAGAACAGGTCTTCAGCAACCCATTCCTGACAACCACTGTCAAATATAACACTTAGACCCATGAAGATCTGGGGTAGAACAGGTCTTCAGCAACCCATTCCTGACAACCACTGTCAAATATAACACTTAGACCTGTGAAGATCCGGGGTAGAATAGGTCTGCAGCAACCCATGCTTGCTGTAAAAGGTGACTATGCTCGTGGTAAGAGGCTACCAAGAGGGATGGGGTAGTCAGGCTCCCTGACTTGGTTGATGCATGTCATTGATCCCAATTGTGTGGATCAATGCTCATGATGTCAATCACTGTATTGTCTGGTCCAGACTTGATTATTTACAGACCGTCTTATAGCTGGAATATTGCTGAGTGTGGCATAAAACCAACCAACAAACCAACTCGTTTTAAAAGGTTAACTTACACTGTAGCCATATATCTGAGCATCTCCAACCTCAGTGGCTCAACCACTGTGTTACTTGTAATTATACAGCCAGAGCTAAGCACAACATGGGACCGTCGTCCAGATCTCGCGGATGTCGCGTCTACCCACAGAGCTGAAGGTCAGGGTTGGATACCTGGCTGCGTCATACCATTAAAGATGGTACTTGTTGTTACCCTGCCTGGTGCCTGTCATTTAGGGAAACAACAAGTATGGTCTGTATACTGTGTCTGAGTGGGGTATTCATTGTAACGGTAGCATGATATATCAGTGAGCTAGCACTATATCACGACCAGTACGAGCAGCCGCATAAACACCCACATGGACGTCGCTGTATATTTAAGTGCAATTATCTTGAATGAGACGTTCGACCCCATTTCACCGTAACTAATCCCTAAGTAAATTTGCTTTGTTCATCCTGTCTGCCAGTACATTGTCATGAACCTGACACCTATCCTAAACAGTGAGTGAGTGAGTTGGGTTTAACATCGATTTTAACAGTATTCCTGTTATATCGCGGCGTGTCAGCTTAATGTGAGAGGAAAGCCCAAAGTGATGCAGGTCTCAGACGTTTACCACTTCGGTGAAACCCACGAGCTCGGGTAGGGTGCTGACAAACCTAGAAACATAATCGGGGTGAACTGGCATTCAAACCCTCAATCATAGGTCTCTGGCATGCCAGACCGATTTAAACCCTTGTTTTACAGTTTCTTATGCCCCCCAATGCCTGAAGGCAGAAACAGGGATGGCTCAGACAAGATGAAGCTGTACAAGCAATGAAACTGGTCTGGACTGGTATGGAAACAGGAGCATGTGGAATTCCACAAATTTCATACAAAAAATAAAAATCTCTGCAAAGAAATGATAAAACTGTTTCTTCAACATCAAAGAGCTTGAACATGAACCTGCTGGATGGCTGTGATGGGAGACGAGGCTATCAGCACCGCAGTCTGTAGTTAATCCCCACCCTGCTCACAGGCTCCGCTGACACTACAGATGAGGCTATCAGCACCGCAGTCTGTAGTTAATCCCAACCCTGCACACAGGCTCCGCTGACACTACAGATGAGGCTATCAGCACCGCAGTCTGTAGTTAATCCCCACCCTGCTCACAGGCTCCGCTGACACTACAGATGAGGCTATCAGCACCGCAGTCTGTAGTTAATCCCCACCCTGCTCACAGGCTCCGCTGACACTACAGACGAGGCTATCAGCACCGCAGTCTGCAGTTAATCCCCACCCTGCTCACAGGCTCCGCTGACACTACAGACGAGGCTATCAGCACCGCAGTCTGTAGTTAATCCCCACCCTGCTCACAGGCTCCGCTGACACTACAGATGAGGCTATCAGCACCGCAGTCTGTAGTTAATCCCCACCCTGCACACAGGCTCCGCTGACACTACAGATGAGGCTATCAGCACCGCAGTCTGTAGTTAATCCCCACCCTGCTCACAGGCTCCGCTGACACTACAGATGAGACTATCAGCACCGCAGTCTGTAGTTAATCCCAACCCCGCACACAGGCTCCGCTGACACTACAGATGAATGGGCAGAGAGATGCTGCTGGTAGTATCTCCCTAGGCAAGAAAATATTGAGATAAACTCCCATTCACCTTCCACAAAGAGCATGTGGTGTGTGTGTTCTCCAGTGGTGTGTTATGTTCAGAGTTCAGCGGGGCGTCAACTGTGGGTACAGAGCAATGTCAAGTGGTTTCTTATTAACCTTATAACAAGGGAGATAAAAAACTTCAGGACAAAAAGGTGAATGGTTTGGATGGATGAACGTATTGGTGCCTGCTGGGCCTGCATACAAATGGCACACGAGTCTCACCATCTACAGCACATGTGATTAACACTCAGACCTACACGGTGACAAATGATTCCTCATATCAATATATGTACCAACAATGTACCAAATACTTGCTCACAATGCTTGAAACATGAACATAAAAAACATATCTAGTTCAAGCAAGGCTAGCTGCCTGTTAAGTCCAAATGACTTCATGATTAAATTACGGAGTCAGACTTCAGCCACAAGTACAAAGCCTGGTGCAGTTTAATTCCGGGCAGTCGAGTAAGCTTAGCTGATAACAACAGTGTGACAACACTAAAATGTACGAAAAATCATGTTAAGAGCCAAGTAGACCCAGAAGTTTATTAACTGAATTTAAAGATGCTGCAACTATCAGTAGCAATTTTTTTACTGTTATCAAATGTTATATATTCAAGCGACACTTTGTATACTTTTCACATTAAGAAACAAGTGCAACATTATTATCTATAAAAACACTCCAAGGCCTTGGACTGCACATCAGCACTTAATAACTCTATTTGTAGTCAGTTTATTATACGCCTCACAAGACTTAACCTTGTTATCACCAGCAGTGTCAATCATGGCACGTGGTCTACATCAAGGCTATAGCATTGCAGCCTATCTAGTCCTACTAGGAATAAGGTCACTTGGTGCAAAGTTGTAACTCAGGCCAGGTTTGACAGATAACTAGAGTAGGTGCCCTTGTACAGGTCATTGGGGGCAGGTGCCCTTGTACAGGGCATTAGGGGCAGGTGCCCTTGTACAGGGCATTGGGAGCAGGTGCCCTTGTACAGGGCATTGGGAGCAGGTATCCTTGTACAGGGCATTGAGAGCAGGTCTTCTTGAACAGGGCATTGGGGGCAGGTGCCCTTGTACAGGGCATTGGGGGCAGGTGCCCTTGTACAGGGCATTGGGAGCAGGTATCCTTGTACAGGGCATTGAGAGCAGGTCTTCTTGAACAGGGCATTGGGGCAGGTGCCCTTGTACAGGGCATTGGGGCAGGTGCCCTTGTACAGGGCATTGGGGGCAGGTGCCCTTGAACAGGGCATTGTGGGCAGGTGCCCTTGTACAGGGCATTGAGAGCAGGTCTTCTTGAACAGGGCATTGGGGGCAGGTTCCCTTGTACAGGGCATTGGGGGCAGGTCTTCTTGAACAGGGCATTGGGGGTAATTTTTGTGACAGGTGATCTTGGACAGCTATATGACGACGGTCAGTAAATAATTGAGTCTGGACCTGATCATCCAGTGATTGATATCACGAACATCAATCCACGCAATTGGGATATGAAGACACGCATCAGCGAGCCTGACCACCTAGTCATCCTCATCGCATGGGGAGATGGGAGGATCCTGCACAGCAACTCAAGCCCAACATAAACATCAGTACATGTGTCCTCTACAGGTCACCATTTCACCAGTGTCTGTTCAACATCAAGGGTCAGGCACCAGTGTCTGTTCAACATCAAGGGTCAGGCACCAGTGTCTGTTCAACATCAAGGGTCAGGCACCAGTGTCTGTTCATCATCAAGGGTCAGGCACCAGTGTCTGTTCAACATCAAGGGTCAGGCACCAGTGTCTGTTCAACATCAAGGGTCAGGCACCAGTGTCTGTTCAACATCAAGGGTCAGGCACCAGTGTCTGTTCAACATCAAGGGTCAGGCACCAGTGTCTGTTCAACATCAAGGGTCAGGCACCAGTGTGTTGCATCCTTGCCCAATACCTGTGGACTCCACCCCTTGAAGTGCTCATTCCCTGAAAACACGACCCCCTGACATGCTCCCCCAGACGTGCTCCCCCACCACGTGCTCCCCCTGAGACTGGTCATGTGAGCAGTACACCGAAACACCTGTCACTACCAAGCTTATACTGGATTAACACCAACAGATATCACATTTCATCAATTACGCAAGCACCCACCAAGTAGGAGGGGTCAATTCCAGTGTGGACCTTGTCAAACCTTAAGCCCAGTCACGTGTACAGTGAAACACTCCACCATGTCACTGGACATACCTGCTGATTGTGTACACACTGTAGTGCAGGATGATGTTACCCACACCGAAGTCCAAACACTTTCAGAGATGACATGAGAGTGTATTGTATTTATCTCAAACATAACTTCATAAAACATAAAGTTTCAGACCATCAAAAGAGTCAAGGTGTAATGAAATGACAAAATACTTCTCAAAAACATCTTTAGTAAAAGATCACTTTTACATATTTTTTTTTTAATTGCATCTTGTTTTGGAGAGACACGGTTATTCTGCTAGATCGGCAACACCTGACCTCCCTAAGCAACCTACTGGATCAGCAACACCCTGATGTAACTTAGCAACCTACTGGATCAGCAACACCCTAACCTCCCTTGGCAACCTTCTGGATCAGCAACACCCTGACCTTACTTAGCAACATACTGGATCAGCAACACCTTGACCTCCCTAAGCAACCTACTGGATCAGCAACACCTTGACCTCCCTTAGCAACCTACTGGATCAGCAACACCTTGACCTCCCTTAGCAACATACTGGATCAGCAACACCCTGATGTAACTTAGCAGCCTTCTGGATCAGCAACACCCTGACCTCCCTTAGCAACATACTGGATCAGCAACACCTTGACCTCCCTTAGCAACCTACTGGATCAGCAACACCTTGACCTCCCCTAGCAACCTACTGGATCAGCAACACCCTAACCTAACTTAGCAACCTACTGGATCAGCAACACCTTGACCTCCCTTAGCAACCAACTGGATCAGCAACACCTTGACCTCCCCTAGCAACCTACTGGATCAGCAACACCTTGACCTCCCTTAGCAACCTACTGGATCAGCAACACCCTGAC
Source organism: Haliotis cracherodii (assembly GCF_022045235.1). NCBI lineage: Eukaryota > Metazoa > Mollusca > Gastropoda > Lepetellida > Haliotidae > Haliotis > Haliotis cracherodii. The sequence continues at coordinate 428,783 of NW_027266281.1, read as the reverse complement.
CTCCTTTAGCAACCTACTGGATCAGCAACACCCTGACCTCCCTTAGCAACCTACTGGATCAGCAACACCCTGACCTCCCTTAGCAAACTACTGGATCAGCAACACCTTGACCTCCCCTTAGCAGCCTACTGGATCAGCAACACCTTGACCTCCCCTTAGCAACCTACTTGATCAGAAACAACTTGACCTCCCTTAGCAACCTACTGGATCAGCAACACCCTGACCTCCCCTTAGCAGCCTACTGGATCAGCAACACCCTGACCTAACTTAGCAACCAACTAGATCGGTAAAACAGTGGACCTGTTTGTCTTTGAGTGACAGTTTAACGTTGCTTTGATGTTTTCCACTTTGATAAAACCAAAGCACCATGCCTATAATCAGGGTAAGAAACTCCAACAAATGTCAGCCAGACCACAGGACTGGCTAGCTGAAATACTTGCCAGCCCTGACCAAAACCTGCCTGCCCACTATAATCATATGTTTCTCAGGATAATTTAATTAAAAATATGAAAACTGATTGCTTGTAGCATAAGTGCATCGCTAAATGTTAGGTTGTCTAAAAGCTAACAGGGTTTCTTTTGGGTTTATCATTCATCTTTACATGTGAATTAATGCTTCTCATCGGGAAATATTTAGAATATTTTCACCTATGAAATATAACCCAACCGTCGGGCAGGGGGATTTGAAAATCTCTCAGCCCGAGTTGAAATCAACCCGTCTCAGATGGTCAGGCAGGCAGGTATTTCGAACGCTACTATAATGGAACCCACGATCATCGGTTCCTCATAGGAACAAATTGGGTGTTCCCTAGCTTAATTTGAGTGGTATACATCATTAAAAACTTGGGAAAAAATCTTACCATCCTAAATATATTTTAATTGGCGACAGTCAAGTGGCAAGTGACGCGTTTCGTGTTCCTACATTCCACAAAGATAGCGAATACTAAATACTTTCAAACATTATCGTGCGAATAGGCTCAGAAGTAACACATTGTGCTATTTTCATGACAGCTGACAGACATACTCTACTTAAATGCTGAGAGGAATATTAACAGCTCCCTAATCTACATTTTATAACTGTCTGTAACATTCCTCCAAACTCGTCCCACCCTTAAAAACCAACTCACACTTAGCCAACCACAAGCACCCAGTAAACCTCTCCCTGGGAAGCCTTGAACAGGGAGGGTTCAGCAACAGCAGACCCCCTTGCCTCATGACAGTATTCACGAGACATGGTCACATGACCTGCTGTCATTCTGCACAGCAGAGAGGTCTCTCCAGGCCCATTGTTGTCAACCACAAAACCACAAGCGTCAACAGATTCAACAACAATTTGTGGTTTGTGTACTTGATACGCCCTTTCTCTTCCTTCAATGTCCTCTAAGCTGGGGAATCGTCTACAAAGACCCTGCGGAGGGCATGACAATCAGGCAGACAATGACTCCATTTCAATCGGTACATCTAGCTCTGGGAAAGGTTCTTCAGGAGCAGTGCTGGCATGGACGTGTTAGCATGGCAGTGATGACGTCACGGGTGACCTTATGTTGGCGGGAGAGTTGAATTATAAACGTGCACCGAGTGACCCTCAGAGGACACCGAGTGCATGAATGTTTTACTGGGGGGGGGGAAACGGAGATTAACGTTGTGGTCAAGATGAATGCGTACATAGCGACCTGAACGTGTGACTGCTATCTTGGCTGATCATGCTAGTCGTATGTCTGAACTAATGGCTGTTTCATAGCACTGGCCCACTGTGATACAGCCAGAGCTCCAGATAAGCTGCGTATCTGCGTGAAATACACATCAGAAATGCAGAAATATTCAGTAAAATATAATCCAAGTGTATCAAATACGCAACGAACATTACAGATACGCTACAAAAAAAAAACTTGTGCGTATCATCAAAATATTGTGAAGTAACCCTTCGTATTTGATTAGTAAATCAGCAACTTATTTTGAAATTATAAACGGGCATTCAGTCAACCTTGCCAAACTCCACGATGACAGTTAAATCATGATCATTTGCCATGACACTTTCTTGTGGAAGTATCGTGGTATTTTTGAGTCCTATAAAGCCCTCGAACCCACACGACACCAGTTTGCAGTTTTTAAATATTTAACTTAAATACCCACATGTCTAAAACCTAGTGGGTAACAGAAATTTGAATACCCAGATAGAATTACTGATACCCAATGATTTTAAAATGTATGGGTAAAATACCAACAACACCAAAAGCTTATCTGAACTCTGTACCACGCTGCAGTTCAACATGAATACCCCACTCAGACACAGTATACTGACTCCGAGCCGACCAGTCCTTGTTCTAGCCCCTTAATACCCGACACCAGGCAGGGTAACAACAAGTACCATCTTTTAACAGCTTATGGTAGGACATCATCAGGATTGAGCTACTGACCTCTGCTCTTCAGGCAGACGTTCTATCTACAATGTAGCCAGTCACTTACCCTAAAACAGTCTGTGCTGAAAATGTTTGAGTCAAATTGACAAAATGTATACCACCTTTGAACCATTTTCAGTACATTTAAGTGTAAATATGTCTTGTTATAAGCTAAGCTTACTAGACCAAACAGAATGTTTCTAGACTCGTGCCCCGGACTAGTGGATGACGGTCAAACATAATGAACGTCACACAGCTTGTATTTACAGAGTTGGAAAACGAGTGAGAGAGAGTGTATGGTTTAGCATCAGTTAGCATTATATCTTCCCGAGGCAAGTGAGTTAACTGACTATAAAAGTCCAGTTTCCACCCTTGCCGAACTAGGCCGGTATCATGGCGTTACATTTTGGCTGGGCTAAGTCTATGCATGGTCGAATAAACTAACCGAAACAGTTAGGGATCCAGAATATTTTAGAGGGATATTTTTGTAGTGAAGACTGACAACACAATTTCATAAAAATATCCAGCATAATGTTCATGGTCCCTAACTTGTCTTGTTCAGTATACATTGTACGAACAATTACACCACAAATCCATTTGTTCAGTATACATTGTACCAACAATTACACCACAAATCCATTTGTTCAGTATACATTGTACCAACAATTACACCACAAATCCATTTGTTCAGTATACATTGTACCAACAATTACACCACAAATCCATTTGTTCAGTATACATTGTACCAACAATTACACCACAAATCCATTTGTTCAGTATACATTGTACCAACAATTACACAATTACACCACAAATCCATTTGTTCAGTATACATTGTACCAACAATTACACCACAAATCCATTTGTTCCGTATACATTGTACCAACAATTACACAGTTACACCACAAATCTATTTGTTCAGTATACATTGTACCAACAATTACACCACAAATCCATTTGTTCAGTATACATTGTACCAACAATTACACCACAAATCCATTTGTTCAGTATACATTGTACCAACAATTACACCACAAATCCATTTGTTCAGTATACATTGTACCAACAATTACACCACAAATCCATTTGTTCAGTATACATTGTACCAACAATTACACAATTACACCACAAATCCATTTGTTCAGTATACATTGTACCAACAATTACACCACAAATCCATTTGTTCAGTATACATTGTACCAACAATTACACCACAAATCCATTTGTTCAGTATACATTGTACCAACAATTACACAATTACACCACAAATCCATTTGTTCAGTATACATTGTACCAACAATTACACCACAAATCCATTTGTTCAGTATACATTGTACCAACAATTACACCACAAATCCATTTGTTCAGTATACATTGTACCAACAATTACACCACAAATCCATTTGTTCAGTATACATTGTACCAACAATTACACCACAAATCCATTTGTTCAGTATACATTGTACCAACAATTACACCACAAATCCATTTGTTCAGTATACATTGTACCAACAATTACACCACAAATCCATTTGTTCAGTATACATTGTACCAACAATTACACCACAAATCCTTTTGTTCAGTATACATTGTACCAACAATTACACCACACATCCATTTGTTCAGTATACATTGTACCAACAATTACACAATTACACCACAAATCCATTTGTTCAGTATACATTGTACCAACAATTACACCACAAATCCATTTGTTCAGTATACATTGTACCAACAATTACACCACAAATCCATTTGTTCAGTATACATTGTACCAACAATTACACAATTACACCACAAATCCATTTGTTCAGTATACATTGTACCAACAATTACACCACAAATCCATTTGTTCAGTATACATTGTACCAACAATTACACAATTACACCACAAATCCATTTGTTCAGTATACATTGTACCAACAATTACACCACAAATCCATTTGTTCAGTATACATTGTACCAACAATTACACCACAAATCCATTTGTTCAGTATACATTGTACCAACAATTACACCACAAATCCATTTGTTCAGTATACATTGTACCAACAATTACACCACAAATCCATTTGTTCAGTATACATTGTACCAACAATTACACCACAAATCCATTTGTTCAGTATACATTGTACCAACAATTACACCACAAATCCATTTGTTCAGTATACATTGTACCAACAATTACACCACAAATCCTTTTGTTCAGTATACATTGTACCAACAATTACACCACACATCCATTTGTTCAGTATACATTGTACCAACAATTACACAATTACACCACAAATCCATTTGTTCAGTATACATTGTACCAACAATTACACCACAAATCCATTTGTTCAGTATACATTGTACCAACAATTACACCACAAATCCATTTGTTCAGTATACATTGTACCAACAATTACACCACAAATCCTTTTGTTCAGTATACATTGTACCAACAATTACACCACACATCCATTTGTTCAGTATACATTGTACCAACAATTACACCACAAATCCATTTGTTCAGTATACATTGTACCAACAATTACACCACAAATCCATTTGTTCAGTATACATTGTACCAACAATTACACAATTACACCACAAATCCATTTGTTCAGTATACATTGTACCAACAATTACACCACAAATCCATTTGTTCAGTATACATTGTACCAACAATTACACCACAAATCCATTTGTTCAGTATACATTGTACCAACAATTACACAATTACACCACAAACCCATTGAACCATTTTTTTTTTATTTTATTTTTTTTTTAGGGGAAGAAGTTTTACTGTCAGTACAATTGACATAGCGTGTATACAAATTCGACACATGTCAGAATCAAATGTTGAGATGTGTTTGTGTGCATTGTTTCCAAAGCGTGTTTGATAGACAAGGCTGGGAACCCATGACAGTATATCATCTTTCTATGTCTCAAACTAAGTGTCCATTACTCATTTTGTTTAGTATATTTCTTAAAGTGTCGTTAAAGGACCCGATAAACGACACTTCGAGATGTGCAGTAGACACAAAAAACCATACCAAGATATATCCTGAATGAACTGGGTGGTCACATTGAACTAATTTTGTCATATCTGTTTTCAGGTACAGGGTATTTTTTAGTAAGATATTTGGGGGTCAAAGTCATAAACAGGAGGGTCTTGGATTTACGAGAAAAGTAACGATGTCCTAGCGTTACACTTGTAGGAAGCCTTCACTCTATTCAGGGACAGGGACTTCAATAAATCAGCAAGACAGACACAGGCACTTGAACTCAGAGTGTCGGTCTTATCAGGAGAGAAATGTCCGTCATGTGTAACAAGCAATCTCAAAGTGAGACTTTTACTTTTGGGATTCGAACAGCCATTTTGTTGCATCCATCTTCAATTTATATAGGGGATGAATACGACCTTGATATAAACAAATCTTGCCTGTCTCCATGCAATCTCCCTGTCTGCCCCCAAAAAGGGCTGACTGGTGGGACACGGTATCTGGAGCAATCCCCCTGTCTGCACCCAAAAAGGGCTGACTGGTGGGACACGGTATCTGGAGCAATCTCCCTGTCTGCCCCCAAACAGGGCTGACTGGTGGGACACGGTATCTGGAGCAATCTCCCTGTCTGCACCCAAACAGGGCTGACTGGTGGGACACGGTACCTGGAGCAGTTTATGGTGAAATGATGAATGTGTATCTCCAGAAAAGAGATATTGTTTTTTGTCCATGATCATATCACTGGGGTGTCTGCACTGACGGGTGAATGTACAGCGTAACATAGAGTTGCACTGCGTCACCCCTACACTGGAGGCGGAAGTGTGGCTGCTAGTTGGACGACTTGCTTGTTGGGTGGACTGGTGGGTGGATGGCATACTGGGTGGGTGGATGGCATACTGAGCGGGTGGGTGGGTGGCATAATGGGTGGGTGGATGGCATACTGAGTGGGTGAGTGGGTGGATGTCATACTGAGTGGGTAGGTGGGTGGATGTCATACTGAGCGGGTGGGTGGGTGGCATAATGGGTGGGTGGATGGCAAACTGGATGGGTGGATGGCATACTGAGTGTGTGGGTGGGTGGATGGCAAACTGGATGGGTGGATGGCATACTGAGTGTGTGGGTGGGTGGATGGCAAACTGGATGGGTGGGTGGCATACTGAGTGTGTGGGTGGGTGGATGGCAAACTGGATGGGTGGATGGCATACTGAGTGGGTGAGTGGGTGGATGTCATACTGAGTGGGTGGGTGGGTGGATGTCATACTGAGCGGGTGGGTGGGTGGCATAATGGGTGGGTGGATGGCAAACTGGATGGGTGGATGGCATACTGAGTGTGTGGGTGGGTGGATGGCAAACTGGATGGGTGGATGGCATACTGAGTGTGTGGGTGGGTGGATGGCAAACTGGATGGGTGGATGGCATACTGAGTGTGTGGGTGGGTGGATGGCAAACTGGATGGGTGGGTGGCATACTGAGTGTGTGGGTGGGTGGATGGCAAACTGGATGGGTGGATGGCATACTGAGTGTGTGGGTGGGTGGATGGCAAACTGGATGGGTGGATGGCATACTGAGTGTGTGGGTGGGTGGATGGCAAACTGGATGGGTGGATGGCATACTGAGTGGGTGAGTGGGTGGATGTCATACTGAGTGGGTGGATGTCATACTGAGTGGGTGGGTGGGTGGATGTCATACTGAGCGGGTGGGTGGATGGCAAACTGGATGGGTGGATGGCATACTGAGTGGGTGAGTGGGTGGATGTCATACTGAGTGGGTGGGTGGCATACTGAGTGGGTGGGTGGGTGGGTGGATGACATACTGAGTGGGTGGGTGGCATACTGAGTGGGTGGGTGGGTGTCAAACTGGGTGGGTGGGTTGGTGGCATACTGAGTGTGTGGGTGGGTGGGTGGCAAACTGGGTGGGTGGATAGCATACTGAGTATGTGGGTGGGTTGGTGGAATACTGAGTGGCTGGGTGGCAAACTGGGTGGGTGGCATACTGGGTGGGTGGGTGGCTGTGTGGTTGCTGAGAGGTTTTGGGGTGGGTGAGTTGGTGGGTGGATGGGTGGGTGGATGGTTGCTGAGAGGTTTTCGGGTGGGAGGCCGGGGTACACCAGAAATGGGAATTAAGTCAGATTCTTTAGCATGACAAGCGACCGCTTTAACCACAAAGCTAACCCCAGGCCAGTCCTCCAGCAATGTTTGAATACAGCAGATAGTTGATTGAACCCTGGTACAGCAGTTGAGAGTTAGGTAAGTCTGACGGGATGCTCCAGCTCACCCCGACAGATCGGTCCAGGCCGGGACCTCGACCACGATGACGAGCACCTTGTGGTGCACACAGTCACAGCCTACTCTCCATGTCAACAACACCATTGTTATCAGCAAGGTGACACCAGCCCAGTTTATACTACCTGCATCTATCTATCTCCACGGTGACACAGATTGGAGGTCAGGTGGTCTGCAGTGATGGAGAGTGATGGCGAGGTATGGCCGTGATTAGGTATCACTGATAGTAGTAGGTACAGGTGACCAAGTGCAGTTGGAGTGAAAGGAAGTAAGTGCAGTTGGAGTGAAAGGAAGTAAGTGCAGTTGGAGTGAAAGGAAGTAAGTACAGTTGGAGTGAAAGGAAGTAAGTGCAGTTGGAGTGAAGGAAGTAAGTGCAGTTGGAGTGAAGGAAGTAAGTGCAGTTGGAGTGAAAGGAAGTAAGTGCAGTTGGAGTGAAAGGAAGTAAGTGCAGTTGGAGTGAAAGGAAGTAAGTGCAGTTGGAGTGAAAGGAAGTAAGTGCAGTTGGAGAGAAAGGAAGTAAGTGCAGTTGGAGTGAAGGAAGTAAGTGCAGTTGGAGTGAAAGGAAGTAAGTGCAGTTGGAGTGAAAGGAAGTAAGTGCAGTTGGAGTGAAAGGAAGTAAGTGCAGTTGGAGTGAAGGAAGTAAGTGCAGTTGGAGTGAAGGAAGTAAGTGCAGTTGGAGTGAAAGGAAGTAAGTGCAGTTGGAGTGAAAGGAAGTAAGTGCAGTTGGAGTGAAAGGAAGTAAGTGCAGTTGGAGTGAAAGGAAGTAAGTACAGTTGGAGTGAAAGGAAGTAAGTGCAGTTGGAGTGAAAGGAAGTAAGTGCAGTTGGAGTGAAAGGAAGTAAGTGCAGTTGGAGTGAAAGGAAGTAAGTGTAGTTGGAGTGAAAGGAAGTAAGTGCAGTTGGAGTGAAAGGAAGTAAGTGCAGTTGGAGTGAAAGGAAGTAAGTGCAGTTGGAGTGAAAGGAAGTAAGTGCAGTTGGAGTGAAAGGAAGTAAGTGCAGTTGGAGAGAAAGGAAGTAAGTGCAGTTGGAGAGAAAGGAAGTAAGTACAGTTGGAGAGAAAGGAAGTAAGTGCAGTTGGAGAGAAAGGAAGTAAGTGCAGTTGGAGTGAAAGGAAGTAAGTGCAGTTGGAGTGAAAGGAAGTAAGTGCAGTTGGAGTGAAAGGAAGTAAGTGCAGTTGGAGTGAAAGGAAGTAAGTACAGTTGGAGAGAAAGGAAGTAAGTGCAGTTGGAGAGAAAGGAAGTAAGTGTAGTTGGAGAGAAAGGAAGTAAGTACAGTTGGAGTGAAAGGAAGTAAGTGTAGTTGGAGAGAAAGGAAGTAAGTACAGTTGGAGTGAAGGAAGTAAGTGCAGTTGGAGTGAAGGAAGTAAGTGCAGTTGGAGTGAAAGGAAGTAAGTGCAGTTGGAGAGAAAGGAAGTAAGTGTAGTTGGAGAGAAAGGAAGGAAGTGTAGTTGGAGAGAAAGGAAGTAAGTACAGTTGGAGTGAAAGGAAGTAAGTACAGTTGGAGTGAAAGGAAGTAAGTGCAGTTGGAGTGAAAGGAAGTAAGTACAGTTGGAGAGAAAGGAAGTAAGTGTAGTTGGAGAGAAAGGAAGTAAGTGCAGTTGGAGTGAAAGGAAGTAAGTACAGTTGGAGAGAAAGGAAGTAAGTGCAGTTGGAGTGAAAGGAAGTAAGTGTAGTTGGAGAGAAAGGAAGTAAGTGTAGTTGGAGAGAAAGGAAGTAAGTACAGTTGGAGTGAAAGGAAGTAAGTGCAGTTGGAGTGAAAGGAAGTAAGTACAGTTGGAGAGAAAGGAAGTAAGTGCAGTTGGAGAGAAAGGAAGTAAGTGTAGTTGGAGAGAAAGGAAGTAAGTGTAGTTGGAGAGAAAGGAAGTAAGTACAGTTGGAGTGAAAGGAAGTAAGTACAGTTGGAGTGAAAGGAAGTAAGTGCAGTTGGAGAGAAAGGAAGTAAGTGTAGTTGGAGAGAAAGGAAGTAAGTGCAGTTGGAGTGAAAGGAAGTAAGTACAGTTGGAGAGAAAGGAAGTAAGTGTAGTTGGAGAGAAAGGAAGTAAGTACAGTTGGAGTGAAAGGAAGTAAGTACAGTTGGAGTGAAAGGAAGTAAGTGCAGTTGGAGTGAAAGGAAGTAAGTACAGTTGGAGAGAAAGGAAGTAAGTGCAGTTGGAGAGAAAGGAAGTAAGTGTAGTTGGAGAGAAAGGAAGTAAGTACAGTTGGAGTGAAAGGAAGTAAGTGTAGTTGGAGAGAAAGGAAGTAAGTACAGTTGGAGTGAAGGAAGTAAGTGCAGTTGGAGTGAAGGAAGTAAGTGCAGTTGGAGTGAAAGGAAGTAAGTGCAGTTGGAGAGAAAGGAAGTAAGTGTAGTTGGAGAGAAAGGAAGGAAGTGTAGTTGGAGAGAAAGGAAGTAAGTACAGTTGGAGTGAAAGGAAGTAAGTACAGTTGGAGTGAAAGGAAGTAAGTGCAGTTGGAGTGAAAGGAAGTAAGTACAGTTGGAGAGAAAGGAAGTAAGTGTAGTTGGAGAGAAAGGAAGTAAGTGCAGTTGGAGTGAAAGGAAGTAAGTACAGTTGGAGAGAAAGGAAGTAAGTGCAGTTGGAGTGAAAGGAAGTAAGTGTAGTTGGAGAGAAAGGAAGTAAGTGTAGTTGGAGAGAAAGGAAGTAAGTACAGTTGGAGTGAAAGGAAGTAAGTGCAGTTGGAGTGAAAGGAAGTAAGTACAGTTGGAGAGAAAGGAAGTAAGTGCAGTTGGAGAGAAAGGAAGTAAGTGTAGTTGGAGAGAAAGGAAGTAAGTGTAGTTGGAGAGAAAGGAAGTAAGTACAGTTGGAGTGAAAGGAAGTAAGTACAGTTGGAGTGAAAGGAAGTAAGTGCAGTTGGAGAGAAAGGAAGTAAGTGTAGTTGGAGAGAAAGGAAGTAAGTGCAGTTGGAGTGAAAGGAAGTAAGTACAGTTGGAGAGAAAGGAAGTAAGTGTAGTTGGAGAGAAAGGAAGTAAGTACAGTTGGAGTGAAAGGAAGTAAGTACAGTTGGAGTGAAAGGAAGTAAGTGCAGTTGGAGTGAAAGGAAGTAAGTACAGTTGGAGAGAAAGGAAGTAAGTGCAGTTGGAGAGAAAGGAAGTAAGTGCAGTTGGAGAGAAAGGAAGTAAGTGCAGTTGGAGTGAAAGGAAGTGAGTGCAGTTGGAGTGAAAGGAAGTAAGTGCAGTTGGAGTGAAAGGAAGTAAGTGCAGTTGGAGTGAAGGAAGTAAGTGCAGTTGGAGTGAAAGGAAGTAAGTGCAGTTGGAGTGAAAGGAAGTAAGTGCAGTTGGAGTGAAAGGAAGTAAGTGCAGTTGGAGTGAAAGGAAGTAAGTGCAGTTGGAGTGAAGGAAGTAAGTGCAGTTGGAGTGAAGGAAGTAAGTGCAGTTGGAGTGAAAGGAAGTAAGTGCAGTTGGAGTGAAAGGAAGTAAGTGCAGTTGGAGTGAAGGAAGTAAGTGCAGTTGGAGTGAAAGGAAGTAAGTGCAGTTGGAGTGAAAGGAAGTAAGTACAGTTGGAGAGAAAGGGAGGAGTAAAAGGGAGTAAGTGCCCCACTCAGACACAGTATACTGACTCTGAGCCGACCAGTCCTTGTTTTAGCCCCTTGCCGAGCACCAGGCAGGGTAACAACAAGTACCATCTTTTCATGTCTTTTGGTATGACATGGCTGGGGATCGAACCCCGCACCTTCCTCTCCCCGGGCGGACGCTCTACCACTAGACCACAAAGTCAGTAATTGCAGAGTAAGCAATGTAAATACACATTAACCAGTGTAGTCACAAACAGTCAGGGAGGTCACATTCTCCAGAAGAAAACATCGCCAGCACCAGTACATTACTTACAATTTCTGCTACCGCCGACTGTCCACCATTCTACCCCACGACATGAAGAGTCATTCATGCTATCAACCACTGGTCTGCCAGGTCAAAACTTGATAATGTATCAGCCATGACACTGCTGATATAACACAGACATTCACTCACTCACACAATAATTGTTTAATCTGCAAACCTAGCACTCAAGGGAGGTAACTCTACACGACAAAAAATAAACCAAACATCCACCTGTCAAACATTTAGACCGTATTCTTCCACTAAACAAAGTTCCAGGTAGAAACCGATGCTTCGTGCTGATCGAAGGAACTTAATGACCTCACTACGTCTGGATACAAGGCTTCCAGCAACAATAACCCCATCTATTTATACACAGACAAGGGGAGCTGGCAACATAACGGTGGTACCCAGGAATCACTGGCAGTGTAGCAGACATGAACATGTAGCTCTCTGTGCGTCTCGGGACGTACAGTGATAGGTTTGGGTCGTCCAAGGCATCACCATGGTGGCCTAGGCTGGTCACCTGGAGCAGGGTTAGAACTCAACTCAAAAGCTCTAATTAGGGAAAATTAAAAATGTCTGCCAGCCTTCAGGAATATGTATTAGCTCCCAAATGTTTCCCCACGTGGTACAATGTGGGAAGCCTGATTCAGCCAAACAGAAATATTGCTGGATCTTTATTTAACAGAACTTGATAAACATGCACTTTGTGGTAGTCAATTTTAAATATTCCTAAACACTGATAACTTCCTACTTTACATGATACTCATCCAAAATAAAATGTTTCCATGAGTTCTAAGTGCATCCACTGCCAACAGCATCGGTAAAGGAACTTGATGTAATAAAACAATCATAAATTAATTTGTATCAAGATCAAGGCTAATATTTAGCCTCAAATCTGCAGCAAATGTCATAACAATATAGGAATTTTTCCTGAAAGCAGCGAAAATCATACCCAAGATAATAAAAACCACGATATCCTGTCCATCTACATTTGTTTCCCTATTTTTATTCTGGTTGATTTTGAATTAAATACCGCATTCGATGTAATAAGCGCCCCGCTCTAATAAGCGCCCACAGCGATATTTGCTTATATATTGGCAAGTGAACAATCCCAATTAGCACCCCTTCCGATTGATCAATGTACACAAGACTTATGCCACTGAAAGAAGACTTATGTATTCGTGTATAATATGCACTTGTGTGTTATATGCACCCTTAATTATGGGCAATTAAATTCTGAAAAAATATATCTGTCGTATATAAACAGTCAGGCCGTCAGTATAACCACGAAATTTATCTTTCAACTCTGTTTTTTCCACCAAAATAATATTCTAATAAGAGCCCCCTATTTCTAATTTTGAGAGCGCCCTGGGCGCTTATTACGTCGAATAGGGGGTACTTCGATAAAAAATCTGTAGAGAGCACCCATACAGATAGGGTGGCGACAGATGCACTTAACCACAGTTGCAAATTAAAGTTCCCATTGGAACAAAACCACAGTGTAAGGGACTGGGACATGCTGATCAAAGAAGCAGCATCAACTGAAATGTTTAGTTTGTTTGTTTGTTTGTTTGTTTATTTGTTGTTTAACGCCGCACTCAGCAATATTCCAGCTATATGACGGCAGTCTGTAAATAATCGAGCCTGGACCAGATAATCCAGTGATTGATATCATGAGCATCGATCCACGCAAATTTGGATGCATCAACCAAGTCAGCGAGCCTGACCACCCGATCTGTCGCCTCTCACAACAAGCATAATTGCCACTTATGACAAGCATGGGTTGCTGAAGACCTATTCTATCCGAGATCTTCTGTACCAAGGACAAGTAAACATATTTCAAAGGTAGTCCTCACTGACCAGCAGAACTTGAGGGTCGTAGTTCTGAACTAATTCTCAATGCTTCAATTTTCCCACAAAAACTGACAGAAAATGTCAACATAGAAAACATTTTTGTCTTTTTCAAGCTACCGACCATCTACAAACCGAGCACTAGAGAAATAAGGCGTACACAATTCTTAAGAGACCATAAACCTCGGAACAGGGACCCCACAAAAAGCCTGAACCTCTCCACCTTTCAGAATGTCTTTCACAGACAAGATAAAATGGGTAGATGCCAAACTGCATCCCTATGACACTTCGGGACCTGCCTGTGTGATGCATCTTTCAATGCAGTGTCAACCCAAACAGCATTCAATTAAATTCCTTCCCATGTTTGGCTGTGATGTAGCCTGCCACCACCCTTAACGTCCCCGTCCACCCCACCACCCTCGACGCCCCCGTCCACCCCACCACCCTCGACTCCCCCGTCTACCCCACCACCCTCGACATCCCCGTCCACCCCACCACCCTCGACGTCCCCGTCCACCCTCGACGTCCCAATCCACCCCACCACCCTCAACGTCCCCGTCCACCCTCGATATCCCAATCCACCCCACCACCCTCGACGTCCCCGTCCACCCCACCAGCCAGGGGTATCCAGTACAGGGTGAGGGGGTACACCAACCGGTGGGTAGGCAGGTAGGCAGGCAGGCAGGCAGCCCCAGCCTTACCTGATCTAGGCCACGGCTAGCGAATGATAGCTGTTACACTTCTAACCCTGCATACATATGTGTTGCACTGAGGCGGGCAGCCACTCTTACACTCAGTGACTCTACGAGGCCTATAAGTACGGGGTCCACCAACTGCCAGCTCATTACCTACCTGAAGTACGTCCAGTGAGGCTGGTCAGTGCAGCTCCCAGAGAAGACTTACACACAGTTGCCACAGACAGCCAACAACACTTCTTGCATTCGAGCAATCATCAAGACCAGATTGACAACTGGACATCCTCATCAATACTGAAGACATAACACTGCTCAAGGGTTGTCATCGAAGAATTACACAATTTTCATCATTTGTCTGCTGAAGAAATTGCAAAAACTCCTGTCCGACTACCGTCACTGAAACTTTCATCTTCTATCATCTCTGTTGCCCAGTGGTCAAGATGCTATCCCTCTGGCTGACCGAGGTGTTCCCCCTGGTGGCAAGTTCCAACACCCATGTCAGGATGGACGCGGACACCCAGACTTACCATCTTACGGCGCCGCCGCCACCTCTCATGCCAACCTCCACCTACACCCTGCTGTCCGTGTTTCTCTGCTTGGCACTGACAATGGGCTATCTGGTATTTGTCGGAATGGCAATTTTGTACGGCCGGGTACGACCAACTTCAGGACTCTGTCTGCAATTGTTGCTGCTGACGATATTCTCGCCGATACTGTCGACGGTGTTGCCGAGCATGTTGCTGAGCGTGACGTTCCTTGGCATCGTCACCTACTACATGTACCAGAACCTACCACCAGCGTACCTCGGGGTCCAGGGGAAGGCGGTCCTCATCACGGGTAAGTCTACTACGTCCATGTCAAGGCATTCACCAGTGTTAGAATTTTTTAACAGCTTTAACTATTTAAGGTTTACGTATTTTGACCAAATATTTACCTGGGATTGCAGCTGACTGTTTGTATTTTATTTGACATGAAAGGCTTGGTCAGGTTGGCATTAAAACTTAAAGATAATTCTGTTTAAACTGTAGATGGCTGTAGTTTTATGCTTGTCTTCAATTCTGATAAGGTGTTCTCTTTCTGAGACATCTGATCCCATTAACGATGCATGTAATCATGTCATATTAAACAGTTCAAATTGTATAACATTGTAGTTGTATCTATCCATTTATAATCCACCAAAAACACAAATGTTGAGAAAAAATAATATATTTAAATTATTATCATTTCCTTTGAATTTAATAAACACTTTAAAGCTAGCTAAAATTTATTTAACAGAACTTGACAAACATGCACTTAGTCGTAGTCAATTTTAAATATTCCTAAACACTGATAACTTCCTACTTTACATGGTAATACTCATCCAAAATAAAATGTTTCCATGAGTTCTCAGTGCATCCACTGCCAACAGCACAACCTGTAGTCCAAGTAGGAATACACATAATGCCGGTATCGGTAAAGGAACTTGATGTAATAAAACAATCATAAATTCATTTGTATCAAGACCGAGACTAATATTTAGCCTCAAATCTGCAGCAAATGTCTTAACAAATTCATAAACTGGAATTTAAAAATTGTCCACGCCCAGTCGTTATAGCTAAGCTTGGAAGAGATGACATTTATTTCACTGATTACACAACCGATAAAGAGGCGTGTCTTAATGCTCAGTGTTACTTTACTGCATTAAAAAAAACACTGTAAAAAACGTCTGAAATTGAGAAAATATAAACATTAGAACATTCCTAATTTTTTACAAAATAATTACCTTTTCCTATTTTTTCTACCATGGCAACAGAGTTAGAATTTGGCACTTGTCCTGTAGTCCTTACCAAACTGCCCAATGGTAAAGGTATCCTAAGGACTAGTAGAGATTGGCCAATTTTAAGGGTTTTGCTATATGTTATCATTATAAGGACTAGTGGACAAAAACTGTTAGTTTCTAACCCCGTGGCACACAGTTTTTTAATCCTGTATCGTCTACTTTGGTAGAGGAATTTTAGGGACAAGGAGAATCAGAAAATAATAAATAAGTTGGTATCAAAGATAAAATAACCAGTCAAGTGACGCTTTAATTAAACGGGAAAAACCTCAAAAACTCTCTCTATATATCTGATACATACTACTACTGGCAGGTATTATCAGATGTGCCGGTCTATATAAATATACACTTGACATATTATGGGAAGAATTTTTGTTTCATTGCAAGATATAAAATAGCCCTATCTAAGTGTTTCTTTTACAATAGACACGTAGCCTATCCTGAACGTTCCACTAGAACCAAACCTGGTATACTTGGTACATGACTTCTCGGTCCTACCTTGTGTTTACACACAGCACTGACTCCCCGCAGGCAACCACAACCACAAGCTTACAGCCGACTTAATTCCATTAAGTGATTACACTCCAGTCAGTACTACATCGGCGATGGAGCCGGCAGTGTAGCAGGTCGGAGTGTGCGGTTGTGTACTAAAACAGTTAGGAACAACCTGATTTTCTCATAGTACTACGGTTAATGTAACGGCAGATTAACGAGTGAGTGAGTGAGTGAGTGAGTGAGTGAGTGAGTGAGGTTTTACGCCACTTTTAGCAATATTCCTGCAATATCACGTCGGGGGACATCAGAAATGGTCTTCACACATTGTACCATGGGGAATACTTCAAAGGTTATTCATCTTTTATTGTTTCGATGTTAAGTCATATTAATATTGATAGAATTCATTTTAAAACTTAAATTTCATTTTTTTCTGATAAAAAAAAGTTAATTAAAATTATGAAATTGTTGACAGAATAAAATCTGTCAAATCTAATGGCGAATTTAAATATGACAACCCCTGATCATTCTTGATCTCGATGCAGGAATGTCTTCAGCAAATAAAATAAAAAATATGAAAGCTTTTTAACGGCTATAGATCAATTGAAGTCTAAATTCATCTACCAATAGGTCCTCCAGCACTATGTTGTACAGCCACTGTCTGAAGCTTCAACACAACCCAATCAGACATGTCTGTTTGTTTGAAAAAAATAAGACTTATTTGTCAAACCTAACGAACCCCTCTGAAACAAACAACAAAAAAGAACACACCAAAAGGTCAATTTTTAAGTCCATGCTTAAAATTGCATTAACACAGCAGATAAATGCAACAACCTTTGAAGTACAAATCAACAATGGTGTTATGTTAGGTCGTTAAGCAAGATTTTCAAGAGATGAGGACAGAATCATGGGTCGCAGAGCCTGTTCTCTCAACAACATAAACAACATCAGTCATCTGTTCTAGTCACGTTACATCCTTCAGGCAACGACAGTTCCGTCTCAACAACACAAACAACATCAGTGACAGTTCCGTCTCAACACCACAAACAACATCAGTGACAGTTCCGTCTCAACAACACAAACAACATCAGTGACAGTTGTCTCTACAACTCAAACAACATCAGTGACAGTTGTCTCTACAACTCAAACAACATCAGTGACAGTTGTCTCTACAACACAAACAACATCAGTGACAGTTGTCTCTACAACACAAACAACATCAGTGACAGTTGCCTCTACAACTCAAACAACATCAGTGACAGTTCCGTCTCAACAACACAAACAACATCAGTGACAGTTGTCTCTACAACACAAACAACATCAGTGACAGTTCCGTCTCAACAACACAAACAACATCAGTGACAGTTGTCTCTACAACACAAACAACATCAGTGACAGTTGTCTCTACAACACAAACAACATCAGTGACAGTTGCCTCTACAACTCAAACAACATCAGTGACAGTTCCGTCTCAACAACACAAACAACATCAGTGACAGTTCCGTCTCTACAACACAAACAACATCAGTGACAGTTCCGTCTCAACACCACAAACAACATCAGTGACAGTTGTCTCTACAACACAAACAACATCAGTGACAGTTGTCTCTACAACACAAACATCAGTGACAGTTGTCTCTACAACTCAAACAACATCAGTGACAGTTGTCTCTACAACACAAACAACATCAGTGACAGTTCCGTCTCAACACCACAAACAACACAAATGCTGCATACAAATACCAGTTTTCAAGGAATGCCGTAATATTGAAACTCATAATTCAAGGAACCAGGGTTCTGGATAACATGATCTGACTGCGGAGCCCATCATAACTGTCCTACTTTCACCATCAATGTGTGGCAGCTGTAGTGCCGACATTGACATCGACATCGCAATGTGGAACGTCGATTGCGGCTGCATGCCTTAGGGCCTTATTTCTCAGATGTTATTAATTCCATTGATAAACAAATCTTCAGACTTCTACAAATTCTTCCTCATTTGAAACCCCAAAAGCGTATCATGTTTCAAGCCAAACTTGCTGAAATTCACCCCAGACCGCTAGCCCGAGACTGCTAGCCCGAGACCTCTAGCCCGAGAACGCTAGCCCGAGACTGCTAGCCCGAGACCGCTAGCCCAAGACTGCTAAATTGGGTGAAAACTCTTTGATGGTTAAGTGCTCATTGCTTAGTAGTATTTGAGGACTTAAATTCAGAACCAATTCTCAATGCCTCAATTTTGCCACAAATTGGAACAAAATAAAACTGACGAAATGTGACAGAAACTTGAAACAAGGAAAACACATTTGTCCCTTTCAAGCAGGACGAGCTACAGTAACTCTATGGGTCAGTAAAATACATTCTCCACCAGCCTTTCAACAATGAGTTTCTAAGGCTGCATGTCTTTCCACACGACTGTACTCCTGACCTTGGGTGGTTGGTTTGTTTGTTGTTTAGCGCCGCACTCAGCAATATTCCAGCTATATGACAGCGGTCTGTAAATAATCGAGATGCATCAACCAAGTCAGCGAGTCTGACCACCCGATCCTGTTAGTTGCTTTTACTACCTCGGAATCTTCACGGGTCCGATATAAGGACTAGTGGACTAGAGAGTCTGACCACCCAATCCCAACTCCTGACCTGACCTTGATTGATGCTGATACTTGGACATTGGTTACCGGGGGGGGGGGGGGTCAGTGGGAATCAGGTGGTCACCCAAACACCTCTCAATGGGAGGGTGATAAAATATAGTTTTACGCCGCTTTTAGCAATATTCGGCAATATCACAGTGTGGGGGACACCAGAAATGGGCTTCACACATTGTACTCATGTAAGGAATTGAACTCAGGCCTTTGGTGTGACGAGTGAACGCTTTAACCACAAGGCTAGCCACGGCCCAACCTTTATAAAAAATAAAGCACATATTTGTCGGGGGGCATGAAAAATATGACGAGCATTATGAGAGGGTCATTGTTTACATAAACGTGTGCATCAAAAACCTCTGGATGTCCCTAATATATAACCGGTCCCTTAACCACCGATAATCTAATCGCTATGACCACAAGGTCCCGCTAGTCCATGGCAGCGCCTTCAAAGGATGTACAGTGTAGGCGACCGAACTGAGTCCATGGCAAACACACCTCACAAAAGCTTAATGAGTGCAAATCCTAATTAATCCGCAGCGTTGGAGAGGATTGCATTGCATTGTGGGTCTATTTATTCCCAACACTGGCTCAGTTGAGGTAGAAAGGTTACTCGGTGCAATCTCCGCAACGATGGTCTATCTGATTTATCCCAAGTTTGTCAAAAACTTTGTAAATACCGGGAATGGAGCAGTTTAGCCGAGAGGTCAACGAGTGCACTTGTCTGCATCAATTCTAATGCATTATGGGAGTTGTTGTTTGTTTGCAAGGTGAAGGTATGACGTAGTAATATGGCACTAAGTGACATCTTAAATTTTTAATAAATTGAAATTTATTTTTCAATAAATTAAAAAGTGGTTTAATATTAACTTAAAAGTGAAAATTTTATAACTTCATGTGTCATCAAATGTCCATCTTTGTGACAATGATCGCAATTCATATCCATTTTATAGCAAACCTTAAAAAGACCAGAGTTATAAATAGCTTTTAGTGGATTAAATTTAGCATGCTGCAAGTACATATTCAAAATCACAAGCCGGATCTCAATTGATTGTAACCTACACAACCATTGCCAGAGCTTTAAGCTCAACTAACACTGGTTGGCTTCTAAGGCCATGTCACATACATATATATGCCCAATCGGGGCTAATGAGATGCACTCTGTGACCCCAACCCTGAATAATAAAACACACACCAAATGAAGATGACACCTGTTTAGGCTGCCAGGGGAATGTGCCGTGGGGTCATCCGGTGCATTCTGCCAACCGACCGACCACACTGTTAGTAAACCCGTGTGTAGCCGTGCTGGGGTCACTCGGTGCAGATGGTGGTATTCTGCTTGTGGTAGTTCATTCATCTAACTCAGCAGTTTGTAGCCGTGCTGGGGTCACTCGGTGCAGATGGTGTTATTCTGCTAGTGGTAGTTCATTCATCTAACTCTGTAGTTTGTAAAGGCTCCAGTCAATGGGGCCTTCATCCATTCATAGCTTGAATGTCACACAAGCAACATGACACACTTCACACCCAGCCTCGCAAAACATGAAAAAAATTCAAACACTGAGAAAAAGTTTCAGAAATCACTGAATCAGAAATCGAATCTAACCAAACCAACACACATTTAGCCAAATTGATAGGATTCCCAACCAATACATGTAAAGTAAATATACAGCAGTCTTAAATATTCAAATTTAAAAAAAATAATTTTTTTTCATTTTTAACAAAGTGGCAATTTGGAAAAAACTTGAGATATTTCTCTTCCTGATGCATTCAAAAAGCACTTGAGAGAATGGACGCCAGGGCCACTGTACCGGCTCGCTGTACTTATCAACATGTGTACCTTGCTGGGTTAACCGAGTGGGCCGTATATCCATGTAGGTTGAAATGTTTATGGTGTTGACACAAATCACCATACACAAACCAGCCCTCTTCAATCCACGGGGATAAAAACTTGTTTGCTTTGCAATGTTCAAAAGCATACAGATGACACAGAAATTGCCATTCATGTCGCCCGAATTTCACGACAAACTCATGACTTACTGCCTGCTTGTCGACCACAAGGTACAAACCGCTTATGCTGGATGACGCACAGCGAGGAATCACAATACCTTTTCAGCATTCGTACACAGCTTATGTTAATGTTAATGTTCGTCTCTGTACAGTCATATGTAATACAGGCTCTTTAGATCCTGTTGGAGGGTGCTCGGTGTATGGTGAAATCCTCTTCTCCGAGTGCATGTTAGGAAAAGCATAAAGATATCACTTGACTTGAAGTTCAAGCGAAGCCAGGTGAACACGAACTACATTGGGGGTCAAGTACAGAGTTTGTTGTGATACATCAACCTTGTTGTCACCAGCGTCACGCTTGTCATCAGTGTTGTCATCAGTGTCATAATTGTTGTCACATTGTCATCAGTATTGTCACACTGTCATCAGTACTGTCACCATTATCTTCATTGTTGTCATTGTGATCAGGGACACAGGCGGGTGGGCGGGTGGGTAGGCAGGCAGGTGGGTGGGCGGGTAGGCAGGCAGGCAGGCAGGCAGGCAGGTGGGCGGGTAGGCAGGCGAGTGGGTGGGCGTGTAGGCGGGTAGGCAGGCAGGCAGGTGGGCGTGTAGGCGGGTAGGTAGGCAGGCGGGTGGGTGGGTGGTTAGGCAGGGGGGCTAGGCAGGCAGGCAGGCAGGTGGGTGGGTGGGTAGGCAGGCAGGCAGGCAGGTGGGTGGGTAGGCAGGCAGGCAGGCAGGCAGGTGGGTGGGTGGGTGGGTGGGTAGGTAGGCAGGCAGGCAGGTGGGTGGGTGGGTGGGTGGGTAGGTAGGCAGGCAGGTGGGTAGGTAGGCAGGCGGGTGGGCGAGTAGGCAGGCAGGCGGGTGGGTGGGTGGTTAGGCAGGGGGGCTAGGCAGGCAGGCAGGCAGGCAGGCAGGCAGGTGGGTGGGTGGGTAGGCAGGCAGGCAGGCAGGCAGGCAGGTGGGTGGGTGGGTGGGTAGGTAGGCAGGCGGGTGGGCGGGCAGTATTTCTTTTTCTTTTTTGTTCAAACTAGTATGTAACCAAATAAACAGTTGTGTAACCAAATAAACGGTTGTGTGACTGAATAAACAGTTGTGAGACCGAATAAACAGTTGTGTGACCGAATAAACAGTTGTGTGACCGAACAAACAATTGTGTACAATCAACCTGGGAAAGGGTTTCTCTAAATTAATGTGTTCCTTGATGAGTAAAACACTGGAAATACTCCCAAAGGACTTGGAATATTTGAGGAGTTTTATTGCTTTTTAAAAATGGAAATAAAAAGGAAACGTGCTGCAAACTTTATGTTGATGCAGGCGGTGCCTCAGAACCAAGACTATCATTTTTTTAGCCTTACAAAGTGAATGTTGTTTTACGGTTGGTCGATAAAGAGGCAGCCAGGTCCTAGGTTATTGAAGTACTTGCTGTACAAGTGTCCCCTTGGTGTTAAGCCGGCATAAATCCCGCTCACGGAGGACAATAAACATGTCAAGGACTTGTAATCTCCTAAAACCTGAAGACGGATAAACAAGCCTTGAAACGGCAGTAAATAACTTTCCATTTCTGGCATGATTTATTGAAGTGTACTCACGCTCAGTCAACTGGAATATCAAGAGATTGCATCGAAAGTGTATACGAAAGAAAACACAGTTCACAAGCAAAGAATGAGGCCATTCCAGCTAATTGGATCTGGATTAAAGTATTTCTGGGGAATTATCTACATGTTCTCAGGCCTATATTCCACAGCAAATGTCGGTTAAATCAACAAGATTTACCAGTTCAGGTTATTTTAACTTAAGTTTTGCAAGGATGATTTGTATTTCCCTGTCTGTCCAATGAAGGATATTAGAGAGTGAGCTTTTAGCAATATTCCAGCAATATCACGGCGGGGAACACCAGAAATGGGCTTCACACATTGTACCCATGTCAGGAATCGAACCCGGGTCTTCGGCAGGATGAACGAAGGCTTTAACCGGTAGGCTACCTGACCGCCCCTAAAAGGATATTTATAAACATTCCCTTGATAGTTGACACTCCTGAAGTCTTTGATAGGCATTTAGAAGTTGGCAGAACATGAATACGTGACACTTTTTATGGAGAGCAACTTTGAAGCAACATTTCGGGGCTACTTGCTGCTCCCCCATCAGGTGACTGCTTGACGTTACTGGACTGCAAGGCTTGAACACCTTGCAATGTAATAACACATAGAGTCAAATAGGATTGTCTTCAAGAGAATTTTTCAGTCGATTTTAGTTTCAACACATGGACTATTGTAAGCTGGGCTTAGTGAACGATCAGAATTTGGCTTCAGGCTCCAGTTGCAGACTGTACCTCGAAAAACATCCCAACTTTGAACAAAATAATGTTTTATTCCTTTTTAGTTGCCACACAGAGCATTGAACATTCCACAGATCTATGGTAACCCTGGTGTATCTGTCACTCAGGGACGGCGTCTCACTCACTCACTCACTCACTCACTCACTCACTCACTCACTCACTAACTCGACTTATTGCAGGCTGTGACCAGGGCATTGGACACGAGCTGGCCAAGAAGCTGGACAGCATGGGGCTGCACGTGTTCGCTGGCTGCCTGTTCAAGGACGGCCCCGGGGAGACCCTTCTGAAGGAGACGTGCTCTGACCGTCTCAAGACCTTGCAGCTGGATGTGCGAGACATGGTGCAGGTTGAGAAGGCGGCCATCTTTGTGGACGAGAACCTGGGAGACAATGGTATGAAGCAGACACTTTCTTATCATCTGTCTACAGAACAGAACGGCTGCCTTACCATTCACAACAGAGTAGAATGTAGAAGGCTTGTTGAGAGAAAGTAAATTGCACATCTTCGTCTTCAGGACAAGACATTCTGTGATGATTCTAGTCCCTAGTAAAGCTGACATCACAGGGTTCGGTTAGACAAGATAGTAGAGGCTAGTTCAGGTGTATTACGGCTAGTAGTTGTTCTTACTGATAGCCCACTGGGTTGACAAATATGTCGTGTCAACGGTCATGATCAAAGTCTTGCCTGGCAGAATGAAAAAGTTTTTCAGTTCACGAACTTTTCAAAAGCGTCAACTTTATAGTGTACACCAATAGAATGAACACATGGCTAACAGATGATCAGATTATAATTCTGAGTCCAAAAATAGTTGGTAATTTAACATATCAATGGAAAGAAAAGAAAAGAAATATCCCAAATTGCAAGGAAGGAAAATTAACACTAACTCCTCCCATTTGTCTACCAGAACTATGGGGCATCGTCAACAACGCTGGCATCTGCTACATCGGCAACGTAGAGATGATGACGATGGAGGACATGCAGAAGATCATGGCAGTCAACTACTTCGGCCCCGTCAACGTCTGCAAGGCCTTCCTCCCCCTCCTCCGCCGCAGCCGCGGACGTCTCGTCAACATCGCCAGCAACGCAGGTATGTAGACACCTCCATAGCATAAGTGGGTCAATCACGGCAGATGCCGTTTGGACACTTTTCCAGTTATATCACGGCTTGTCAGCTTCATGGGCAAGGGCACCCAGGTGATGCAGGGCGTGTACATCTTTAGTGAAACCAATGAGTACTGGTTGGTGCTGACAAACCCAGAAACAATCAGGGTGAATCTGGGATTTGAACCCACGATCCATTGAATTAAATCATGGAGAACTTCAAAAACGGTTGAGTGAGTACCATTGGAAGAATATTATAATATGTGATACAATCCAAAAATAAATCTTTCTCATCGCTTTCTGTCAAACATGGCAGAAGGTTAAGGCCGATATACAAAGCATTCGTAGTACTTCGACAACCATAAGCCGACGACAGCTATACACATACTATAATCATAACTTGGGACATATTTGGAATCTCCCTGAGGAAAGAAAATTACTATTTCTGGTAGTAAGATACTATCTATGTGATGCAGCACTTCTCTTTTACTATATTATTGTGGTTTTGTCTTCAGGTTTGGCGCCAATCCCCCTGATGGGAGTCTACTGCGCCTCCAAGGCGGCGCTGGCCAGCATGACGGAGGTGTGGCGCTATGAGCTGCAAGCCTGGGGCATCAACGTGTCCATGATCATCCCCAGCGGGTACAAGACAGGTACTGAGATACCCTTGTTACCATGGTTACAAGACACTCACTGTACAGTCTCAAATCTCGCATGACCGACCTACTCCGGTATGCTTCGAGGCAGTTGTTGTTTAACTCTACAGTCCGCTACATCACAACACTCTCTAAATAACAGACAGGGCCTCGCAAACCAGTGGTTGACAGCATGAGCACTCAGCATAGAGTAACAACCAATTTTTAACTATTGAATGAGTTATTTAGGCCAAAGCTAACTTTCCTCACAACATAACTTCAACATTGCAAGGAACATAACTGCAGCGGATTTTCTACAAACTATTAAAAAGTGAGTGAGTTTGGTTTTACGCCGCTTTTAGCAATATTCCAGTAATATCACGGTGGGGGACACCAGAAATGGGCTTCACACATTCGGGAATCGAACCCGTGTCTTCGGCATGACGAGTGAACGCTTTAACCACTAGGCTACCCGACCGCCCCTTATTAAAAAAGTATAAAGTTCATTCCATTATTCTAAAGCCCCCCTCCCATTGTTCACAGGTATCCTTGGTTACGACAAAGACAAGACTGCTGAACGTTGGTGGAACGCTGCCAGTGACGCCGTCAGGAACGACTACGGCAAAGACTGCTTTCACATCAAGTTCAGAAACGCAGGTGAGAACATCTCCTTTAATGGAAAGAAAAATAACAAGTGAACAGAATTTCAATAACATCGATATTTGTTGTCTCAACAAGGGAAGAAAACCCAGTGTGAAACAGGACATGAAACTCTTGGACTAACTCCGTTTCATAGATTGATACGAAGGGCAAAAAGGCAGACAAATCAAAGATGACATTGTAGTGAAGGGACATAACTCTGCGTGAAAGGGCACCTTGTGACACATTTTCTGTAGACTCAAATGAAGCGCTTTTGAGCAGTTCTTCGAACTGGATACCAGCGCCTTATAAATCTGTAGTTATTATTATTATTATTATTAACTCCTGTTTTCCAGACAACATTCTCAGCAGCGACCTGTCGCCCATCATCCAGTCCATCGTGGACGCCCTCCTCTCAACCAAACCCAAAACATTTTACTACAAAGGCCTGATGTCTCGATCTCTGCCCTTCCTGTATCTCCATCTGCCCGTCTGCATCAGCGACCCCATCATGAAGGTCATCGGAAACTGGTACGAATTTTCACCGAAAGCTTTAAAGAAGTGAAGACCCCTTTCAGCGCTGTCCAAGGGTCCCAGCAAGCCTCTCCAAAGATGCGCTTCTTAGCGCACAATACGCCTTCCATTGAAAACCAGAAGGGGAGATAACTCTGGTCTGCACTGAGGCAGACGTGATGTGCCAAATGTAGACCTGTGTTCGAAATTAAGGAAGTCCTGGTTCCGAGGGTTCCTGCTATAGTATTTAAATCTAATAATTCAGTTAACTGTGAATTATGAACAATGGACCCTCTAATATTAAATAGGAGCCTTGACCTTTGTTCTTGATTTCGAACACTGTAGATCACAGTCGTAATGGTAATTTAGCATTAACAGTGATGAGCGAATCTGTTTTGAAGCTGGTTTTTAAAACAATTTGACATACACGCCATGGTTGTGAATAAATTAATAGCAAGCACATATTGGTAGATGCGACATGTTGTTTGGTAGATGTACACATGTATACTGCAAGAATGGCAGCTTTGATATCTGAAGTAATCCCAGAGATGTACATTAACTTTGTAGAAATGGATCTACCATCTATAGTGGGGATTCCATTCCAGCTCAATCATTGATATACTCAACTTGCAATATGCTGACATATATTGACCCAGTGATACAGGCATAATATAAATAATGTACATTTCATTCATGTTGTCTCGTCTTGGGGCTCAGTTTAATAACAACAAGAATAACCATTTGACAGGAGCTCCGACACTTCCACAGTTGTAATAACCATGGGTTGACCTAGCAGAAACATTATCCAGGAACAATACTACCTATAAAGAAATTGATGCAGGTGAAATTATTTAAACTGTGGGAAATTAAAAAAACTCTTTGCATTAGTATTGAGAAATTCAACTTTTTCATCTAATCAAAACATTTTTTATTTGGCACGTCAATTTATTTTGTTTCGTGAATGAGCCTTCTCTAAATTTAAAACCCAAAAAAATATTGTTAGACAAATATTCTTGTTCTAATTTTTGCTTAAACAATTTTTTAATCTGATTAAGGAAAATTACCTAAAACTATTCCGGATGCTATATTATTAATTTTCCCATGTCACTCTTGACATACTGAGCAATAACACCTGTAAAACTAGAACTTAAATCAACCTGGCCTGGACAGTGTTTCCATGCACACTTCTGTCTTGGCAACATTAGGCCTCAGGAGTTACTTCCCTTTATTTGCTTTCGACCCAAGCAGGCAACATAGAGACTAGATCTATACAATGATTGGTGCATTAACTTTTCTGCTATGCTTGAGAATATTTGTCATCAGACATTCATTACACTAAATAGTTGTCAGAAAAGCAAGATATACTTTTTCGAGAACTCATGTCGCGGATAAAGTAGCTGACCTTTCTCTGTGAAAAATGTCAGTTGAATTAAAACAAGGGTACAATCAATACTGAAAAAGCCTGAAGTTTACAAATGGTTGTTTTCGACTGAAATAATTGCCATTGATATTTCTAAAACTTTGTAAAATATGTTCAGTTTTCCAAACAAACATCTTGTCAAAATTATCAAAATCATTGACTACATTGAAGTAACAGTGTAAATATCATCATCATCATCTTCATCATCTTCATCATCATCATCATCATCACCGACTGTACATATACCATAAACCAGTGCTGATTGTATCAAATACATGTAAGGCCCAAATTTTACATAATTTTTTTATAACGGATTCCGATAGTGAAACATTTGGTCGGTAGTCAAAAACTAAAAAACATCCATTTTAGCATGTGTAGTAAATAAAAAATCTTTATTATTATTTTCCAAGTGATCGTTACTGTCAGCAGTGTAAAAAAACTTGTCAACCTGATTTTATTTCTTTTCTGACTTTTGGATATTTTAGTCGGATCCGTAGGCCTGACCATCCTGTACATAGTGTGCCGGTCTCATTACGGGTAAACAATGTTCTGAGAACCAAAATATGATCGTTGTCTGTTATAGCTGGAATGTCAACTCAACATTGACATACGACAGAATGTGATATGATTCCGAACTTCCACTTAGCTGCCAATATACTCATGCAAAGAAAAAAAGGAACATCTGTACCAGGACAAGTGTGTGATACATTTTGTATGTAGCGCAAAGAAAACCACAGATTGTTTGGTAACGCATTGGTAACGCAGGTGCAAATATTTCACTGTGACAGATTTTGTTGATAGGAATAAGTTTTATTGAACACAACAGTGAATCTTTTACTTGTGTACCAGTATATGACATCCTTCCATCGGAGATACGCAGAGTCATTATGTGCCTACTTGGATCAATTAATCAGCTGTTAATGAGAAATTAAGAATGATAAAAAGAAAATTTCAAATCTTATTAAAAATTAATGTGAGTGAGTGAGTATGGTTTTACGCCGCTTTTAGCAATATTCCAGCAATATCACGGCAGGGTTAAAAATTAATAATGACGGTAGTTTCACATTTATTTTTCCTGAAATTCTTCATCCAAGTTTGACAAAGTCTTTGGTTTAAAAATCTATGATAATGATACAATAATATTATATTTACAAATTCAAGATGGCTGCTCAATAACGACCATTGCATTCAGTTGGTCTCAGTGTACTCGGTGCTATCTCTGTGGAAGGATGGGGGTAGAAGCAGCTGTGACAGGCTCACAGGAATTCATGTCCATCATGAAAGAAAGAATAAATGAATAAAGAAAAACCTGTTTTGTGTTTTATCTGGAACGTACGTGAGTGAGTGAGTGAGTGAGTGAGTGAGTGAGTGAGTGTGGTTTTATCCCCCTTTAGCAATATCCCAGCAATATCTGGGCGAGGGACATGGGGTTTAAACATTGCAGCGTTCAAGATTATTCCACTTGTGTGTGTGACTTGTACTACAGTCCGTGTGACTCCAAATGAGAACGATGAATTGCAAAATAACTCGAAATCCAGAAAAGTGTATGAAACATCAATACGGTACTTGACCATGAATACCCTGTACCCAACAAAATCTGAATTTTGTTTATTTTAAGACCCATGACGGATGAAGTTCTTTAAGAAACTATCAAGTAATTTTGTATAGAAATGTGTACATGACACGTAGGGGGATAAACCGTGGAAGGCACAGCACAAGCACGCATGCACTGCACCTTCTGTGGTAGGAGAAATGACAGAGCGTTAGAGGGGCCGTCTCATGATAATTTCAGTTGCAACATGACTCGCTCATGCCATAGATCTCGTTGTCGGAACTGCTGGTGCCTGAACCGACTGCCACTATTATAGGTTGGACTGTTGCTGGCCGTAGTCCATCTCGTGACCAATAACCTGGCTCTATCTCGTCAACGACTGTGGCCACACAACGCCTCCATGTTTCTTCTGTTATCCGACCAAGGGATTCCTTTACGAGTTGTTCAACGTCTCGTAATTTGAACGTTGTGTTCGATCGTCCAACGTCACCCTTGACGATGCCCCATGCCAACTCGATTGGATTCAGGTCGCAGTGATAAGATGGCAGTCGTAAGACAGCGTGACCCTGACCCTTGATGTAACTGTCAACTTTATACACGGGGTCAGGTTTCATAGTTTTGATGATTTCATAGAGCTGTGGTTTCGTCGCTCGAGAAGGAAAGGTAATGTTCCTCAATTGCAGCCAAGTAACCATGTCTCCTTTACGGTTATTAGAGGTTGGATTCTTGCTTTCTGGATCCTGCACACTATGATACGGTGCAATGTCCATGACAATGAGAGACTTGGTAGGCAAAGCAGGAACTAATTTATCTTTCACCCATTCCAGAAATACATTGCCGTTCATTTCTGTGTGGTAGTCCCTGTTGTCTTTGGCCTTGGCTCTAAAGACGAGGTCAGAGTCTGGGAGAAAACCCTGACTAGCAGAACCAGCATGGAGAACTATGAGTCTTTCACCCTTTCCCATTGGTAACTTTCTACCAAACTCCTTACAGTCACCACTGGGTACCCACTGACTGCTGGCTGTGTGTGACGCATTTACCTATGTCTCATCTAAGAAGACGGGCTCATATCCTTCTTCACGTTTCTGCTTGATGGTACGAAGGTAATGGTTTCGGAGACAAACAATGTCAGACCGTTCACACAACACAGCCCTATTTTCTGCAGTTATCTTTTTGTATTTGTAACCAAATGTATGCAACAGCTGCCATAGTTTGTACTTTGTAACACGTAAATCATGGTCAGTTTCAAGGTGTTTCTTCAAAATTCTTAGGGACAGGTACTTATTTTCTGAGTGCAGTTTAACAATTGCACGTCTGACTTGATCCCTCTGAAAACTGTCTAATTTATCAACCTTGCGTGGTTTTGACATGTTCCCTACCTCCTTGGCCTGACTATTTGTATCTCGTCGACTAACAACATTTTTAAGTTTCTGAGGGGACATACCAAGAGCTTTTGAAGCTAGTTTCAAGAATTTATTAATTGCATAAAAAGTCTTTGCTCTTTCTGCTTCACTTCTAAAGAAATCATACACATTCAACATCAACTGTTTAACATCTGCTGAGTAGCGCATCTTGTCATTGAATGAGCATGGCCACTGTGTAGCACGTGCAGACCGTGCTTGCGCTGTGCCTTCCACGGTTTATCCCCCTATGTGTCATGTACACATTTCGATACAAAATAACATGATAGTTTCTTAAAGAACTTCATCCGTCATGGGTCTTAAAATAAACAAAATTCAGATTTTGTTGGGTACAGGGTATTCATGGTCAAGTACCGTATTGACGTTTCATACGCTTTTCTGGATTTCGAGTTATTTTGCAATTCATCGTTCTCATTTGGAGTCAAACGGACTGTAGTCCGGACTAATGTTTAAAACTGCTAGCTCACTGAGATACCACGCTGCAGTTTAACATGGATACCCCACTCAGACACAGTATACTGACTCCGAGCCGATCAGTCCTTGTTTTAGTCCCTTAATGCCAAGCGACAGGCAGGGTAACAACAAGTTCCATCATTTGACATTTTTGGGTATGAAGCGGACGGGGATAGAACCCAGACTTCCAACCTCTGGGATTGTGTTAAGATCGAAGTGAAGAAGGAAATTGCATCATGCTGTGCCAGGATAAGGAACAATCTTAGATCACCACACGGAACAATCTAAGATCTCCACATGGAACAATCTAAGATCTCCACATGGAACAATCTAAGATCTCCACATGGAACAATCTTAGATCTCCACTCGGAACAATCTAAGATCTCCACACGGAACAATCTAAGATCTCCACATGGAACAATCTTAGATCTCCACACGGAACAATCTAAGATCTCCACACGGAACAATCTAAGATCTCCACACGGAACAATCTAAGATCTCCACATGGAACAATCTAAGATCTCCAAATGGAACAATCTTAGATCTCCACTCGGAACAATCTAAGATCTCCACACGGAACAATCTAAGATCTCCACATGGAACAATCTTAGATCTCCACACGGAACAATCTAAGATCTCCACACGGAACAATCTAAGATCTCCACACGGAACTGACTGACTTACCGACTGTTTCCTTCTGCCGTGTAAGATGGTCGAAAAGTTTGGTCCGACTGGCGAAGAGGCCGCCACACGTGGGACAGGCGACCACCTTCTCCTGGGTGTGACTCCGTAGATGTTCTCGGAGCTTGTGCTTGCTCTTAAAACGGGCATCGCAGTCTGCAAGACAAGGGATGGATCTCTTAGTGCTGAGCAGTGTCTGAGTTAGGAAACTTTATTGAACATGCACCAGGTGCATGCTGACACCCTGGTCCCATTAAGTTATTTAAGTTGAAACATGTGCTGGATGCCTGCCTGTGCCGAGTGAGTGAGTGAGTGAGTGAGTGAGTGAGTGAGTGAGTGAGTGGGTGGGTGAGTCTGTGAGTGGGTGGGTGTGTTGGGTGGGTGTGTTGGGTGGGTCTGTGTGTGGGTGGGTGTGTTGGGTGGGTGTGTGTGTGGGTGGGTGTGTTGGGTGGGTCTGTGTGTGGGTGGGTGTGTTGGTCTGTGTTTGTGGGTGTGTTAGGTGGGGGTGTGGGTGGGTCTGTGTGTGGGTGGGTCTGTGTGTGGGTGGGTCTGTGTGTGGGTGGGTGGGTCTGTGTGTGGGTGGGTGGGTGGGTCTGTGTGTGGGTGGGTGTGTTGGGTGGGGGTGTGGGTGGGTGGGTCTGTGTGTGGGTGGGTGTGTGGGTGGGTTTATAGGTGGGTATATGGGTGGGTCTGTGTGTGGGTGGGTCTGTGTGTGGGTCTGTGTGTGGGTGGGTGGGTCTGTGTGTGGGTGGGTGTGTAGGTGGGTTTATAGGTGGGTATATGGGTGGGTGTGTGTGTGGGTGGGTGGGTCTGTGTGTGGGTGGGTGTGTTGGGTGGGGGTGTGGGTGGGTGTGTAGGTGGGTTTATAGGTGGGTTTATAGGTGGGTATATGGGTGGGTGTGTGTGTGGGTGGGTCTGTGTGTGGGTGGGTCTGTGTGTGGGTGGGTCTGTGTGTGGGTGGGTGGGTCTGTGTGTGGGTGGGTGGGTCTGTGTGTGGGTGGGTGTGTTGGGTGGGGGTGTGGGTGGGTGTGTAGGTGGGTTTATAGGTGGGTATATGGGTGGGTGTGTTGGGTGGGGGTGTGGGTGGGTGGGTCTGTGTGTGGGTGGGTGTGTGGGTGGGTTTATAGGTGGGTATATGGGTGGGTGTGTGTGTGGGTGGGTCTGTGTGTGGGTGGGTCTGTGTGTGTGTGGGTGGGTGTGCCGGCGGGTCTGTGGTGAGTTAGTGAGTGAGTGAGAGATTGAGTGTGAGGGTGTGTGTGTGTGTGTGTGTGGGGGGGGGGGGACAGTGAGTGAGTGAGTGAGTGAGTGAGTATGGTTTTACGCCCCTTTTAGCAATATTCCAGCAACATCACGGCGGGGTAACCAGAAATGGGCTTAACACATTGTACCCATGTCGGGAATCGAACCCAGGTCTTCAGCGTGACGAGCGAACACTTTTACCAGTAGGCTACCCAACCCTTGTGTCATATAACTTGATGATGTATTGTTGTGGAACACAATAGGAACATGTGCATGTAATCTGGCAGTACCTACACTTTGATGATGTCAAGTCCAAGAAAGCTTGAATACTACACGCAACACAGAGACTAGTGTTTGTTTGTTTGTTTGACGCCACACACAGCAATATTCCAGTTTCAAGACCGCAGTCTTAAAACAATCAAGTCTGGACTAGAAGATCCAGTGACTGACATAATGAGCATCCATCTACATAATTGGGATACGATGATATGCATGAACCAAGTCAGCGAGCCTGACCACCCAGTCCAGTTATAGTCGCATTAATGCCTCTTACAGGCAAGCATGGGTTGCTGAAGACCTATTCTCTACCCGGACCTACATGGGAAACTAGTGATGTAGTATGGTAAATACACTTTGGAGGTATTGGGTGTGTTCAAAGATACATTGATATTTGGTGCATGTCCACATAAATAATAGGTTTCATTTTTCAAAAAAAAGTTGCACAGGTGCACGTTTGTTACTGCAAATTTGAGTCCTCTTTTTACAATGACATTTTAAAATTATGCATTTTGATTCGTAAAAACTGGATTATTTGAATAGGATGTCATTCTTAGTATTTTTGGTGGCTCAAGCAATTCCACAGTGCTTATTATTTATAACCTAGGAATGTTTATTGTGTCATGGCGGAATGAAGACAGAGCTAGCTTGTGTTCAAATTAGAGGCTTCGAACATAGATTATTAGAGGTTTCAGTTTCAAATAAAATCTACAGGTATCAAATCTATGTTTGAATGCCTCAAACTTTCCCCTAACCACCATCCACTTTTCCTGAATTACCCAACATTTCCAAGAACCACCACACCCTTTTCTTCAGTTTCCCAAAATTTCCCAAACAGCCTCCCCCACAACCCACTTGTCCATCTACACAGACAGCCTCCCCCACCACTCACCTGTCCATCTAAACAGACAGCCTCCCCCACCACTCACCTGTCCATCTAAACAGACAGCCTCCCCGCCACTCACCTGTCTATATGCAGACAGCCTCCCCCACCACTCACCTGTCCATCTACACAGACAGTCTCCCCCACCACTCACCTGTCCATCTACACAGACAGCCTCCCCCACCACTCAACTGTCCATCTACATTCTCCCCCACCACTCACCTGTCCATCTACACAGACAGACTCCCCCACCACTCACCTGTCCTTCTACACAGACAGCCTCCCCCACCACCTACCTGTCCATCTACACAGACAGTCTCCCCAACCACTCACCTGTCCATCTAAACAGACAGCCTCCCCCACCACTCACCTGTCCATCTACACAGACAGACTCCCCCACCACTCACCTGTCCTTCTACACAGACAGCCTCCCCCACCACCTACCTGTCCATCTACACAGACAGTCTCCCCAACCACTCACCTGTCCATCTAAACAGACAGCCTCCCCCACCACTCACCTGTCCATCTACACACACAGTCTCCCCCACCACTCACCTGTCCATCTACACACACAGTCTCCCCCACCACTCACCTGTCCATCTACACACACAGCCTCCCTCACCACTCACCTGTCCATCTACACACACAGTCTCCCCCACCACTCACCTGTCCATCTACACACACAGCCTCCCCCACCACTCACCTGTCCATCTACACACACAGTCTCCCCCACCACTCACCTGTCCATCTACACACACAGTCTCCCCCACCACTCATCTGTCCATCTACACACACAGCCTCCCCCACCACTCAACTGTCCATCTAAACAGACAGCCTCCCCCACCACTCACCTGTCCATCTACACACACAGCCCCCCCGCCATTCACCTGTCCATCTACACAGACAGCCTCCCCCACCACTCACCTGTCTATCTACACACACAGCCTCCCCCACCACTCACCTGTCCATCTACACACACAGCCTCCCCCACCACTCACCTGTCCATCTACACACACAGTCTCCCCCACCACTCACCTGTCTATCTACACAGACAGCCTCCCCCACCACTCACCTGTCCATCTACACACACAGCCTCCCCCACCACTCACCTGTCCATCTACACACACAGCCTCCCCCACCACTCACCTGTCCATCTACACACACAGCCTCCCCCACCACTCATCTGTCCATCTACACACACAGCCTCCCCCGCCATTCACCTGTCCATCTACACACACAGCCTCCCCAACCACTCACCTGTCCATCTACACACACAGCCTCCCCCACCACTCATCTGTCCATCTACACACACAGCCTCCCCCGCCATTCACCTGTCCATCTACACACACAGCCTCCCCAACCACTCACCTGTCCATCTACACACACAGCCTCCCCCACCACTCACCTGTCTATCTACACACACAGCCTCCCCCGCCATTCACCTGTCCATCTACACACACAGCCTCCCCCACCACTCACCTGTCCATCTACACACACAGCCTCCCCCACCACTCACCTGTCCATCTACACACACAGCCTCCCCCACCACTCACCTGTCCATCTACACACACAGCCTCCCCCACCACTCACCTGTCCATCTACAGACAGCCTCCCTAAAACACTCACCTGTCCATCTACAGACAGCCTCCCCCACCACTCACCTGTCCATCTACACACACAGACTCCCCCACCACTCACCTGTCCATCTTCAGACAGCCTCCCCCACCACTCACCTGTCCATCTACAGACAGCCTCCCCCACCACTCACCTGTCCATCTACAGACAGCCTCCCTAAAACACTCACCTGTCCATCTGCACAAACAGCCTCCCTTGATGTTGTTGCCGTTGGGGAATTCCTCGCAGTGATGGGCTACGTGGTTATAGAAGATCACAGGATTGTCACAGACCGCCTGGAAAAACAAACAACAGCCCTGAATGGTCAGTGGGATGACAAAATAAGGTGAAACTGGGTTAATGTCGTTCTGAAGATCATTTCTCTCACATAGTGACGTCCATGCACTTGTGTGTCTGCTTGTACTTGTCTGGATTTATGCCGGTTTTATACTGCTACCATAATTGAGTCCCCATTCCGCAGTGTAACATGAGAACCTGATTGAGACACAGTGTGCTGGGGCCAGATCAAACCACCATCTTTCACTCTCCTGGGAAACACCCTGTACACTTGACCATAGAGGCGCACAGGACAAGGACGTTTGACGTCCAAGGTTAATCTTGAAGGCTCGTGATTCACTGAATGTGTGGCGTCCTGCCATGATGAACCATGACCTATTGTGATGGACAATGACCTACTGTGATGAACCATCAGCTACTGTGATGGACCATGAGTTTCAGTGATGGACCATGTGCTACTGTGATGGACCATGACCTATTGTGACTGACAATGACCTACTGTGATGAACCATCAGCTACTGTGATGGACCATGAGCTACTGTGATGGACCATGTGCTACTGTGATGAACCATCAGCTACTGTGATGGACCATGAGTTTCAGTGATGGACCATGTGCTACTGTGATGGACCATGACCTACTGTGATGGACCATGAGTTTCAGTGATGGACCATGTGCTACTGTGATGGACCATGACCTATTGTGACTGACAATGACCTACTGTGATGGACCATGAGCTACTGTGATGGACCATGAGCTACTGTGATGGACCATGACCTACTGTGATGGACCATGACCTACTGTGATGGACCATGTGCTAGTGGGATGGACCATGAGCTACTGTGATGGACCATGTGCTACTGTGATGGATGACCTACTGTGATGGACCATGAGCTACTGTGATGGACCATGTGCTACTGTGATGGACCATGAGCTACTGTGATGGACCATGAGCTACTGTGATGGACCATGAGCTAGTGGGATGAACCATGACCTACTGTGATGGACCATGAGCTACTGTGATGGACCATGTGCTACTGTGATGGACCATGACCTGTGCTGGATGACCTACTGTGATGGACCATGACCTACTGTGATGGACCATGAGCTACTGTGATGGACCTTGACCTACTGTGATGGACCATGTGCTACTGTGATGGACCATGAGCTACTGTGATGGACCATTAGCTGCTGTGATGGACCATGAGCTGCTGTGATGGACCATGTGCTACTGTAATGGACCATGAGCTACTGTGATGGACCATGACCTACTGTGATAGACCATGTGCTACTGTGATGGACCATGACCTGTGATGGACAATGTGCTACTGTGATGGACCATGAGCTACCGTGATGGACCATGACCCACTGTGATGGACCATGAGCTACTGTGATGGACCATGAGCTACTGTACCCCACAAGACGTCCATCCACACTGCAGGCTCTCCGGCAGCTCGGGGATCCAGTTGCGACTCTGCCCGTCTATGGTACACACGGGGTACCGCGTCTTCTTGATGACCACGGCCCCCACACATTTCAGCTTCACGTGGAAGGCATGGAAGTAGACATGGCGGTTGAAGTCATGCTTGTCACCGAGGATCTGTGTTCCACAGTCACGCCAGCCACACGAGAACCCTTTCTCTGAAACAACATTAAGTCAGGATGTGGAAAACAGTGACTTTGTCAGAGGTTAACAATACTGACATGATTTTATCAACCTTGGCCGGAATACGCCATAATATTGTGGATGACAATCTGTCAAGTCCTAGAAAATGAGCCAGGATTATCCAGGATTCCAAACAAACTGTCCTTGGCAGGCAATAAGGGGCATAGAGGTCCCCTCCAGGAGGCCTGACAGCAGTTGTTGCAGGAAATTTGGGAATTTGTAATGGCACTTGGAGCCGAAAATCGGAAGCTGAGCTGGTCAAGATAAATCTCTGTGAACTGACCTGAACTCTGACTAATGCTATTATGAGTAATATTTGTGTTATATCAAGCTTATAATGTTAGCTTATAATGGGAGGGGGGGGGGGGGGGATTTCATAGATGCTGAAAACCACCAGCACAGTTATGGCACAAATATTTTCAAATAATATTTGTTCATTTTAATATTTTAAAGGGGATAATATCGTAAACGTTAGCATTTGAAATATTCCTTCATTCAGTCACGTGGCAATGGTAGTTTGAAATATCCCTACATTCAATCACGTAGCAATGGTAATTTGAAATATTCCTGCATTCAGTCGTGTGGCAATGGTAATTTCAAATCTCACTGTTTTCAACACTGTACATGTTGCACTGATAATTTCAACTGTTCAGGGCATGTGCAGGGCATGTGCAGGGCATGTTCAGGGCATGTTGCCACCAGTTTATTCATACCCTGCGTCAGGTAACATTTATTGGTCCAGTAGACTCGGTCAATATTAGTCCATATTCTATACAAATCTACTGAAAACAATGCCGAGACAAGATGAGGCTAGAAGACAATCTGACCTACCTTCAGTAGTTACTGTAGAGACAAGATGAGGCTAGAAGACAATCTGACCTACCTTCAGTAGTTACCGTGGAGACAAGATGAGGCTAGAAGACAATCTGACCTACCTTCAGTAGTTACTGTAGAGACAAGATGAGGCTAGAAGACAATCTGACCTACCTTCAGTAGTTACCGTGGAGACAAGATGAGGCTGGAAGACAATCTGACCTACCTTCAGTAGTTAACGTGGAGACAAGCTTCCAGATGTGCCCCCCGATGTGTCGGAGGAAGTCGGGGATGTCGTTGAACTGTTCCTCACATTCCCCCCACTCACAGCTGTAGGTCAACTCACTGTCCTGTATGTCTACTCGCAGGCTGGCCTTCTTCTCCTTGCTGTCAGCCATAACATGGACTCACCTACTCTGAAGGAAATCAAGCAACATGATCAAGTTAGAAACATCGTAAGACAGCTGGGTCATCGGGGGTCACAGGGTATCTAATGTTGCACTCGGCAATATTCCAGCTATATGACGACAGCCTGTAAATAATAGAGTCTGGACCAGACAATCCAGTGAATAATAATTAATATTGTGAGCAAGATCCAGTAAGTGAAGCCAATGCAATTACACGACGCAATTCACCAAAGTAGCATGCATGGTAAATAAATATCAAAATTTCAGATATACTTGCATTGAACCAGATGCATGTCAGACATATTTGTTTGATGGTTGTAGTAAAGTTGCACACAACAGTATGGCTGTTTGAAGGATAATAATAACAACAACAACAACAACAACAACAGGTTAGTTTGTTGTTTAACGCCGCACTCAGCAATATTCCAGCTATATGACGGCGGTCTGTGAAATAATCGAGTATGGACCAGACAATCCAGTGATTAATATCATGAGCATTGATCCACGCAATTGGGATCGATGACATGCATCATGGCAAGCATGGGTTGCTGAAGACCTATTCTACACCAGAATCTTCATGGTTAATAATAATAATAATAATAATAATAATAATAATAATAACAACAATAATAATAACAACAACAAGAGTTTGCCACTAATGTGGCTATGTCCCCCGCCCCTGTTGCAGAATTTATGACATAATTAAATCTAAACAAACCCTAACCTTTTTTAACCAAGGTGGAACTTGTCATGGAAATTGTAAAAAAAAGATGCGTTTGGAACCATGTCCATCCTGTTGCCACGGAAACTTAAAAAATAGATATTTCTAAAATTTCTCAATAGCAAAAGGCACCAGTTCAGCATGTACCTGACAGACCTGTAAAGTTTCATGAAAAAATATTGAACGGTTTATGAGTTATGCTCCGAAAACGAAACGTGACGGACGGATGGACGGACGGACGGAGCCCGTTTCTATATACTTCGCTGGGCGGGGGATAATAATAGGCCTTCTACATTCAGCTATATATTTCCACACCACACAGGTCATGCACAAACTATCATTATCCCGGTCAATGGATCAGTATGAACTTGATTTCATTTTCAACTCCCTGGGGATCATGCAACCTAAGCTGCCTGTGAGGCACTAGAAGGTTACCAGTCACATCACCATCTCATCCTACCGGGTACCCATTCACTGCTGGGTGACCAGGCATCCTTTGAATAAAGTCACTTGCTTAAAGAGACACCACATGAGGTAACTCTCAATTACTCTCCGCGAGCAACGTTGCTTAACTTTACTCGATTTGTGTCATGCTGCCTGTGTAGGACCACGTGCCAAGCTGGAGATACTGACACTGAGATCACAATAACCTGACAACTTTGTGCATTTGTATAGGTTAATGATTAAACCATGAAACTGAATATCAAGCAATTCATAAATATAAAATATCTATCATCAGTGGCCATTTAAACCGTGATGAGTGTGGGCCAAAGGGCTCATCTCCAAACATGTAAGTCATGCAAAGTTTTTAATAAACCATATCATAATCAAAAGAGCTCTTTGTATTTTCTATCACAAGCCTATGAAGATCCAAGTAGAGAAGAGGTCTTCAGCAACCCATGCTTGTCAACTAAGGGCAGAGCTCCAGATAACTTTTTGAGCAATCAAGTTTTTACTCTAGGGCTTCTATTTTAATTGGGTTATTACATTTTTCATTGGGTAACTAATATTTTTTCACTCATCTATTCATCACTCTATTGGGTTTTCCCCAAAATTAGTGAACATTTAAAGATTTTAAAAAATTAAATAATGTTTTAGATGTATATACAGAGCTGCAGATAAACTGCATATTTACATAAAATACCCTCAAACAATATTCAAAACCCAATTACTTTCAATTATGTTGCGTACAGAAATGCATGCAATAAATGAAAAACTCAAATGTATAAAAACAGCATCCGTAAATACCCAATGAAGCTTTTTCTCGTGAGTACAAGGGAGCTGATTTCCGAAGTACAATTACGGGCTAATATTACATTTAATGCATGCGTTTCAGTACACAATTTAATTGAAAGTAATTGGGTTTTGAATATTTAAGGGGGGTATTTTACGCAAGTACGCTGCTTATCTGTAGATCTGTAATGTGACCGGGTGGTCACACTCGCTGACTTGGTTGATGCATGTCATCATATCCCGGTTGTGTGGATCGATGGTCATGATTTCACCTTCACTTCCTCACACATACCTCAGGCCTCCAAGTTACTACTAAAACGATGGCCAATGCTACCTTAATTTCAATTTGTCTTCTGTCTGAAATTCAGAGGTTGCCAAATGACTACCTTGAAAAATATCTTGTGGCAACTAAATTCTATTGCTACACATCTGAAGACACAAAAATAAATACAAGCTGATCTTGGAAAACACGTCTGCTGATAACTGTACTCTCAAATAATTCCTCTTAAAGACAACAATGAACCGAAATACATAAATATTAATGTAATTAGTACTTTATTTAGTTGACAATGCTCAATGGATAAGCAAGGATATGCCTATAATATAGTAACATAAATTGCATCATTGTTCGAGTCACAAGTAACAAATCAAGTACAGTTACCACTAAAAAAACAATAACAAGACTAACTTGTACATATTATAATAGTTATTTGATAAAAGATAATTTCAAATGCTTTTGGCTACCCACAATATTGGCTTGACTTTTTGATTTAACCACTGGCTACCTGGAAAAAATACTTGAAGCCACTTGGTAAAAATTTAAACTTTGAGGCCTGTACCTCCATTCAAATATCACAACATTTGGATACGAATTGAAACACAACTGAATTGGACAAATTCAATATTCAAAATAGTAGATCTATTTGGTCATACATATTGCTTCAGCGTATATATTCAGCCCTTCCCGATCCTGAAATTTCATGGACACCAACATCAAATTTCGCGATGAGTTCACCATAGAGTGGAGACATTTCATGGATATGGCAATTCCTTGGTTATTTACTAGATCCTAGAAGTCGACATTGCTTATTTCGTCTAACATACAGACGTATACAATCACAAACAACCACCAACTGTTACATGGGCGTTTGACGTCTCTACTAGCAACTGGAACTATCTGCTCACGATGTCACAAGAACTTCCCGGTTTTCACATAAAAGTGAGTTTTTTGGCCAGCCTCATCCGAATTACAAAACATACAACTTCTTAATATGACATACATATACAATGTGTTGATATATACTCACTATTACCGACATAAATTTCACAAAGCTCAGAAGTTTCTCCCGCGTTTTCAATCGTTCTCGACAGTGACACGGTCAAGGACGTTTGAAAACCAACTTCCGCCAGCTGACTTCCTCATCCGTTACTACCAACACGTGCTTTTGTTTACATTTTAGCGGTACGCACGTATTTGGTGTTGAGACTCGGTGTAATAATAGAGTATGAACTTTTCAAGTAAGTTAATCGTATTCTATCACGCATAAGAGCCAAAGCTTAGCTAACATGAGATTAGAGGATCATTTAGGTGACAAAACGGCACTTGAAAGAACCGAAAACGGCGCCAACAAACATAGCTTAGGTTGCAACGGTAAGTTTTCGGGCTCAAACTATATATTTTGCACATATTATGAAACCTTTTTAACACAACTAATATTTCATGATGAAGAAACGGGAGTAGTGCATTGGAGCGTGGGGCACGGTAACGGTATAGCGAGACAGCGGTCGCACTATAGCGCGGTAATAGAGCGGATGGTAGAGCTCGGGCTGCGCCCGGTAAAGTGCATTGATTCCGAAGTAACATTATTTTCCTAACTGAAATCTTACATTTTGATGTTACGTCAACACTCCGCTTGTCTCGAACCACGGTAACGCTCGGCACATAATTTCGGGTTACAGCTAAAACGGCACCTCAGCAAAACGTCACCGGGCGGAAACAACAACGCCACAGGAGGCGCAGCTATAAGTTATTGTGAAAACATGATACGCTTTGAAGTTTAAGTACCTTAAAATTACCCAATCTAACTCAATGTCAAGCTGAAACTGTATTTAAATACATCAAATACATCAGATAAAATGTAAATACACCACATCGTTCTTATCGTTATTAAAAGTACAGGTGCCGTTTTCGCCCGACACATAGTAGCCGTTTTCGCCCGACACATAGTAGCCGTTTTCGCCCGACACATAGTAGCCGTTTTCGCCCGACATATAGTAGCCGTTTCCGCCAAATGCGTGCCGTTTTCGCCAAATGCGGTGCCGTTTTCGCCCGAGAAATCGGTGACGTTTAGCTGAGGTGCCGTTTTAGCCTCACTCCATATTCTCGCTGGTTCTCATTGTCCGTATGTTCCGCTGAGTTCTGGTGTTTGTTGTCTTTTTATTATTTTAAAGAAAACAACATTAAGCAAGTATTGCATAGTTTAATGTAACACCAGAATCGAATGCTGCAAACAATACGCCTGTTTGTTTAAAAACGGACGCAAGTTTTAAAAACCAATCTTAATAAAATTATTATATCTAAAACGTAACCTCAGCAAAACGTCCTCGAGAGAAAACGGCACCAAGTGGCAACGACGGAACCTCGACAAAGCCAACAGCTGCTGTTATACACAAAGGTTCACATGCAAACATTCCCGTGAAGATCCGGGATAGAATAGGTCTTCAGCAACCCATGCTTGTCGTAAGAGGCGACTAACGGGATCGGGTGGTCAGGCTCGCTGACTGGGTTGATGCATGCCATCGTATCCCAGTTGTGTGGATCGATGCTCATGCTGTCAATCACTGGATTGTCTGGTCCAGACTCAATTATTTACAGACTGCCGTCATATAGCTGGAATATTGCTGAGTGCGGCGTTAAACAACAAACAACAAACAACAAACAAACAACAAACAAGCACCCATTGGTCATGTGTCGGTTTCGCCAAATTAAATCGGCGACATTTTGTTTCGGTGCCGTTAAAGCCTGCGCCATAAATGATTACAGGCAGCGCACAGAGACAATGTGTCCTTGTCAGATGAGTCAGTGAGTGAGTTGTGTTTAACGCCGCTTTTAACAGTATTCCAGTTATATCGCGGCGTGTCAGCTTAATGTGGGAGGAAAACCCGAAGAGATGCAGGTCTCAGACGTTTACCACTTCGGTGAAACCCACGAGCACGGCAATGGTGCTGACAAACCTAGAAACATAATCGGGGCGAACCGGGATTCGGACCCACAACCATAGGTTTCTGGCGTATCCAGGGGACGTAACTCTGCACAGCGAATCGCGGCACCTTAGACGACAGGGCCACCCCCCCACCCCCACCCCCTTGTCAGATGAGGTACAGACTGAGCTGATAGGCTACAGGTGCGTAATGCAATGTTAACTGTTTAAAAAGTAGGACTATATTTTTTACCAC
The DNA here is from genome assembly GCF_022045235.1 of Haliotis cracherodii. Taxonomy (NCBI): domain Eukaryota; kingdom Metazoa; phylum Mollusca; class Gastropoda; order Lepetellida; family Haliotidae; genus Haliotis; species Haliotis cracherodii. Next base: position 384,451 of record NW_027266281.1, on the reverse strand, counting down.
AGCATGGTGAACATACGGAGCGATATTTTGGAGTCATTTGCCTTTCCTGGGTGCGGCGTTAAACTACAAACCAACCAACCAACCTTTCCTGGATGCGGCGTCAAACTACAAACCAACCAACCAACCTTTCCTGGATGCGGCGTTGAACAACAAACCAACCAACCAACCTTTCCTGTTTGTCAGAGGGAATCAGGGGAGAGTCAAGACAAATATCAGTCTCCGGTGGAGGGTCCTAAAACAATACACATATTTGGGAGAGCCATGTAAAAATGAACATTTAAAAATATATAGAGTACCTTCTTTGATAGGCATACAGAAGTTGGAGTACTAAGTAAGGATAAGATATTAGTGACATAAACAAAGAATGAAGCCAGTAATATAAACAACGGGATTATGGCTGATTGGGGTCTACGCCAGGGGTATGTAATAGCCTTGGTCACGGTTGATTGAGGGCTGAAGTCTTTTGATGTTGATGGCTTCTTGTAGTTTCCTGATCTTGAAGTCTTTGAGGTTGGTGGCGAGGGTTGTGACTCTCTCCCACTGGATGCTGTGGCTTGGGTTGTCACGGATGTGGTCTGATAGAGCTGATTTAGAGTCATCTTTGGAGACTGAGCTTTGATGTTTTCTTAATTCGGGTTTTGGGGGGCCGAGATGTTTCTCCGATGTAAGCTTGTCCACAATTGCATGGAATACCAAGTAAGTAAGTAAGTATGCACGGAATGTGGTACACTGCTCCTGATGGTTCTGGCTTGTGGCTGGATGGTGGTTTCCCTGTGGCTTTAATAGAGTTCTGAATAGTCTGACTTCTTTTGAAGACTACATCAATGTTGGCCTGTTTCTTTAAGAGTCTCTGGATTCTGTGGCTAACTTTTCCAAAGTAGGGGAGGCTGATCACAAAGGGTGCAGACTGTTGACGTGGGGATTTCTGAGATTTTTGGTGATGTTCTTTATCATCTGTTGTACTAGTTGCTCAGGATAGAGGTTATGCTGTGTAAATACTTGTTTGGGGTGGCTTAGTTCAGTGGGTAGATGTTTTATGCCGCACTGGTCAATATTCCAACTAAATGACGGCGGACTTAAATAACGATTTTGTACCAAATAAACCAGTGATTAACATTATGAGCAACGCTCCATGACATCATGATACGTTGACGCGCAATCAAGAAAGTTACGGAGCCTTGACACCCGTTACAATTCGTCATCTCGACTGAGAAGCAAAGGTGACTGTGGACCAATTCAAACACTGAATGGGGGCGGTCGGGTAGCCTGGTGGTTTAAGCGTTTGTTCGTCACGCCGAAGACCCAGGTTCGATTCCCGACATGGGTACAATGTGTGAAACCAGTTTCTGGTGTCCCCCGCTGTGATATTGTTGGAATATTGCTAAAAGCGGCGTAAAACCATATTCACTCACTTATTTGTGCTAAGGCCCCATAGGCATTCAGTGTTTGAGTGAGTGAGTGAGTGAGTGTGTGAGTGAGTGAGTATGGTTTTACGCCGCTTTTAGCAATATTCCAACAATATCACAGCGCGGGACACCAGAAAAGGGCTTCACACATGTGGGGAATCGAACCCGGGTCTTCGGCGTGACGAGCGAACGCTCTCCGCCCAAACTAAAAAAAAGCGTTGGACCCAGAACACGAGGGTTGATGCAGGTCTTTGAATTTTTCGAGCCCTATCACGACAGTAGAGATGGGGAAATGACGTCACGCGTTGAACCCATGGATTTTGGGAATCGAACCCATGACGTCAGCCGGACGAGTCAACGCTTTAACCGCTAGACTACCTGCAGTCACAATTACTCATTGCTGATGTCAATACGTTGTTTAGACTATTTATGGAAACAAAATAAATGTAATGTGAGTTTGGATGCACCGCACGTGTTGTATATTTTTATTATTTTACGCAGGTGTTCGGCTGCATTGCCACGTGATGTCATGGTTACGAATTTAACCAATCGGGGCGTACTTCCGTTGCACGAGTTTTGTATGCCATATCAGACCCAATAAAGGGTAGCAGACGACGTACACATTTCTCCAGTAACTGCATTGGAGCATGTCAATTTAACTCCATCAAACACATTTCGTTTACAATTGAGATGGTCATGCCATTAGACACTCACCAAGTCTCACTATTAGCGTTGCTAAACTGTACGCGTTACAATGAAGTCGTGTGGGAATATTCGTTGTGATGTGTTTGAGTGGACGTTGAACAGCGATAAGGTAAGTGCATGAATGTATGATAAAACAACCTAGGGCTGGGACGAGTTCAAATTTACTACCCGGGTACCCGACCCCCTATTTCCCTACCCTACCCGGGTACCCGACCCTACCCTGGTACCCGACCCCCTATAACCCGACCCTACCCGGGTACCCGACCCCCTATTACCCGACGCTACCCGGGTACCCGACTCCCTATTACCCGAATGTACCCGGGTACCCGACCCCGATCACCCGACCCTACCCGGGTACCCGACCCCGATCACCCGACCCTACCCGGGTACCCGACCCCGATCACCCGACCCTACCCGGGTACCCGACCCCCTATTACCCGACCCTACCCGGGTACCCGACTCCCTATTACCCGACCCTCCCCGGGTACCCGACTCCCTATTACCCGACCCTCCCCGGGTACCCGACCCCTATTACCCGACCCTACCCGGGTACCCACTGAAGATCAAGAGTTGGGAACAAGATGTCTGATTGGGAATTGTTTCACCACAGCCCAGGCAGTAACTATAGATACATGTATCACACGATCTGATCATGCGTACACGGAAGTTGACTGAAGCGTTATCTTTACTCAAAAGGAATGTGTGCCTCGTCAGAAAGAAATGCGAACATTAGCGACATGTAGTGTAACCACTGAGCTATAGTGAGTTTTTGTCATTTATATATCACATGACTAACCACGGGTCCGGGTGGTCCTGTGGCTACCCGGATCCTACTCAGGACCCACCCGACCCGAGTTACCCGTCCAAGCCCCAAGTCTCGTATATATTGAATGATATATTCACGAATTTGTCAATCAAACCATCCTGTGGAGATTGTTTGTTTGAACCCCAGCAACATTCGTACGCATGTCGTAAGAGGCACAAACTGTTTCATGGCGCGTCAGAGACTATTGCGCTAATGTTTTGTTCGTTGTTTAACGCCAGCTATATGACGACAGTCTGTAAATAATCGAGTCTGGACCATACAATCCAGTGATTGACATCATGAGCATCTATCCGCGCAATTGAGATGCAATGACATGCATCAACCAAGTCAGCGAGCCTGACCATCCGATCCCGTTAGTCACCTCTTATGACAAGCATAGTCGCCTTTTACGGCGCGCATGGGTTGCTGAAGACCTATTCTACCCCGGATCTTCACGGGTTTGCGCTTATGTGCAGACATGTTTTTTACGTGTGTGTGGCCACGGGAACTCTTTATTCGTCAGTAAATTATAATATATACCCCGTATATATAAGTAGAAACTTAATTATAGTGGGTATATATTTTTAATTACTTACACATACTAAAGTACTCACGGAAATGAAAAAAACCCTGTTTTTCTCAATTTAAAAATCGACACAAAGTGTTACGTAGCTGTAAATACGAAATAACAAAACAACTCGAAAAATACCAGTCTGGATTTGCCAGTTTGATCTCAGTGAACAATACAAAATGTACTTTACAGGAGGTAATTTGTCGGCACTTTCAACATTCAAAAATAAAACCAAGTCCAAATTGACATAGCAGAAACAGACTATAGGCATTACGCACCTTGATCTACTTACACCTGGTTATGCCCTGTTTCACAATAGTCTGTTTTATTCACATTTTTACACACTTTTACGTGTAAAAAGGCATAAAAACATTTGATACACTGTATTTGTGCCACGATCCAATTAGTACTAATTTAGTTGTTTGAATATTTACATATTTTGTATATTAACTGCAATAATTTAAGATCTGAGGTCGAAAAAACAGGGTTTTTTTTCATTTCCGAGAGTACTTTAGTAACGAGTTCCTGTGTGTGTGGCTGCTTGTACTAATGTCATTTTGATACTGCTAGCTTATGCAAAACTTGAGGATAGATGGTTATCTCATGTGTAGTGTCTATTCTGTTGATGGTTTGCACTATAAATTCGATATCAGTGCGGACTAGTACAAGCACGTACGCACACACACGCACGCACGTACGCACACACACGCACAAGCAAACATACACGAGCATGCCCGTTGCTAGATAAGTCCAGTAGTCTTGAACGGTACGTTAAACCCAGTTTCATGCCAGCTTTTTCCCATATAAGCTAAATAATGGCTGTTCCCCAATATCGTAGCCTGAAAGAAAGCAAACTTAACAGCAACTATAGTGGTTAAAGTCCAGGAGAGTCATTAAAATCAAGGTATAGCAACAATTCAAGACATTGGGTCTAGAACATCAGGGTAAATAGGTGAAAACACGTTAGTTGGATCTTTGTTACCTCAATGATATGACTGTATTGTCCCGACATATTTCTTTAGGCCATAAACCTTAAATTAGATATTAATTTAAGGACTGATTTCATAAACTCAAATACGTATTATAGTCAATTCTTATAAATAGATACGTCAGCAATTGTAACTGCACAGACTGCTTACACACAAATAAAACTGTCGACAACAGTGCGCATCAGGGACATTATTCCACCCAATAATGCAACACAAGCCACGCCCTGTCCTATTATCTGACAATCAAAATGACACGTGAGTGAGTTAGTATGGTTTTACGACGCTTTTAGCAATATTCCAGCAATATCACGGCGGGGGACATCAGAAATGGGCTTCACACATTGTACCCATGTTGGGAATCGAATCCGGGTCTTCGGCGTGACGGGCGAACGCTTTAACGACTGGGCTACCCGACCGCCCCCAAAATGACACGGAATCGCTTGCTATTTATTCATTCGGTAGTCATGGTAACCTGAATGTAAACTACGGTTATAACGAACTGGGCCCCGTTCCACAAAGTGATCTTAGCGCTAAGTCGATCGTAACTCCCATTCTTTAACACTGACTTACGACAATCGTAGCGCTAAGATCGCTTTGTGGAACAGGGCCCTGAAAGGCACAACTAATTTGAGTTTGTTATAACTGTAAGCATATATACAGGATATCTACAGCATATAAAAATAAGTTCGTCATATCCGTCAGATCGTTTTAAGCGTGTTTGTTATATACGTTATTTACGGTAACACACCCTCCGTTGATACACCCTTCGGCTAGTAGGTAGGGACTTTGGGTAAGCGACGACCAAGGTGCCTGGACATGGGTTACACATTGCAACTGTCCGTGGTCACGTGGGCTCCATTCTGAGAAAGCCATGCTATGCTGGACTTTCTCTGTGAAGAATGTGGTCAGTAGATATAGGGGTGTATTTTGTTGGTCCGAATGTTCCGAGTAGTGGGGAAAGTATAACCTTCCGCTTTCATGGTGAAGTGTAAGAATGAGTTGCGTGTGCTGTCCATACCCAATGATACCCCAGTTACCGTAGAAAGGCAGTTGTCGTGTCAGCTGAGGTCGTCTGGAAGTCTGATCTCATGTAGGCATATATCGGCAGTCAAGGAGGTGAGGTGAAATGGGGTTAACAGCGCGTCCAAGATTATTGCACTCTTATAGCGACATGCATGGACGCGCGTGCGTGTGTATGTGTGCTAGCCCACTGAGATACCACGCAACAGTTTCACATGAATACCTCACTCAGACTGTATTGTTGTCGCCCCTTAATGCCGGGCGCCAGGCAGGGTAACAACAAATACCCTCACTAAGTATACGGGGCGGATATTGGAAACCTCAAATTGTAACGTTCCGTTCAAATAGTGTATCGTGCTAATATGAAATTATAACCGGCTTCTAAATTCAATAACATATTGCCATTTCTTGTTCAGTCAAAACGCAATTATTTGGCATAAATATGTTTGGGTTGGTCCGTTAAAAGGGGAGATGGGAGTACAGGGCGTGTAACTGTCGAACAAACGCGAGTGGGATTTTCCCATATTGCTTAAATTTCACATGTATGTGTCCCGATCAAATTGAAGACATCGTGATAGGATTGTAGGTCCTGATTAATACTTAGATCCGGACCAATGTGAAGATCTTATTAAGCACAGAGGTCGTGGTTAACATAAAGATCCTGGTCAATATGAAGATTACGATCAACATATATATCTGGGTCAATATCAAGATTATGATCAATATGAAGATCATGGTCAATATGAACATGCAGGTCAATGTCTAGACCATTGTCAATAATACTATGAAGATCGTTATACATTTGAAGAGTCTGATCAACATAAAGATCTTGGTCAATTAATAATATCCTGGTCAATATGATTATCATGCCATATATGAAGATTGCGATAAGCTTGTATATTGTGGTCAATACGAGGATATGGTCAATAAGGGCACCTGGCCAATACGGGCATCTGGTCAATACAGGCATCTGGTCAATACGGGGATCTGGTGCATACGGGGATCTGGTCAATACGGGCATCTGGTGAATAGGGGCATCTGGTGAATACGGGCAACTGGTCAATGGGGATCTGTTGAATACGAGCATCTGGTTAATACGGGTATCTGGTGAATACAGGTATCTGGTCAATACGGGCATCTGGTGAATACGGGGATCTGGTCAATACGGGCATCTGGTGAATACAGGAATCTGGTCAATACGGGGATCTGGTCAATACGGGCATCTGGTGAATACAGGCATCTGGTCAATACGGGGATCTGGTCAATACAGGCAACTGGTGAATACGGAGATCTGGTCAATACGGGTATCTGGTGAATACGGGGATCTGGTGAATACAGGCATGTGGTCAATACGGGGATCTGGTGAATACGGGTATCTGGTGAATACGGGGATCTGGTGAATACAGGGATCTGGTCAATGAAGATCTGGTAAATGAGGATCTGGTCAATGCGGGCATTTGGCCAATACGGGGATCTGGTCAATGGGCATCTGGTGAATACAGGGATCTGGTCAATACGGGGATCTGGTCAATACGGGCATCTGGTCAATACAGGCATCTGTCAATACGGGGATCTGGTCAATACAGGCAACTGGTGAATACGGAGATCTGGTCAATACGGGTATCTGGTGAATACGGGTATCTGGTCAATACAGGCATCTGGTCAATACGGGGATCTGGTGAATACGGGTATCTGGTGAATACGGGGATCTGGTGAATACATTGATCTGGTCAATGAAGATCTGGTAAATGAGGATCTGGTCAATGCGGGCATCTGGTCAATACGGGTATCTGGTGAATACAGGGATCTGGTCAATGAAGATCTGGTAAATGAGGATCTGGTCAATGCGGACATCTGGTCAATGAGGACCTGGTGAATACGGGGATCTGGTCAATGAGGATCTGGTAAATGAGCATCTGGTGAATACGGGGATCTGGTGAATACGGGCATCTGGTGAATACGGGGATCTGGTCAAAACGGGCATCTGGTGAATACGGGGATCTGGTCAATACGTCATCTGGTCAATAAGGATCTGGTCAATACGAACATCTGATCAATACGGGGATCTGGTCAATACGGGGATCAGGTGAATACGGGCATCTGGTGAATACGGGCTTCTGGTCAATACAGGCATCTGGTCAATACGGACATCTGGTCAATACTGGCATCTGGTCAATAAGGATCTGGTCAATACGGACATCTGATCAATACGGGGATCTGGGCAATACGGGGATCTGGTGAATACGGACATCTGATCAATACGGGGATCTGGGCAATACGAGGATCTGGTGAATACGGGCATCTGGTGCATACGGGGATCTGGTGAATACGGGGATCTTGTGAATTTGGGGCATCTGGTGAATAAGGGCAACTGGTCAATGAGGATCTGATGAATACGAGCATCTGGCGAATACGGGTATCTGGTGAATACGGGTATCTGGTCAATACGGGCATCTGGTGAATACGGGGATCTGGTCAATACGGGCATCTGGTGAATACAGGAATCTGGTCAATACGGGGATCTGGTCAATACGGGTATCTGGTGAATACAGGCATCTGGTCAATACGGGGATCTGGTCAATACGGGCATCTGGTGAATACGGGGATCTGGTCAATACGGGTATCTGGTGAATACGGGGATCTGGTGAATACAGGCATCTGGTCAATACGGGGATCTGGTGAATACGGGTATCTGGTGAATACGGGGATCTGGTGAATACAGGGATCTGGTCAATGAAGATCTGGTAAATGAGGATCTGGTCAATGCGGGCATCTGGTCAATGAGGATCTGGTCAATACGGACATCTGGTTAATGAGGACCTGGTGAATACGAGGATCTGGTCAATGAGGATCTGGTAAATGGGCATCTGGTGAATACGGGGATCTGGTGAATACGGGCATCTGGTGAATACGGGGATCTGGTGAATACGGGCATCTGGTCAATACATGCATCTGGTGAATACGGGGATCTGGTCAATACGGGCATCTGGTTAATGAGGACCTGGTGAATACGGGGATATGGTCAATGAGGATCTGGTAAATGAGCATCTGGTGAATACGGGGATCTGGTGAATACGGGCATCTGGTGAATACGGGGATCTGGTCAATACGGGCATCTGGTCAATAGGGGGAACTGGTCAAAACGGGCATCTGGCCAATAGGTATCTGGTGAATACGGACATCTGGTGATCAATACGGGGATCTGGGCAATACGGGGATCTGGTCAATACGGGCATCTGGTCAATACAGGCATCCGGTCAATAAGGGCATCTGGTCAATACGGGCATAGGGTCAATAAGGATCTGGTCAATACGGACATCTGGTGATTACGGGGATCGGGTCAATACGTCATCTGGTCAATAAGGATCTGGTCAATACGAACATCTGATCAATACGGGGATCTGGTCAATAAGGGGATCTGGTGAATACGGGCATCTGGTGAATACGGGCATCTGGTGAATACAGGCATCTGGTCAATACGGACATCTGGTCAATACGGACATCTGGTCAATACGGGCATCTGGTCAATACGGATCTGGTCAATACGGACCTGTGGTCAATACGCGCACCTGGTCAATGAGGATCTGCTGAATACGGGGATCTGGTCAATACGAGGACCTAGTGAATATTGGCATCTGGTGAATACAGGGATTTGGTCATTGAGGATCTGGTAAATTAGGATCTGGTCAATGCGGGCATCTTGTCAAAACGAGGATCTGGTTAATGATGATCTGGTTAATACGGGCATCTGGTCAATACGGGGATCTTGTCGATTGGGGCATGTGGTCAATACGGGCATCTGGTGAATGGGGGCGTCTGGTCGTTATGGGCATCTGGTCAATACGGGCATCTGGTCAATACGGACATCTGGTCAATGAGGATCTGCTGAATACGGGGATCTAGTCAATACGAGGACCTGGTGAACATGGGCATCTGGTGAATACTGGCATCTGGTGAATACGGGAATCTGGTGAATACGGGGATCTGGTGCATACGGGGATCTGGTCAATACGGGCATCTGGTGAATAGGGGCATCTGGTGAATACGGGCAACTGGTCAATGGGGATCTGTTGAATACGAGCATCTGGTTAATACGGGTATCTGGTGAATACGGGTATCTGGTCAATACGGGCATCTGGTGAATACGGGGATCTGGTCAATACGGGCATCTGGTGAATACAGGAATCTGGTCAATACGGGGATCTGGTCAATACGGGCATCTGGTGAATACAGGCATCTGGTCAATACGGGGATCTGGTCAATACAGGCAACTGGTGAATACGGAGATCTGGTCAATACGGGTATCTGGTGAATACGGGGATCTGGTGAATACAGGCATGTGGTCAATACGGGGATCTGGTGAATACGGGTATCTGGTGAATACGGGGATCTGGTGAATACAGGGATCTGGTCAATGAAGATCTGGTAAATGAGGATCTGGTCAATGCGGGCATTTGGCCAATACGGGGATCTGGTCAATGGGCATCTGGTGAATACAGGGATCTGGTCAATACGGGGATCTGGTCAATACGGGCATCTGGTCAATACAGGCATCTGTCAATACGGGGATCTGGTCAATACAGGCAACTGGTGAATACGGAGATCTGGTCAATACGGGTATCTGGTGAATACGGGTATCTGGTCAATACAGGCATCTGGTCAATACGGGGATCTGGTGAATACGGGTATCTGGTGAATACGGGGATCTGGTGAATACATTGATCTGGTCAATGAAGATCTGGTAAATGAGGATCTGGTCAATGCGGGCATCTGGTCAATACGGGTATCTGGTGAATACAGGGATCTGGTCAATGAAGATCTGGTAAATGAGGATCTGGTCAATGCGGACATCTGGTCAATGAGGACCTGGTGAATACGGGGATCTGGTCAATGAGGATCTGGTAAATGAGCATCTGGTGAATACGGGGATCTGGTGAATACGGGCATCTGGTGAATACGGGGATCTGGTCAAAACGGGCATCTGGTGAATACGGGGATCTGGTCAATACGTCATCTGGTCAATAAGGATCTGGTCAATACGAACATCTGATCAATACGGGGATCTGGTCAATACGGGGATCAGGTGAATACGGGCATCTGGTGAATACGGGCTTCTGGTCAATACAGGCATCTGGTCAATACGGACATCTGGTCAATACTGGCATCTGGTCAATAAGGATCTGGTCAATACGGACATCTGATCAATACGGGGATCTGGGCAATACGGGGATCTGGTGAATACGGACATCTGATCAATACGGGGATCTGGGCAATACGAGGATCTGGTGAATACGGGCATCTGGTGCATACGGGGATCTGGTGAATACGGGGATCTTGTGAATTTGGGGCATCTGGTGAATAAGGGCAACTGGTCAATGAGGATCTGATGAATACGAGCATCTGGCGAATACGGGTATCTGGTGAATACGGGTATCTGGTCAATACGGGCATCTGGTGAATACGGGGATCTGGTCAATACGGGCATCTGGTGAATACAGGAATCTGGTCAATACGGGGATCTGGTCAATACGGGTATCTGGTGAATACAGGCATCTGGTCAATACGGGGATCTGGTCAATACGGGCATCTGGTGAATACGGGGATCTGGTCAATACGGGTATCTGGTGAATACGGGGATCTGGTGAATACAGGCATCTGGTCAATACGGGGATCTGGTGAATACGGGTATCTGGTGAATACGGGGATCTGGTGAATACAGGGATCTGGTCAATGAAGATCTGGTAAATGAGGATCTGGTCAATGCGGGCATCTGGTCAATGAGGATCTGGTCAATACGGACATCTGGTTAATGAGGACCTGGTGAATACGAGGATCTGGTCAATGAGGATCTGGTAAATGGGCATCTGGTGAATACGGGGATCTGGTGAATACGGGCATCTGGTGAATACGGGGATCTGGTGAATACGGGCATCTGGTCAATACATGCATCTGGTGAATACGGGGATCTGGTCAATACGGGCATCTGGTTAATGAGGACCTGGTGAATACGGGGATATGGTCAATGAGGATCTGGTAAATGAGCATCTGGTGAATACGGGGATCTGGTGAATACGGGCATCTGGTGAATACGGGGATCTGGTCAATACGGGCATCTGGTCAATAGGGGGAACTGGTCAAAACGGGCATCTGGCCAATAGGTATCTGGTGAATACGGACATCTGGTGATCAATACGGGGATCTGGGCAATACGGGGATCTGGTCAATACGGGCATCTGGTCAATACAGGCATCCGGTCAATAAGGGCATCTGGTCAATACGGGCATAGGGTCAATAAGGATCTGGTCAATACGGACATCTGGTGATTACGGGGATCGGGTCAATACGTCATCTGGTCAATAAGGATCTGGTCAATACGAACATCTGATCAATACGGGGATCTGGTCAATAAGGGGATCTGGTGAATACGGGCATCTGGTGAATACGGGCATCTGGTGAATACAGGCATCTGGTCAATACGGACATCTGGTCAATACGGACATCTGGTCAATACGGGCATCTGGTCAATACGGATCTGGTCAATACGGACCTGTGGTCAATACGCGCACCTGGTCAATGAGGATCTGCTGAATACGGGGATCTGGTCAATACGAGGACCTAGTGAATATTGGCATCTGGTGAATACAGGGATTTGGTCATTGAGGATCTGGTAAATTAGGATCTGGTCAATGCGGGCATCTTGTCAAAACGAGGATCTGGTTAATGATGATCTGGTTAATACGGGCATCTGGTCAATACGGGGATCTTGTCGATTGGGGCATGTGGTCAATACGGGCATCTGGTGAATGGGGGCGTCTGGTCGTTATGGGCATCTGGTCAATACGGGCATCTGGTCAATACGGACATCTGGTCAATGAGGATCTGCTGAATACGGGGATCTAGTCAATACGAGGACCTGGTGAACATGGGCATCTGGTGAATACTGGCATCTGGTGAATACGGGAATCTGGTGAATACGGGGATCTGGTGAATACGGGCATCCGGTCAATACGGGCATCTGGTCAATGAGGATCTGCTGAATACGGGGATCTGGTCAATACGAGGACCTGGTGAACATGGGCATCTGGTGAATACTGGCATCTGGTGAATACGGGAATCTGGTCAATGCGGAGATCTGGTCAATACAGACATATGATCAATACGGACATATGGTCAATACGGGCATGTGGTCAATACGGACATCTGGTGAATACGGGGATCTGGTGAAAACAGGGATCTGGTCAAAACGGGCATCTGGTCAATGAGGATCTGGTCAATACAGACATCTGGTGAATACGGGGATCTGGTGAATACGGGAATCTGCTCAATACGGGCATCTGGTCAATGAGGATCTGGTCAAAACGGGCATGTGGTCAATGAGGATCTGGTCAATACGAGGACCTGGTGAATATGGGCATCTGGTGAATACGGGCATGTGGTCAATGAGGATCTGGTCAATACGAGGACCTGGTGAATATGGGCATCTGGTCAAAACGGGCATGTGGTCAATGAGGATCTGGTCAATACGAGGACCTGGTGAATATGGGCATCTGGTGAATACGGGCATCTGGTCAATGAGGATCTGGTTAATGAGGATCTGGTAAATGAGGATCTGGTCAATCCGGGCATCTAGTCAATACGGGCATTTAGTCAATATGGGGATCTGGTCAATACGGGGATCTTGTCGATTAGGGCATCTGGTCAATACGGGCATCTGTTGAATCCGGGCGTCTGATCGTTACTGGCATCTGGTCAATACGGGCATCTGGTCAATACGGACATCTGGTGAATATGGGCATCTGGTCAATACGGGCATCTGGTCAATACGGGGATCTGGTCAATGGGGATCTGGTCAATACGAGGGCGTGGTTCGTATTCAATTCGTCCACTGACGAGACCATCACTGATTGTTTTTGTCATTGTTGCGGATCTATTGGCCTTAAATGGAGAGAGGGGAGGTGGGCTATGTTGTGTTAGAGCTGCGAAGAAAACCTGAGTTCGATCCCCTACAAGGGTACAATGTGTGATCCCATTATTGATGTTCCCGCTGTGAAATAGCTGAAATGGAGACAATTTAAATTGGTGAAAGGTCGCACATGCGGCTGCCACAACACAAAAAAGAACAACAAACATTTGTTATTGTGTATGAGAATAATTATATAAATATATAAATCTATCAAATACGTGAGACTTAACAAAATAATGATATAATGATATGACACAGGGTGGTATAAGATAACCAATACAGCAGACACAGTCATGACCAGACAATCCAGTGATTGACATCATGAGCATACTCGGATACGATGACATGAATCAACCACGTTAGCGAGCCTGACCATACGATCCCATTAGTCGCCTCTTACGGCAACCACAGTCGCCTCTTACGGCAAATATAGTCGTCTCTTACGGCAACCACAGTCGCCTCTTACGGCAAATATAGTCGCCTCTTACGGCAAACATAGTCGCCTCTTACGGCAACCACAGTCACCTCTTACATATGTAGCATTACGTACACTTGTGAATGTTAAACATAGCACAACATTGAATTGAATATAACAAACAAATATCAATTCCGCCAAATTGCATATTACATAATATTATAACATGGCATAAAACAAGATATTCGTAACAAAGCTTTTAAAACCAAATTATTATATACAAAATGATCATTATTTGAAACAAACAATGCATAAAACAAAACAAAACAAAAATACTTGGTAGTGTGGCAGTTTTTCAGATATACACCTCAGGAAGTTAAGCACCACCCGATTCTCATAGTAATATATAAAGTCTGTCACGCTCCTGTCGTAATATGAAGGAAACGGGTTGTGCTTTTCTTCTCTGAGTAGTATATATCACGATCGTGTCAAAGGATTTACTCTCGCTATGCCCGCACGTAACGGTAAGTTTAACCACGCAACTGTTATCACAAGCATGGGGACCGTGTCAAAGGATTTACTCTCGCTATGCCCGCACGTAACGGTAAGTTTAACCACGCCACTATTATCACAAGCATGGGGACCGTGTCAAAGGATTTACTCTCGCTATGCCCGCACGTAACGGTAAGTTTAACCCCGCCACTGTTATCACAAGCATGGGGACCGTGTCAAAGGATTTACTCTCGCTATGCCCGCACGTAACGGTAAGTTTAACCCCGCCACTGTTATCACAAGCATGGGGACCGTGTCAAAGGATTTACTCTCGCGATGCCCGCACGTAACGGTAAGTTTAACCACGCCACTGTTATCACAAGCATGGGGACCGTGTCAAAGGATTTACTCTCGCTATGCCCGCACGTAACGGTAAGTTTAACCCCGCCAGTGTTTCAACAACCATGGGGGTCGTGTCAAAGGATTTACTCTCGCTATGCCCGCACGTTACGGTAAGTTTAACCACGCCAGTGTTTCAACAACCATGGGGGTCGTGTCAAAGGATTTACTCTCGCTATGCCCGCACGTTACGGTAAGTTTAACCACGCCAGTGTTTCAACAACCATGGGGGTCGTGTCAAAGGATTTACTCTCGCTATGCCCGCACGTTACGGTAAGTTTAACCACGCCAGTGTTTCAACAACCATGGGGGTCGTGTCAAAGGATTTACACTCGCTATGCTTTCACGTAACGGTAGATTAACCACGCCACTGATTTGAAAAACACGGGGCTCGTGTCCAGTGGATATTATTTGTGCGCCCATATTGGTTTGCCGACCTTCAATCTCTTCTCAATCCGGAGAGTCTCCGATATGATTGTTTGTTGTTGGTTGGTTGGTTGTTTTACGCCGCACTCAGCAATATTCCAGCTATATGACGGCGGTCTGTAAATAATTGTGTCTGGATCAGACAATCCAGTGATTGACAACATGAACATCTCATGCAATTGGGAATAGATGACATGCATCAACCAAGTCAGCGAGCCTGACCACCCGATCCACCCGTTCGTCGCCTTTTACGACAAGCATGGGTTGCTGAAGACCTATTCTACCCCAACCAACCAAAAACAAACAAACAAACTGTGACAATTGCGTGGCCCCGTGAACATCCGGGTTATAAAATAGGTCTTCAGCAACCCATGCTTTTGATGTGCATTCCTGGTGATATAGTGTATACAAACAATTTCATTTATAAAACTCTAACATCAAGTAAAGTAGGAATACTTACAAACAGTTTTAACCAGTAACAGTTAAATTCGTGATTATTACAGTGAAATCCCGTTAACGCACGTCATCAGTCATCTGTACACATGTATATTAATGGACAGTGCATAAATATATAGTACAAAATTACAATCCAACTGGAATCGAAGTATGACTACTACTACTACTACTACTACTACTACTACTACTACAACTGCAGTTTATGGTGTTTGCTTATATCGTCCAGGGGCGGTCGGGTAGCCTAGTGATTAAAAACTTCGCTCGTTACGCCGAAGTCCCGGGCTCGATTCCCGACATGGGTACATTGTGTGAAGCCCATTTCTGGTGTCCCCCGCCCTGATATTGCTGGAATATTGCTAAAAGCAGCGTTAACACATACTCACTGACTCTCTCACTAATATCTTCCACATCAAGTTGACAAGTCGTGTTGTAACTAAAATACCGTTTCAAGCCGCGTTAATCTCCACTCAATCTCCAGCAGGACGGGGCGGTGGGGTAGCCTTGTGGTGAAAGCGTTCGCTCGTCACGCCGAACCCCCGAGTTCAATTCCCCACATAGGTTCAATGTGTGAAGCCTATTTCTGGTGCTCCCCGCCGTGATATCGCTGGAAAATTGCTTAAAGCAGCTTAAACCCAAATTCACTCACTCACTCACTCACTCTAGCAGGAAATGGCAGGGTAGTTAATATATTCTTTCTTTTCCGCCTGGTGATGCGCGCCCCTAGCCTCCAAAACATTCATGTAGTCAGCCTTCATCCCTTCCTCGTCATCTTCACCAGCATCTGCAGCAGAACACAGTTCAATAACCGAAAGGCTAGGACCAAAACAATTAAAGCATTTTACGTGTGAGGTTGGAGAAGATGGAGAGATTCGAGATGTGACGCAGTGAACAAAACATATGACCTTGAAGTGACATTGACCTTGATACTAAATCCATTACAAAGGTCATAACGTCGTCTTATTGTTGCAGTTCGATGTCAGAAATGCCATTACTTGTTCACCAAGAGACGTTACAAGGCGGTACTTGTTGTTACCTGGTGCTCGGCGTTTTAAATGAATAAAACAAGTACTGGTCGGCTCAGCTTATACTCTGTCTGGGTGGACCGCCTCCGTGGTCTAGTGTTAAAGCGTCCGCCCGGAGAGCGGAAGGTCAGAGGTTCGATCCCCGGCCGCGTCATACCAAAAGATATTACAAAATGGTACTTGTTGTTACCCAACCTGGGCATTTTAAATGGATAAAACAAGTACTGGTCGGCTCAGCTTATACTCTGTCTGGGTGAACCGCCTCCGTGGTCAAGTGGTAGAGCGTCCGCCCGGAGAGCGGAAGGTCAGAGGTTCGATCCCCAGCCGCGTCATACCAAAAGACGTTAAAAGTTGGTACTTGTTGTTACCCTGCCTGGGGCTCGACATTAAGGGGCTAAAACAAGGACTGGTCAGCTCGGAGTCAGAATAATTTGTCTGAGCGGGGTATTCATGTTAAACTGCGGATTGGTATCTTAGTGAGCTAGCACTATAAATCGGCACCAGTCCGGACTAGTACAAGCAGCCACACACACACACACACACACGTGCATGCATGTCGTTATATAAGTGCAAACATCTTGGACGGGACGTTAAACTCCATTTCATCTCAGCTGTCTGAGTGGGGTATTCATGTTAAACTACAGCATGGTATCACAGTGTTTAGCACGGTAAAACCGGCATTAGTCCCGACAAGTACAAACAGCCACACTTCGCTTTCTAAGTGCAATAACCTTGCACCTAATGTCACCAACACCGTTCTCATCATATGATATATGTTATTGTTAATTCCTAGTTCAGTACCAGTAGCTGTCGTCTCCAAGGGTTTTCGCCCAATGGGCAACTGGTCGTAGTCTGTTAAAGAAAAGAAACAAACATTGAACATGCATAAATATGTGATTGCCATCTTTCCAACTTGTCATGTTTGGGGATTGTTGAGTTAAAACACATGTAAGATGTCGTACATATATTATCTTTGAACTTTCTCTTGTTAGCATAATCTGAACATTTATAGAAGTGCGCCGTCTTATAGTCACTAGTTTGCACTATCAAAGCATTGACGAGCGAAGGTAAATTTTTCTTTTTCATTTTACATTTTACATGATGACAAGCAATCCAAATATGCTATCAAGTTTCTTCTGTGGTGTTATTGTGGCTTCGATGCCCGGAAAGGTCATTTGAAATAAACGTCGAAAACCTGGGGTTTAAAAGGTCAAATTTACGCCCATCGAATATTACATAACACCCGCAAAATCTCAAACACACTCTCTTTCTAGTCAGTCAGCCAGAGAAGGCCAGAGAATAACCAGACTCGATTATCAGCTCGTGGCAGTGAATCAGTGATTACATCAGATGTTTGTGAAAAGGCAATCTCATTAAAATCAGATCCTAGTTCTCGCTACCGCTAAACAAAGATCTGAGGACATCCCATTACGGGTCACGTCAGACCGACCTTCGCGATCTTTGACCGACCAATGGAATGACCAATCAGAAGGCAGCTTTCTTGTGCTTTACGGCACAAATTTCAAATTGGCGACTACGCTTCGAAACATATTTGGATACATTCTCGATTACAAATTTGAAACCTGAACAAGGAACATTCTGGAATAGCTAATAGATAGTCTAGATTGTATGGATTCAGTCGTTAAACCCGTAACAATCGTTCGGAGTAAAGTTTTCGAGGTTGCAAGATTAGAAATCACATTCCGACTGTCACTTTCATAATATGGTAAGCGATGCTCTGATTGGTCGGATGAAAGGTCGTTCTGACATCACCCCTTATGTGATGTCCTCAGATCTTTGTTTAGCGGTAGCGAGAACTGAGGTCTGATTTTAATGAGATTGGTGAAAAGGGTAAGTAGCTTACCCCTACCGAAGACATACATCACGTCATTGAGGAACACTATGACGTCATGATATAATGGATGACGTCATGTACTTCAATAACAACTAAACCCGCTTTGGTAGACGAATGGCGTAAAAAAAAGAACTTTTTTTCGAATTTCCTGTTCTTGCTGTCACGGTTCCTACTGTAATCCACAACGACGTCACGGAAGGTAATCTGTTGCGGAGACAGTTAAGTCGAAACTTATATTTATCATCTCACTAACTATTGTCACTTGAAATGGGATTGGCTTTGATAACCAGAATAATTTTAGGTGCTACGGGGATCACGGTATATTTCAGAAAATACGAGCAAACAAGGTTTCAGGGGCCAAAATGACTTCAGAGCAGACAGGGGTTGAGTGGTCACAATGCCTTAAGAGCAGACAGGGGTTGAGTGGTCACAATGCCTTTAAGAGCAGACAGGGGTTCAAGGGTCACAATGCCTTAAGAGCAGACAGAGGTTCAAGGGTCACAATGGCTTAAGAGCACACAGGGGGTCAGAGGTCACAATGCCTGAGGAGCAGACGGGGGTTCAAGGGTTACAATGCCTTAAGAGCAGACAGGGGTTCGTTGACTGTGTCACAAGAACATATATAAGTTGTCAAGGAAGGAGAAGAACAAAGCAAGATGTTCTGCCGAAACAGATTCCACTTGGCGTAAAGAGCAAAATAACTTCGGGAATGATATGAATGGGTCACTGACAATCAGTGATGACACTCAGGTGTTCGCGAAAAGGATAAGCATGTCCTGCCCTACAGGTACACCCGCCACTCACACAATTTGCATACAAATGTCAGTATTTATTGCCTGACACAGCACAGCAGAACTCCTGCCATGCGACGTCAGCCTGTAAACAAACCAGACAATCAAGTTTTGTTTCTTTGTTTGTTGTTTAACGCCGCACTCAGCAATATTCCAGCTATATGACGGCGGTCTGTAAAAATAATCGAGTCTGGACCAGACAATCCAGTGATTGACATCATGAGTATCGATCCACGCAATTGGGATCGATGACATACATCAACCAAGTCAGGGAGCCTGACCACCCGATCCCGTTAGTCGCCTTTTACGGCATGCATGGGTTGCTGACCTATACCACCCCGGAATCTTCACGGGTCGACGATCCAGTGATCGATGATCCAGAAATCCCGTGACACGACAGAATCATTACAGATTTTGTCGAACCTAATGAAAAAGATATGCTAATTTTGAATTACGTCTGCTATGTCCAAGTGCAGAGATTGTGCTGCTTATAAGTAAAGAAAAACGTTTAAGAAATATATCCGTTTTGCAACACAGTGGGACTTTTAAAGTCTCGTCCCTTTTGTGGTTGACTCAGCATAGATGAATGCTGCTGAGCTTGCGATGAGACTCGGGGATGTCAGCCCTACAGCAATAGAAGCAGATATAGGATACACAGTGTAGTCCTTATATGGGGATGGATCTGACCATTTGCTGTATAATTTACGGTAATTTACTCCAAACAAACACTTTTCTATTTTGAATAGGTTGGTCAACATTGAAATCAGTACAGTTATATTTTGTTTTATTGAGATATTATTTGATAAAAATACAAAATGATCCACCATTACACTTGCCTTGGAGTCTCAATGAAAACGAAATCTAATCTAGGATTAGTTCTGTGATAATTTTGTTTTGTTCGTTTGTTTGTTTGTTCTTTAACGCTAAATATTCCATCAAAATGACGGCGGTCTGAAAAAATCGAGTCTGGACCAGATAATTCAGCGATTGACAACATGAGCCTCGATCCACGTAATTGGAATCGATGACATGCTTCAACCAAGTCAGCGAGCCTGACCACCCGATCCCGCTAGTCGCCTGTACGACAAGCATTGGTTGTTGAAGACCTATTGAACCCCGGATTTTCAAGGGGCTCTGCGTTGATACCAATTTGCAGCTTGTAAAGTATAAGGGATCGTGAATAAATTTTAGATATGTTTTGTACTGAAAATTGGGCACACGATTAACATAAAAATATTCTAAAAAATATTCATGATCCCTGACGGTATTTTATGTCTGTACATATTGAACATTTCTAGCTTTGTTCTCAACGGTAATGTTATTGGTAATTGCAATACAAATATCTCAAAGAAATCCGACAATCATTTTTAGTTACCATTTTGGTCTTCGAGAACGGCTGTGGTGCTTTCAGGTCAATAATCATAATCGGGTTGAATCTGGGATTCGAACCCACAATCTGCGGATCCTGGCATGGCAATGAGACTCAACCTGCCACCGTTTGTTACTCTTGAGCCATCCCAAACGCTAACGACAGTACAGTTAGACAATGGTTCTGTACTACATAATAATACAATACTAATAATAAAATACTAATAGTAAGATGTGTACCTGACTCCGGGGCCTGGTTCGGTTCTGGCACAAAGAAACCGTTGAATGAATTGCCACGGCTGTCCTCATCATCTGGATCACAAGGAACGAAAAACTGCTGTTACATCTCAGTCACTGGTTGATGTAGAATGAGTGAGTGAGTGAGTTGGAGTTAACGCCGCTTTTAACAGTATTCCAGTTACATCGCGGCGTGTCAGCTTAATGTGGGAGGAAAACCCAAAGTGATGCAGATCTCAGACGTTTACCACTTCGAGTCACGAGCACGGATATGGTGCTGACAACCCTAGAAACATAATCGCGGGCGAACCGGGATTCGAACACACATTAAGAGGTTTCTGGTGTACCCAAGGGACGCAACTCTGCACAGCGAATCGCGGCGCCTCAGACGAATGGGCCACCCGTGCCCCCTTGTGGTGGTCTGTCACTGGATGTGTGTATATCGGTCAGTTACTGCTTATAGTAGTCAGTTGAGTTTATAGTAGTCAGTCAGTGGGTTCTTGTTGTTTGCTCTCGTTGGAGTCTTAATGAAGATAGCTACGCTGAGGGACTGAGGGACAAACAGCTGTGGGTTCTCGCTGAGTGGACTTACAACTGTGGTTTCTTGCTGTGTGGACTTACAGCTGTGGTTTCTCGCTGAGTGGACTTACAGCTGCGGTGTCTCGCTGAGTGGACTTACAACTGTGGTTTCTTGCTGAGTGGACTTACAGCTGTGGGTTCTCGTTGAATGGACTTACAGCTGTGGGTTCTCGCTGTGTGGACTAACAGCTGTGGGTTCTCGCTGAATGAACTTACAGCTGTGGGTTCTTGCTGTGTGGACTTACAGCTGCGGTTTCTCTCTGAGTGGACTTACAGCTGTGGGTTCTCGCTGTGTGGACTTACAGCTCTGGGTTCTCGTTGAAGGACTTACAGCTGCGGGATCTCGTTAAAGGGGACTTCTAACAAAAAACTATCGCAGGGCTTTCTTGGACGTTACTTACAACTATCGTACAATATACTAACATGGATGACAGAAAACGCGTATTCACGACATGTTCAACTCCATGTCCTGATGCAGCTGTGTGTATCTATCTATCGACTGCATTCAGCTGTCATTGGCTCACCTTCGTGTATTGAGAAGACACTTGTTTTCCTTGGCAAAGCGGGTATACCTTCGAAAGTTGAAGCTTCGAATCCGGTGTTCCCGTAGCCCGACCGGGAGACATCAGTCTCTGCTGCAGTAGAACGAGATGAGTGAGTGAGTTGGATCTACTAACGTACAGTCAAGTTTCGTTAATCCGACAATCGGCTTTATCCGACTCCGACACACCTAGTTTGCAACGAATTAGCGAAATCACTCATTAATCAGTCACCTTTATCCGACACAGTGATCAGTGTACTCCTTGGTCTTCTGTACGCAGGTACACAGCCCCGTGTTCTGATGCTAGACGAGTCGGCGAGAAGCTGCATATTTCAACGGCTACTGAGATACACTTTCTTAACAATAAACAATTACTGCTTTAAATAAATAAAACAGGATTAATCACTGGTCTAGATTACCTAAATCTCATTAAAATCGGATAGTTCTCGCAGCCGCTGAGGACATCTCATTACAGGAGCGGTCGGGTAGCCTAGTGGTTAAAGCGTTCGCTCGTCACGCTGAAGACCCGGGTTCGATTCCCGACATGGGTACAATGTGTGAAGCTCATTTCTGGTGTCCCCGCCGTGATATTGCTGGAATATTGCGAAAAGCGGCGTAAAACCAAACTCACTCACTCACTCCATGAGCCCAGGCGTTGCCGGTTCCATGTTGTTTAAGCATTGTTTCTGTCCTGTTTAACGCCGCACTCAACAATTTTATGTTTTAATGAGCATGACATATCACCGTAAAGGCCTGGTAATATACTGGCCCAAAAAAATAAACGCATAGCTGAATTTGTTTTTCAAACTTGACTGTTATCAAAGATGAAGGCTTGAACTCAATATAAATGTCATTACTTACTGTGAATATTGACCGTACACTAATTTATTGCAACCGAACACAACATTTGGTGACTTGTCGCCAAAATACAGCACCTTGAAACCAAACTGGATGAAAATTGCATGGAGAAAAAGCTGTAAGCATGCTGCACGTGCAAATACGGCTGCTTAACCTTTATACCGATGGGTATAGAAATTTGGCAGTCCTGCTGCGAATCACTGTCCGATGTTCTGTATACGTGACTCTCAAGATGCCAAGACTGAATGAAGACTGTAGAAACAGAGCCATTGGACGTGTGGAAGCTGGAGAAAGTCAGACATCAGTAGCCAGGCACTTTAATGTGAGGCAGAGCACCATTTCTCGTCTGTGACAGCGGTACAGACTCCACAACTCTACAAGAGATCGACCGAGAAGTGGAAGACCCAGGGTCGCAACCGGACAATCAGTGCAGCATACACAGCTAACAATGTTTCTGGTCTTCGTAGAGTCTCAACGCAAACCATCAGAAATCGTCTAAGACAGCATGGGATACGGCCAATGAGACCATATACAGCACACGTTCTGCGTCAACATCATCGTCGTGCACGCCTGCAATGGAGCAGAAATGTTCGACCATGGACCCTAGTGCAGTAGAGAAGGATATGGTTCAGTGATGAGTCGCGGTTCATGCTGTATCGCCATGATGGTAGGATGCGTGTCTACAGACGGAGAAATGAACGCTACACTCGACACTGTATTCATGAAGTCGACCGATACGGCGGTGGAAGTGTCATGATGTGGGCCGGCATATCCGTGAATGGTAGGACAGATCTGGTGCACGTGCAGGGAAATTTAACTTCTGTACGCTACCGTGATGAAATCCTTCAACGTCACCTTATTCCCGCCATTGACTCAGAAGAGAGATTTTCCAGCAAGACAACGCAAGACCGCATACTGCACGTGTTACCATGGGTTATCTTGCCCACAACAATGTTACTGTGCTGCCATGGCCCTCCAAATCGTCTGATCTAAAACCCATTGAACATTTGTGGGATCTGCTAGACAGACGTGTACGACGCCGACATCCTCAACCACAGACGCTTCAACAGCTGAACCATGCATTGCAGGATGAGTGGAGAAGGATCCCACAACGCCAGATTCGACGACTCATAGAGTCCACGCCCAGGCGGTGCCGAGCTGTGATCGATGCTCGTGGTGGTAACACCCGGTACTGACTTTGGCACAGTGCCATCACAGACACAGACGTCCCTTAGAACATTCAAAGTCTGTTTGTAGTTTAAGAAACATGTGCCTCATCCTGTGTAAAATCTGGTTGTTGTATCTTCATTATTTGTTGTGTAATCCTATTTCATTAAACATGTAATGAAACACTGATTATTCTGTAATGCGTTTCTTTTTTAGGCCAGTGTATGTCGTTACACACGGCCTACAGTCAGGATGCACTCACCTTCGAGGCTGTTGAAGCATGTAGTTGTGTAGGGGTTCATGCCGGCGCGGGGACGTTGCCCGGAAGTATCAGCTGAAGAAGAAGGGTTGATAAAGTTAATATATTTAAACAGCTGGAGAAGAAGGATTGATATAGTTGATATATTTAAACAGCTGGAGAAGAAGGGTTGATATAGTTGATATATTTAAACAGCTGGAGAAGAAGGGTTGATATAGTTGATATATTTAAACAGCTGGAGAAGAAGGGTTGATATAGTTGATATATTCTAACAGCTGGAGAAGAAGGGTTGATATAGTTGATATATTTGAACAGCTGAAGAAGAAGGGTTGATATAGTTGATATATTTGAACAGCTGGTGAAGAAGGGTTGATATAGTTGATATATTTAAACAGCTGGAGAAGAAGGATTGATATAGTTGATATATTCTAAGAGCTGGGGAAGAAGGGTTGATATAGTTGATATATTTGAACAGCTGGAGAAGAAGGGTTGATATAGTTGAAATGTTTAAACAGCTGGAGAAGAAGGGTTGATATAGTTGATATGTTTAAACAGCTGGAGAAGAAACGGGTTGATATAGTTGATATATTTAAACAGCTGGAGAAGAAGGGTTGATATAGTTGATATATTTTAAAAAGCTGGAGAAGAAGGGTTGATATAGTTGATATATCTAAACAGCTGGAGAAGAAGGGTTGATATAGTTGATATATTTAAACAGCTGGAGAAGAAGGGTTGATATAGTTGATATATTTAAACAGCTTGAGAAGAAGGGTTGATATAGTTGATATATTTTAAAAAGCTGGAGAAGTATATAGTTGATATATTTATGTTATGTCTCCAGTGTGTGTCTGTGTGCGTGTGTATGTGTCACCAGTGTGTGTCTGTGTGCGTGTGTATGTGTCACCAGTGTGTGTGTGTGTCTGTGTGCGTGCGTATGTCACCAGTGTGTGTTTGTGTGCATGTGGTGTATGTGTCACCAGTGTGTGTTTGTGTGCATGTGGTGTATGTGTCACCAGTGTGTGTTTGTGTGCATGTGGTGTATGTGTCACCAGTGTGTGTTTGTGTGCATGTGGTGTATGTGTCACCAGTGTGTGTTTGTGTGCATGTGGTGTATGTGTCACCAGTGTGTGTTTGTGTGCATGTGGTGTATGTGTCACCAGTGTGTGTTTGTGTGCATGTGGTGTATGTGTCACCAGTGTGTGTTTGTGTGCATGTGGTGTATGTGTCACCAGTGTGTGTTTGTGTGCGTGTGGTGTATGTGTCACCAGTGTGTGTTTGTGTGCATGTGGTGTATGTGTCACCAGTGTGTGTTTGTGTGCGTGTGGTGTATGTGTCACCAGTGTGTGTGTGTCTGTGTGCGTGCGTATGTCACCAGTGTCTGTTTGTGTGCATGTGGTGTATGTGTCACCAGTGTGTGTTTGTGTGCATGTGGTGTATGTGTCACCAGTGTGTGTTTGTGTGCATGTGGTGTATGTGTCACCAGTGTGTGTTTGTGTGCATGTGGTGTATGTGTCACCAGTGTGTGTTTGTGTGCATGTGGTGTATGTGTCACCAGTGTGTGTTTGTGTGCGTGTGGTGTATGTGTCACCAGTGTGTGTGTGTCTGTGTGCGTGCGTATGTCACCAGTGTGTGTTTGTGTGCATGTGGTGTATGTGTCACCAGTGTGTGTTTGTGTGCATGTGGTGTATGTGTCACCAGTGTGTGTTTGTGTGCATGTGGTGTATGTGTCACCAGTGTCTGTTTGTGTGCATGTGGTGTATGTGTCACCAGTGTGTGTTTGTGTGCATGTGGTGTATGTGTCACCAGTGTGTGTTTGTGTGCATGTGGTGTATGTGTCACCAGTGTGTGTTTGTGTGCATGTGGTGTATGTGTTACTAGTGTGTCTGTGTGCGTGCGTGTGTATATGTCACCAGTGTGTGTCTGTGTCACCAGTGTGTGTCTGTGTTCATGCTTGTTTAGGTGTGTCGGTATTGTATTGTCTGCATTTCAACTGTTTTCTGTGATTTAATATTCCCTCATATCCTCCGGGTACTGTTTGCTAAATTACATCTTACTCTGCATGAACAGAAAGTGAGACTTTAACATATTTCTCTCTTCTCCCTCTCCTTCTCTCGCTCACTCCCTATACAAACACACACTCTCTCTCACACACACACACACACGCACAAACACACACACACACACACACACACACACACTGTCTCACCCATCCACACACTCCCTCTCTCTCTCTCACACACATACACACACTCTCTCTAACACACTCTCTCACACACACACTCTCTCTCTCCCACACATACAAATAGACACACACTCACACACTCTCTCACACATCCACACACTCTCTCTCACACACACTCTCCAACACATCCACACGCTCCCTCTCTCTCTCCCACACATACACACACACTCTCTCTCACACCCACACCCACACACACTCTCTCTCACACATACATATACACTCACACATACACTGTCTCTCACACACACGCATGCATATACACTCACACACACTCTCTCAAACATCCACACTCTCTCTCTCACACACACTCACACACACGCTCTCACACATACACACTCTCTCTCTCACACCTATACAAACACACACACTCTCACACACATCCACACACTCTCGCTCCCACACATACAAACACACTCACACACTCTCACAAACACACTCACACACTGTCTCACAAACACTCACACACTCTCTCACACATTCACACATTCTCTCTCACACACACTCTCCCACACATCCACACACTCCCTCTCTCTCTCTCCCACACACATACACACACTCTCGCTCCCACACATACAAACACACTCACACACTCTCACAAACACACACACACACACACTGTCTCACACATCCACACACTCTCTCTCCCACACATACAAATAGACACACACTCACACACTCTCTCACACATCCACACACTCTCTCTCACACACACTCTCCCACACATCCACATACTCCCTCTCTCTCTCCCACACATACACACACACTCTCTCTCACACCAACATCCACACACTCTCTCTCTCTCACACATACATATACACCACACACACTGTCTCTCACACACACATACATATACACTCACACACACACTGTCTCTCTCACACATACATATACACTCACACACACACTGTCTCTCACACACACATACATATACACTCACACACACACACTGTCTCTCTCACACATACATATACACTCACACACACACTGTCTCTCTCACACACACTCTCTCTCTCACACATACATATACACTCACACACACACTGTCTCTCACACACACATACATATACACTCACACACACACTGTCTCTCACACACACACTCTCTCTCTCACACATACATATACACTCACACACACACTGTCTCTCACACACACACTCTCTCTCACACATACATATACACTCACACACACACTGTCTCTCACACACACACTCTCTCTCACACATACATATACACTCACACACACACTGTCTTTCACACACACACTCTCTCTCACACATACATATACACTCACACACACACTGTCTCTCACACACACACTCTCTCTCACACATACATATACACTCACACACACACTCTCTCTCTCACACACACTCTCTCTCTCACACATACATATACACTCACACACACACTGTCTCTCACACACACACTCTCTCTCACACATACATATACACTCACACACACACTGTCTCTCACACACACACTCTCTCTCTCACACATACATATACACTCACACACACACTGTCTCTCACACACACATACTCTCTCTCACACACACACTGTCTCTCACACACACTCTCTCTCTCACACATACATATACACTCACAAACACACTGTCTCTCACACACACATACTCTCTCTCACACATCCACACCATCATCCACACACTCTTCCTCACACACATGCAAACACATACACACTCTCTCTGCCTGTGTGTGTGTCTCTGTCTCTCACACACACAGACATTCACACACACACACACTGTGTCTCTCACACACATCTCTCTCTCACACACACACACACACACTCTGTCTGTATGTGTGTCTCTCTCTCTCTCTGTCTGTGTCTCTTTCTTTCTTTCTCTCTCTCTCTCTCTCTCTCTCTCTCTCACACACACACGCACGCACGCACGCACGCACACAAGAACCATTGCTACTATATGCAAAGTTCAGACATACATTCGGTTCTTCCTGTGCCGGCTGCGTCATCCCTGAAAGTGAAACACACCAATTACTACTATATGCAGTGATGTCACGTTATAACCATTTTACAAGAAACAGATTCAGATAATGGGGTATTCCTGGCTAGGCCACAAGGAAACATGTCCTGTTTCTCATCACTTGAAAACATCCAACTATTCTTTACCATCCAAAACTGAGATATCGCTTGGATTACACTAACATCACTAAGGGCTCTGCTACTGAAGCTGTTAGCAGTACTTTTTACACTGAAAACACTGCTAATTACTGTCTACAAATTGAAAAAAGTTGGAAGAATGATGTTGGATGATAAATAAAATCTCACCCTCGTGTCTTTTGATATCAAATATATCAACACTCGTTGATCAACTAGTGTTGATATATACTACTCAAAATTTGATAAGGATCGTAGATATTTTTCTTAATAAAAAAACAAAATAACTGCATAACTGGCAATATTGTGTTCAAGTGAAATAAAAAACGTCTCCAACACACTTGCACGTGCATTTCATGCCATGGGAAATGCGTTTCACAACACAGTTCATGCTTTTGCTACCATTGCACGATTTCCAATCAGGCAACGGTGTCTGATTCATTCTGAAACTTTAAACTCAATTGAGTGTTTACACTACGTTTATCTACGCAATGCCCCCTCAACGTGTAAGGCGTCGCCTGACGACAGAACAACTGGGCAGATGTATTGGATGCTGGCTATTCACAACGTGACGTTGCCAATGCACTAAACGTCAGCCAGAGCGTTGTAAGCAGGGCCTGGTCCCGACAGCAAAATTTTGGTACAGCAGCACACCGACATGGGGGTGGTCGTCAGAGGTCGACAACCCAACGCCAAGATCATTTTGTGGCTCTTCAGGCACGACGTCATCCCTTCTGGACAGCAACCAGCCTACGTAACGACCTCCTGAACGCCTCGGGGGTGAATGTGTCCACTCAGACGATACGGAATCGTCTTCACAATGCAGGTCTCTACTCGAGAAGGGC
Source organism: Haliotis cracherodii (assembly GCF_022045235.1). Classification (NCBI taxonomy): domain Eukaryota; kingdom Metazoa; phylum Mollusca; class Gastropoda; order Lepetellida; family Haliotidae; genus Haliotis; species Haliotis cracherodii. The sequence goes on along the minus strand of NW_027266281.1, from coordinate 354,910 downwards.
ATGTGTCCGAATCCCCCCTGACTGTTCGACACCGGCGGGAGCGATTGGAATGGGCTGAAGATCATGTCACTTGGACACGGAACGATTGGGTTCCAGTTCTGTTCACCGATGAGTCCAGGTATTGTTTGGACTTTACAGACAGGAGGCAGCGGGTGTGGCGACGACAACGTGAACGTTTCCATGATGCCAATATCAGTGAACATGACCGTTATGGTGGTGGTTCCATCATGGTCTGGGGTGGAATCAACAGAGATGGAAGGACAGATCTTCATGTCCTGGAGAGAGGAACAATGACGGGGGTGAGGTACCGGGATGAGATCCTCGATGTGTACGTCAGACCCTACGCTGGTGCTGTTGGCCCTGAGTTCATCCTGATGGATGATAACGCCCGTCCTGATCGCGCCAGGGTGGTTGAGCAGTACCTTGAGCAGGAGACAATTGTCCGCATGGATTGGCCAGCGCGCTCGCCGGACTTGAACCCGATTGAGCATGTCTGGAACATGCTGCAGGTTGCCCTTTCACGCCGTAGAGCACAACCCACGACTTTGGCAGAGCTCGGACATGCCCTTGTGGAAGAGTGGAACAACCTTCCCATTGGGAACATCCGGGTGCTTATTGACAGCATATCTCGACGTTGTCAGGCCGTCATTGATGCAAGGGGAGGTCATACTCGATATTGACACTTCATCGACTAAGTGTAATGATGGACTATCCCTCATAACTGTGTATTTCTTTCTCTTGTTTGCTGTTAACATTTTTTAATGAAATGCCTTTTGGTGTTTGCAGATTTCAAACATTCCATTTTGATACCGTTCATGAATTTTCATTCATAACATGATTAAACACGTTTCTGAGTCAGAGTCATGTCTTTTGTTATGTTTGTGGTAACTTACACACATATCACCTAGTGATCTTATCAAATTTTGAGTAGTATATTTGATATCAAAAGACACTCGGTTGAGATTCTCTATATAACACTCAAGCCACAATTCACAATTGCACAAAATGAAAACAAAGTTATAAAGGATAAGATCGTGTGTTAAGGCGGTCGGATTCTATCAGAAAACAAATCATGAACTGTATCACTGTTCGTCAAAAACTTGAGAAAGGAGCAGAAATAGCTAAACTATGATATAAATTAATAGTATTTAGCATGCAAACAAAGTTTTAATAAACAGCAACTGCAAATCGGGCTGATGTTTACGGTCTGAATGAATGTTTAAATACTTACGATTCCTTGCGTCGACGACATGACGAACCTGGAAAGAGATAGTACCGTTAATTATGATGGGTGATAACTGGACAGGGGGGAGTCTCATGGTTTCCGTCAGATAAACTGGCCAGACAAATCAGTGAAACAATGTGTGAGTGAGTGAGTGAGTGTGTGAGTAGCGTCTTAGTCTGTCGGTATATAGCAGTCAATGTGTCATTCGTCTTAGTCTTTCGGTATATAGCAGTTTGACATCCATCTTAGTAGCGTCATAGTCTTTCGATATGTAGCAGTTTGACATCCATCTTAGTGGTGTCTTAATCTTTCGGGATACAGCAGTTAATGTGACATCCGATCTTAGTAGTGTCTTAGTCTGTCGGTATATAGCAGTTTGACATCCGATCTTAGTGGCGTCTTAGTCTGTCGGTATATAGCAGTTTGACATCCATCTTAGTAGCGCCTTAGTCTGTCGGTATGTAGCAGTTTGACATCCATCTTAGTAGCGTCTTATTCTTTCGATATGTAGCAGTTTGACATCCATCTTAGTAGCGTCTTAGTCTTTCGATATGTAGCAGTTTGACATCCATCTTAGTAGCGTCTTAGTATTTCGATATGTAGCAGTTTGACATCCATCTTAGTGGCGTCTTAGTCTGTCGGCATATAGCAGTTTGACATCCGATCTTAGTGGCGTCTTAGTCTGTATGTATGTAGCAGTTTGACATCCGTCTTATTGGCGTCTTAGTCTGTCGGTATATAGCAGTTTGACATCCGATCTTAGTAGCGTCTTAGTCTGACGGTATGTAGCAGTTTGACATCCGATCTTAGTGGCGTCTTAGTCTGTCGGTATGTAGCAGTTTGACATCCATCTTAGTGGCGTCTTAGTATGTCGGTATGTAGCAGTTTGACATCCGATCTTAGTGGCGTCTTAGTCTGTCGGTATATAGCAGTTTGACATCCGATCTTAGTACGTCTTATTCTGACGGTATGTAGCAGTTTGACATCCATCTTTAGTGGCGTCTTAGTCTGTCGGTATGTAGCAGTTTGACATCCGATCTTAGTGGCGTCTTAGTCTGACGGTATGTAGCAGTTTGACATCCGATCTTAGTGGCGTCTTAGTCTGTCGGTATGTAGCAGTTTGACATCCATCTTAGTGGCGTCTTAGTATGTCGGTATGAAGCAGTTTGACATCCGATCTTAGTGGCGTCTTAGTCTGTCGGTATATAGCAGTTTGACATCCGATCTTAGTACGTCTTATTCTGTCAGTATGTAGCAGTTTGACATCCATCTTTAGTGGCGTCTTAGTCTGTCGGTATGTAGCAGTTTGACATCCGTCTTAGTGGTGTCTTAGTCTGACGGTATGTAGCAGTTTGACATACGATCTTAGTGGCGTCTTAGTATGTCGGTATGTAGCAGTTTGACATCCATCTTAGTGGTGTCTTAGTCTGTCGGTATATAGCAGTTTGACATCCGTGTTAGTGGCGTCTTAGTCTGTCGGTATGTAGCAGTTTGACATCCGTGTTAGTGGTGTCTTAGTCTGTCGGTGTGTAGCAGTTTGACATCCGTGTTAGTGGCGTCTTAGTCTGTCGGTATGTAGCAGTTTGATATCCGATCTTAGTGGCGTCTTAGTCTGTCGGTATATAGCAGTTTGACATCCGTGTTAGTGGCGTCTTAGTCTGTCGTTATGTAGCAGTTTGACATCCATCTTAGTGGCGTCTTAGTCTGTCGGTATGTAGCAGTTTGACATCCGATCTTAGTGGCGTCTTAGTCTGTCGGTATATAGCAGTTTGACATCCGATCTTAGTACGTCTTATTCTGACGGTATGTAGCAGTTTGACATCCATCTTTAGTGGCGTCTTAGTCTGTCGGTATGTAGCAGTTTGACATCCGATCTTAGTAGCGTCTTAGTCTGACGGTATGTAGCAGTTTGACATCCGATCTTAGTGGCGTCTTAGTCTGTCGGTATGTAGCAGTTTGACATCCATCTTAGTGGCGTCTTAGTATGTCGGTATGAAGCAGTTTGACATCCGATCTTAGTGGCGTCTTAGTCTGTCGGTATATAGCAGTTTGACATCCGATCTTAGTACGTCTTATTCTGTCAGTATGTAGCAGTTTGACATCCATCTTTAGTGGCGTCTTAGTCTGTCGGTATGTAGCAGTTTGACATCCGTCTTAGTGGTGTCTTAGTCTGACGGTATGTAGCAGTTTGACATACGATCTTAGTGGCGTCTTAGTATGTCGGTATGTAGCAGTTTGACATCCATCTTAGTGGTGTCTTAGTCTGTCGGTATATAGCAGTTTGACATCCGTGTTAGTGGCGTCTTAGTCTGTCGGTATGTAGCAGTTTGACATCCGTGTTAGTGGTGTCTTAGTCTGTCGGTGTGTAGCAGTTTGACATCCGTGTTAGTTGCGTCTTAGTCAGTCGGTATGTAGCAGTTTGACATCCATCTTAGTGGCGTCTTAGTCTGTCGGTATATAGCAGTTTGACATCCATCTTAGTGGCGTCTTAGTCTGTCGGTATGTAGCAGTTTGACATCCATCTTAGTGGCGTCTTAGTATGTCGGTATATAGCAGTTTGACATCCGATCTTAGTGGCGTCTTAGTATGTCGGTATGAAGCAGTTTGACATCCATCTTAGTGGCGTCTTAGTATGTCGGTATGAAGCAGTTTGACATCCGATCTTAGTGGTGTCTTAGTCTGACGGTATGTAGCAGTTTGACATCCGATCTTAGTGGCGTTTTAGTCTGTCGGTATATAGCAGTTTGACATCCGATCTTAGTGGTGTCTTAGTCTGTCGGTATGAAGCAGTTTGACATCCGTGTTAGTGGCGTCTTAGTCTGTCGGTATGTAGCAGTTTGACATCCATCTTAGTGGTGTCTTAGTCTGACGGTATGTAGCAGTTTGACATCCGATCTTAGTGGCGTCTTAGTCTGTCGGTATGTAGCAGTTTGACTTCCGTCTTAGTGGTGTTTTAGTCTGTCGGTATATAGCAGTTTGACATCCGATCTTAGTGGCGTCTTAGTCTGTCGGTATGTAGCAGTTTGACATCCGTGTTAGTGGCGTCTTAGTCTGTCGATATATAGCAGTTTGACATCCGATCTTAGTGGCGTCTTAGTATGTCGGTATGTAGCAGTTTGACATCCGATCTTAGTGGCGTCTTAGTCTGACGGTATATAGCAGTTTGACATCCGATCTTAGTGGCGTCTTAGTCTGTCGGTATGTAGCAGTTTGACATCCGTCTTAGTGGCGTATTAGTCTGTCGGTATGTAGCAGTTTGACATCCGTCTTAGTGGCGTATTAGTCTGTCGGTATGTAGCAGTTTGACATCCATCTTAGTGGCGTATTAGTCTGTCGGTATATAGCGGCCAATGTGACATCCGATATTAGTGGCGTCTTAGTCTGTCGGTATGAAGCAGTTTGACATCCATCTTAGTACGTCTTATTCTGACGGTATGTAGCAGTTTGACATCCATCTTAGTGGCGTCTTAGTCTGTCGGTATATAGCAGCCAATGTGAAACCCGTCTTAGTGGCGTGTTCGCCGGACGACTACTTACAGATACGACGTCTGAACACGTAGAGCAGCAGTGAGACTAGGCATGGAAGAACCACCGCCCCTGCTCCGATCCCGATGCCAGACCACTGATCTGAAAGACAACACACAGTATCTCAATCTAGATTGGACGATACATAGAAGTTGGTGTGTTAACTTTGCGAAAACAGCATACGATTCTGTGAAGTTTGACAAAGTGTTGTTGCTACTCAGCTCCTTTTCACATCTCCCAGACGTCGACGACATTGTGTAGCAGTCGTTGAAAACCTAGTGATATCTATGAAGTATCTGATTGGATGGTTTGTGTTTTGTTATTAAACGCCGCACTCAGCAATATCCCAGCTATATGACGGCGGTCTTTAAATAATCGCGTCTGGACCTGACAATCAAGTTAGTGACATCATGAGCATCGATCCACACAATTGGGATACCATGACAAAATCAACCAAGACATACCATCCGATCACTTTAGTCGCCTCTTACGACAAGAATAATGCATGAGTTGCTAAAGACCGATTCTACGTTTGATGGTCATGGTGGAAGAAGGGCGGTCGGGTAGCCTAGTGGTTAAAGCGTTCGCTCGTCACGTTGAAAACCCGGGTTCGATTCCCGATATGGGTACAATGTGTGAAGCCCATTTTTGTGTCCCCCGCCGTGATATTGCTGGAATATTGCTAAAAGCGGTGTAAAACCATACTCACTCACTCAGGGTTGAAGAAACTATTCTGATAAAAACCTTTTCAAATCAGAATACCTATGGTGACCTTTGTTAGCATATGAAAGCGTTTGTGCCCCGAAATTTGCGAACTTACATTTGGTACAGTTGTTTCCACAGGATTCGGCACTATGGTCACTAGTGGTGCTGGTCGTGGGTGATGCAGTGGTACCGTCAGTGGAGGTGGTGGTCGTAGAAGGTGCAGTCGTTGTAGTTGCAGTTGTGGTAATTGTCTGGTTCTTTGTCAGTAGATTGATAGAATCCTTGACATATTGCGTGTCTCCGTCACAGGTTCCAGTGATGTTTATAGTTCCCTGTGTGTCCTTGAACGAAAAGGAGTGAGTGAGTGTGTTGGGTTTAACACCGCTTTTAACAGTATTCCAGTTATATCACGGCGTGTCAGCTTAATGTGGAAGGAAAGCCCGAAGTGATGCAGGTTTCAGACGTTTACCACTTCGGTAAAACCCACCAGCACGAGTATGGTGCTGACAAACCTAGAAACATAATCGGGGCGAACCGGGATTCGAACCCACAATCATAGGTTGTTTACGTGCCCAAGGGACGCAACTCTGCACAGCGAATCGCGGCATCTTATGCGGCTGGGCCATCCATGCCCCCGAAAGAAAAGGAACCTTCTACATTTTATTGTAAGAATTCTGTACACAAATTGCTGGGATCTCGGGTCACCAATGCTTGAAGAAGGCGTCTGATGCCTTCACTTGGCACTATGTACACCCTTGAGTATTTTCACATGTGGAGCAGATTTGCTCAAAATATGCTGAAGTTAAATTACTTTGCGTTCACATGTCAAAAGTTTGCCGTGTGAAAAATATATTTGCTGTGGTAAGTTTCAGAGTAGTTCCGTCTCTACAAGACACTCTCACTCACTCTGAAACAAAACACAAAACAAAAACAGGCTACTCATTGCGAAGCGAAGACGAGAGTTTCCTATATTTGTATGCACAGGTTTAACACTGAGTCTTACTCGGGAGACGAAAGATTCCCGATATGGGTACAATGTGTGAAGTCCATTTCTGGTGTACACCGCCGTGATATTGCTGGAATATTGCTAAAAGCGGCGCAAAACCAAACTCACTCACTCATTGTAATAGTGAGTCAGTGAGTGAGTTGTATTTTACGCCGCTTTTAACGGTATTCCAGTTATATCGCGGCGTGTCAGCAGAATGCGGGAGGAACGCCCGAAGTGATTCAGGTCTCAAAAAGCTAGAAACATAATCGGGGCGAACCGGGATTCGAACCCACAATATAGATTTCTGGCGTGCCCAAGGGACGCAACTCTACACAGCGAATTGCGGCGCCTTAGACGACTGGGCCACCCGTGCCCCCCTTTGTAATAGGAATGCTTACAAACTAATATTGGCTGGATTATTTTCGGACGACAAAAGAAACATTTTACTTCCATTGTCAGGAAATCCAGGCATCTCAGCCCAACGAGTCGGTGCCATTTAGGGAGGGTTGAGCATTGGTCATCACGTATCTGGCACAGTCTACTGACGTGCATCCAGTGAGGACTTCGGGACAATGGCAATATGACGCCCGTGTCTTTGGAAATTCAGAAATGTTTCATAAAGGCGAAAACAGTGACCTATTTACCCAGTGGCCAAGAAAACTTACTTCTCCAGGAAATTATTATAGCAGTTACCGTGCCTGCTGATGGCCTTAAAGCCTGGCTTAAAAATCTTACACCAATCAGGCAAAGCTCACTCCTTCTCAGAGGCAGGATCCATAGACTCAGTCAAACAAGGGTGACTACTGAAAATGCGTTTGGTCAGCTGAAAAGTAGATGCTGGTGTCTCCAGAAAAGACTAGATGTGGCAGTGGAATTTGCAAGCACAGTCGTATTTCACAGATATCTTATATTCCGTATACAAATTGATGGTATTATTATTGAGAGTATTAAAAGTTGAGACTAAACCACAAACCAAGTTTAACACACAACGGAATATTTTTTCGACATAATTTTTCAAGCAAAATCGACTTACATTAAAGAATGACAGGTTCACTTTCAGTTGACCGGTCACACATGAAGTGTTCAGGTTTATAAAAAAATGATTTGGGTCTGAGGTTGTCTCAGGTCTTGGTGCTGTCGTTGTTGCTGCTGTTGTAGACGTCGCAGCTGTTATGTGGAAAAAATATAATAAACATTTCACATAAAGAACAATGAAAGTTTGATATTAAACATTTATATACTGCATTCTCAACTCCCTGGGGTGTATACCACACAAGCTACCTACAGATGCCAGGATCGATGCTCATGATATCAATCACTGGACTGTCCGGTCGAGACTCGGTTATCTTCAGACCGCCGTCACATAGCCGTAATATTGCTAAGTGCGGCGTTAAGCAACAAACAAACAAACAGGCGCCAGCACGTTTCTACATGCACGTCTCACATGTCGGGTACCCATTCCCTGCTGGGTAAACAGAGGCACTTTTGAGTCACTTGCCCAGGGTGAAACCGCACGTTTTGACACTTGTGTTTCGGGTGTTTGAACGTATTCGTGTTTCCACCGTCTGGTCGTTTACTGACGGACGAGTGTGTTCGTTTGAGCGTTTAGTGTGAATATTCATTCTTGGTCCATGAATGACAATCCAGCGATTATTACCATGAGCATCGATCTACATAATCGAGTCTGAACCAGACAATCCAGTGATTGACATCATGAACATCGATACACGCAATTGGGAAACGATGACATGCATCAACCAAGTCAGCGAGCCTTACCACCCGATCCCGTTAGTCGCCTTTCACGACAAGCATAGTCGCCTTTTACGGCAAGCATGGGTTGCTGAAGACCTATTCTACCCCGGATCTTGTCAGATGTATCTTACGTGTAGGGCTGTTGTGAAGGCTAAGTATTGATTATGTAAAACCTTTGGTGAGGATAAATACAGAATGAAAAGTTCAGCAAGAAAAGCCTGGTCAGTTCGAGTGGAGATGATATCACTACTTTACATTCTTTATCTGACAATCAGACTGCCCCCGTGGTCTAGTAGTAGAGCGTCCCACCGGAGAGCGGAAGGTCCGGGGTTCGATCACCGAACGCGTCATACCAAAAGACGTTAAAAGATGGTACTTGTTGTTACCCTGTCTGACGCTCGGCATTAAGGGGCTAAAACAAGGACTGGTCGGCTCGGAGTCAGTATACTGTGTCTGAGTGGGGTATTCATGTTAAACTGCGGCATGGTATCTCGGTGAGCTAGCACTATTAATCGGCATTAGTCCGGACTAGTACAAGCAGCCACACACACACAGATACACGTGCATGCACGTCACTATATAAGTGCAATAATCTTGGACGCGATGTTAAACCCCATTTCACCTCACCTTATCTGACAATCGCGGCCAGGTGTGACATAAGATATGTTGGGGATTACACTTTCTAAGTATACACATTCTAACCTACCGGGCAAAAGAAAGTTTTCACCGACTTCACTTGAACAAGCACCAAAACATAAAGGCATATGTGAGATTTATGATGATTAAGAAATCATTTTCCATGAATTAGAATGAAAATGCATTGTAATGCCGATATTGCATTCTCAGACACAGAGCAAGGCACCTAGTCGCCAGCGCAATGAATTTCATTCACCTAAAGGACCAGTTAAAAGTTTCGATGCTGAATACAAAATTAATTCCCCCCCCCCCCCCCCCTTCACGCACGCACACACAATATTGCCGGCGAATAATGTAGTCATACCTCGTGGTCAGACTACGCCTGACAGCATAAGAACGAAAATTGGATCGATTTAGTTACTATTTAAGAAATCAGGTAAATTGATTTTGTCGTAGGGACAACTTTGCAGACCATTCCCGTGGTGATGTAGCTTGACTGATAACTGATAACGGCTTAGCTGGTCACGCCGGCGATTTGGGTTCGAACCGATCTGTAAACCCTGTTCTTTTTGGCAACCTCATTCGTATGGTTGAACTAATACATTGTTCTGTCTCTACAGAAACGAGTCATTAGGATTGATGTAGGTCGCTGCCATCAAGCAAGTATCATTTGCGTTTAACGGCGCGTTCAAGACTGTTCACGTACATGTGGTGTGTATGGTTTCTTTACTGGTCCGAACTTCTGCCGGACTTATTGTGCCTCAGTTTAACATGGACATCCCACACAGATACAGTAGACTGACTCCGAGCCCACCAGTTCTTGTTTTATCCCCTTAATGCCGAACGCCAGGCAGGGTAACAATAAGTACCATTATTTTATGTCTTTTGGTAAGGAGCGACAAGGGGATCGAACCACTGGAATTCCGTAGACGCTCTCTCCTCTAAATCAGAAGGCGGTCGATTGCCAAGGGAGGACAATTCAGTGCAGCATATGCTCAGGTACTCACCGGTAGAGGGCGCTGTGCTTGTGGTGCTTGTGGTGGCGATGATGTGGGTGACGTCGGTCACGTCGGTGACGTCATTAATCGGGGTGGTGTCAGTGGTGGGGGTAATGCCGGTGACAGTTGTGGCCGCAAAAAAGCAGTGTTGTGTTCCTGTGAACGTGCATAAATTTTGAGAAGTATATTTCCATTAACCCAGGCTTTTCTTGTTGAACCTTTTTAATCTGTATTTATCCTCATCACGGGTTTTACATAATCAATACTTAGCCTTCACAACACCCCTACATGTAAGACACATCTGGCAAGATCCGGGTTAGAATAGCAACCCATGCTTGCCGTAAAAAGGCGACTATGCTTGTCGTAAGAGGCGACTAACGGGATCGGGTGGTCAGGCTCGCTGACTTGGTTGATGCCTGTCAATGTATCCCAAATGTCGGTCGATGTTCATGATGTCAATCATTGTATTGTCCGGTCCAGATTTGATTATTTACAGACAGCCGTCATGTTGATGGATTATGACTAAGTGGGATGTTAAACAACAAATACACTTACAAAATATGTGTCCACGGTGGTCCATGCGTTGAGGCTTACAGGGCCCCGTTCCACAAAGCCATCTTAGCGCTGAGGTGATCGTAACTCCCATACTTTAACACTGACTTACGATAGTCGTAGCGCTAAGGTGATCGTAACTCCCATACTTTAACACTGACTTACGATAGTCGTAGCGCTAAGGTGATCGTAACTCCCATACTTTAACACTGACTTACGATAGTCGTAGCGCTAAGGTGATCGTAACTCCCATACTTTAACACTGACTTACGATAGTCGTAGCGCTGAGGTGATCGTAACTCCCATACTTTAACACTGACTTACGATAGTCGTAGCGCTAAGGTGATCGTAACTCCCATACTTTAACACTGACTTACGATAGTCGTAGCGCTAAGGTGATCGTAACTCCCATACTTTAACACTGACTTACGATAGTCGTAGCGCTAAGGTGATCGTAACTCCCATACTTTAACACTGAATTACGATAGCCGTAATGCGGGAAACTCAGTAAAACAACTGGTGTTGTTAATTTGCATTTGAATTGTTGACAATCTCATTATTTTATTACCTAAACAGAGAGATTAGTTAATTGGCTATATTATTCCTTGTTGAAAACACTCAACAATCATACATATTTACCAAGTTAGGCGACGTTCCGCTATAGATCCTTATACGCTGTCAAGCAAGGTGAGATACAATACCGAGATGTCGCCTTTACAGTAAATAAAGAGGCTGTTATCCAAACATTGTCTCTACTTTGTCATCCGTCAACTTCTAAGTAATGCCTAACAACCAATTCTTACTTTTTATAAACCTGCTCCACAACTTGGATTACTTTGTATTTCCATCTTCGTTTCAATTTATACCATCATTGATTCTACCATGACATTGATGAATGCTTGATTCTGATTGGTTAAAAAGAGGTTTCCTTTTTGCTACAGAAACCCCTTTCAAATATATTAAGCCTTTTCACAAAAAAAACGTGCGTATGAATACATAGATAGCCTACATATCGATTCACAGAAAATGGCTGCCGATCGATCACCCCCATATGAACTGTAAAACATATCTATATTTCCTCTAATACACGCCGAGTCAAGGGCTCTCGCGAAATTAATAGACGACGTATAGTGTCAAATAGAGGAAATACGGTAGTTTGATATCGGATGTTTGGGGCGTTCTATGCCGCAACCCTGAGTGCTTCGATGATGACATTCAAAGATTTAACGAAGGCATATCTTTTGCATACAAATGAAATGTTTATGAAACTGTTAGAGAAATGTTCTATGGTGACCAGAATCGGAACAATTTAAGCTATTTCCTCATTGAAACAACCGACAATGAAGTAAAATAGGCCTATAACATTATAAAAATTGTTTGAAAAAACAACATCACATCAGCAGGGACAGTTAGTCAACGTGTTAATGTTGTTCATATGGGGGTGATCGATCGGCAGCCATTTTCTGTGAATCGATATGTAGGCTATCTATGTATTCATACGCACGTTTTTTTTGTGAAAAGGCTTAATATATTTGAAAGGGGTTTCTGTAGCAAAAAGGAAACCTCTTTTTAACCAATCAGAATCAAGCATTCATCAATGTCATGGTAGAATCATCAACATCCTCTTAGTCCATAATTAAAACATAGAAATGTTTCAAAATTGTTCAAAATATTTGTAGTCTAAAATTAAGATGAGAAGTATTTAAAATATGGATTTCCGGACGTTATCCTGAACGAGGGGGAGGGGCCTTTCCCTGTCAACACATGTGAAGGAGAAGTGCTGGCCCAAGATGGGGTAAGACTGGTCTAGGGTGGGGTCAGGAGAGGGTCAGGATCAGGCCGAAACCTCCCCACCTGGAGTAGGCTGTATCAGCCTCACCTCGGTTCCCTGAAGGTGTATGTGTATATGCGGGAGTGGATTTGATGGAAAAGGGGTCACATTATTGCACTTATATGGAGACGTGCATGTGCGCGGGGGTGTGCGTGCGTGAGTGCGTGCGTGAGTGATTGTGTATGAATGAGTGTGTATGTTTCTGTGTGTTGGGCGGGTGTGGGTGGGTGGGTAGGTGGAGAGGAGGTTATGTGTGTGGTATGTGTGTGTGTGTGGGGGGGGGGGGGGGGGGGGGGGCGTATTGCCTGTTTGCGTATGGGGGTTGGAGGATGAACTGATGTGGTAAATAAGCTCTTAAAATGAATGCCACGACAAATTAAGAGGTATGCCCGACTACAAGAAATAGCTGAAGCTAAACCTTCTCCGGGGGAGGTACATCCATGGCCAATTCTTCCCCATCTCTTGCAACATCTTTCTCTTCCCAGATGTTTAACGTACCTTGGGTGGGGAAAGTGCTGCCATGGAAACTGGACTTTTATTTCCTCGGGGCCTGGATGTGTCTGATAGGGTCACGTGATCATGAGCGAAAAACCAGTTGACTGAGGACAGAGTGAGAGTTTTCTACATTAAAACACGCAGGCTGAGCCACACACTTACAACTACACCTGATATAGTGAGGTGAGGTGAAATGGGGTTTCACGTCGCGTCCAAGATTACCTGATATAGTAGCCTAGGTTACATGTGACAGTGTGTACTTTGAGAGTTATATTTAGATTCATACAGAAGTATATTGAGACTTGCGTGAAACTTTTACATCCGCGTGTTTTGTTTGGAACGTTTACACGGGCGGGTTCGGGTTCGGGTGCGGGTTCGGGTGCGGGCGGGTGCGGGTGCGGGTTCGGGTTCGGGTGCGGGTGCGGGTTCGGGTGGGTTCGGGTCCGGGTTCGGGTCCGGGTTCGGGTGCGGGTGGGTGCGGGTGCGGGTGCAGGTGCGGGTTCGGATGCGGGTTCGGGTTCGGATGCGGGTGCGGGTGCGGGCGGGTGCGGATTCGGGTGCGGGTGGGTTCGGGTGCGGGTTCGGGTGCGCGTTCGGGTGCGCGTTCGGGTTCGGGTTCGGGTTCGGGTTCGGGTTCGGGTGCGGGTTCCGTTGCGGATGCGGGTTCGGGTGCGGGTGCGGGTTCGGGTGGCGGGTGCGGGTGATTGTTGTAGTGTGTTCGTTGTTTCAGGCATGGGTGTTCGCAATCGCTTCACCCTATCCGGATACGATGACAGGCATCAACCATGTCAGAGAGCCTGACGACCCGATCCAATCAGTCGCCTCTTTCGACAAGCATACGAGGGGTGGTTTTTAATTTTATTTTTAAACATAATCTCCCTGTTTTTCAATACATTTCTCATTTCGATAGTGAAGCTTTTCAATTCCAGTCAGGAAGAAGTTTTCTGAAGCCACCCTGAAAAATCCATTCAAGGTAGTTTTGGGGTCATCGTTGTCGTCAAGGCACGAAGGTGTTCTTTCAGTTCTGGCGATCTTCGAACCCACATTGTCGTGACGAGCGAACGCTTTAACCACTAGGCTACCAAACTTTCAAAGAACAAACAGTCGGATGAAAGGTAGTCCTTAATCACGTGACTTAAGAGGAACTGACCCTCAGTTATAAGGTGAGGTGAGGTGAAATGGAGTTTAACGTCGCGTCCAAGATTATTGCACTTATAAAGCAACGTGCATGCACGTGTGTGTGTGTGGCTGCTTGTACTAGTCCGGACTGATGCCGATTTTTAGTGCTAGCTCACTAAGATACCAATCCGCAGTTTAACATGAATATCCCACTAAGACACAGTATACTGACTCCGAGCCGACCAGTCCTTGTTTTAGCCCCTTAATGCCGAGCGCCAGACAGGGTTACAACAAGTACCATCATTTAACGTCTTTTGGTATGACGCGGCTGGACTTTCCGCTCTCCGGGCGGACGCTCTACCACTAGACCACGGAGGCCGTCCTCAGCCTTATAGGGTAAATGAGGTCATATGTGCCTTGATGGCAAAGGCATCAGCATTAGTGAAAATGAAGCAATAAGCACCCAATATTTCACATAGTGGAAGCATCTATGATCAGCTTGTGTCAGTGCCGGTGATATGCAGATATGCTAATATATACTACTCAAAATTTGATAAGGATCGTAGATATTTTTCTTAATAAAAAAACAAAATAACTACATAACTGGCAATATTGTGTTCAAGTGAAATCAAAAACGTCTCCAACACACGTGCACGTGCATTTCATGCCATGGGAAATGCGTTTCACATCACAGTTCATGCTTTTGCTACCATTGCACGATTTCCAATCAGGCAACGGTGTCTGATTCATTCTGAAACTGTAAACTCAATTGAGTGTTTACACTACGTTTATCTACGCAATGCCCCCTCAACGTGTAAGGCGTCGCCTGATGACAGAACAACTGGGCAGATGTATTGGAATGCTTGATGCTGGCTATTCACAACGTGACGTTGCCAATGCACTAAACGTCAGCCAGAGCGTTGTAAGCAGGGCCTGGTCCCGACAGCAAAATTTTGGTACAGCAGCACTCTGACATGGGGGTGGCCGTCAGAGGTCGACAACCCAACGCCAAGATCATTTTGTGGCTCTTCAGGCACGACGTCATCCCTTCTGGACAGCAACCAGCCTACGTAACGACCTCCTGAACGCCTCGGGGGTGAATGTGTCCACTCAGACGATACGGAATCGTCTTCACAATGCAGGTCTCTACTCGAGAAGGGCATGTGTCCGAATCCCCCTGACTGTTCGACACCGGCGGTAGCGATTGGAATGGGCTGAAGATCATGTCACTTGGACACGGAACGATTGGGTTCCAGTTCTGTTCACCGATGAGTCCAGGTATTGTTTGGACTTTACAGACAGGAGGCAGCGGGTGTGGCGACGACAACGTGAACGTTTCCATGATGCCAACATCAGTGAACATGACCGTTATGGTGGTGGTTCCATCATGGTCTGGGGTGGAATCAACAGAGATGGAAGGACAGATCTTCATGTCCTGGAGAGAGGAACAATGACGGGGGTGAGGTACCGGGATGAGATCCTCGATGTGTACGTCAGACCCTACGCTGGTGCTGTTGGCCCTGAGTTCATCCTGATGGATGATAACGCCCGTCCTCATCGCGCCAGGGTGGTTGAGCAGTACCTTGAGCAGGAGACAATTGTCCGCATGGATTGGCCAGCGCGCTCGCCGGACTTGAACCCGATTGAGCGTGTCTGGAACATGCTGCAGGTTGCCCTTTCACGCCGTAGAGCACAACCCACGACTTTGGCAGAGCTCGGACATGCCCTCGTGGAAGAGTGGAACAACCTTCCCATTGGGAACATCCGGGTGCTTATTAACAGCATATCTCGACGTTGTCAGGCCGTCATTGATACAAGGGGAGGTCATACTCGATATTGAGACTTCATCGACTAAGTGTAATGATGGACTATCCCTCATAACTGTGTAATTCTTTCTCTTGTTTGCTGTTAACATTTTTTAATGAAATGCCTTTTGGTGTTTGCAGATTTCAAACATTCCATATTGATACAAGTTCATGCCGTTCATGAATTTTCATTCATAACATGATTAAACACGTTTCTGAGTCAGAGTCATGTCTTTTGTTATGTTTGTGGTAACTTACACACATATCACCTAGTGATCTTATCAAATTTTGAGTAGTATATTTGATATCAAAAGACACTCGGTTGAGATTCTCTATATAACACTCAAATCAGACTTTTCGTCCCGTGGTACGACTAACTTTCAATTTCCTAGATGCATGTACGTTTGTTTGTTGAAACAGAGTGTTTCGAGATTACAGGCTGACGGAAAAACATCCAATTTCCTTCCCCCTTACACTTTCGCAGTGGTATTTACATGATTGTTGAAATATGAATTAGAAATTAAACCTGATAACCAAACGAAATAAAATAGCTGCGAGGATAGTACTGTGTGTGGAGACAGTCATGGCTTGTTTGTTGCCTGGTTACATGACACTGGGGAGCTGTCACTCGTGGCAGTGATAGTACAGAGATCTCCATGCCTGGTTACATGACACTAGGGCGCTGTAACTCGTGGCAGTGATAGTACAGAGATCTCCGTGCCTGGTTATATGACACTGGGGAGCTGTAACTCGTGGCAGTGATAGTACAGAGATCTCCGTGACTGGTTATATGACACTGGGGAGCTGTAACTCGTGGCAGGGATAGTACAGAGATCTCCGTGCCTGGTTACATGACACTGGGGAGCTGTAACTCGTGGCAGTGATAGTACAGAGATCTCCGTGCCTGGTTACACGACACTGGGGAGCTGTAACTCGTGGCAGTGATAGTACAGAGATCTCCGTGCCTGGTTACATGACACTAGGGCGCTGTAACTCGTGGCAGTGATAGTACAGAGATCTCCGTGCCTGGTTACATGACACTGGGGAGCTGTAACTCGTGGTAGTGATAGTACAGAGATCTCCGTGCCTGGTTACATGACACTAGGGCGCTGTAACTCGTGGCAGTGATAGTACAGAGATCTCCGTGCCTGGTTACACGACACTAGGGCGCTGTAACTCGTGGCAGTGATAGTACAGAGATCTCCGTGCCTGGTTACATGACACTGGGGAGCTGTAACTCGTGGCAGTGATAGTACAGAGATCTCCGTGCCTGGTTACATGACACTGGGGAGCTGTAACTCGTGGCAGTGATAGTACAGAGATCTCCGTGCCTGGTTACATGACACTAGGGCGCTGTAACTCGTGGCAGTGATAGTACAGAGATCTCCGTGCCTGGTTACATGACACTGGGGAGCTGTAACTCGTGGTAGTGATAGTACAGAGATCTCCGTGCCTGGTTACATGACACTAGGGCGCTGTAACTCGTGGTAGTGATAGTACAGAGATCTCCATGCCTGGTTACATGACACTAGGGAGCTGTAACTCGTGGTAGTGATAGTACAGAGATCTCCGTGCCTGGTTACATGACACTAGGGCGCTGTAACTCGTGGCAGTGATAGTACAGAGATCTCCGTGCCTGGTTACATGACACTAGGGCGCTGTAACTCGTGGTAGTGATAGTACAGAGATCTCCATGCCTGGTTACATGACACTGGGGAGCTGTAACTCGTGGCAGTGATAGTACAGAGATCTCCGTGCCTGGTTACATGACACTGGGGAGCTGTAACTCGTGGCAGTGATAGTACAGAGATCTCCGTGCCTGGTTACATGACACTGGGGAGCTGTAACTCGTGGCAGTGATAGTACAGAGATCTCCGTGCCTGGTTACATGAGACTAGGGAGCTGTAACTCGTGGTAGTGATAGTACAGAGATCTCCATGCCTGGTTACATGACACTAGGGCGCTGTAACTCGTGGCAGTGATAGTACAGAGATCTCCATGCCTGGTTATATGACACTGGGGAGCTGTAACTCGTGGCAGTGATAGTACAGAGATCTCCGTGCCTGGTTACATGACACTGGGGAGCTGTAACTCGTGGCAGTGATAGTACAGAGATCTCCGTGCCTGGTTACATGACACTGGGGCGCTGTAACTCGTGGCAGTGATAGTACAGAGATCTCCATGCCTGGTTATATGACACTGGGGAGCTGTAACTCGTGGCAGTGATAGTACAGAGATCTCCGTGCCTGGTTACATGACACTGGGGAGCTGTAACTCGTGGCAGGGATAGTACAGAGATCTCCGTGAACGGGATCCGCTCTTTAAAGGATTTCTAGACGAAACAAATCTGACGCATACGTTATTGTGAATAAAAAGACCCTTACTACACACGGATGCTTACATTGAAGCTGTGCTGGTACAAGTCTTGGCCTGGTGTGAGGGAGTTAGGTAACTGCATTGACATGTTATTTGACACTTATATAAGTATTAAAAGCGATGGTCACTGAGAAATACTCATGCTGTTGTTATACCACCCTATACGTCACATCAAAACTACATAAGACCGCCTCCGTGGTCTAATGGTAGAACGTCAGCCCGGAGAGCGGAAGGTCCGGGGTTCGATCCCCGACCACGTCATACCAAAAGACGTTGAAAGATGGTACTTGTTGTTACCCTGTCTGACGCTCGGCATTAAGGGGCTGAACAAGGAATGGTTGGCTCGGAGTCAGTATACTGTGTCTGAGTGGGGTATTCATGTTAAACTGCGGCATGGTATCTCGGGTGAGCTGGCACTATAAATCGGCATCAGTCCGGACTAGTACAAGCAGCCACACACACGTGCATGCACGTCGCTATACAAGTTTAATAATCTTGGACGCGACGTTATACCCAATTTCTCCTCACCTCACCACTACATAACCTCTCAGGTATGATCTCTGGCATCTCAATATGAAATCTGTATGCTGAGGCTCTGCTGGGGGTTCCCGGGTATGGCCCAAGGCTAGTTGAACCTTTCTCGTCATTCATGCTGTGTACATTCAGCCCAGGTGTAGATGTTTGTTGTTTAACGCCGCACTCAGCCTCATACCAGCTCTATGCCGGCGGTCTGTATATAATCCATTCTGGACCAGACAATCCAGCGATTGACATCGTGAGCACGCAAATGGGATCGATGACATGAATTAACCAAGTCACCGAGCCAGATCACTGGATCCCGTTAGTCGCCTCTATTGACAAGCATGGGTTGCTGAAGATCTATGCTACCGCGGATCTCCTCGGGTTTCAGCCCAGGTAATGTATGTCAAGAGGAAAAGATCTGACTGTCAAAGTTAAAGTCAAAATTAGTTTCTTTGTGTGTATGTACGACTGAGGCTACACCTTATCTACCTGACATAATTTAGTGTTCGGTCATTACATTGATGTTTCACTTCCTGCTTTGGAAATTTAACATTTTTTATATTAAAAAAAGAATTTATTCCCTCATAACAGCTCTTATTGAGGAAAGGGAGCGAAGATGGGGTGGGGTGGGGTGGGGCTAGTTGGAGATCTTGCCTTGGTTGGGGAAGAATTGGCCTGGGATATTCCTTCCCCGGGAAACCTGGCCAGAAGAAGGTTTAGCATGATACACCGACACGCCTCTTTATTTGTCTTGGTATCAAATTTAAGAACTCGTGAGGGGGTTGTTCCCCTTAGATGTAGCTGGGCATCTCAGATAAATGCATTTGCGATATGTCGCCCACTTTTGACCATTGCGTTTATGTCCATTTACATATGAGAGTAACACCTCACAACGCTCTCAAAATTAATGTCGTCTAATATACACTGTCGAGTTGCAAGCGCATGTTCAAATCTCCAGAAATTACGTCATTAAAGACCAATGTTTTAATCGTGAAATAAACCACGCCTCGCTCTCCATTATTCTTTGCGATTTATCGCGTAGCTATCTTATACATATTAATAGTTGTCTTTGTGATACGTAATAGTACACACTTATCGTCCGTTACATAATGGTCCATATTAACCCCCAATGCGTAATGGTCCACATTTACCCCCAATGCGTAATGGTCCATATTGACCCCCAATGTGTAATGGTCCATATTTACCCCCAATACGTAATGGTACATACTTACCCCCAATGTGTAATGGTCCATATTTATCCCCAATGCGTAATGGTCCATACTTACCCCCAATGTGTAATGGTCCATATTTACCCCCAATACGTAATGGTCCATATTTACCCCCCAATGCGTAATGGTCCATACTTATCCCCAATGTGTAATGGTCCATATTTACCCCCAATACGTAATGGTCCATATTTACCCCCCAATGCGTAATGGTCCATATTAACCCCCAATGCGTAATGGTCCATATTTACCCCCAGAGAGAGCATTTCAAAGCTGTGTTCCCAATACACAAAGTAATTGAGTGTCTAAATCAATGTTCCTTGTACATTAAGGTCCACATTTACCCCCCAATACATAATGGTACACAGTTGCCACCCAATACTTAATGATACACACATGTCACCCATAACGTAATAGTACACACTTTTCACCCAATACGTATTAGTATACACTTGTCATCCAATACGTAATGGTACACACTTGTCACCCAATACATAATAGTAAACACTTGTCACCCAATACGTAATTGTAAACACTTGTCACCCAATACGTAATAGTAAACACTTGTCACCCAATACAGAATAGTAAACACTTGTCACCCAATACGTGATAGTAAACACTTGTCACCCAATACGTAATAGTAAAAACTTGTCACCCAATACGTAATTGTAAACACTTGTCACCCAATACGTAATTGTAAACACTTGTCACCAAATACGTGATAGTAAACACTTGTCACCCAATACGCAACCAACGACACGTACTCAGTGAATGTGAAGGGCGCCGTCACGCAATAAACCAAATCACAAAGTCTGGCTGCCCGACCCCCCTGTAACTTGGATGAGGTGGACTTACTCGACCCCTCTGTAAGTTTGATGACGTGGACTTACCCGACCCCCCTGTAAGTTGGATGATGTGGACTTACCCGACCCCCCTGTAAGTTGGATGACGTGGACTTACTCGACCCCCCTGTAAGTTGGATGACGTGGACTTACTCGACCCCCCTGTAAGTTGGATGATGTGGACTTACCCGACGCCCCTGTAAGTTGGATGATGTGGACTTACCCGTCCCCCCTGTAAGTTGGATGATGTGGACTTACTCGACCTCCCTGTAAGTTAGATGACGTGGACTTACCCGACGCCCCTGTAAGTTAGATGACGTGGACTTACCCGACCCCCCTGTAAGTTGGATGACGTGGACTTACCCGACGCCCCTGTAAGTTGGATGACGTGGACTAACCCGACCCCCCTGTAAGTTAGATGACGTGGACTTACTATAGCGGCCATAAAATTTCCGAGTCCCGTGATGGGATTCGAACCACGGACCTTCTGATCAGAGGTCGGACGCCTTGTCCACATGACCAAAAAGGTTAACCCCGTCAGCAAGCTGACAAGGTAAGGATGTCATCTGTGGGATGACTCCACGCCCTGCTACATACTCCCCCGTCAACAGAAGGCACGTCCCGGGCCGCATAGTAGGGTACTGAGGCTTATTTTGCTCAAATTTGATATGAACGTGCTCAGCCTCACGTTGGGCGCCAATGTAGCGGCCATAAAATTTCCGAGTCCCGTGATGGGATTCGAACCACGGACCTTCTGATCAGAGGTCGGACGCCTTGTCCACATGACCAAAGAGGTTAACCCCGTCAGCAAGCTGACAAGGTAAGGATGTCATCTGTGGGATGACTCCACGCCCTGCTACATTACCCGACCCCCCTGTAAGTTAGATGACGTGGACTTACCCGACCCCCCTGTAAGTTGGATGACGTGGACTTACTCGACCCCCCTGTAAGTTGGATGACGTGGACTTACCCGACCCCCCTGTAAGTTGGATGACGTGGACTTACCCGACGCCCCTGTAAGTTGGATGATGTGGACTTACTCGACCTCCCTGTAAGTTAGATGACGTGGACTTACCCGACCCTCCTGTAAGTTAGATGACGTGGACTTACCCGACCCCCCTGTAAGTTAGATGACGTGGACTTACTCGACCCCTCTGTAAGTTGGATGACGTGGACTAACCCGACCCCCCTGTAAGTTAGATGACGTGGACTTACCCGACCCCCCTGTAAGTTGGATGACGTGGACTTACCCGACCCCCCTGTAAGTTAGATGACGTGGACTTACCCGTCCCCCCTGTAAGTTAGATGACGTGTACTAACCCGACCCCCCTGTAAGTTGGATGATGTGGACTTACTCGACCCTCCTGTTAGTTGGATGACGTGGACTAACCCGTCCCCCCTGTAAGTTAGATGACGTGTACTAACCCGACACCCCTGTAAGTTGGATGACGTGGACTTTCGACCCCCCTGTAAGTTGGATGATGTGGACTAACCCGTCCCCCCTGTAAGTTGGATGATGTGGACTTACTCGACCTCCCTGTAAGTTGGATGACGTGGACTTACTCGACCCCTCTGTAAGTTGGATGATGTGGACTAACCCGACCCCCCTGTAAGTTGGATGACGTGGACTTTCGACCCCCCTGTAAGTTGGATGATGTGGACTAACCCGTCCCCCCTGTAAGTTGGATGATGTGGACTAACCCGTCCCCCCTGTAAGTTGGATGATGTGGACTTACTCGACCCCCCTGTAAGTTGGATGACGTGGACTTACTCGACCCCCCTGTAAGTTGGATGACGTGGACTAACCCGTCCCCCCTGTAAGTTGGATGATGTGGACTTACTCGACCCCCCTGTAAGTTGGATGATGTGGACTTACTCGACCCCCCTGTAAGTTGGATGATGTGGACTAACCCGACCCCCCTGTAAGTTGGATGAGGTGGACTTACCCGACCCCCCTGTAAGTTGGATGATGTGGACTAACCCGACCCCTCTGTAAGTTGGATGACGTGGACTTACTCGACCCCCCTGTAAGTTAGATGACGTGTACTAACCCGACCCCCCTGTAAGTTGGATGACGTGGACTTACTCGACCCCCCTGTAAGTTGGATGATGTGGACTTACTCGACCCTCCTGTAAGTTGGATGACGTGGACTTACCCGACGCCCCTGTAAGTTGGATGACGTGGACTTACCCGACCCTCCTGTAAGTTGGATGACGTGGACTAACCCGACCCCCGTGTAGGTTGGATTATGTGGACTTACTCGACCCCCCTGTAACTTGGATAACGTGGACTAACCCGACCCCCCTGTAAGTTGGATGAGGTGGACTTACTCGACCCCCCTGTCACTTGGATGACGTGGACTAACCAGCCCCCCCCCCCCCCCCCCCCCCCCCCCCCCTGTAAGTTAGATGACGTGGAGTTGTCAGACCCCCCTGTAAGTTGGACGACGTGGACTAACCCGTCCCCCTGTAAGTTGGATGACGTGGAATTATCTGACCCGGAATCAACAAGGATTGATATCGCTACTCTCGTATATCCGTTTTGGAATATGATGTGTCGAGTTAGGCCTTTGAAAGTCATTTAGAAGTGATACACATAACGAAGAGAATTTATGGATGTCAACTTCTTTATTATGAGGAACACAACGTTTCGGAGTATATGATTACTCCTCAGATGAATAAAGGAGTAAGCATATACTCCGAAACGTCTATAAATTCTCTCCCTGATGTTCAAAATGTCGCATACCGCTAACGATGGATTTCGTAAAATGAAAAATAATAAATTTACCTGTTAATAATACAACCAGTCCCATGCACCTGACGACGGGGAGACAGACATGCCCTGACAGCCCCATGGCCACACTTCCGTGTAGCCTGTGTTTGCAGCAGTCCTAGCGGCCGCTGTGTACACGGTACAGCGTGCAGGCGGACATTGCAGGACATCTGGCTTATCTGTGCGGGAGTGTATCGCCGCACAACGCTACAAAAGTACACCTTCCTCCTCACGTTTCCAGTTCCTCAATCGTTGATTGGTTATCACACAGTCCTATTTGAGTTGTATGAACGTCATTTGAACAACTAAGATAACAGGGTCGATATGAAATATTCACACCTCTGACGAGCACCTTTCCCTGTTTTGATATAAACCCCGTGTTGTGTTCATTGTACGTGCTTCATGTGCGTCTTTCTTATCATTGTTATCCTATAATAACCAAATGTTACTATGGTATGCAATTAAAGAATATATCATCATCATCATCATCATCATCATCATCACATATTCAACACTGCCATCGTCATCATCATTTCACCATCCTCATCATCACTTCACCATCGTCATCATCACCACCGTCATCGTCATTATCGCCCCACTTTCGTCCTCATCACTTCACCATCGTCATCAACACCACCGCTAGCATCGTCATTATCGCTCCACTTTCATCATCATCACTTCACCATCGTCATCAACACCACCGCTAGCATCGTCATTATCGCTCGAATTTCATCATCATCGCCTCACCTTCGTCATCATCGGGGCGGTCGGGTAGCCTTGTGGTTAAAGCGTTCGCTCGTCACGCTGACGTCCCGGGTTCGATTCCCGACATGGGTACAATGTGTGTAGCCCATGTCTGGAGTCAACCGTAGTGAAATGGCTGGAATATTGCTAAAAGCGGCGTTAAACCATACACCCTGCACCGTGAGCGCCAACGGAAAATAGGGCAAAGGCTAAATACACCTAGAACAAATTCAGCAGCTTTTTGAAAAGAGTTAAGCTTCTCATAACATTAAAGGGGATAGTTGGCTTGATCATTGCAGCATTATTTTTAACAGCAAAAAAATACGTCTTTAGAAATAGGAAATGAAACTGACAGCTCTGCACAGAGGTTTGAGTTTGAAGTCCTTCCCTAACAGCTGAAGAAATACATAACGCTATTACGCATTCAAAAAATGGAAAATCACCTGGAATTGATAAAGTGTTCATTGAAATGATTTAGTCTTCGGAACCAATTATAATGCCCTTCCTACTTTCTTTGTTTAACAAGATCTTTAACAGTTGATGTTTCTAGACTTATGGACTAAGGCAAATATCATCCCGTTGCATAAAAAGGGCGACATAAATAATCGCGATAATTACAGTAGAATAGCATTACTAAGTTCACTAGGAAAGATTTATACATGTGTATTAAATGACAGATTTACAAAGTGGGCATAGTTATGAATAAAATTTCTGAAAATCAAACAGATTTTCGCCAAGATTATTAGAATAAAGATAATATTTTGACCTTATGTGCAATCATTTTAAAATGTCTATGTAAAATGAAGCTATTGTATGTAGTCTTAATCTATTAAAAGATTTGCTGATGATGTACGTATGGATTCAACTCTCTCCAGATATAGTAGAAGTATTATTGTAATTTGGTGATGATGTAGTTATGGTTTCTGATACTAATTATGTGGTTTACAGCGTCAGATAAATAGTTTTCATGCATATGCATATATGTGTGGAATGACTGTCAACTTGAGCAAACCAAATGTTGTTCTTTTTAGAAGAATAGGAAAAGTATCAGCTCAAGAAATGCTGTGTTATATAGGACAAGTTTTAGAGGTTGTTAATTCTTCACTAGTAAGTTTACCCAAAGTACATTTGCTGCTGATTTTGCCCGACGTGCCAAGAAGGCTTTATTTAAGTTACTTATTACAATTAAAACATGTCTATGACTGCCCCCAAAATGTTCTTTAAGTTATTTGATTGTCAGATTAGTCCGATTCGTTTGTACGCATCTGGAATTTGGGGGATCAATAGATTTGAAAGTATAGAGAAAATACACCACTGGCTTGTAAAAACTTCTTACAAACGGACAACAAACACTTATGCTATAGTTCAGGGTGAATGTGGCCGATATCCAATGTATATCACCTCACTTGTTCGTAGTGTTGGATTTAACAATATATTCAAAATATATTCAATGCAAGAGGGCCGCTCCCCTCCAAAAAGCGTACATGTTACTTTATGTAGGTAATGTAGGCTATAAAACACATAAGATATCTACTATTTTCTCAGGGTTTTAGGTTTGTTTGGCTGTCAAGAACTGTTGGCGATAAAAAAATGTTCAATAACTATATTCAAGGATTGTGCTATTGATATGTTGCATCAACATCTACTATTAATAACAGTTCAAAATATACCCTTTATAGCGAGTGTTAAAGTTTGTTAGAACAAGAAAAGTATGTTCACGTTTAGTGACGTTCACACACACCCACGCCTCTCTCACACACACATACACACACACGCGCGCATACACACAGATACACATACGCGCGCACACACACACGCCAAAGACACACTAACATACACAAAGACGCACGCATCCACAAAGACGCATCAGACACACATACGCACGCCTCAAACACACACACATACACACATGCATGCACATACACACACACACATGCAGGCACATACACACACACACGCACACACATACACACCCCTCAGACACACACACACATGCACACACACGCACACACACACGCCTAAGACACACACATACACACACACGCACGCACGCACACACACACACACACACACGCCTCAGACACGCACAAATGCATAGACATGCGCACACGCGCGTACACATACACACCTCAGACACACACACACACACGCCTCACACACACACACATACACATATGCATACACACAGATACACATACGCGCGCACACACACACGCCAAAGGCACACATACAGATACACACACGCGCGCACACACACACGCTAAAGACACACTAACATACACAAACACGAACGCATCCACAAAGACGCCTAAAACGCACACACATACACACGCCTAAAACACACACGCATACACACAAGCACGCACATACACACATACACACACATACACACGCCTCAGACACACACACAAACACACACACACGCCTAAGACACACACATACACACACACGCACGCACGCACGCACACACACGCCTCAGACACGCACACATACATAGACACGCGCACACGCGCGTACGGATACACGCATCAGACACACATACACGCACACACATACACACTCACGCCTCAAACACACACACCTACACACACACACATGCACATATCATGCATACACACAATCTACACACACGCGAGCACACACACATACACATAATACACACATACATACACACGCATATACACACACATACACACACGCCTCACACACACATACACACACGCCTCAGACACACACACACATACACACGCGCGCACACACACAGACACGCATCAGACATACACACACACACATATATACACACACGCCACAGACACACACACATACACACACACGCCTCAGACAAACACATACACACACACATCACGCATACACATAATCCACACACACGCCTCACACACACGTGCGCGCGCACGCACGCACACACACACACACACACACACACACACACACACACACACACACACACACACACTCCTGGAACACGAGAACAAGGATAAACATAACCCATATGAAGTGTTGCCCTTGACTGGAGAAGTATGTTTATACTCAACCACAAAAAGTCGCCATGTTGCTAGGTGACAGAGGTGCCCGTGCTCCTCGTTGACAAACTTCCCGATTTCCCTTAGATGTAGAATTTCAGGAAAGCTTCCCAAATGAATGATTAAATACGTAGTTAACAAGGAAGTGGTTCATTTTATGATAAATATATTCAGCAAAGTGGTTGTAAATATTGCGATTGATATTGAAATCAGATGAGGTAAGTACGGCCACAGATAGCGCCCACAGCGTACGCCCACTGTGCATGTATCGTATATTAATTATAATTCATTGCAGTCTTCCGTTCATGAATATACAGTCATGGATTCATAACGGATATTAAAATGCAGATTTACAGAGGAAAAGTTTTAAATTAAAAACAGATTCGTGACATGAATAGATTAGACTGGACGGTCGCTTTAGGACGATATTTTATTGAGTGTCAGTTCTAGTCGTAGCGAGTGACCTGCTGTATGCTGTTGTGAAGGGTTTAAACGCATAGGGAATGAAGTATTACTATAAAGCAATCAAGTTGTCTGATTGGCCTGATTGTCTTGTACAAACCCATACAAGTAGGTTGAAGGCGTGTGTGTATGTCATGACTTCTGTTACCTGGACACACACACACACACACACACATACATACATATACACATACAAGTAGGTTGAAGGCGTGTGTGTATGTCATGGCGTCTGATACCTGGACACACACACACACACCCACACACACCCACACACACACACACACACACACACACACACACACACACACACACACACACACACACACACACACACACACACACACACACACACACACACATACAGGTAGGTTGAAGGCGTGTGTGTATGTCATGACTTCTGTTACCTGGACACACACACACACACACATACATACATATACACATACAAGTAGGTTGAAGGCGTGTGTGTATGTCATGGCGTCTGATACCTGGACACACACATGGACACACATGCATGCACATACACTCTCCTCTAGAATTCCGTTAAATATAAAGACATGGGTGAAATAGGGTTAATCGTGTCGTGTAATATCACCCTCGTAATGTTATGATTGGCACATCGTTAAGTACTGTTATGACTGACTCATCGTTAAGAACTGTTATGATTGACATTTCGTTAGTACTGTTATGATTGACACATCGTGAAGTAATGTTATGATTGACACCTCGTTAAGTACTGTTATGATTGACACATCGTTAAGTACTGTTTTGATTGACACATCGTTAAGTACTGTTATGATTGACACATCGTAAGTACTGTTATGATTGACACCTCGTTAAGTACTGTTATGATTGACACATCGTTAAGAACTGTTATAATTGACACATCGTTAAGTACTGTTATGATTGACACATCGTGAAGTACTGTTATGATTGACACATCGTTAAGTACTGTTATGATTGACACAACGTTAAGAACTGTTATAATTGACACATCGTTAAGTACTGTTATGACTGACACATCGTGAAGTACTGTTATGATTAACACATCGTTAAGAATTGTTATGATTGACACATCGTTAAATACTGTTATGATTGACACATCGTTAGGTACTGTTATTATTGATACATCGTTAAGTACTGTTATGATTGGCACATCGTTAAGTACTGTTATGATTGACACATCGTTAGGTACTTTTATGATTGACACATCGTGAAGTACTGTTATGATTGACACATCGTGAAGTACTGTTATGATTGACACATCGTTAAGTACTGTTATGATTGGCACATCGTTAAGTTCTGTTATTGTTGACACATCGTTAAGTACTGTTATGATTGACACATCGTTAAGTACTGTTATGATTGACACATCGTTTCGTACTTTTATGATTGACACATCGTGAAGTACTGTTATGATTGACACATCGTTAAGAACTGTTTTGATTGACACATCGTAAGTACTGTTATGATTGACACATCGTTAAGTACTGTTATGATTGACACATCGTTAAGAACTGTTATGATTGACACATCGTTAAGTACTGTTATGATTGACACATCGTTAAGTTCTGTTATGATTGACACATCGTTAAGTAATGTTATGATCGACACATCGTTAAGTACTGTTATGATTGACACATCGTTAGGTACTGTTATGATTGACACATCGTTAAGTGCTGTTATGATTGACACATCGTTAAGAACTGTTATGATTGACATTTCGTTAGTACTTTTATGATTGACACATCGTTAAGTACTGTTATGAATGACACATCGTTTCGTACTTTTATGATTGACACATCGTTTCGTACTGTTATGATTGACACATCGTTAAGTGCTGTTATGATTGGCAGATCGTTAAGTTCTGTTCTGATTGACACATCGTTAAGTACTGTTATGATTGACACATCGTTTAGTACTTTTATGATTGACACATCGTTTCGTACTGTTATGATTGACACATCGTTAAGTGCTGTTATGATTGGCACATCGTTACGTGCTGTTATGATTGACACATCGTTAAGTACTGTTATGATTGACACATCGTTAAGTACTGTTATGATTGACACATCGTGAAGTACTTTTATGATTGACACATCGTAAAGTGCTGTTATGATTGACACATCGTTAAGTGCTGTTATGATTGACATTTCGTTAGTACTTTTATGATTGACACATCGTTAAGTACTGTTATGATTGACACATCGTTTCGTACTTTTATGATTGACACATCGTTTCTTTCGTACTGTTATGATTGACACATCGTTAAGTGCTGTTATGATTGACACATCGTTAAGTGCTGTTATGATTGACACATCGTTAAGAACTTTTATGATTGACATTTCGTTAGTACTGTTAAGATTGACACATCGTTAAGTACTGTTATGATTGACTCATCGTTAAGAACTGTTATGATTGACATTTCGTTAGTACTTTTATGATTGACACATCGTTAAGTACTGTTATGATTGACACATCGTTAAGTACTTTTATGATTGACACATCGTTTTGTACTGTTATGATTGACACATCGTTAAGTGCTGTTATGATTGACACATCGTTAAGTGCTGTTATGATTGACACATCGTTAAGAACTTTTATGATTGACATTTCGTTAGTACTGTTAAGATTGACACATCGTTAAGTACTGTTATGATTGACTCATCGTTAAGAACTGTTATGATTGACATTTCGTTAGTACTTTTATGATTGACACATCGTTAAGTACTGTTATGATTGACACATCGTTAAGTACTGTTATAACAAGCTGTGAGTATCCGGGTTAGAATTGATCTTCAGCAAGCCATGCCTGTCGTAAGAGGCGACGAACGGGATCTCGTGGCCAGACTTGGTTGATGCCGATGGCGTTGATCGATGTTCATGATGTCATGTTGTGGACATTTCTATGCATACGCATTAACAACATGCGTCTGCAGATACGCTCAAGATACTTTTTGAAGAATTTTTTCAACTTCTGGTAATTCAAGCTCCATGTTGTTCGTACGCAGGACACCCATAAGAAAAGGTGAAAAGTCACATTAGCGCCGCGCTTTGATAATCGGACCAACAGTCGGTCACTCGCACTGTCGGGGTCCTGGTTCTGCAATCAAAATGGTTCGGTTTCCTTGATCTATCAGTTGAATTTATATCATGTCCCTACCATTTTTGAAGAGGGAAATCGGAGTGCTCGACAAAGACATACATGTTAACTGTACCACCCGGGCCCGATACTGAAGACGTGGAAATCAACAAACTCAAGTCTGCTTGCATGTTAGTGACAGTTTCCAACGAAGGGCAAGGTCACCACCGGAATAAGAAAAGACAACCGTGATCTACTCACAGCGTTTTACGCTAGAGATAGGGAATGTTATTGTTCACATTTGGGATATTTTGGGCCACATAATCAGAAGTCAGGCACACTTCCACAGAGTTTTCGAATGATTTGTATCGGAAATGTTCACTTTGAGTGATCTGGTTGTGCAGTCGTGAACAAACAACCCCCGAAACAGTGTCACAAAATACGCTTCGAAGGGGACACTGATGGCACAGCCGGATCATCCCAAGTAAGTCTGTCCAGATAGTTTAAACTGACTTCATTTCACTACGCTTATCCTTTTACGTTAAATCAAATTGAAAGTTGCGAAAGCGGTCGGGTGCGTCACGCTCATGGTGACCCTCGATCTACTGATCGGTAGTCTTACATTGTAAACGGATATAGCTCGATTATATAATGTCCGTAGAAGCTCTATGCATAACGTCAGCACCATACCCGTGCTCGTGGGTTTCACCGAAGTGGTAAACGTTCGAGACTTGCATTACTTCGGGCTTTCCTCCCACATTAAGCTGACACACCGTATATTGAATACTGTTAAAAGCGGCGTTAAACCAAACTCACTCACTCACTCACTCTATGCATAACTCATGAATGCAAACCGTATTTGATGCGTGTGATTATCTTGTTTGGTTTAATAAAGTGTTTGTAAATATCTCTCGCTCTCATGAGATTGCTTCAGTTCTGCCTTGTAGTTGCAAAATGAATGACGCCTCGCGATTTTTTATGAATGAAAAAAGTAGTTCCGGTGTGACAGAGGTCACGGTTATCCAGTCAAAACGAATAAAACGAGGTCAACCTTGTACGACACACGTGTGACGTACGGATTTAGTATCTAACCACCTGTATCTTCACCACGTGGGTAATACATACATCAACTCGACACCCAGTATTCACATCACAGAGGGTGCAGAAAGTAGCACTGAAACATCGCAACAAAGAATAAGGAAGTTGTCATTCAAACAAAAAACTTCGTGTCTTTGAGGTTTTTGCTGTTTAAAAATAGATTCATAATTTCACAGGAATACCTGAGTGGACGTATCGGGTGTCGTGTTGTCAGTGACAGCTTGGGATGCAACGATACATCGGTGAACCATGACGTCACACCATCACCAGTTTTGTGTAGTGAAGACGTTGTCGGTATAGTATTTTACTGCCGCTTCAGCCACCATTGTTCACGATGTGTTACGATGTTACAGCGATCGATCTCCCTTTCACTTGTATGGTTTGCTTGAGATGAAGTGTTTGTTTGTTTGTTGTTTGACGCCGCACTCAGCAATATTGTTGCTATGTGTGTGTGCCTGAGGCGTGTGTGTATGTGTGTGGTGCGTGTGTTTGTGGTGTGTGTGTATGTTTGTGTCTGTGTGTGTCTGGGGCGTGTGTGTGTGAATCAGTGTTTTAAATGTGTATGGGTGAATAGTTACATGTTTATGTGTGTGCTCGTGTCTGCATGTGTGTTTGTATGTGTGGCCACATGTTTATTTGAGAGCGTGTGTGTGTGTGTGTGTGTGTGTGTGAGAGAGAGAGAGAGAGAGAGAGAGAGAGAGAGAGAGAGAGAGAGAGAGAGAGAGAAGATACAGCTGAAACATATAGGAGTGTAATTGTTTTGTGAATATCCTAAAATATGTGCAACTTTACATCAGGCGGCCTATTCACGAAGCTGTCTTAGCTAAGAGAAATCTTAGCGACTTACGACAAAAAATTGCCACTGCCATAAGAGCTATTGAAGCTATCTTAAACCTATCGTAGCCGTGTCTCAGCTACGACAGCTGTCGCGGCTGAGACAGGGCGCTCTCATCTGTCGGAGATAGAAAGAGTCGGGTGTTTTCCCATGACGTCATAAGGGAATTCCCTTGACCTACACATTAACGCCTTAGGAAAGTAAACTGGATGCCTGTCGAAGTGGATATATTAATTCAAGAAGTGGAGAAACATCATCACATTTTATTTTCGGCGTTTTGCAAAACACCGTGACAAATGTGCAAAAGAAGAAGATATGGACCGACGTCGCTCAGAAGTAAGACCAACTAGGCTACCCTAACTTACTGTGCCTTAACCAAGAATAATTAAACTACCACTGTTCATTGTGTCACATATATCTGATTACATGTACAGTAGTTCTCAAACTCAGTACATGTTCACGCACGATCTTTTGTCGGGTGATAGAGGTACCGAACGCTTGGCCGGTCGTTCGAGGCCCCACAGTCGCTACAATTTGCATGATGGCATGCCGATTTAGCCTATATCTGCATATAAGCTGCGTGTCATCTAGCGTGTCCAGCTATCGAGAAACAATAGGTAAGACGCCATGATACATAAGACAGGTTTACGACCCTGTCTTAATTTTTGTCTTAAACCTAAACTTAAGGCAACTTAGCGCTAAGACAGCTTCGAGAATAGACTCAGCTGAGACGTTTTTCGCTACGACACATTTACGCTAATCTTAGCGCTAAGACAGCATCCTGAACAGCCCGCCAGAGCAATTCACCACTTATATAAATATATATATATGTTTGGGGATGGTAAATATCCTGTAAAATACCAAACAGTTTCGTTGATCTGATTATTTAAAAAAATGTTTTGCCGAGAAATATGTGAAATACTGGACTGCTTTATTGATAGCATATGTGTGAAATTGCAGGATAGGGCGTTTGGGCAAGAAACCCCGCTCTGATTTCAGCCGGAATTTCTGTTCGGATTGGCAAAATCAAAAACAGGATAATTTGACCAAGAAGTTTAACTCAGGCTTCAGGTAATTCGGCGATCTGATCCCGCCAGATTGCCAACTACTCTCTATTATGCCGTACAAGGCGACTATGCTTGTCGTCAGAGGCGACTAACTGGGTCGGTTGGTCAGGCTCCCTGGCTTGGTTGATGAATATTGCTGAGTGCTGCGTTAAACAATAAACAAACAAACATACAAACAAACAAACAAATAAAACATTCAACTGGTTTGCACGTCTGAGCTGGAAATAAAGAGGCCAGTGAAACAACCTCCTGACTCAGTAGCTACGGGCTCTGGTGTCTTCATGTAACAACTTAAAAGGTGCGATCAAGCATGCCCTTTCCCGTAAGATTTCCAAAGAGCGTCATACGGCTCCTGCTCAGGAGCTGTTTGATAGCTACAGGGATGCAACATTCGGAGACTCAGCGGAGGTATCAGAGGCTTTTGTGGTGGACATGTCGGGGGCGTTTCCAGATTTGGCGGATTAGAACAGGCTGGTTCTATCAGAGGCTTTTGTGGTGGACATGTCGGGGGCGTTTCCAGATTTGGCGGATTAGAACAGGCTGGTTCTAAGAAACGTATGATTTTTTGGACATAGAGTCACTGAAAAACTACTTTCCAACAACAGGGGCTTCATGAAAGTTAGAACAATGTCAGCAATGCACCTATTTGGAAAGAAAATGCAATAGCAGAGGTCCATCTGGTTCACAGACGATGACATTTCTTGTGGTATTGTTGATCTTCCACAAACCATAATTAAACAAA
The DNA here is from genome assembly GCF_022045235.1 of Haliotis cracherodii. Classification (NCBI taxonomy): domain Eukaryota; kingdom Metazoa; phylum Mollusca; class Gastropoda; order Lepetellida; family Haliotidae; genus Haliotis; species Haliotis cracherodii. The sequence continues at coordinate 320,469 of NW_027266281.1, read as the reverse complement.
ATGTTCTCAACAGAACGGAGCTAAGGCCTGATAATGTCGTCAGTAAAACCCATTATAGTTGGGTTGGGCGCCTCCTTCAGTATTATAGGTATATTTCATGTCGTGTTTGATGTGGGAGGAAATCTGGAAATGATGCCAGTCACAAGCACGGGTACGATGCTGAATTCTGGCACCCCTCAGGGACGCGGAACTTCAACGGACTTGTGCAACGCTGACACTCATGTCAACAAGTTTGAACAACAAGTATTTCTCAAGAAAATACCAAGAGAACAGGCTTTGGGGCTCTTGGAAGTATCAATTGTATGACATGCACCTTCAGATCATCTAGGCACATACCACTGTGAGTGTTGCGAGTACTGCACAACTAATTTACAAAGCCATTCCACGAACATAGTTCTAGTGTTGTAAGAACGTGTCTTCTAATTCATGTAGGAAACCAGTCGCCCAAAGCTGGAGACGACAACTCCCCGCAGCGACATCTGTGAAGATCCGGGGTAGAATAGGACCCATGCTTGCCGTAAAAGGCGTCTATACTTGTCGTGAGAGGCGACTAACGGGATCAGGTGGCCAGGCTCGCTGACGTGGTTGATGCATGTCATCGTATCCCAATTGCGTAGATCGATGCTCATGATGTCAATCACTGGATTGTCTGGACCAGACTCGATTATTTACAGACCGCCGTCCCATAGCTGGAATATTACTGAGTGCGGCGTTAAACAATAAACCATTCAACAAGAAAAAAAATATTTCAAGATTTGCTAAGAATCCGAATTTATTCAGGTTTTGAGAAGTCTACAATTAGCGAAATTAATTGACAACATATGGAGATTGTCAACAAACTGGAACATCACAGAAATCCCAGCGCACATCTTCGTCAGTAGTGTAACACCACGGACCCCCTTCTGGATCTTCTATACCTCCCCTCAACGAGAGCCTCTACTGTTAGTAGCGCACTTCTATACCTCCCGTCAACGAGAGCCTCTACTGTTAGTAGCGCACTTCTATACCTCCCCTCAACGAGAGCCTCTACTGTTAGTAGCGCACTTCTATACCTCCCCTCAACGAGAGCCTCTACTGTTAGTAGCGCACTTCTATACCTCCCGTCAACGAGAGCCTCTACTGTTAGTAGCGCACTTCTATACCTCCCCTCAACGAGAGCCTCTACTGTTAGTAGCGCACTTCTATACCTCCCCTCAACGAGAGCCTCTACTGTTAGTAGCGCACTTCTATACCTCCCGTCAACGAGAGCCTCTACTGTTAGTAGCGCACTTCTATACCTCCCCTCAACGAGAGCCTCTACTGTTAGCAGCGCACTTCTATACCTCCCCTCAACGAGAGCCTCTACTGTTAGTAGCGCACTTCTATACCTCCCGTCAACGAGAGCCTCTACTGTTAGTAGCGCACTTCTATACCTCCCCTCAACGAGAGCCTCTACTGTTAGTAGCGCACTTCTATACCTCCCCTCAACGAGAGCCTCTACTGTTAGTAGCGCACTTCTATACCTCCCGTCAACGAGAGCCTCTACTGTTAGTAGCACACTTCTATACCTCCCCTCAACGAGAGCCTCTACTGTTAGTAGCACACTTCTATACCTCCCCTCAACGAGAGCCTCTACTGTTAGAAGCGCACTTCTATACCTCCCGTCAGCGAGAGCCTCTACTGTTAGTAGCGCACTTCTATACCTCCCGTCAACGAGAGCCTCTACTGTTAGAAGCGCACTTCTATACCTCCCGTCAACGAGAGCCTCTACTGTTAGTAGCGCACTTCTATACCTCCCGTCAACGAGAGCCTCTACTGTTAGTAGCGCACTTCTATACCTCCCGTCAACGAGAGCCTCTACTGTTAGTAGCGCACTTCTATACCTCCCGTCAACGAGAGCCTCTACTGTTAGTAGCGCACTTCTATACCTCCCCTCAACGAGAGCCTCTACTGTTAGTAGCGCACTTCTATACCTCCCGTCAACGAGAGCCTCTACTGTTAGTAGCGCACTTCTATACCTCCCGTCAACGAGAGCCTCTACTGTTAGTAGCACACTTCTATACCTCCCGTCAACGAGAGCCTCTACTGTTAGTAGCACACTTCTATACCTCCCGTCAGCGAGAGCCTCTACTGTTAGTAGCACACTTCTATACCTCCCCTCAACGAGAGCCTCTACTGTTAGAAGCGCACTTCTATACCTCCCGTCAGCGAGAGCCTCTACTGTTAGTAGCACACTTCTATACCTCCCGTCAGCGAGAGCCTCTACTGTTAGTAGCGCACTTCTATACCTCCCCTCAACGAGAGCCTCTACTGTTAGTAGCGCACTTCTATACCTCCCCTCAACGAGAGCCTCTACTGTTAGTAGCGCACTTCTATACCTCCCGTCAACGAGAGCCTCTACTGTTAGTAGCGCACTTCTATACCTCCCCTCAACGAGAGCCTCTACTGTTAGCAGCGCACTTCTATACCTCCCCTCAACGAGAGCCTCTACTGTTAGTAGCGCACTTCTATACCTCCCGTCAACGAGAGCCTCTACTGTTAGTAGCGCACTTCTATACCTCCCCTCAACGAGAGCCTCTACTGTTAGTAGCGCACTTCTATACCTCCCCTCAACGAGAGCCTCTACTGTTAGTAGCGCACTTCTATACCTCCCGTCAACGAGAGCCTCTACTGTTAGTAGCGCACTTCTATACCTCCCCTCAACGAGAGCCTCTACTGTTAGCAGCGCACTTCTATACCTCCCCTCAACGAGAGCCTCTACTGTTAGTAGCGCACTTCTATACCTCCCGTCAACGAGAGCCTCTACTGTTAGTAGCGCACTTCTATACCTCCCCTCAACGAGAGCCTCTACTGTTAGTAGCGCACTTCTATACCTCCCCTCAACGAGAGCCTCTACTGTTAGTAGCGCACTTCTATACCTCCCGTCAACGAGAGCCTCTACTGTTAGTAGCACACTTCTATACCTCCCCTCAACGAGAGCCTCTACTGTTAGTAGCACACTTCTATACCTCCCCTCAACGAGAGCCTCTACTGTTAGAAGCGCACTTCTATACCTCCCGTCAGCGAGAGCCTCTACTGTTAGTAGCGCACTTCTATACCTCCCGTCAACGAGAGCCTCTACTGTTAGAAGCGCACTTCTATACCTCCCGTCAACGAGAGCCTCTACTGTTAGTAGCGCACTTCTATACCTCCCGTCAACGAGAGCCTCTACTGTTAGTAGCGCACTTCTATACCTCCCGTCAACGAGAGCCTCTACTGTTAGTAGCGCACTTCTATACCTCCCGTCAACGAGAGCCTCTACTGTTAGTAGCGCACTTCTATACCTCCCCTCAACGAGAGCCTCTACTGTTAGTAGCGCACTTCTATACCTCCCGTCAACGAGAGCCTCTACTGTTAGTAGCGCACTTCTATACCTCCCGTCAACGAGAGCCTCTACTGTTAGTAGCACACTTCTATACCTCCCGTCAACGAGAGCCTCTACTGTTAGTAGCACACTTCTATACCTCCCGTCAGCGAGAGCCTCTACTGTTAGTAGCACACTTCTATACCTCCCCTCAACGAGAGCCTCTACTGTTAGAAGCGCACTTCTATACCTCCCGTCAGCGAGAGCCTCTACTGTTAGTAGCACACTTCTATACCTCCCGTCAGCGAGAGCCTCTACTGTTAGTAGCGCACTTCTATACCTCCCGTCAGCGAGAGCCTCTACTGTTAGTAGCGCACTTCTATACCTCCCGTCAACGAGAGCCTCTACTGTTAGTAGTGCACTTCTATACCTCCCCTCAACGAGAGCCTCTACTGTTAGAAGCACACTTCTATACCTCCCCTCAACGAGAGCCTCTACTGTTAGTAGCACACTTCTATACCTCCCCTCAACGAGAGCCTCTACTGTTAGTAGCACACTTCTATACCTCCCCTCAACGAGAGCCTCTACTGTTAGTAGCACACTTCTATACCTCCCCTCAACGAGAGCCTCTACTGTTAGAAGCACACTTCTATACCTCCCCTCAACGAGAGCCTCTACTGTTAGTAGCACACTTCTATACCTCCCCTCAACGAGAGCCTCTGCTGTTAGAAGCGCACTTCTATACCTCCCGTCAACGAGAGCCCCTACTGTTAGTAGCGCACTTCTATACCTCCCCTCAACGAGAGCCTCTACTGTTAGTAGCACACTTCTATACCTCCCCTCAACGAGAGCCTCTACTGTTAGTAGCACACTTCTATACCTCCCCTCAACGAGAGCCTCTACTGTTAGTAGCACACTTCTATACCTCCCCTCAACGAGAGCCTCTACTGTTAGTAGCACACTTCTATACCTCCCCTCAACGAGAGCCTCTACTGTTAGTAGCACACTTCTATACCTCCCGTCAACGAGAGCCTCTACTGTTAGTAGCACACTTCTATACCTCCCCTCAACGAGAGCCTCTACTGTTAGAAGCACACTTCTATACCTCCCCTCAACGAGAGCCTCTACTGTTAGAAGCACACTTCTATACCTCCCGTCAACGAGAGCCTCTACTGTTAGTAGCACACTTCTATACCTCCCGTCAACGAGAGCCTCTACTGTTAGTAGCACACTTCTATACCTCCCCTCAACGAGAGCCTCTACTGTTAGTAGCACACTTCTATACCTCCCCTCAGCGAGAGCCTCTACTGTTAGTAGCACACTTCTATACCTCCCCTCAACGAGAGCCTCTACTGTTAGTAGCACACTTCTATACCTCCCGTCAACGAGAGCCTCTACTGTTAGTAGCGCACTTCTATACCTCCCGTCAACGAGAGCCTCTACTGTTAGTAGCACACTTCTATACCTCCCGTCAACGAGAGCCTCTACTGTTAGTAGCGCACTTCTATACCTCCCCTCAACGAGAGCCTCTACTGTTAGTAGCACACTTCTATACCTCCCCTCAACGAGAGCCTCTACTGTTAGTAGCGCACTTCTATACCTCCCGTCAACGAGAGCCTCTACTGTTAGTAGCACACTTCTATACCTCCCGTCAACGAGAGCCTCTACTGTTAGTAGCGCACTTCTATACCTCCCCTCAACGAGAGCCTCTACTGTTAGTAGCGCACTTCTATACCTCCCGTCAGCGAGAGCCTCTACTGTTAGAAGCACACTTCTATACCTCCCGTCAACGAGAGCCTCTACTGTTAGAAGCGCACTTCTATACCTCCCCTCAAGGAGAGCCTCTACTGTTAGTAGCACACTTCTATACCTCCCGTCAACGAGAGCCTCTACTGTTAGTAGCGCACTTCTATACCTCCCGTCAACGAGAGCCTCTACTGTTAGTAGCACACTTCTATACCTCCCCTCAACGAGAGCCTCTACTGTTAGAAGCGCACTTCTATACCTCCCGTCAACGAGAGCCTCTACTGTTAGTAGCACACTTCTATACCTCCCCTCAACGAGAGCCTCTACTGTTAGTAGCGCACTTCTATACCTCCCCTCAACGAGAGCCTCTACTGTTAGTAGCGCACTTCTATACCTCCCCTCAACGAGAGCCTCTACTGTTAGTAGCACACTTCTATACCTCCCCTCAACGAGAGCCTCTACTGTTAGTAGCACACTTCTATACCTCCCCTCAACGAGAGCCTCTACTGTTAGTAGCACACTTCTATACCTCCCGTCAACGAGAGCCTCTACTGTTAGTAGCGCACTTCTATACCTCCCGTCAACGAGAGCCTCTACTGTTAGTAGCACACTTCTATACCTCCCCTCAACGAGAGCCTCTACTGTTAGAAGCGCACTTCTATACCTCCCGTCAGCGAGAGCCTCTGCTGTTAGTAGCACACTTCTATACCTCCCGTCAACGAGAGCCTCTACTGTTAGAAGCGCACTTCTATACCTCCCGTCAACGAGAGCCTCTACTGTTAGTAGCACACTTCTATACCTCCCCTCAACGAGAGCCTCTACTGTTAGTAGCGCACTTCTATACCTCCCGTCAACGAGAGCCTCTACTGTTAGTAGCGCACTTCTATACCTCCCGTCAACGAGAGCCTCTACTGTTAGAAGCGCACTTCTATACCTCCCGTCAGCGAGAGCCTCTACTGTTAGTAGCGCACTTCTATACCTCCCGTCAACGAGAGCCTCTACTGTTAGTAGCACACTTCTATACCTCCCCTCAACGAGAGCCTCTACTGTTAGTAGCACACTTCTATACCTCCCGTCAACGAGAGCCTCTACTGTTAGTAGCACACTTCTATACCTCCCGTCAACGAGAGCCTCTACTGTTAGTAGCACACTTCTATACCTCCCGTCAACGAGAGCCTCTACTGTTAGTAGCGCACTTCTATACCTCCCGTCAACGAGAGCCTCTACTGTTAGTAGTGCACTTCTATACCTCCCGTCAGCGAGAGCCTCTACTGTTAGTAGCGCACTTCTATACCTCCCCTCAACGAGAGCCTCTACTGTTAGTAGCGCACTTCTATACCTCCCGTCAACGAGAGCCTCTACTGTTAGTAGCACACTTCTATACCTCCCGTCAACGAGAGCCTCTACTGTTAGTAGCGCACTTCTATACCTCCCGTCAACGAGAGCCTCTACTGTTAGTAGTGCACTTCTATACCTCCCCTCAACGAGAGCCTCTACTGTTAGTAGCGCACTTCTATACCTCCCGTCAACGAGAGCCTCTACTGTTAGTAGCGCACTTCTATACCTCCCGTCAACGAGAGCCTCTACTGTTAGTAGCACACTTCTATACCTCCCGTCAACGAGAGCCTCTACTGTTAGTAGCACACTTCTATACCTCCCGTCAACGAGAGCCTCTACTGTTAGTAGCACACTTCTATACCTCCCGTCAACGAGAGCCTCTACTGTTAGTAGCACACTTCTATACCTCCCGTCAACGAGAGCCTCTACTGTTAGTAGCACACTTCTATACCTCCCGTCAACGAGAGCCTCTACTGTTAGTAGCACACTTCTATACCTCCCGTCAGCGAGAGCCTCTACTGTTAGTAGCGCACTTCTATACCTCCCCTCAACGAGAGCCTCTACTGTTAGAAGCGCACTTCTATACCTCCCGTCAACGAGAGCCTCTACTGTTAGTAGCGCACTTCTATACCTCCCGTCAACGAGAGCCTCTACTGTTAGTAGCGCACTTCTATACCTCCCCTCAACGAGAGCCTCTACTGTTAGAAGCACACTTCTATACCTCCCGTCAACGAGAGCCTCTACTGTTAGAAGCGCACTTCTATACCTCCCGTCAGCGAGAGCCTCTACTGTTAGTAGCGCACTTCTATACCTCCCCTCAACGAGAGCCTCTACTGTTAGAAGCGCACTTCTATACCTCCCGTCAACGAGAGCCTCTACTGTTAGTAGCGCACTTCTATACCTCCCGTCAACGAGAGCCTCTACTGTTAGTAGCGCACTTCTATACCTCCCCTCAACGAGAGCCTCTACTGTTAGTAGCGCACTTCTATACCTCCCGTCAACGAGAGCCTCTACTGTTAGCAGCACACTTCTATACCTCCCGTCAACGAGAGCCTCTACTGTTAGTAGCGCACTTCTATACCTCCCGTCAGCGAGAGCCTCTGCTGTTAGTAGCACACTTCTATACCTCCCCTCAACGAGAGCCTCTACTGTTAGAAGCGCACTTCTATACCTCCCGTCAACGAGAGCCTCTACTGTTAGTAGCGCACTTCTATACCTCCCGTCAACGAGAGCCTCTACTGTTAGTAGCACACTTCTATACCTCCCGTCAGCGAGAGCCTCTGCTGTTAGTAGCACACTTCTATACCTCCCCTCAACGAGAGCCTCTACTGTTAGTAGCGCACTTCTATACCTCCCGTCAGCGAGAGCCTCTGCTGTTAGTAGCACACTTCTATACCTCCCCTCAACGAGAGCCTCTACTGTTAGTAGCACACTTCTATACCTCCCCTCAACGAGAGCCTCTACTGTTAGAAGCGCACTTCTATACCTCCCGTCAACGAGAGCCTCTACTGTTAGTAGCGCACTTCTATACCTCCCCTCAACGAGAGCCTCTACTGTTAGAAGCGCACTTCTATACCTCCCCTCAACGAGAGCCTCTACTGTTAGTAGCACACTTCTATACCTCCCGTCAACGAGAGCCTCTACTGTTAGTAGCGCACTTCTATACCTCCCGTCAACGAGAGCCTCTGTTGTTAGTAGCACACTTCTATACCTCCCGTCAACGAGAGCCTCTACTGTTAGTAGCACACTTCTATACCTCCCGTCAACGAGAGCCTCTACTGTTAGTAGCACACTTCTATACCTCCCGTCAACGAGAGCCTCTACTGTTAGTAGCGCACTTCTATACCTCCCCTCAACGAGAGCCTCTACTGTTAGTAGCGCACTTCTATACCTCCCGTCAGCGAGAGCCTCTACTGTTAGTAGCGCACTTCTATACCTCCCGTCAACGAGAGCCTCTACTGTTAGTAGCACACTTCTATACCTCCCGTCAACGAGAGCCTCTACTGTTAGTAGCGCACTTCTATACCTCCCGTCAACGAGAGCCTCTACTGTTAGAAGCGCACTTCTATACCTCCCGTCAACGACAGCCTCTACTGTTAGTAGCGCACTTCTATACCTCCCGTCAACGAGAGCCTCTACTGTTAGAAGCGCACTTCTATACCTCCCGTCAACGAGAGCCTCTACTGTTAGTAGCACACTTCTATACCTCACGTCAACGAGAGCCTCTACTGTTAGTAGCACACTTCTATACCTCCCGTCAGCGAGAGCCTCTACTGTTAGTAGCGCACTTCTATACCTCCCGTCAGCGAGAGCCTCTACTGTTAGTAGCGCACTTCTATACCTCCCGTCAACGAGAGCCTCTACTGTTAGTAGCGCACTTCTATACCTCCCGTCAACGAGAGCCTCTACTGTTAGTAGCACACTTCTTTACCTCCCGTCAACGAGAGCCTCTACTGTTAGAAGCGCACTTCTATACCTCCCCTCAACGAGAGCCTCTACTGTTAGTAGCACACTTCTATACCTCCCGTCAACGAGAGCCTCTACTGTTAGTAGCTCACTTCTATACCTCCCGTCAGCGAGAGCCTCTACTGTTAGTAGCGCACTTCTATACCTCCCCTCAACGAGAGCCTCTACTGTTAGTAGGGCACTTCTATACCTCCCCTCAACGAGAGCCTCTGCTGTTAGTAGCGCACTTCTATACCTCCCGTCAACGAGAGCCTCTACTGTTAGTAGCACACTTCTATACCTCCCCTCAACGAGAGCCTCTACTGTTAGTAGCGCACTTCTATACCTCCCCTCAACGAGAGCCTCTACTGTTAGTAGCGCACTTCTATACCTCCCCTCAACGAGAGCCTCTACTGTTAGTAGCGCACTTCTATACCTCCCGTCAGCGAGAGCCTCTACTGTTAGAAGCGCACTTCTATACCTCCCGTCAACGAGAGCCTCTACTGTTAGAAGCGCACTTCTATACCTCCCGTCAACGAGAGCCTCTACTGTTAGAAGCGCACTTCTATACCTCCCGTCAACGAGAGCCTCTACTGTTAGTAGCGCACTTCTATACCTCCCGTCAACGAGAGCCTCTACTGTTAGAAGCGCACTTCTATACCTCCCGTCAACGAGAGCCTCTGCTGTTAGAAGCGCACTTCTATACCTCCCGTCAGCGAGAGCCTCTACTGTTAGAAGCGCACTTCTATACCTCCCCTCAACGAGAGCCTCTACTGTTAGAAGCGCACTTCTATACCTCCCGTCAGCGAGAGCCTCTACTGTTAGAAGCGCACTTCTATACCTCCCGTCAACGAGAGCCTCTGCTGTTAGTAGCGCACTTCTATACCTCCCGTCAACGAGAGCCTCTACTGTTAGTAGCGCACTTCTATACCTCCCGTCAACGAGAGCCTCTGCTGTTAGTAGCGCACTTCTATACCTCCCGTCAACGAGAGCCTCTACTGTTAGTAGCGCACTTCTATACCTCCCGTCAACGAGAGCCTCTACTGTTAGAAGCGCACTTCTATACCTCCCGTCAGCGAGAGCCTCTACTGTTAGAAGCGCACTTCTATACCTCCCGTCAACGAGAGCCTCTACTGTTAGAAGCGCACTTCTATACCTCCCGTCAACGAGAGCCTCTACTGTTAGAAGCGCACTTCTATACCTCCCGTCAGCGAGAGCCTCTACTGTTAGAAGCGCACTTCTATACCTCCCGTCAACGAGAGCCTCTACTGTTAGTAGCGCACTTCTATACCTCCCGTCAGCGAGAGCCTCTACTGTTAGTAGCGCACTTCTATACCTCCCGTCAACGAGAGCCTCTGCTGTTAGTAGCGCACTTCTATACCTCCCGTCAACGAGAGCCTCTACTGTTAGTAGCGCACTTCTATACCTCCCGTCAACGAGAGCCTCTACTGTTAGAAGCGCACTTCTATACCTCCCGTCAACGAGAGCCTCTACTGTTAGTAGCACACTTCTATACCTCCCGTCAACGAGAGCCTCTACTGTTAGTAGCGCACTTCTATACCTCCCGTCAACGAGAGCCTCTACTGTTAGTAGCGCACTTCTATACCTCCCGTCAACGAGAGCCTCTACTGTTAGTAGCGCACTTCTATACCTCCCGTCAACGAGAGCCTCTACTGTTAGAAGCGCACTTCTATACCTCCCGTCAGCGAGAGCCTCTACTGTTAGAAGCGCACTTCTATACCTCCCGTCAACGAGAGCCTCTACTGTTAGAAGCGCACTTCTATACCTCCCGTCAACGAGAGCCTCTACTGTTAGAAGCGCACTTCTATACCTCCCGTCAGCGAGAGCCTCTACTGTTAGAAGCGCACTTCTATACCTCCCGTCAACGAGAGCCTCTACTGTTAGTAGCGCACTTCTATACCTCCCGTCAGCGAGAGCCTCTACTGTTAGTAGCGCACTTCTATACCTCCCGTCAACGAGAGCCTCTGCTGTTAGTAGCGCACTTCTATACCTCCCGTCAACGAGAGCCTCTACTGTTAGTAGCGCACTTCTATACCTCCCGTCAACGAGAGCCTCTACTGTTAGAAGCGCACTTCTATACCTCCCGTCAACGAGAGCCTCTACTGTTAGTAGCACACTTCTATACCTCCCGTCAACGAGAGCCTCTACTGTTAGTAGCGCACTTCTATACCTCCCGTCAACGAGAGCCTCTACTGTTAGTAGCGCACTTCTATACCTCCCGTCAACGAGAGCCTCTACTGTTAGAAGTGCACTTCTATACCTCCCGTCAACGAGAGCCTCTACTGTTAGTAGCACACTTCTATACCTCCCGTCAACGAGAGCCTCTGCTGTTAGAAGCGCACTTCTATACCTCCCGTCAGCGAGAGCCTCTACTGTTAGTAGCGCACTTCTATACCTCCCGTCAACGAGAGCCTCTACTGTTAGAAGCACACTTCTATACCTCCCGTCAACGCGAGCCTCTACTGTTAGTAGCGCACTTCTATACCTCCCGTCAACGAGAGCCTCTGCTGTTAGAAGCGCACTTCTATACCTCCCGTCAGCGAGAGCCTCTACTGTTAGAAGCGCACTTCTATACCTCCCGTCAACGAGAGCCTCTGCTGTTAGAAGCGCACTTCTATACCTCCCGTCAGCGAGAGCCTCTACTGTTAGAAGCGCACTTCTATACCTCCCGTCAACGAGAGCCTCTGCTGTTAGTAGCGCACTTCTATACCTCCCGTCAACGAGAGCCTCTGCTGTTAGTAGCGCACTTCTATACCTCCCGTCAGCGAGAGCCTCTGCTGTTAGTAGCGCACTTCTATACCTCCACTCAACGAGAGCCTCTACTGTTAGTAGCGCACTTCTATACCTCCCCTTAACGAGAGCCTCTGCTGTTAGAAGCGCACTTCTATACCTCCCCTCAACGAGAGCCTCTGCTGTTAGTAGCGCACTTCTATACCTCCCCTCAACGAGAGCCTCTGCTGTTAGTAGCGCACTTCTATACCTCCCCTCAACGAGAGCCTCTGCTGTTAGTAGCGCACTTCTATTCATCTCCTCAACGAGAGCCTCTGCTGTTAGTAGCGCACTTCTATACCTCCCCTCAACGAGAGCCTCTGCTGTTAGTAGCGCACTTCTATACCTCCCCTCAACGAGAGCCTCTGCTGTTAGTAGAGCACTTCTATACCTCCCCTCAACGAGAGCCTCTGCTGTTAGTAGCGCACTTCTATTCCTCCCCTCAACGAGAGCCTCTGCTGTTAGTAGCGCACTTCTATACCTCCCCTCAACGAGAGCCTCTGCTGTTAGTAGACCTGGGATCATAATGATCAACAGCAAGGGGCTGCCCAGGAGAAGATGCTGCATGTCTGCTGTCAGAGTAACCTTGCTGTATGTGATAATGACATGATCTTATATAACGTACTCCTTGCAACAAATACCGTTGTTACTGATCTTTAAACAATGAGCTATCCTACACATGGCTAGAAAACGTTATTTGGTAACGCAGCAACTAGCTTCAGCTTCATCCTTACCCAACCAAGTCATCTTGGCCCACTCATCTGTATACTTTGACGTTGTTACTTTTGTATGAACAACATCGGCGTCGGGGGAAATATGAAACTACGACAACAGGAATGGCACATTAAACCCTTGACAACACTCACAGTTGAAAAACAACTGCAATGCAAGGAACAATAGTGCATGTGCAGTTTTATCATATATTTTACGTTTTGAAGTTTGAAAGGTGACCCGGAAGTGCTCTGAGTGGATAATCTAGAAAGGATATGATGTTAGAAGTCACTATTGTGCCATGGTCCTGAACATAGATCCCTGCTGTAGTGATGCTGAACATAGGTCCCTGCTGTAATGATGCTGAACATAGATCCCTACTGTAGTGATGCTGAACATAGATCCCTGCTGTAGTGATGCTGAACATAGATCCCTGCTGTAGTGATGCTGAACATAAATCCCTGCTGTAGTGATGCTGAACATAGATCCCTGCTGTAGTGATGCTGAACATAGATCCCTACTGTAGTGATGCTGAACATAGATCCCTACTGTAGTGATGCTGAACATAGATCCCTGCTGTAGTAATCCTGAACATAGATCCCTGCTGTAGTGATGCTGAACATAGATCCCTGCTGTAGTAATGCTGATCATAGATCCCTGCTGTAGTAATGCTGCACATAGATCCCTGCTGTAGTGATGCTGAACATAGATCCCTGCTGTAGTGATGCTGAGCATAGATCCCTGCTGTAGTGGAAGCTGAACATAGATCCCTGCTGTAGTGATGCTGAACATAGATCCCTGCTGTAGTGATGCTGAACATAGATCCCTGCTGTAGTGATGCTGAACATAGATCCCTGCTGTAGTGATGCTGAACATAGATCCCTGCTGTAGTGATGCTGAACATAGATCCCTGGTGTAGTGATGCTGAACATAGATCCCTGCTGTAGTGATGCTGAACATAGATCCCTGCTGTAGCGATGCTGAGCATAGATCCCTGCTGTAGTGGAAGCTGAACATAGATCCCTGCTGTAGTGATGCTGAACATAGATCCCTGGTGTAGTGATGCTGAACATAGATCCCTGCTGTAGTGATGCTGAACATAGATCCCTGCTGTAGTGATGCTGAACATAGATCCCTGCTGTAGTGATGCTGAACATAGATCCCTGCTGTAGTGATGCTGAAACGTCTGGGGGTAGAGGGAACAAGTGGGGTGGTGGATCGACGGATCTTTAGCTCTTTATACGATGTTTACCTTCATGGATTAAATTAGGAGGGGTCTGTTTGCATTGTCACGTCATCTGGTGCAGTTGGAGAGATCGACGTCAGCTTAAAAACAGTTTATGAACTTAGTTTTGAGACATACACCCCACAAACCCTGTGGTCTCATTTGGAAAATGTTGACATCTTAAAAGAGCTTTTTTCAGGAAAAAAACACAAAAATCATTGTCCCATTGCATAAGTTCAGGGATTAAAATACAGGCGTCACTCTATTCGTGCAATACGAATATACTGGCGACAACGATCACATCCCCAAAACTGCACGTGCAGTTCGAATCTAGTTCAAATGCAGCACAGATATTGAAGCACGAAATTAAGATTCTCATGTTTTACGAATGGCCTGCATGAACTTTGCAGGATATTTGTGTTATATTTATTTTCATTTATTGATTGATTTATTTATTTAAACCCCCAGACTGTAGTTTAGCACATAGTCACACTGATGTTGTATTTTAAGTCAGATAACGAATGTCCAGTTACTTGTCCGTTATCCTTAACAAACCTACAATATTGCGACTGGTTAATTCGGCATCGATCTTGTTCAAGTACATGAAAGGGACTGATGTTAAAGCGATCACGGGTCCCACAAGCATCGTGCATGTACCTTAACATGAACAAATGAACGATCTCAGCAATGTCCTGTCCTTCTCATCTTGATGTGACGATAGCCTGATATTAACACAAATGTCCATATATATAGAGAGAGAGAGAGACCCGATGCTCAGGTTTTAAAGTGGCGGGAACCGGTGCCGATGATGATGATGATGATGATGATGATGATGATGATGATGATGATGAAACATACTGAAGTTCGTACAATTATTACCCCGATGTAACGGATCAGTCTGCATTCATTTTTCTCAGTTTCTCTGGGGAGTACACATGTATACCCCACGCTCCTTGTCATTTACACCTCAACCTACTGACTGCCATGTCCCTTGTATGGCCCCAGACGCATACCTCTCCGTTCGTTATTACAGAATTCCGGCATTAGAGGCCGTTATCTGGAACGCTGAGCTGACGATGCAAAAATAGAAATCTAGCAACAGGCGTGATCTGTTGATTTAACCTTATTACAGCAGGGAGAGAGAGCTGCTTGCCGGAAAATGGGGCACCGAGACCAAGAGTGACGCACAGCTTCAACTCCCCAGCATGCGGTGACATCCCATTCCTTGTGACATCAGAACCAGAGTGACGCACAGCTTCATCTCCCCAGCATGCAGTGACATCCCATTCCTTGCGTCATCGGAACGTTGATGTATGGACTACACGAGAAATATGTAAGCATATCGTCCAATGCATAAAACCCGTGGGTACAACAAGTAGTTTCATGTTCAATGATTTTATTATCTTTGTGTTTGTAAAATGGATGTAGGTTTGCGTGAAGTGCGACAGGAGACAGTGTAAAATTGTGATAAATAATGTAGTTTAATATGATATGCTGTGATCTTAGACCTGTCATCTGTGATCTGTGATCTGTGATCTGTGATGTGGAACAACAGATACACACAGTGAGGCATCAATACACACGACAGCCCCTGGACCAGACACAGCCAGAGTACTGTGTTACGGTGCGACCTGTCTGTCCGACTCTATGCATGTTTGCTATCAAGGGGGCAGCCATTTGACAGTCTGTGTGTGAAAGTAGGGAAAGGTCTTGAGGATGGGGGTCTGGAAGGGTCGCGGAGCTTTTGGAAAAGATAACATAATTTCCGAAAATCCCGTACACGTGTCCTCAGGTTGTAGAAAATACATGTGGTTCCCTGGACAGGTAAACAACAACCTGAACTCCCCACGCCCCACATCTCACAAGTCTCAGAATATCCCATCGAGGGCCTCTAACCCTGTAACACACAATACGGTAATCAGCACACTGTGGACGATGATAACCAACAGGAGTGAGTGAGTGAATATGGTTTTACGCCACTTTCAGCAATATTCCAGCAAAACCACGGGCTTCACACATGTCGGGAATCGAACCTAGGTCTTCGACGTGAGGAGCGAACGCTTTAACCACCAGGCTACCAGACCGCCCTTTTAACCAATAGGATATTTGCTATGTTTTTCCTCAATCTTGTCAATCACATTACTTTCAAAAGGGACAGAAAATTCTGTGATTTAAATGAGGTTTGTTGGCCTGGATACGTCTAAGGCTGTAAATGGGCCTATTCCAAAGAATTGTGTATTGATCATTTTCCATGACGCCGTCGTGTCGTACCATGGGTGGACCTCTGTGTCAAAACCACAAGCATGGCCAAGACGGTAACAAAATGATCGAGCTACACCATCATACCGCTTACGATACTGTGTTTGTGCCAAAGCGGGGCATCCACTGACAATGTGTTGGACAGTCTTATTAAATTCATCGCATAATCTACATTTCATATTTACATTTTGATGCAAATCACACATTGACGTTCTGGTATGGGAAGTGACGGATCGTGAGCAGCGAACAGAAAGCCTTCTGTTTCACTTTTCAGGCCAGCCGACCTCATCCAAGCGAAGGACTCTTCAGGGTTACTGATCCTCTCAACACACTGCACATACACTTGATGCATTGTTCGTTCAGATAGCCTCTCCTTGATTGTTGGCCAATTTGATATGGCACTTAGCATGGTTGACATTCATTTCTGTACCGTCCAGCAGTACAGAACCATCAACAAAATGAACACTGTCATTGCGATTATGTCCCACATCCTTGGCTAGTTTATGAAAACAGTGGAATTCCTTGTGTTCATCATGAGTCTTGACATGCTTCAAAAGATGATCATTAGACAAATAAATGTGTGCAATAGTGCACAAAACAAGAGAGCCCAACGTTAATCATACGACGCACTCCTTGGTGTGCCAGAAGCGTACAATCGTGAGCTCGAATTCTGACAGTAAATAAAAGACAATCATTTTGTCTCTGCAGATTGCAAGCATGAGGCTCCAAGCCACATTGTTCGTAGTGGTCGCAGTTTTGGGTGAAGCTTTCTCCGGCAAATTACTCCTCATCCTGCTGGACGGCTTCCGCTGGGACTACTTCGACCAAGGTCTGAATCTGCCTGCTTTCACGGAGATCTTCCGTCGTGGTGTCCGCGCACAACAGCTTGTACCTGCATACCCGCCGGTATCATACCCTAACCACTACACCCTGCTTACAGGTGAGTCTACAGTAACCACTACACCCTGCTTACAGGTGAGTCTACAGTAACCACTACACACTGCTTACAGGTGAGTCTACTGTAACCACTACACCCTGCTTACAGGTGAGTCTACTGTAACCACTACACCCTGCTTACAGGTGAGTCTACTGTAACCACTACACCCTGCTTACAGGTGAGTCTACTGTAACCACTACACCCTGCTTACAGGTGGGTCTACTGTAACCACTACACCCTGCTTACAGGTGGGTCTACTGTAACCACTACACCCTGCTTACAGGTGAGTCTACTGTAACCACTACACACTGCTTACAGGTGAGTCTACTGTCACCACTACACCCTGCTTACAGGTGGGTCTACTGTAACCACTACACCCTGCTTACAGGTGAGTCTACTGTAACCACTACACCCTGCTTACAGGTGAGTCTACTGTAACCACTACACACTGCTTACAGGTGAGTCTACTGTCACCACTACACCCTGCTTACAGGTGGGTCTACTGTAACCACTACACCCTGCTTACAGGTGAGTCTACTGTAACCACTACACCCTGCTTACAGGTGAGTCTACTGTAACCACTACACCCTGCTTACAGGTGGGTCTACTGTAACCACTACACCCTGCTTACAGGTGAGTCTACTGTAACCACTACACACTGCTTACAGGTGGGTCTACTGTAACCACTACACCCTGCTTACAGGTGGGTCTACTGTAACCACTACACACTGCTTACAGGTGAGTCTACTGTAACCACTACACCCTGCTTACAGGTGGGTCTACTGTAACCACTACACCCTGCTTACAGGTGAGTCTACTGTAACCACTACACACTGCTTACAGGTGAGTCTACTGTAACCACCACAGACTGCTTACAGGCGGGTCTACTGTAACCACCACAGACTGCTTACAGGCGGGTCTACTGTAACCACTACACACTGCTTACAGGTGGGTCTACTGTAACCACTACACCCTGCTTACAGGTGGGTCTACTGTAACCACTACACACTGCTTACAGGTGAGTCTACTGTAACCACTACACACTGCTTACAGGTGAGTCTCCTGTAACCACTACACCCTGCTTACAGGTGGGTCTACTGTAACCACTACACACTGCTTACAGGTGGGTCTACTGTAACCACTACACACTGCTTACAGGTGGGTCTACTGTAACCACTACACACTGCTTACAGGTG